>NW_024097978.1:3000000-3600000 GCF_016545835.1 Crotalus tigris | reverse complement strand
AAGTCAGTAAAACATAAGAAACTTCCTGAAAGAGGAGTGTTTTCTATTTCTGTGTAGAGGACCCTGTGTAGGCTCAGATGTTTTCTTCAGCTCATTAATTTTTATATTAATAATTGTTAATTGATTAAACAAGGCTGTTAAAGTTATCTGGCCAGAAAAACTGAATAAGATGTGGCAGTTAGAATGTTACTTTAACTTTTTAAAATGATTGTTATTGCTTTTAAAATAACAACACAAATAGAAAAAAACAAAAGAAACAAAACACAAAGATTTATACATTATAAAAACAACAACCTTTTCCCACACTAGATTACTTTATGGGGAAATCCAAACATTAAAAATTGGGGAAAAGATGGTGATACGGAAAAATTGGATGAAAGCAGGAATATTGACTTGGTAGATAATGAGAATGAATTTTTAACATGTTGTACTGAGAGACAAATACCATATTCCAGTGATGGCGAACCTTTTAGAGACTGAGTGCCCAAACTGCAACCCAAAACCCACTTATGCATTGTCAAGTGCCAGGTGGGTGTGGCCCATTGGGTGGGCGTGGCCCATTGGGTGGGCGTGGCTGCGGTGATACCGGCAGACTGGGTGAGACAATCAATCAATTTCAACTTTGCAAGATCTTTTTTTTTTCCCTGTGAGAAGTTGAAATTGACTGATTGAACCTTTTTTTTTTTTTTTGCACATGGCGGCAGAGGCCTAAAGCGAAAAGGTTTTATAAAACCCAGCTGAAGGCCTAGGACTGGGGCGATGGCGCGCATGCCCACAGAGAGGGCTCTGAGTGCCGCCTCTGCCACTCATGCCATAGGTTTGCCACCACTGCCATATTCTAACTATCTTCATTCTGTGTATCTCCGTGACTACTGCTACAACATTTGTTAACCTATGGAACAACAGCATTTTCTGCTTCTGAAATGTTGCAACAGACATAAGTGTGAAAAACAGTCATAACTCACTATTTTAAAGTAATTTTTTAAATTTTAAAGTTGTAATTTCGAACAATGATTAAATGAATGGTTGTAAGTCTGTAACCTATACAGCAGTGTTTCTCAACCTTGACAATTTTAAGGCATGTGGACCTCATCTCCCACTTCTGGCTGTGGAATTCTGGGAGTTGAAGTCCACATGCCTTAAAATTGTCAAGGTTGAGAAACACTGCTATACAGTATTATACCTTATACATTGTATTTTTTTTTCTGTTATATCTTTTGCACTTATTTTTAAACACTTGATTTTTTTTTTTTTTTGAGAATGTTGGACATTGTTACAAGCATAGCTACATATGCTATTTTCAGAGCAAACAATATGCTTACTAGAATCAATGTTTTCCTTGACTAGAAGAAAATAAGCAGTTTAGTTTATATACAGATAGTGTTTGACTTACAACCACAATTGAGCCCAACATTTCTATTACTGAGATATTTGTTAAGTGAGTCTTGTCCCATTTTACAATCTTTCTAACCATAATTATTAAATGAATCACTGAAGTTGATAAGTTAGTAAAACGGCTGTTAATCTGGCTTCCCCATTGACTTTGCTTGTCAGAAGGTCGCAAAAGATTATCACATGACTCTGGGACATTGCAGCTGTCATAAATATGAGTCAGCTGCCAAGTATCTGAATTTTAATCATGTGACCATGAGGTAATGGTCGTTAGTGTGAAAAATGGTCCTAAGTCACATTTTTCATTTATGTTGCAACTTCAGTCACTAAATGAATTGTTGTAAGTTGAGGACTACCTGTATCATGCTAAATTGTAATGTGGCTCTTTTACTTTGTGTTTAATATGTTGTGTGGACTAATTCAACAAAACTGTTTAAATCATGGTTTATTATGAGCCACATATGAATTTATTCTACCTTATAGGGTATGAACTGAAAACCCATATAAATAAAAAAGATAAGGAAATGTTTTTACAAAATCTATGATCCCAGTGTCTTGCCCTGCTTCAAACCAGACTTAATTGATTTGCCTATTCCTCCACAGACGATACTTTTGCAGCCAGTTGCCCGTTTTGTCATGTAATGCTGATGGATTCACTTTTTGTTACATTGTATTAATTGTAGAATATTCATTAGAGGAGTGTTCTAGGTTTAATGGTCCTTTTTTTTTCCAAAATTGAATTTAATTTGTACTGGTCAGTCAGAATAGTTTATATGCTAATTGTTGCCATGTAGTACTGGTAAATAGATTTGCCTGTTAGAAGATGGAGAATCTTGTGCAATTCAACAAAAGCGAATAAAATGTGCAGGATGGCTGCTTATTTTTTATTGCCCTTTTTATAATGCTTTATCCCTTATCTGGATGACACTATAATCAACAATCTGAATAATACTATTACTCTCACTTTGAGAATATGTATTCTAGAATCCATTGTCTTAAAGAATATGCCTTTGTGGAGGAGCTAACTGGTAAAGAGATCATCAGCCTTTGATGAAAATTGCCTTACTTCACTGTTATTTTTCACAGGTAAATTTAATCCTGATTCAGTTGAGAATTGGGGAATCCTTGGCAATACCACTTCTTTCTGAGCCCATACAAATCCGTGGGGTTTTAGCAGAGAAACATGCCTTCGTTCATTTGAGTGGAAGAGAGAGGAGAGAAATTGAGTGCCAAGTTGGGCACTATCTTCACCCAAATGAAACTCACTGCTGTATTAAGTGCCACAAAGGTATTACTCTAATTTATATTCTATTTGTTCTGTTTGCATTTCAGTATTTTCAGGATTTTTACCCTGAAAAATGTTATTTGTTACTTTCTTTTAAACTTACATTTATAATATTGGGGATGAAAACTTTTGTAGCAACTGACAGCTTTCTAATGTAGGAGGAATAATGGTATCCCTCTTGTGTATGTATATCACATAAGAGAAAAGATTAAGTATTCATACATCTATGACACATTGCATTTAAGTATAGTGTGATTATTTGGTTAAAACAATGTGAAAAGTGAGAACTCGACTTCTGTGGTTTGAAAGCAGTGTTTTATGACTTAGTATAATGTGTGAACCATTAATTTTGTGGTTTATTCAATAAAACATTACTAAAACTTTTATTTTGTACAATTGCATCTTTGGACACGCTATGAGTTTGTGTGTCAAAGCAAGAATATCCATCCATCCAAGATGTGCTGACAATCTGTTACACTGTTAATAAAGGCTTTTAGGATAAACAATGCCTGGAAGTTCTTTGAAGTGTTTCATTAGTCGGAACCTTGACATTGTGCTAGTATACCATATGTTGAAGGAACATGGGCAAAAGTATGTTAGCTTGTGCAGAACAGCACAAACATCCTTAAGGTAAACTTGGGATATGTTTATTCTTATTGCATGCTACTCCAAATATACCAAAACTGACAGATTACTCTATGCAAGGAATGCTGTATTTGTTATTTATTTATTTATTTATTTATTTATGAGACTTATATACCGCTTTAAGTGCAAGCACTCTCTAAGCGGTGTACACCAGTAAGCAATGTATATATATATTTACATTGCCCCCAACAATCTGGGTCCTCATTTTACCTACCTCAGAAGGATGGAAGGCTGAGTCAACCTTGAGCCGGTGAGATATGAACCGCTGACCTGCTGAACACAGTCAGCTAAAGTGGCCTGCAGTACTGCACTCTAACTGCTGCGCCACCTCGGCTCTTATTATGGTATGATTAACCTACAAGTTCTCTGTCTTATTCATAAGTATTATGTAAGTATATCCATTCTTGTAGTTAAAAACATTTCATTTTGAATTAAAAAGGGATCTTAACAGGTGGACAAAAAAAATTAGGTTTGTGGGAAAGAATCAATATAGTGAGACTGAATATTGCATTAAGATTGATACACAATCTGAAAGCTCTGCTTGCTTCCATTTAATTCTTTTATCCAGATTTGCAAGTTAATATATTAAACTTTTATAGAAGGAAGAAACATCAAGGAAATTGCTGTCTTATATGGCAATGGTGGTTTTAGTTTTCCCAATTATAAAGAATATTCATTGACTCAATGACATTGCGCATATGCATGTTTACAAATATGCATTGGAATGCAACTGATCCCACTGGACTAGGCTCAACTTAAAAGTTATTATTTAGCATGCTTGAGCTCCTGGCAAGTTCTTAGTCCTAACAATAGTTGGTATATAATCAGTTTTCCAGCTTTATTGAGCAGATTATTAAAAGCTTACTCTTAACAATTAATGTTTTGAGGTCATTTTTATTTTAAATTGGCTAGTAATGCTTTTAAAAACAAGTAAAAAAGGAATTCTTACTCTTAATCAGTTAATAAGTGACAATAGTTCTGAAGAATTGGATGGATCAATTGACCTCTAAGTTAAATAAATAAATAATTTTTATAAATGCTGAATAATAATATATCCACTTTGGTATGTCCACCATTTGGCCACAATGGCTTCTAAAACCCCAGAGGCACAGAATGTGTTTGAGAAAGATTTCACTGAACACTGAGACTTGACACCATAATTTATTTGTATCATAAATTTTAAATGTGTACAAAAATAATTTTGGACACTATACTAGAAATTTGCTATAATGAATTGAAATATCCTGCATTGCTCAACAATATATCAATCTCGACAATATATCTGAAAAAATTGATATCATTTGATTTTTAAAGATTTTAAGAATTGTGAGAAACATTTCATAGGATTTATAAATTTAGCCAAGGTTTTTTTCGGGTTTATTGGGCTCTTCTGAAAATGTATAAAAAAGGAATTCATAAATATCTTAAATTTCAATGAATGGCAGTAATGAAAGAGCCAGGATGAATTTGGGGGGAAATTGTGCAAAATTATGAACAAAAATTAGGGGAAAAAATGTTTGTTGTTGTTGTTAGGTGGATAGGATAGGTATAGAGAGAACAGAAAAAAGAGAGCCAGGGGACAGGACCAGCCTATTGAAAATACTAGAATGAATGAGAATAGTGACTGTTGTCTTACGCTTAGAAAAAGGTTTGTCATTTTGAAATTTTTTTTAAGCAGAAGTGTATTGATACTGTATGTAAGAGAAATGAATATAACTTAATAGGAATGGACAAATCTAACAGCAATAAATTGATGAGAGGTTCTGAATGCAGGGCTGATCATTTACTTGTGTCAAGAATGGATCTTGTGGGAAGAAACAGAAGTAAAATAACTGCAGAAAGAAAATACTGTAGGAAAAAGCATAAGAAGGCAGATTAATCTAACAGAATGAATGGAAATTAAATGTTAAAGAAACAGGACATGAAAACTGCTTAGAAAAGACAAAAATGAAGTGCCACAGAAGTGTGTGGAGTTACTCAAATGGAAAAAAGTAAAAAAGAATGCTTGGTGGTATGATGAATTGTAATGGCTGTGAATGAGAAAAAGTGCACAGAGAAGGAAGATTATTATAACAAAAACAAGTGTGAAAGTTACTTACAGGTAGTTCTTGACTTATGACCACAAATGAGTTTAAAATTTCTGTTGCTAGGCAAGATAATTGTTAAGTGAGTTTTGTCCCATTTTATGAACCATCTTGCCACAGTTGTTAAGTGAGTCACTGTAGTTTTAAATTAGTAACATGGATAAATGAAAGTCGTTTCCCCATTGGCATTGCTTATGATAAGGTTGCAAAAGGTGATCACATGATCTTGGGACACTGCAACCATCATAAATATGAGCCGGTTGACAAGCGTCTGAATTTTGACTCCATGATAATGCGATGGTCATAAGTGTGAAAAAATGATCATGTCACTTTTTTCAGTGACATTGTAATTTCAAACGGTCACTAAACAAATGGTTGTAAGTTGAGGACTACCTCTGTACCAGACATGTCAAACTCGCGACGTCACGTGACATTGCGAGATGTATCGGGACTGTTTTGCCATTGCTGGCAATGGGGTGGGTGTGGCTTCCGAATGACACGTCTGACCTGTGGGCTGGCAGTTTGACACCCCTGACCTATATAATTGTTATGCAAAGGAAAATAATAGCAAAGGATGCAATCAAAGATAGCAAAAATTTATTGAAATTAAAGGAGGTTGAGAAAATGTTTTGATGAAAATAAAAATAATTTTGAAAGTGGGTGAAAATGTGGAGAATCACAGAAGCAACTTGGGAGAAACTATGTGGTGACATACTAAAACATGTTTTAATGCTGGGCAATGTAGAAAATATTAGAAAGAAACTGAAACTGATTCCTCCCTGGGGCATAAGAAGGAGAGAAAGGGGAAAACAGTGAGGCTTTTAAGTTTCTGTGACTTTAGCCAATATCTGTATTGTAGAATACTATCAATCTTGCGTAGTATTTTTGTTTCCTGATTCAATCTACTTCAAATAATTGATAGTAAAGAGCCTTAAGAGGAGCCTCCAGAAGAAAACAAAAATAAAACAGCAATATAACAGTAATTTTGGACTCAATTGTAGTCGTACATCGAGGACTACCGGTATTCTACTAACAGTGTCTTACAATAACAACCTACCAAAATTTTGCTTACAGTTTATTCTTGAAGTGTTGCAGAAAAACAAACCATACTTCAGTCCTTATTTCAAATTTTACTTATTCTCTACATAATATTGACTTGGACTATTATGAATCCCTTTCCAACAAGAAGACTTTTGTCTCTTTTGCCAATCTATTATTCCACTGTATCTGTTCTATTGCATTAAAAATCTTGCCAAATTTCCAGCAAATTGGATAACTCTTAAAGACTTGGATAATCCCAAAATTGTCAGCAGTACTGACACTGATGTCTCATTAACCTCAGAAACCCTAGACTTAGCAAATAAGGCAGAAACTACCCTGACTCAGGTACAGACTACAACAAATGACAATTTAGCTTATATACCAAACAAGAGTATTGCTGCAGGCAGTGGGACAAAGACTTTTGAACCTGCAAACACTCCTCTTTATTAGAAAATGAGTCACTGCACCTCCTTTTCTCTCTAGGCTCCTGTACAAGACATTGGTAGAAGACATTGCAGAATGATTCTCATCTCAGCACCAATTTTTAGCATGTATTTCATGGTCTTGAGAATGCTTTATTTGTTAAGTTTATTATTAATTATGATTTGCTGTTTTTACAAGGGACTTGGTTGCCTGAAACTCTCTCTCTTGGTGGTTCTGGGTCATTCTCACTGAGAGCGCTCCTGGGTTTTGGGAAAGGCAGGCTCTGTGGAGGTCTGCTCTGCTTATCTCTACAGTATGACAATCCAGATTTCAATCACCATCTCTCCATGATGCAAGCACAAAGCAATCCTGCAACAGCCAAGACTGGTGAATTTATTTGGTATTGTTAAATGTATTTATGACACCACTTTTCAGTCTCCATGGATTAAATCCATGTGGACCAAATTTGAAATATATATAAAAATTTCTTTAGTGCCCTTACCCACAAATGCATTTAGTAGGTGCTGAAGACTTTTAATGCAAGACAGAAGAGGGATAGTTAACTATACAGGTAGTCATCATTTTATGACCATAATTGAGCTCAGCATTTCTGTTGCTAAGTGAGATATTTGTTAAGTGATTTTTGTCCCCATTTACGACCTTTCTTGCCACAGTTGTTAAGTGAATCACTGTGTCAACACTGCAAATATTGTATATTTTTGCTTTTGACAATATGCAGAATTGTCTGGTAATTATGGGGTTAATACAGAGCAGAAGGGGGGTTGGGGGTAAAGCCCGGGGAAAGAAAGAGGAAGAAAACATTTGACCTTCACATTAATTGGATAATGTGAGATATGAGGCTAATTTAGGGAGGGAACATGCTGATAATTTAACTGCTCAGAGGAAGAGACTTAGATCCTAGCATCCCTCCGTTGTGCCTGTGCCGACATTTTGATTCAATAAAAGACTTTTAGGAAAATAGTGCCTGGAAGTTTTTTGAAGTGTTTCATTAGCCGGAACCATAACACACTGCAGTTGTTAAGTTAGTAACACATTTGTTAAGTAAATCTGGCTTTTAACTTTATGTGTTAGAAAGTCACAAAAGGTGATCACATGACCCTGGAACAATGCAATAGTCATAATTATGGGTCAGTTGCTGAGCATCTGAATTTTGATCATGTGACCTTGGGGATGCTGCAAGGGACATAAATGTGAAAAAACAGTCATAAACCACTTTTTTCCAGTGTTTCTGTAACTTTGAACTGTCACTAAACAAACTGTTGTTATGTCGAGGATTATCTGTACTAAGTTTCACTGTTTTTCTCTTCTTTCCTAACAATTGAAGAATCAAACAGAGAATTGTGTTGGCTTGTTTTGGCCCATACATTTGAGATGTTCAATTTGTATCTCTAGATCAGTGGTTCTCAACCTTTTTAATGCTGCGACCCCCAACTGGTCGTAAGTCGAGGACTACTCAACTGGTCATAAGTCGAGGACTACTCAACTGTTGCAGCACCATTTGCAGACTGGGACTTTTGGCGGGCTCAGCAGGGCAGAGACAGCCTGAACAATTCCTATTGTCTTTTGAAAGCCAATAGAATTAGACTCTATTCAAGAGAGTCTATTCTATTGGCTTTCAAAAGCCAATAGAATAAAAGGGAGTAGCACAGCTAAGGAAAAGGGGGAAAAAATGGCGGACTGCGTTGTTTGGCGACCCCCGTGAAATGGTTGTTCGACCCCAAATGGGGTCCCGACCCACAGGTTGAGAACCACTGCTCTAGATTATGGCTTGTTGCATAGTCAGCCAGATGTTTACATTGGATTTGGCATTTTTATTCTCCTATTGAGTCCTTCCCAAGAACCTAGGAGAGACAGATGTTGATGTTTGATGGTGTTAAAGATTGTCAATGCTGCTAACATCGGATGTTCTTGCTTTGACAACAGATGGAAATGTAGCCATTATTTCTCTTATCGCTTTTAGAGTTCGTTGATACTGGGAGGGGGAATGTGGATGAGAATCCAGCTAGTCCAGGGGTAGGCAACCTCGGCTCTTTTTCCATGCATACACTTCAATTCCCAGAATTCCTGAGTCAGCATAGCTAACTCAGGAATTCTGGGAGTTGAAGTCCATGAGTGATAAAAGAGCTGAGGTTACCTATCCCTGAGCTAGTCATAACAATAATAACTCAGCTGTGGGAACCCAAGGTTATTAGGTCCAGAGTTCATAGAGATTTGGCAGGCTGGAGAGCTGGGGAGAAAGCCCGTGTTTCAAGTTAATTGGGGAATGTGATTTATGACTGTTAATTGGAGGAGCGAATTGTGCTTTGCTACTTTGTGCCAGGGGAGGGGAATTCAGTTTTTGGCTTCAACTATGTAGTGCCGGTACTTTGTTTCTCAAATAAAAGATTTTTTAAGGGAAAACAATGCCTCGAAGTTCTTTTGAAGAGATTCATTTGTCGGAACCATGACATTAAGCCAAAACCTCCAATTTTTAGCTAACTATCTTGGAGTCCTGAGCCCCAGTCACTGTCCCTAGAATTGAGGGATAGACTAACAAAGATTCAGGCAAGATCTCAGCAGGGAGAAGGAAGGAGTGCCTGAAACCAGCACCCCGGCAGTGACTGCTACCTCAGAGGGGGGAGCGCAAGCCAGCATGCCGTTAGAGAAGGAACTTTTTCAGGCCTCTCAGTTGGGAGCAAGACCCAAGCCGCAAGGATAGCTGATCTGGTCGTCGGAATGGACCTTACCCAGTGGAGACTCTAGACACCTCGAGATGACCTTGCCACAATCAAGTGCTTTGAAGATGGACGAGGTTGTGTTGCAAAGTGGGGCTTCTCGCACATCACTTTCCCTGGATTGTGGAGAACCACAAAATCGGCTACTGCTGAGGACTCAGATGAATGGAAGTACCTGTCTGCAGCCTGTAGTCAAATCAGTGGAGAAGTTGGTGGAAAGATTTGAGCAGCTAGAAATGAGAAGTAGAGAACAACCCTCCTGTTCCCCATATGCGAGTGATCATGATGATTGGCGAGGCAGCCACCAATTCATACCAAGGGGAAGCCCCAGTCCCACCTGTGCAGGTCAGGTAGCTTCCTCGTCCTCGAAGCCACCAAGCATGGCCTCCAGCCTTGCAGGGAGGGACAGCTCCAGTCGTTGCTTCTCCAAAAGCCCTGATCGCCGCCGACAAGATAAGAGCCTGAGCCGTCATCAGGACAGCCAAACCCCAGATCGACGTGCTTACTGGCCACCCAGCCCGGGGCCTATACAGCAATGGGGGATGTCGCAGCCTCCCCAGATGGGAAGCCACAAACTGCATCAACCAAACTGGGGATGGCCTCAGCCCCAAAATGTGCAGCAGCAGATGGGGGCCTTGCAACAACCAGGGGTGATGCAGCTGCTAGGAAGTCTGCAACCGCTAGGAGTATAGCAGCAGCAGCGGAGCTGGCCACTGCTTCTGAATGTGCAGCAACTGCTGAGGGCCCTGCAACCAATGGGGATCCAGCAACAACCACCTCTGAGACCGCAGTGGGGGCTACAACAACTGGGGATACCACAACCGCCTGCAGGTCAGCAACAGTGGGGATGGCAGCAGCCCCTACACATGCAGCAATCTCTGGAAGGCCCGCAGCAACTGGAGGTGCCAACACAGAAGCCGCTGAGACAGTTGAGGGTTGTACAGCAATTGGGGATGCCGCAGCCGCCAGCAATGCAGCAACAGCCATGGAGGTGGCAACAGCCCCCGAACGTGCAACAACCGCTGGGAGGCTTGCAACAATTGGGGATGCAGCAGCAGCCATGGGGGGGGCAGCACCAGTGGGGATGCAACATCCACAGTGGGGAGGCCAGCAATCACTGATGGCGCCACCTCTTAGAGCAACCTTCGATGGGGACCCGGAGAAGCTGATCTTTTTCCTCAACCAGGTGTGCTCTCACTTGAACCGCTGTGCCTATTTCTGTCTGAACCTAGCCACTATGGTCAACGTGGTTGCTTCCAGCTTGGAAGGGGAAGCATCCAAGTGGCTGAACAATCTATATAACGAGCAAGCACCCAAGTTGGAGGACCCACATCTCTTCCTCCTAGGACAGAGAGCAAGATTCAAGGACCCATCCTTTGCCTTCAAAGCGGAGGAGCAAGTCCACAAGATAAAAAAAGCCGGCCTGCACTGGAATACATACGAGAGTTTCGCAAGATAGCCAGCTGAATAGAGAGGTAGCCCGAGCAATCCTTAGTCCATCACTTCAAGGAGGGACTAGACGATCACTTCTCCCAGGCTTGTATCTATAGAGCAGTTCCTAATCAGCTGCAAGGATGGTACGAGGCAGCAGTAAGACTGGACATTCAGCTTGCCCGCTATAAGAAGCCACCCCCACAAGAAGCCGAGATCAATCCAAACGACAACCACCAACCCGAAAGCCTCAAACCGCCGCAGCTACTGAAATCCCAGACTACCTGCAGGCCCACCGATCAAGTGCTTCAGATGTGGACAACAGGGACATCAAGCAGTGAGTTCCTCAGTCCCTTAGCCTCAGCAGCTGAGTAGACCGGGACTACCATCGAGAAAGAAACCAGCCCAGCAGCCGGTGAAAAAGAAATCCAACTGGATCATGCAGGAACCTGTTGCCCAAGTCATGTCCCCAATGCAGGAGAGTGCCGAAACCCAAGCCAAACCTGTCGCCACTCTACCCTCCTATAACAGCGATGACGAAGGAGAGAATGACCCTGTGAGGTTACCTATAGGACTCAAGCCCCCCCTAACTCGATGGACGTTACAGGATAACGTAGCCCACCCAATGAGCTAGTGCATATGGCTGCCTTGTCTCAACCAGGCGAGCCACTCATCCCCACTGAATACTGGGATGTAGCAGAGATGTTTAGTGAGAAAGACTCTGTGCTTCCCCACCGACCCAGTGATTGCTCTATCGAACTGTTACCGGGAACCAAATTCCCATGACCGAGAATGTACGTTATGTCCCCCCTTGAGATGGAGGAGATGCAGCAGTATGCGGACAAAAACCTAATGAGGGGATTTATTGAATGGGACAAGTCTATCATGGGAGCCCTGGTGTTATTTAAAGAAAAAAAAGTCAGGTTGCTTCGTCTCTGTGTGGATTATAAGGGACTGAACGCGGTGAGTGTGGAAAACAAATACCTCCTTCCTCTCCTGAAGGACTTACTAACCCACCTGGCAAAGGGGAGTGTCTTTACTAATTTGGACTTAAGAAAGGCATATTACCAAGTGAGGATAAAGGAGGGAGATGAGTGGAAGACTGCTTTTAACTGTCCCATGGGGAGCTACCAATTTAAAGTCATGCCATTTGGACTACGGGGGCTCCAGCTGTCTTCATGCACTGATTAATCAGGTACTGCATGACCATTTATACAAAGAGATTTTGGTGTATCTTGATGATATCCTGATATACAGCATGGATATGGCTGACTACATAAAACTAGTGAGAGAAGTGCTAAAGAAACTGTTGAACGGCAAACGTTATGTTAAACTATCAAAGTGTGAGTTTCACCAGACCCGACTAGATTATCTTGGCTACAAAATTTCCAGCGAGGGCATTGAAATGGACCCAACCAAAGTGAAAGCTGTAATTGAATGGCAACCCCCAAAGACTCACAAACAGCTCCAGGGCTTTCTGGGATTCGCCAACTTCTACTGTTAATTCATCCCCTCCTTTGCTGAAATTGCCCTACCCCTTACAGAATTACTAAAAACAGGCAAAGAGGGAGGAAAGCCGCATCCGGGCCAACCACTAGCATGGACTATGAACTGTCAAACCGCTTTTGAGAATTTAAAAAGACTATTTGCTTTCAAACCAGTCTTAAAAGCATCCTTGCCCAGGGAAGCCCTTTGTGATTCAAGCTGATGCCAGCAATGTGGCCATTGGAGCTGTGCTACTGCAAAAGAACCAGAATGGGACCCTACAATCCTGTGCCTACACCTCGAAAAAATTCACTGAGTGCGAAAGGAGGTGGGCTGTGTGGGAAAAGGAATCCTTTGCAATCCATTGGGCTCTGTTAAACTGGCAACACTATCTAGAAGGGAGCAAGGTGCCTTTCGAGGTATGGACTGATCACAAAAATCTAGAATCACTAAAAACCCCCTGTAAATTGTCCCTGAAACAAGTACGATGGGTGCAGTACTTTAACCGTTTTAATTTAATCCTAAAGTACATACCAGGAGGAAAAAACTTCTTAGCTGATGCTCTATCCAGACTGCCCCAGTACAAAAGCCAGCAGCAAGAGAATGAGGCAGTTATCTCCAATCCATAAACTGCTTCTCAACTCACACTGCGCAAAGTCCCACCTTCAAGAGCCCCTAATCCCAGTGACCCTGGGGTAAAGAAAATAAAACAAGAGCCCCTCTTGGTTCAAGGACAATCAAACCTCCTTAACGTGCAGGGATGGTTTGGCTTACAAGGGGGGAAAGTTATACTTGCCAGAGACCCTCCACCTTTAATGCGTTCTGACACGGCCATGATGTAAAACAGGCTGGGCACTTTCATCTGCCGGCAATTCTGGTGGCCGGGATTGAAACAGGACATAGAAAACTATGTCTGGAGTTGTGCTGTATGTGCCACCATGAAAAGAATTCTGGGAAAAACCCCTGGATTATTGCAACCGATGGCGGACCCTTCCCAAGCATGGGAAGAAATTGCTATGGATTTTATAGTAGATCTACCTGAAAGTAGGGGAAATACGGTCATCTGGACTGTTAGATCTGTTTTCAAAACAGGCTCACTTCATTGCTTGCAAAGGGCTCTTGTCCACTCAACGACTAACCAAGATGTTTCTGAAAGACATCTACAGATTGCATGGCATACCTAAACGAATAATCTCTGATGGGTGTAGTTCATAGCTAAGTTTTGAAGGAGTTTTCTTAAAATAATTGGCTCATCTCAAGGGCTATCATCAGCCTTTCATCTGTCTACCAGTGGGGTGGCTGAATCTGCGAACTCAATGATGGAGCAGTATCTCCAATACTATATGGATTATCAACAAATGAACTGGACTGACCTCTTCCCTTTTGCAGAAGTGGCTTACAATAACTCTGTTCACAATAGCACTGTCTTCACGCCTTTACCCAAATATCCCCAAGTATCTGCTTTTCAGACTCTTGATCAATGGGTGAGGGGGTGGGAGGAAAACTGCTTTGAAAAAGGCTGCTGAGACATTCAAAAAACAGGCAGATAAAAAGAGGCTCCTCAAAGAACATTCCAAGTTGGAGAAAAGGTATATCTGTCAACTAAATATTTACAGCTTAAGTTACCTAGTAAGAAGTTAGGACTGAAATACTTAGGACCCTTCCCCATTGTAAAGATAATTAACCGGTCATGGTGGAATTAAAACTTCCTAGGCTCTTAGGAAAAGTTCACCCTATTTTCCATTGTAGCCTCTTGAAACCTTTTCGGGGTTCAACCTTAAGACCTCCCCCTAAGAAGGCACCCAGACCCCTCATTGTGGCAGGTCAGACTCACTATGAAGTAAAGCGTATTCTTGATTCAAGAATTTTTAAAGGGAAATTGCAGTACTTAGTGCAATGGAAGGGATATCCGTTGTCTGGGACTACTTGGGTGAAATCTAGTGATGCAAAAGCTGACAGACTCATTAATAGGTTCTATAAGAAACACCCTAACAAACCAAAAGGCAACCCCTAACCTGTGCTTTTGTTTACATTACAAAATGTGTCCTTTTTGTAAGGGGGGGTCAAATGTTAGTGCTGCTAACATAGGATGTTCTTGCTTTGACAACAGATGGAAATGTAGCCATTTTTTTCTCTATTGCTTTTAGAGCAGTGGTTCTCAACCTGTGGGTCGGGACCCCATTTGGGGTCGAATGACCATTTCACGGGGGTCGCCAAACAAGGCTGTCTGCCATTTTTCCCCCTTTTCTTTAGCCCCGCCCCTGGCACCCAGTGATGTATAAGTGGTTGGGGGTCACCACAACATGGGGAACTGTATTTTTTTTTAATGAAAATTTTTTAAAAGTTTTACAAAAAACAAAAAAAAACCAACAACAAAAAATAAAACAACCCTCCCCCAAACCCTCCCAAACCAACCCCCTCCATCCCCCCGAGCTTCCCAGAGCTGAATATAGGCTTAATTAAAATTTAAAAAATTCTAAAAAAAATTAATCAACTTATAAGGTAATTAACAATAAAATATATATAACAATAAAAACATATACATTAAAAAAATACTTAGAAAAGAAAGAAAAAGAAAGAAAAAAAGAAATAAAAGAAAAGAAGAAAGAATACAATCTATAAAATATCAAATTTAAATACAAGTTATGAAAAAGCTAAATGGTATTTTTTTATAGCCAATTTATAATGTATGAAATTTATCCATTTTTCCCATACGGCAAAAAATTTCTCTTGTGATTGCTCCTTTAAAAAAGCCGAAATCTTTGCCATTTCCGCCAGATAAGAAACTTTAAAAAACCACTCTTGCAAAGTAGGCAAAGATTCCTTCTTCCAACAGTGCCCTACTAACAGCCTTGCGGCTGTAATTAAATTTAACATCAATGTAGTCTCTTTAATATCACAATCAGTAACAATACCTAATAAAAACAATTGTGGGGTAAATTTTACCCTCCTTCTAAAAATTCTTTGAATATTCCACCATATCTTAATCCAAAAAGCTTTTATATTTTTACACGACCACCAGATATGATAGTAGGTAGCATCCAAATATCCACATCTCCAACATTTAGGCTGTAAGTCAGGATACATACGAGACACTTTTTGGGGATCAAGGTGCCATCTATAAAACATTTTATAAAAATTCTCCCTTAAGTTCTGGGCTTGCGTAAATTTAACATTTCTCACCCAGATAATTTCCCAGGTATCCAATAGAACTGGTTCACCAAAATTTTGTGCCCATTTAATCATACAATCTTTGATTAATTCTGATTCTGAATCCAGTTCCACTAGAACCCCGTAAATTCTCTTAATATGAGTTCGCCTTTGATCAACATGGGGAACTGTATTATGGGGTCGCGACATTAGAAAGGTTGAGAACCACTGTTTTAGAGTTTGTTGATGCTGGGAGGGGAAATGTGGATGAGAGTCCAGCTAGTCATAACAATAATAACTCAGCCATGGGAACCCAAAGTTGATAGAGATTTGGCGGCTGGGGAGAAAGCCTGCACTTCAGGTTAATTGGGGAATGTGATTTATGACTGTTAATTGGAGGAGGGAATTGTGCTTTGCTACTTTGTGCCAGGGGAGGGGAATTCAGTTTGTTTCTCGAATAAAAGATTCTTTAAGGAAAACAATGCCTCAGAGTTCTTTTGAAGAGATTCCTCTATCAGAACCATGACAAATGTATTGTCACAGGATGTAAGCTGTTCTAAGTAAAGCTGTCTTTTGTAGATGGTGATTTTGTCAATCCCAGTGATGATCAAGTGTTGCTCAAGATGTCTTGGGATTGGACCTAGAGTGCTGTCATTATTGGTACTATCTTTGCTTTTTTGTCACAGTCTTTCTACTTCTATTTGCAGGTCTTTCTATTTTGTGATTTTTCTCCAGTTCCTTCTGTTCAAATACTGCTACGTCCACTTTCCAGATTTTTTTTATCTTTCTTATTAACAATTGTTAAATCTTTCAACAATGTTCAATTTATTTTTATTACATTTTATTTTACTTAGCTTATTTTATCTTTTTTATGCCATGTTCCATAAATCTGGTCAATGAGCAAAATAAAGTTGTATGACTCTTGTTGCCGAGAGAAAGGTAACAAGACTGAATGCAAAAGCTATAGGAGATTCATTTGCTAAGCGTACCTGGGAAGTTGTTTGGCAAAATACTGAAGAAAAGGTTATGACAGGTCACAATGAGCAACATTTAAGAAAGCAGAATGGATTTATGCATGGATGTACAGACCAGGTTGTTTTTTCTCTACATCCATTGTTATAGAGAACTGAGAGTTACAGATCTCTTGGAAAAACATAAAAGTAAGTTGAATGCAGAAATGCTTATGAGCAGTAAATAAAAATTAGTAAAGTCAAGGATAAAATGATAAATGAATGTGGACTGGACACAAGTGTGAGTGACTTATAAAAGAAGTATGAAAGGGGATAGTTTGGTCATGTATGGAAAATGAATGGGGTCTGAATTGCAGAATAAATACATAAAGAGAGAGTGGTTTGGGAGGGAAGACTGAGAAAGCTATCATTGGGTGGACTTTAAATACTCAAAAAAGGAGAGATGAGAAGTTTAAAGAATGAAAGGTAATATAGGAAGCAATGTATGATATGGTAAAAGCAGGAAAGATTTGCAATATATAGAGGATTATAGTTAATGATGTACATATTGACTAATTTTAGCTATATTCTTATCTCATGTTTCTAAATTTATTTTGGTTACTATGTCTTATACCTTATGGCAGGTATGTCAAACTCGTGACATCACATGACTTCGCGCAACACATGGGCTGGTTTTTCCATTGCCGGCAATGGGGTGGGCGTGGCTTCCACGTGACGCGTCTGGCCCGTGGGCCGGCAGTTTGACACCCCTGCCTTATGGCCTTTCAGGATTTTGCAAAATGTTGCTTACAGAGAAAGGAAACAGATGATATGTGTGTTTATCCATAACATACACAATTGTTCCTTCACAGCAACTGTAATTATATTGAACAAGTAATAGCCAACTTTTGTGCCACATTTTCTAATTAAGAAACTAGCCACAAATTGAGGCTAGACCAAATAAAATTTGATGTGTAGATTAGTAGTGGCATTTTTTTATCCTCTTAGAGATTGTGTAACTTAATAGATGAACTCAGTACTATTTTGTAACCTAATTGTCCTACTATCATACTTACTAAGATGACATGTGTGTACACATTTACAAACTAATTATCTAAGTTCAGGAAATAAGCTTAAAAATAACAAATTGGAATTTACCTTACATTGATTGGGATAAGGAACAGCAATACAGTATCTTAAATGGCAAATACAGTATGCCTGCCATTCACCTCATTTATGCTCTCCCAACAATGAGAGTGCAGGTAAAACCTTCAGGCTTACTCCCCATAAAAGGAAAGATAAATTACATAATTTTTGCTGTCACTTATTACAAAACCAGTTTATTCCCAGTTGTTTTCCTGAAGGAGAGGAGGAGCCTCCTGAAAGTATGTGTGTGTATATGTGCATGGGTGTAGCTGAACTTGGACAAAGAATATGAGCGTAGTGCTGACAATGCATTAGGGCATAACATGATATTTTTGGTTCTGATTTGCACATGTTATGTAAACCCCACCTCATGACTTGTAAATTATGGTTTGCGGCTTAATATGTTGAACAAAGTCAGCCAGCAAATCTAATCTGGTTTGATGAATAAGCAATAAACACACTTATTGCAATGTGTTAGCCCAGTCTGAGTATGGATTCAGCTGGGACCGTGTGTAAGAATACAGTAGATGTATGGATGAGAGCTTATGTGGGAACATATGCTTATAGATGTGCTCATAACAACTAAAGCATTCTCGGCCCCCCTCCCCTCCCCAAATTTGCTAGTTTTGGGTTAGGGGGAAACTGTTAATCCCTGACTCTGTTTTGCTGGAGGAAAGTTATTTATTGGCTAGAAGCCTTACATAGACAGGAATTTTCTACTGGTTTGTTCTGATTTCTTGCAGGAAATTGGAAAATACACTGGCCTCAGAACTGGGTAACTACATAATTCAGTTCTCTTCTGATCATAACTTTGTTCAGCAGATATTGAAATAGGACAGCAATTCCAAGGAGGAAAAAATGGCAGTTTACAAAGGAAACCCATGTGACTGTATAAGAAATATAGTAAACAAGCTGTGAGGTTGGATGGGCTGAAAAAGAGTGCTCAGTTCAGATTCAGTCCAATTAATTTTATAGTCAGAAAGGGCTCCCAAATGTTCATTTTATTTTGTTTAATCTCTGTATGAAAGACTCAGGTTTGCCAGTATCAACATATTTTTTGCAATTAAGGCTACCTCCATATTTCTTTCCTCCCTGTATCAATAATAATAATAATAATAATAGTAGTAAAGTTGGAAGGGACCTTGGAGGTCATCTAGTCCAACCCCCTGCTCGGGCAGGAAACCCTACACCATTTCGGACAGATGGCTGTCCAGTCTCTTCTTAAAAACTTCCAGTGTTGCAGCATTTACTGCTTCTGGAGGCAGGCTGTTCCACTGATTAATTGTTCTCACTGTCAGGAAGTTTCTCCTTAGTTCTAGGTTGCTTCTCTCCTTGATTAGTTTCCACCCGTTGCTTCTTGTTCTGCCTTCAGGTGCTTTTGAAAATAGCTTAATTCCCTCTTCTTTATGGCAGCCCCTGAGATATTGGAATACTGCTATCATGTCCCCCCCTTGTCCTTCTCTTCGTTAAACTAGACATACCCAATTCTAGCAACCGTTCCTTATATATTTTAGCCTCCAGTCCCCTAATCATCTTTGTTGCTCTTCTCTGTACTCTTTCTAGAGTCTCAACATCTTTTTTACATCGTGGTGACCAAAACTGGATGCAGTATTCCAAGTGTGGCCTTACCAAAGCATTGAAGAGTGGTATTAATACTTCACGTGATCTTGATTCTATCCCTCTGTTAATGCAGCCTAGCACTGTGTTGGCCTTTTTGGCAGCTGCAGCACACTGCTGGCTCATATTTAAGTGATTGTCTACTAGGACTCCGAGGTCCCTCTCACAGTTACTTCTATTGAGCATGGTGCCACCTATGCTGTACTTGTGCATTTGGTTTTTCTTGCCTAAATGTAGAACCTTGCTTTTGTCACCATTGAATTTCATTTTGTTAGTTAGTGCCCAGTGTTCAAGTCGGTCCAGATCCTTCTGTATCTGAAGCCTGTCTTCTGGAGTGTTGGCTATTCCTGCCAGCTTGGTGTCATCTGCAAATTTGATGAGTTCCCCATTTATCCCTTCGTCCAAATCGTTGATGAAGATGTTGAAGAGCACTAGGCCCAGAACAGAGCCCTGGGCACCCCACTACACACTTCCCTCCATATAGATGCAGTTCCATTGAGGACTACTCGCTGAGTACGGCCGGTCAGCCAGCTACGGATCCATCTGGTGGTGATTCTGTCTACCCCACATTTTTCTATCTTATCAAGTAGTAGGTTGTGATCTACTTTATCAAATGCCTTACTGAAGTCCAAGTAAATTATGTCCACAGCATTCCTCTGATCCACTAATTTTGTCACTTGGTCAAAGAATGCAATAATATTTGTCTGGCATGATCTATTTTTGACAAACCCATGTTGGCTTTTAGTAATGACTTTGTTTGCCTCTAGGTGTTCGTTGATTCTTTGTTTGATTATCTTTTCCAGGATCTTCCCAGGTATTGAGGTCAGGCTGATAGGTCTGTAATTTCCTGGATCCATTTTTTTTTCCTTTTTTGAGGATGGGAACTACATCAGCTCTTTTCCAGTCCTCTGGTAGTTCCCCTGTGTTCCAGGATCTTTGAAAAATATAGTTCAGTGGCTCCGATATCACATCTGCCAGTTCCTTGAGAACTCTGGGTTGTAATCCATCTGGTCCTGGCGATTTGAACTCATCTAGACTGGACAGGTGCTCCCTAACCATTTTCTTGCCTATCTTAACTTGTGTTTCTGTTTTGTTTTTTATGGCACTATTTTTGATAGGTTGGTCTGTTTTTTTCCTTTGTGTAAAGACAGATGCAAAAAATGAGTTAAATAGTTCTGCTTTCTCCCTGTTGCTTGTCACCTTCTTGCCACTTCCACCCACTAATGGCCCAATCATTTCCTTCACTTTTTTCTTGTTTTTTACATGTTGAAAGAAGCTTTTTTTGTTATTTTTGACTTTGGTCGCAAGCCTTAGTTCATTTTGGGCCTTGGCTTTCTTCACTTCATCTTTGCAGGCTCGGGCTATTTGCTGATATTCTGACTTAGTTATGTTCCCCTCTTTCCACTTTCTATACTTGTCCTTTTTATCTTTCAATTTGTCAGAGAGTTCTTTATGCAGCCAGGCTGGTTTCTTTTGAGAGCTGTTATTTTTCCTCTTTGTTGGTATTGTGCTAGACTGTGCTTTTATTATCTCATTTTTCAAAATTTCCCAAGCTTCTTGAGTTGTTTTCCCCTTGAGGATTCTCATCCATGGAATCCTTCCCAAGCCCTCTCTAAGTTTATTGAAATTAGCTCTCTTGAAGTCCAAGACTCTAGTTTGACTGTGTTCTATTGGTTGTGCTTCTATAATGTTGAATTCTAATATTGCATGATCACTTCCTCCCAGGGTTCCTATGGCTTCAACACCGTCTATCATTTCATCTCTGTTAGTGAGAATTAGATCCAAAATGGCTAATCCCCTAGTTCCCTTCTCTACTTTTTGGGAGACAAAGTTGTCTGCTAGGTTTGCCAGGAACCTGTTTGATCTTCCACTTGGTGCGGAGTTTGTCTCCCAGTTGATGTCAGGGTAGTTAAAGTCCCCCATTACTATTGTGATGTGCTTCCTACATACCTTAGTTAGCTGACTAGCAAAAAGTTCGTCTATTTCCTCTGTTTGGTTGGGTGGTCTGTAGTATATACCTATAGCAATGTCATTTCCCCCCCCCCTTTTATATTGACTCAAATGCATTCAGGACAGTTTTTATCATTGTTGTACTCTATTTCTGTGGAGATGTAGTTATTTCTTATATAGAGAGCAACTCCACCTCCTCTTTTGACTCTGTTTCCAACTTCAAAATAGTTGTACACTATTATTGATTTACAGCTATTATGCTTTGAGGGGCTTCCAAGAGCCACAGAAAATGCATTTTGGGATACTGAAGAGTTTTGGATTGATAGCACTAGCTGCTGGCTTCTATATTCTGCCTCACAACAGTAGCTCATGTAGTCATCATTACCTGCATGTTCTGTTGGGGCTGCCTGGAAAACACTAAAAACTACTCTTGGCATAGAATGTGATAACCCAGTTCTTGGTGGATTTGACATGCAAAGAGCACCTCACATTGAGCTGTGAGCTGGAATAAATTGCCAATATGTTTCTGGGCATACTATAACTTCAACAGCTGGTTTTGAACTATCAAGCGCAGCGAAGCTTGGCCCCAGGACAGGACCACTCTTTCCAACCAGAATCAACTTACTTGGCATGTTCATCAAGGGAGAAAGTCTCAGTTGTCCATAATTTCTATGAAGTAGTGCTGTTAGAACTTTGGTTTTACAGCATCCCCCCCCCCTGAAATTAGTTTGCCTTCTCTTATAATAGCATTCCAGAAGAGTTCTTCCTGAGACATGTGGGTTTTGGTGGTGGTTTAGATGTATTTCTTGTCTGTTATAAAATCTTGGTCAGTTTATAATTGTCCATTTATCATGATTTTTGACAGTACGTAGTACATTTATTTTAAATTCAGGCATAGACATTTTATTTTTGATGTTATTAATGTGAAAATTTTAATAGTTTGGGATTGTTGTAAACTATCCTTGATAGATTCAATAGTATAAATATAATAAATAATAAGTACACTAGTTACAGTACATCCTCCATTTTTAGATTATTTGAAAGATTCAGTATCAGTCACTTACTTTTTCACTGGTGATTTCCTTTCCCTTTCTAGGAACTTACCTTTCAGAACATTGTTCAGGGTCAGATAAAGCACCTAAATGCTCTGTGTGTCCCGAAAATGCATTTATGCCTACAGAAAATAATTCACCAAAGTGTTTTGCATGTCAATCATGTCGTACAAGTAAGTCTAACTTTGTATTTAGTTAAATTAAAAAGGAGCACTAAAGAACAAAATAAGCATTAGAACTTTGTGTATTTATTTGTGTACATATAGCTGTTGGTGTCAGATGTGTCTATATTTTTATTGTTAATAAGTTATTCATTAAGTTTGCTATATTTTATTATAATATCTGCATCTTTATTTTCTGTTCTTCATACAGAGTTCTCTGCAGTAATGCCAATTATAAATTACATTTATAAATTAGGAAAGGGAAAGGAGGGGAAGGGGAGGGCAAAGGTGGAGTCAAATGACAGATAAAGAGATCGGGAAGCATGTTTAACAACAACAATTTGCTAAAAATGTCAGTGTAGGCTCATTGGTACAGATTTTTGGAGGAGGAAGCATTATATTGAGTTTTATATCTTTTTATAAATTCAAATGTTTTTATATTATTTATTTTATTAGATTTTTATCTCACTATTATTCTTATAAATAACGCAAGGCAGCAAACATGCATAATACTCCTTCCTCCTTCTATTTTCCTCACAACAATCCTGTGAGGTAGGTTAGGCTGAAAGAGAGGGACTGGCCCAAGGTCACCCATTTGTTTTTCATGCCTAAGACAGGACTAGAACTCATTCTCTTGGTTTCTAGGCCAGCACTTTAACCACTGCACTAAACTGGCTGGTAAATTTATATTTTAATTTGTTTTTAATGATATGAAATATAAGCATTAGAACTGTTTTACAAATTAAACATTGCATACAGAAATAAGAGCCTACAAGTTTGGTTTGATGTTCAGACTATTCTACTATCGTATACAGCAGTAGGGTCTCAATAGAAATACTCAGCTTTTCCTCACTCCTCCCAGGCTTTCAGCAGATAATAAAGTTCAGTTGTACCAAGTGGGAAAACACTGTTTGTGGTTGTGACAGTAATCAATATAAAACTACCGGAGATTCTGAATTCTTATGCAAGAATTGCAGTGACTGTCATAATGGAAAAATCAGACAAGACTGTAAGTATAATCTCAAAAAAACAATATAATAATTTAAACCTATCTCCATCTTCGTTCAGGTCATCTATGTTAATGCTATATGTTATTGTTCAGTGTGGTGTATTTGCTTGTCAGAGCTGGTCTTTTCCCATTTCCTTATTTTTATCTGGTTATCTGTGATCCATCCTTTATCATTTAACATGCATCATATGGTACCAGATACTGAATTAAAAACAACATTCATCAGATAAAGTGATATAAAAAAGAGATAACTTCAAACTACTGTGTAATTAGTAGGGAATGAGAGTAGAGCCATACATGCTTCAGAGCCTCTGGGGGTTCTCATGTAGCATTTGTCTGCAACTCTTTTAATCGAAGGGATCTTTTTTCTGGGATTCTGCTGCAGCTGTGAAAATCTGGGAGAAGATGCAGCTGATTTAGAGCACTGGAGATCTTAAGTCTTGAAGACTGCTTCATTTTCTTTGGTAACAGTACTAGCACTGTCATCTTCAGGGATGCTTTTTGACTTCGCAGTGATGGAATTCTTTGGTAGTCTTCCATCTTAGCCCTGATAACTAATTTTTGAGTCCAAACTATGAAAGCCAAATGCTATCACTAGCTGCAGAAAAGAGGCATTACTTTTTTCTTTCTCTTACTTTGAATATATGTGAGGAAGACCCTTTCCCCTTTTTATATTTTTTGGTACAGTATCGGTTCATTCTAAATTTCAGCATTCTTAATATTATCTAATTCTAGACCTTTTGTGCTCCATTACTTGTCAATGCCATTCTCATATCGTTGCTAATCTTTTCCTCTGGTTTTGCCCCCATCTCATAATTAATTTTAAACTCTCTTTCTTCAAGTTGTCTGTCTTCTTGCCAAACATCTTCTAGCCAGTCCCTGTGTAATACCCACAGCTTACTTCAAACTTCTTTCATCCAGAAAACAAAGAACATGGACCCCACAAATCAAAACTGTCACGAGGACAACTATTATTATGTTTTAATATAAATATTTCTTCCACTTAATCAAATGCTCCTATTATTTTCTCCCTGAAAACTATTGCTCCCTGAAAATTATTTCCAATTTTCTTTGGAAATTTTATTTTTCATGTTACTACTTCCCAATCTAGTCTGCACCTTGTTTCTTGGTTCATCTCATGCAAACGTTAATCAGAGCTGTCTGTTTAACTTTTTGGGACCATCCCAAGTTGAGTATTTATCTGGATTTCAAAGCTTATTATCAACTAATAATTATTATTTGCTTTTCCTGCTATTTTCTAGGCACGTCAGATAGTGATACAATATGTGAATGTCACAGGGGATTTTTTCTTCAGGAGGATCAAAACAAATGCCTTCCCTGCAGCAGGTGGAGAAATATTATTTATCTTGTAATACATGTGGGAATAACTCCTGGGCTAGGTGTAACTGTAGGCCTTGTCTTTGCACTCCCAGCTGATTCATCCTCTTGCTTCCATGCTCATTTCCCATGGAAATTGCTCTGGGTCTCGACCTATCAATCTGCTTGCTGACTGATCTCTGCTCTAATCCTTTGTACAGTGGGATGGATATGTGATCATGTGCTTACCAGTTAACAGAATAACAGTTAAAAGGGGCCTTGGAGTCCAGCTCTCTGCTCAGGTAGGAGAACCTATACTATTTCAGAAAAGTGGTTGTCCAGTCTCTTCTGAAAAACCCAATTATCCCAGAGTAGTAGTGCTGAAAATAGTTGGGGAGCTTCATGAGGTTCATGCTTCTCCTCTGTTTTTCATCCTAATGTGTTGTGAAGCTTTGAAAATGCACCTTATGGAATTATTGAATTCCAGTCTTAAATTTCCCTCCTCTGTACTAACCAGCTGATTAGCATTATTTCAGTTTACCAGGTCTGCTGTAATTTAAAGTTGCCAACCCCAAGACAGGGGACAAAAGTGTGACAGAAAAAGCCATGTATATCTTTATGCATGTAAACCAGTGGTTCTCAACCTTTTTAATGCCGTGACCCCCAACCGGTCGTAAGTCGAGGACTACTCAACCGGTCGCAAGTCGAGGACTACTCAACTGGTGCAGCACCGTTTGCAGAATGGGACTTTTGGCGGGCTCAGCAGGGCAGAGACAGACTGGACAATTCCTATTGGCTTTTCAAAAGCCAATAGAATAAAAGGGAGTAGCACAGCTAAGGAAAAGGGGAAAAAAATGGCAGACTACATTGTTTGGCGACCCCCGTGAAATGGTCGTTCGACCCCAAATGGGGTCCTGACCCATAGGTTGAGAACCACTGATGTAAACAAATGTGAGAAGGTCACAGGGGAGTCTGAAGCCTTGACTCTGCTGTTGCCGATTGCCATACACAGGCCCATCTTTGCTATTAAAAGAGGAGTTACATTCCTGCAGCATAATCACTTGCAACTAGTGGGTTTTATTCTGGGTCTAGCTACACATAATGAAGAAAATATGGGTGCCTAATTTTGGAGAACAACCTTTGCTGATTGGGACTAGCAATCCTGACTAGAATTCTTAGCTCTTCTGAACGCTCACTTACAATTCCATACGCAAACAACTCCTTGCTCTTATTTTAATCTTTTTTCATCTGACATTTCTTTAATGAGACTCAAACCCAAATCTAGCAGGCCTGGGGAAGGATTAATTCTTTTTTGTTCTTGTTTTCAGAAACATATGTTGCCAAGATTATGTACATTTCTACTCTCTTTTGACATTTTAAGGGCCAGTTGAATAGTTTAATTTGAGTAATTTAATTCCCCTTGTATTCTAATTCTGGGTATAGAATCAAAGGATAGTAAAATAAGAAATGCTGTTGAATGTTATCTGTATGTACAGAAATTTCTGATTTCTGATTTCATCTTCTAGCTGCAATAAGGAAGATTGCCAGGAGCAGTGTGAAACAGGAATGGAAACTAAAAGGCCATCAAATTCCACAGGTGAGATTTGAAATAAATTATCTAATATTTTAACTTGATCACCACTATTTCCTTTGTATCACATTTTCATCTTTGCTGTAATATTCTTTTTTAATTAACATTTATTTTCATATCTTTTCAAACCAACAACATCCAATATGTTTTTTTTTCATTTAGAACTCGTATCTGTCCTCAGTTTCTTGACTATCATGTTCGCAATTGGTTTTGTTGCATTAACATTCAGAACTTGCAAGAAATATTTTCCAGAAAGACGGTTCTTCTCTTCCTGTAGTAAGTATCATTAATTGCCTGTTAATAAAATAAAAGAAAGTGACTGATTTTATTAAATGAATTACAGATCTAAAGCAATGAATCAGAATTGGACACAATTAAAGGTTATCAATATAGCTTTTTACTTTCACATTTGTCCCATTAATTTAAGATTGCAAAGACTCAGGTTTTTGAAGGAGAAATTGCAGTGTGTAGTGTCACCAGATACATGTTTCTATTAAACTTTAACAGGGTATTCAGACTCCAGAGAGGTAAATAAAAATATAGCCACCTGGCTAGATTCTTGTGGTATTGATGAATATATGCAAGGAAGTGAAGGTTTAATCATGAATGAAATGGCTATGTCAAGAAGTATGGGTTGTTATCATATAGATTGTTATGGTTGTTTATGAAAGTAATAATCTGTATTACTTTCATAATTCTGAATTCTGAAGTGGCTTACATGTTAAAAATAATCATGGAAATTGGGAAAAGTAACAGAGCATACACAAATTGCAGTGAGATCTACTGTATATGCTAAGATGCTTAAGAAGGTGTTTGGCAGAATTCTGATTGTCACCTCTCAGTTGGAGAGCAGGTATGCAGACCAAATTTTTTACTTTTCAGTATGTTATTAATATTTCAAAATTTATATGTTAGGTGATTTAGAGAAAGAATGTGTAAAGTGCATTGTGGTGAGAGTTGATAGGAGTGACAGGTATCAGAAGAGTGAGCAGATGAGTACTGTCCATCTTTCATAAAGGACACATCCAGCCCTCTGTTAAGAAAATGTGAGAGAAAATGGACAAAATATATGTTCCCCTAAATTACTTACATAGAAGGATTTTCCTTTGGAAGTACAGTACTAATAAATATTATTACCCAAAGGCTGTCCCTTGGATTAACTGTTTCTAGTCCAGGCAGCAAGGAGGAAAGTGACATATGGCCCTGGAAGAGGTTTGTGTACCAGTATGCTAACCCATCTTGTATTTGGTCTATGACTTAGCATCATCTTTGAATTTATGGACAGTAAGCCATGGTTTTAATGTAGCATGTTTTGTGAGTTCAACCTTTGATGAATTCTTCCACCAGTAAAATAAACATAATACTGTATTTTATCTCTATTAAAATCCATATTTTATTTTTTTTAAACAAATTTTATTGGTTTTTTAATTTCTTAAAACAAAGTATTCAGGACACACTGTGGTGCTGAGGTAATCAGACATCCTAAAACAAAACATATATACATAGTACAATCAATACATCAAATATTCCCTCTCTTTTTCCCTCAAATAGCATAGTGTATTTAAAATATCCAATTCTAGCTTACATTTATTCAACCTGAACCTGTTTTTAAGCTTTATAAATTTACAATACCGTAATCAAATTAACTTTAAATAAAGACATTTTCAATTCAGATATCCCTTCCAAATATGTTCTACTTTCTTAATTTTATCAAAATCTTATTTATTTCTTCTTCCACTAATCTCCCCTGTTTAAAGTAAAATATTAATCTATCCTATACCTATCTAATCCATCTATTAATCAATCTCTCTAAGCTAACAAGATAATATCAGACCTTAAATCATTTCAATCCATTAAACAGAATTCAAATCTCATCCAGTTAATTATCATAATTGATAACATCCATATCATCAAAGAATCACATCTTATTAAGTTTCAATTAATTAATAATTCAATTCAAATCTAAAACATCTCTTCAATTCTCCAGTACCGGAGATGGAGAATCCACCAATGGGTTTTCTCTGCCTACTCTTCAGACCAAGTAGCCAAACTTGACACACCCCCTCTTGCTAGGAGACCCAGTCTTAACTTGGTCTCAACTCTTGAAGACGTATCAGGTTTGGCTCTCAACAGATAGCAGGTTAGAAATCCATTGGTGAATTCTCCTTTTTTCCTCTAAATTGACTAAATCCTAATTGGAATCCTCCCTTAATTTGTAAATCCTAATTTGGAATCCTCCCTCAAATTTTTCCCTTAGCACTGGGATCAGTGCTACCTTAAAATTACTGATTTGGGGAATGGGAGGTGGGGGGAGGCTCCTGCAGCTTCCTTTCTTATTTTCCCCAGGGCTCTGGGGAAATACTTCTGGCAGGCTTGCCTTGGATATCCTTCCTTCTCCCCCCGTTTCTTCTCACAACCAGGCAGAATCTCGTGCTGCAGGCTTGAGATTTTTTTTTTGAATTTGGGGTCTCCAGATCACCTCCGGCAGCTGGGAACATCCGCGGATGCCATTTTGGTTGCTGTCGGAGGCAACGAAGGCAAACTAGACGTTTTTCTTGCCTGCCGTTCGGAGGCTGCCTTATTGAATTTGCTTTCGGCACAGTGCTTAGCACGGCCATAGCGTCCGGCCCCAGCACCAGTAATCTTCTCTCCGAAGCCTCCGGTGCCGTTCCCAACAAAGAGCAGGTTGCGGCCACCATTTTGGGGGCGCCACCCAGGGAACGAAGTAAAGGAGCTCTTTCCTTTTTTTGCACTCGTTTGGAGCCTTTTCCTGATTCTTGGGATAGGCCTTGTGTGTTTTGGGGATCAAGGTCCTTCGGCTCCACTGCAGCCCATTAATTTAACAGCATTTTTTCACAGACCCACCGCAGCTGCCAGTTTGGAACACGCCACACGGTCATTTAATTAGGCCACATTGGAGCCCTGCCACAGTGACTGCCTGCAGGCCTCATCACGTTACCATAGTGAGGGTTTTGTTGGCAGATTGGACCAAATTCTTAGAGGCTAGAGCCTCAAACCACCACAAATCAATTATTGCAATTTGACCAGCCCCCATTTTGAACCTGATCCTTTCTTGCCAGGCCTTGTCTCAGGCCCTCTGCACCCTTCATTGGGAGTTTTTGCCTTTTCTGGTGCACCTTGACTGGCCACCTAAGGCCTCCGGGTGGAGCCCAGAGTGGGTCCCCAACCGTGCCTTCGGCATCTGACTCAATTGCCGTGACCAAAGCCCAGATAGATTCTTTTCTGATCAGGTGGTCAGGGGAGCAGTCTTGTTACTTGTTCCAATTTTGCTTCCGCCAACTGCTTGCCTGCCAGAGCTTCGTCTCAGTTTCCCTGAGACTGCTCAACCAGGATGGAGGACTAAACGATGCCTCAACCCATGAGCACTGCCTCCCCATCCTCCAGTTACAGCTGCCACAAATCCTCTAATCAAGAGGCGGCAGGCAAGCCCAAATCTAAGGCTAAGACCACTCTCAAGAAGCCTTCCAAGTTGGTGGAAAAGCAAGCCAGCCGTAGGCACCAGGCTCTGGAGAAGGAGTTCTCCAGTGTGCAGAGGCAGGCCAGATTAGAGACGGATCAAATGGCGGTCCCTGAATTTGACCTTCCCTTAGGCCCTTCAATTTCGGCTCCAGGTGTGTGGTCCCTCACAGGGATGCCTGTCACACTCAGCTCTCCTTCCGCATTGGTTCAACACACAACAACAGCTTCAGGTTCAGCCCCAGAGGTCACCTTCACTCCTACGGCTGCAGGACTCAGGGGACCGGACATCGGAGACATTTTCTCCGACGGCCACCTTGAGGCCTTGCTATCCAAGGTCGTGAACCGAGCTCTAGCAGAACTTCCATCCACTTGGTCAGGGGGCTTCCACATCAGCCATGCCACCTTATGTTCCTCCTACGGGGCTCCCTATACTTCAGGAGCCCATTTCTCCTGCACACTCCTCCATGAGTGGCTATTCTTCCCCGCAAAGTGAGGAGCAGCCGGACTTTAATCTGTCAGAGAAGGAGGAACTTCCTCCTGAGCCCTTCCCTTCAGGAGGCCTGTTCAATCCAGCCCTGTTTCTCACCCTACTCCGCAAGGCCACATCAACAGCAAACATAGGGTCCGATCAGTTCCCTCAGCTGCAAGCAACATCAGATTCCAGCCCAAATCCGATATTTTTTGAAATGGTGGCAGCCCAACATCACGTTTCATGTATTTTTCTTAAAGGAATCAAGAAACAATGGGCCTCCCTTCCTCCTTCCCTTCCGTAAGCGGGACTGACAAAAAGATATTTAGCACCTCCACAGACCTCACTGATACACTGGAGGTCCCCAAGGTAGACGAAGCATGGATCCCTCTGGTATCCCAGACTGCAGTCGCTGGGGACATATTGGAGGCACTCAAAGCAGATGACAGAAAATGGGACCAAACTTTCCGGAAGACCCATCAATTAGCAGCATGGGCAATTAAAACGACCACTTGTGCATCCTTTTTTGTCCGGACTACCCTGTTATGGCTTTGTCAGCTTCAGCCCAGAGTCTCTGCTGAGCACATTCGGACCCACCAGGACCTAAGCAAAATGGTGTCGGCCACTGAGTATGCTGCGGATGCAACGCTTCAGTCGGCCAACTTTGCCTCTAGGTCTCTAGCATCCAACATCACAACCAGAAGGATGCTATGGCTGAAACACTGGCAGGCTGACGCCAAATCAAAATGGCATCTAGCGACTGCTCCCTATCTGGGTAATAATTTATTTGGAGAGGCCCTGGCTCCATACCTTGTGGAAAACAAGGACAAGCGGAAGGTCATGGCTCACTTGAACAAACGGTCCGATAAACGTCCCGCTCCCTATTTTTGTAGGCAGTCCTTTAGGCCGGCAGCAGGTCCAACAGTTACTCAGCCCTCCTGCTCATACACTCCCAGACAGGACAGACAGTATGACCGTCCTTATGACAGACCAGGCTTTCAGTCCAGGCAGCAGAGCCAGTCTAAGCGGCCATTTCGAGAGGAAGACGCCCCTACAAGAGGTCCAAGTAACTCTTACACTGCACTTGCCATCGGGGGAAGGCTGGCCCACTTCTTCCATCAGTGGGAACTCACTTCCACGGACACCTGGGTCTTACAAACCATCCAGTTTGGTCTGTCCCTGGAGTTTCTAGCTAAGCCCCCGGACCGATTCATTGCCTGTCCCGTTTCCTGGGATCCACTCAAACAGGGACTCATGCAAGAAGTCATCCAACATCTTCTAGAGATTCAGGCCATAGAACCTGTACCGCTGGACCACAGAGGAGGGGGATTCTATTCCATCCTCTTTGTGGTTCCCAAGGCCTCAGGGGGTTGGAGAGTGATTCTGGATCTCAAAGGTCTAAACTATTACATCACTTACAAAAATTTCAAGATGCAATCACTCCAGTCCATCCTGGGGGGCATCAGACAGGGAGATTTCCTGGCGTCAATAGTTCTCACGGAAGCGTACCTCCTCATCCCTCTCCACCCAGCTCACTGGCAGTTCCTCAGGTTCTGTTACAGGGGTAGTCATTTTCAATAACCTTCCTTTCGGCCTTTCCTCGGCTCCCAGGGTGTTCACCAAGGTCCTGGCCGTAATAGCCGCACATTTGAGGAAGGTACCAATACGCGTCCAGTGTTACCTGGACGACATCCTGATTCAAGCGTCCTCCTTCCAGGCAGCTCAGGCAGACTTGGAACACACCATTCAGGTCCTCCAACAACATGGCTTCTCTGTCAATTTTCAAAAAAGTCAGACGGTTCCCTCATCCAGGCTTCTGCACCTGGGAGCCGTCATAGACACCACAAACTGCATGGTCTATCTCTCCCAGGAGAGATTGGTCAGCATCAGGGATCTGGCTTGTCAGGTATACAGGGACCATACCGTTCCACTGGTCTTGCTTTCCCAGCTCCTGGGAAAGATGGTTTCCTGCATAGCCATAGGTCCCTGGGCCAGACTCCACTTGCGGGACCTCCAATGGTTCCTCCTACCATTTCAGTGGGTGAATGCCAGCGCATCCAACCGTCAGGTCAGGATCCAGGTTCACATCCTCAGGTCCCTGCACTGGTGGTTCTCATAAGCGGTGACCAAGGGATCACCCTTCAAGGAACCGGACCGCATCACCATCACGACAGAGGCCAGTCTGTTTGGTTGGGGAGCCCATTTACAGTTCAGTTTGCGCAGGGCCACTAGTCCTGCGCAGATTTGAAACACAACATCAATTGGCTGGAGCTCAGGGTCATCCACTTGGCTCTTCGCCAGTTCAGACACTGGATCAGGGGACGTCACGTTCTGATCCTCATGGACAACATGGCATCCAAGGCACACGTCAATCGTCAGGGGGGCACCAGGTCCAAGTCACTTATGTCCGAGGCACAACTCCTGGGTTCCTGGGCAGAGTCCAATCTGGCCTCCCTCAGGCCGAACACATCTCGGGGGTCGAGAACCAGCAGGCAGACTTTTTGAGTTGCTCTACGGTGGACCCCTCGGAGTGGGGGTTGCATCCGGATCTGTTCTCCAAGATCTCCCACTGATTCGACCATCCGATTCTCGATCTGTTTGCGTCATCAACCAATGCCCAACTCCCCAGGTACTACTCCCGCTATTTCCTTCTGGGGCGGAGGGGACGGATGTCTTGCGGACTCGGTGGCCACAAGGTCTGCTCTACGCCTTCCCTCCCCTCCCACTCATACCAGCGACCATCCGCAAACTACTCCAGGAGCAGGCGGAAGTGATCCTCGTGGCTCCGTACTGGCCACAGAGGCTGTGATTTGCCGACTTGGTGAACCTTTCCCGGACTCCCCCGTGAAAGATTCCTCCACATCGCGTGGGCCTACACCAGGGGACCCTCCAACAGCTGGACCCTCAATGGTTACAGTTGACCGTCTGACGCTTGAGCGCAGCATCATGACGCAAGAATTATTTCCCCCCCCCCGTACAATTACCATAATTCAGGCCTCTCGCCCAGCGACCAATCGTATTTATGATTCTACTTGGAAGAATTTTTGCCATTGGTGTAGAAGGCGACAACTGGATATATACAAATTAACCATCCCTCAGATCGTTGATTATCTTCTGGACCAGTGATTCTCAACCTTTCTAATGCCGTGACCCCATAATACAGTTCCCCATGTTGTGGTGACCCCCAAGTGGGTGTGGCCACCAATAAGAGGGAGTAAGACAGCTAGGGAAAAGGGAAAAAAATGGCGGACAGCATGGTTTGGTGACCCCCGTGAAATGGTCATTCGACCCCAAATGGAGTCCCGACCCACAGGTTGAGAACCACTGTTCTGGACAGTCTGGACAGAGGCCTGGCCCCTGTGACTATTCACAGACAGGTGGCGGCCCTATCAACATTACTCACTTGTACGGATTCAGTTCCCTTAGCTCATCATCCTAGGATTCGCACCTTCATCAAGGGGGCGTGCAACACCAGACCTCCCGTGGTACACAGATACCCCTCTTGGGAATTGCCTTGCGTGCTTTGCGCTCTAACAAAACCACCCTTTGAGCCCATAGCTAATATTCCGTTGTGGAACATGTCTCTCAAGGTTGCGTTCTTAATCGCCATCACGTCAACCAGACGTATCTCTGAGCTGGCAGCTTTCTCGGTCAGGAATGACCTTTGTATCTTTCACAGTGATTGGGTGGTCCTTCGGCTGGACCCGCTTTCGTGCCCAAGGTCAACTCACTATTCCATAGGGCACAGGAAGTCATTTTGCCAAATTTTTGTCCCAATTCTTCCCATGACTTGGAGTGGCAGTGGCACACACTAGATGTCCGCAGGGCGCTGTGGCATTACATGAAGCGCATAGGGCCTTTTCGTAAATCTGAGGCCCTCTTTATCTCCTTCTGTCTGGCTTCTCTGGGACAGAAGGTTTCCACTGGCACTATTGGCAGGTGGATCAGGACTTGCATCGCGGAGGCGTACCAGTCCTCTTCCCTGCCGGCTCCAAGTCATCTTACTGCCCATTCCACTCGCAGTGCTGCAGCCTCTGCGGCATGGGCCACTCAGGTGTCCAACGAGGAGATTTGCAGGGCTGCAACGTGGTCCTCGCCCTCCCCACTGTTCACCACTACAGGATTGACCACTTTGCTTCTGCGGACGCCTCCTGTGGTCGGAGGGTCCTTCAGCAGGTGGTCTCCGGGGACGTAGATCTGGCCTTATCTGTTTCCCACCCATCGGGACAGTGAGGCTTTGGTATGTCCCATTGGTGGATTCTCCATCTCCTGTACTGGAGAAGGGGTGTTGTCTTATCTGAACGCCTTTTCTCAGTACAGAGATGGAGAATCCACACCCACCTTTTAGGTCAGTTAGGCCGATTATAGGGGATTGAGAGCCAACACCTCGTCCACCTTCAGCCACTTTCGCCCTCGTTAAGACTGGATCTCCTAGCAAGAGGAGGCATGTCTAGTTTGGCTACTTGGTCTCAAGAGCAGGCAGAGAAAACCCATTGATGGATTCTCCATCTCCGTACTGAGAAAAGGCATTCAGGTAAGACAACGCCCCTTTTCTTCATTCTATTACATAATAATTTTCATACAAATGAACCTAACGTTCTAAAAAAACATTCTTAATATTGTAGATTACTTTTAATCCATTATATAAAAATATCTCATTTTTAAACAAAAATATTGATCTATCCTAGACATATCTAAATGTATATATCTATCTATCTATTCTATACATGTCTAATCCATCAGTTAAACAATCTCTTTAAACTGACAGAATAGTATCAGATCTTAAATCATATCAATCCATTGAGCAGAATTCAAATTTCATCCATTTAGTTGTCATAGCTAAACATCCATGTTATAAAACAAACAAGTCATCTTATTTAACTAACATTCAATTAATTATTAATTTAATCCAGATCTAAAACATCTCTTTACTTCAAACTCATAATCTTAATCCTTACATCAGTCCATAGTTCTAGGTTGCCTTTAATCCAATATATGAAATTTTAAATTTCATTTTTCAATCTTATTCTAGGTTTCCTCTTATGCCAGGCAGGTTTCCATAGCAAAGCTTCCCTTCCAGATGATGAATCTCTTTTTGTTGCTTGATTCGATGTAAACCATCTTGGTCTCTGCATTGGCCCTCTGTTTCTCTTGTCCATAAAGCCTCGTTGCTTGAGAAGTTCAAAACTCAGTCTTTGCTTTTCCTGGTCTTGCTTATAGGGCAAGGTAAAATGCTCTTTATTATCAGTTAAGTCCTCTTCTTGTATAATCTGTTTTGTAGAGTAGTCAAGTATAATCTGAGAGTCAGTTTTAAGGTTTAAAATAGGAGTTCTGGCTCTTAATTCTGTAGTAAACTCTTTTATTGTTGTACATGTTTCTTCTTTAGCCTCATAGATCTTTTCCAGTCTAAGTCTACATTTAAATGTGATTGAGGCTTCTCCATTTTAGCAATAGTTGAAGAAAAATCCTTTTTTCTTTTTCTTTTATTTTCTTTTTTAGTGAAGGCTACAATTGAACATTATCCACCCCCACAGATCACACAGCTGGCTCAAATGATCTTTTCTCTTGATAAATAGTTTGAAGGCCAAAACCATCTCATCTCCAAATAGTCAACAATTCCAATATTAACTTTTGACCAGTAGATGTCCTCAGTAAGCTAAAAAGACTTCTTCAAACGCCATTTTTTTCCATTTTTTCTATTTTTTAAAGGAAGGATGGAAAAAGAAATACTCCACCAATAAAATACCGCTCCTAAAAAAAAACAAACATTTTTTTCTGTACCTCAACATGAATAAAGATGTATAGTCTTTAAAAAAGTTTTAATCTGTCCTTTTATAAAACGCCTTTGTTCCCACACATACAAAAGCTGCTTTTTTCAGACGGGGAAGTAATTCCAACGAAGCTTTTACAGGCAAAAACAACATAGGGTGAAGAGAGGAACAAAAGGGGTCTCACCCGGATCATCCGCGGTGGGTCTGTTATGCTTAGATGTCAGTGTGACTTTCGGCTGGTGCAGCAGGGTGTTGGCCATCTTGCAGGCCGATCTTTACTCCGTCGGCCCTAAGGAGATAGCTGGAGACACGGGGGAAGTTGCCGCCCTCTCCTATCTACCAGCAAGCCTCCTCCTCGGTGGTCGCCCCTCCAGGGCGACTTTCGACCCCCTAGGAGGTCTACTGGTGAAGGAAACTCCGGACGGTGCGGAGACGAGTCTCCAGGCACAACCGGCGTCGCTGCGTTCCGGAACTGGAAGTCAAAATCCATATCTTATAGATTAAATAATTTTCATATTAAAATATCTATTTATTGAAAGTAGGGATGAGCCTTTACTCACAACTGAAATTGGAAAGGTGCTTCAGATTCAGAATGAGGATGCTCACGTTTCCTGTCTGTGCTCCTTAAAGAAACCATGCCTTTACCTGGATTTACATAGCATAGTCCCAGACCAACATGTCATAGCTCAGCCAGTCTGATTTGCCATGTTCCATCCATACTGTTGCAATTTTGTTATCTATTCTATGAACTTGTCTGTTAGGTATACTATATTTATAGTAACTACTAATATCCAATCATCTGTATCCATTGAGAAATGTTTTCTTTTAGTACAATTTCAGCTGTTTATTAGTTTAGCATCAACCTGGAAAAATATACATTTATGTGTCTTTTGTTTTATTTTTTCAGCTTCAGGTGAACAGTTAAAAAAGCAACTTGCATCCAAGGTAAGTCTAACATTGCCCACAGGTATGTCTCCACACAGGATCAGGATTAACTCAATATTCCTATTGCTATTGTTGCAGAGTAAGATGGATTAGGTGTCTTTAGATCATGATAAATTTATGAATAGATTCTAGGTTTCTGATTCTTAAATCACTTGCCATTGATTCTTTTTTCCCACCAATGATTCATTTTTAATGAACATTCATATGGTATGTATTTTTCTTTTAACACTACCATTGGGTCAAATAATACTTATCTATAAATATGCTATCCTTCTCCCTGCCCCAAATGAATTACATACTGAAGCATTCCAAGGTGAGATAAGGGAGAAAGGATTGAGGGAGAAATGAGAGGAGGCAGCTTCTAAGCTTCCTTCAATGATGGACAAAAACAGTGTCAGAAAACAGCCACTGGATTAGGTGATACAGTGTAGTATAGCATCTTTATTTCAAATGTAGACCATAATACACTGATCTAAAACTACACACGTATAAGGATTACAGCAATTTCAAGTTGAAATATAATATAACTAAATTCATAATGAACTGTAATAAAAAACATTACTTTTAAGTTCTGTGAACAAAATTGTAATATTAATATTAAGCTCTGTAAGCCAGGGCATTTCAACCTTTTCACCCATTATACCAATTTTAGGATAAGACAATATCCAAGTACCACCAGTTGCCCAGCAAGATATCAAAAACTTGACCTCTCCCAAAAAAAGGAAAAAAATTATATATTTTTTTATAATTATAATTATAAATTATAAAGTACAGTTAGTCCTTGACTTACAACAATTTCTTAGTGATTTCAAAGTTACAACGGGACTGAAAAAAGCAAATTACGACCATTTTTCACACTTAATGCTGTTGCAGCATCCTCAGGGTCATGTGATTTACATTTGGATGCTTGGCAACTGATTCATACTTATGACGGTCACAGTGTTCCAGGGTCATGTGATCACCTTTTGCAACTTTTTGACAAGTGAAGTCAATGGCCAGGGGGATGTGGCTAGCTCATCACTCAGGTTGTGGGGGGTGCGGGCGGGGATGTGGGGGGGATCTGTGAGTCTCTGGTGGAGGGGGGTGGGACAGGCATGGGCACCTTCCTTTCCTCCCTCTCTCCCTCCCATTGTCCCTTCCTTCTTTCCTCCCTTTCTTCCTTCCCTCCCTCTTTGTCCTTTCCTTCTTCCCTTCCTCCCTCCCTCCCATTGTCCCTCCCTCCCTCCCTTCCTTTCCTTCCTCCTCTCTTTGTCCCTTCCTTCCCTCACTCCCTCCCATTGTCCAGCACTACGGGAGCGGAGAGGGCATAAAAGAGCCAAGAGGAGGCAATTGGAGTTTGGCTGCCGCTGCCGCCGCTGTTGCTAAGCCAGACGGCTATGTGACGGCGGCTGCTGCGGTTCCTGCCTGCTGCTTCTCCTTGGCTTGCGCTTGGTGCAGCCGGGAGTCCAGCACAACCGCTGTTCTTCTGCAGGGGGAGCACAGGCAGCGGAGGAGCGCATGAGGCGGAGAAAGAGCCGCGGCTGCCGGACTTCCTCTGGTGCATTGCACACGGCCACAGCCGGAGAAAAGCAGCGAGCAGGGAAGCAGCTCATTCTTTGCTGCAGCCGCAGCCTGGAGCCACGCGCAGCCCCAGGCATTTCTTTTATGGGCACGGCAGAGCCTCAGCACCAGGCTGGATCCCGGAAGGCTACTCAGCGCCGAGCCAAAATGCAGCTGCAGCAACTCCAGCCCCTCTCTGGGTGCAAAGGAGCGCTTTTCGGGCTTCAGCCCCACCACTGCACTGACCTGCAGGCGAAAACGGGCCTTGCTCTCTAGACGAGAGCCGAGCCCAGCGACCGGAGGGCAGCCAGGAGAGTGGTGGGAAGAGCGGGCAGGGCCTTGCCAGGGAGGGCCGCCTCATGCCCACTAATGGTGGTCGGAGCAATGACGCGCAGCTGCCAAACCCGCCCTGCTCAGCTTGCCCATTCTTATTCACCCCCCTCCCAAAAGGCGGTGCTGTAAACTTTACAGCTTTCTGCAAGCAAGTGAGATGAGCAGGAGCATGAGATTGGCATTTCTGAGCACACGCCGATTCGTGCCCCTGCCCATCTTGCTCGCTTACTGGCGCCCACAATCTGCCCAGCCTCCCCTCTGCCTGCTTTGCGCAGCTCCTCCTGGGGCCCCCGCGCCCACCATTAACCCTCTTGCCACCATGCAGGGTAAAGTTGGTGCCCCCGCCCCTGCCCAGATGCCCTTGCCTCCCCCAAGCATTTTTTTTACTCACCTGATTTCAGCTGCACTACCTTTCTCCTTTTGCTTCTCCGCCTTCGCCATGTGTTTGTGGGTAAAAAAGAAAAAAAGTTCCATGAGACTTTCTAACTTCTCATGAGAAGTTAGAAAGCCTCCTGGAACTTTTTTTTTTCTCATAAAAACATGAAGGCTGAGAAGGACAGGAGAAAGGAAATGCTGCTGAAAGCAGATGAGTAAAAAAAAACACTTGGGGTAGGTGAGGGCATCTGGGTGGGGACGGGGGGGGGGACCCAGGCAATGCGTCGCACAGCTCCAGCGGAATCTCCACTGAAGACTGCTTGAGGCTGCCTGCTACCCCCAAGGCCGCTGCCAATCAGCTGGAGCTGTGCGCTTTGATCCTGGGCTCTCAGTAGGACCTAGGCAACCTGCAGTTCCAGCTGACTTTGCCACAAGCCTTTGTGGTGCTGCTGCTACTTCACCTCATCCACTTTTACACTTTATTTTACATTTTTTAACATTTTTTTAGCCCATCCTACACGTACCACCGGTTGAAAAGTCCTACTGTAAGCAGTAAAATACAGTTTGCAAGACACAATCTAAAATTAAAATTAATAAGTTATACGTGTAAAACTAATCAGAAATGTAGCATCAGTTTAGCTCTAATATAAGGAATATTAAGAACTATGTAATATTATCTTACAGATTATAAACATTGCTTTTTTAAAATACTTAATTAGTTCCAGCTTAGATTTATAAATTGTAATACAAAACAGGGGCATTTTGCATGTTATTAAGAGAGTATAAGCATTTTTCAGTATGCCTGATTAGCATTCTCTCAGTCTTAGAGCATTAGCAATATAAAAATATTATGCATTCTCTGTATAGCAGGCATTGAAAATGTGCTCAGAAATCCACACTGCCCAGCTTTACAGCAGTAGAGATGTTTCATAGAGGCATTTTTTATACTATCCTCTGCAATAGCAACAGTGAAAGCATTCCAAAATAACAGTATAAAACCCTCTCTATGTTGGGTCTTCTGTATGCTAGAGGTATGTTGCTGGTGATACTATATGCTTCCATTTCTCAGGGCACAATAGATACTCAACCTACCTTGTTCAGTATTCAAAATATAGTTCTGCAGCACAGTGCAAGCCTTTTTATATCCCTAAGAATATAGGCTGGCCAAGTATTATAAAGTCCTAGCACAGTGGTTCTCAACCTTTCTAATGCCGCGACCCCATAATACAGTTCCCCATGTTGTGGTGACCGCCAACCACTTATACATCACCGGGTGCCAGGGGCGTGGCCAAAGAAAAGGGGGGAAAAAATGGCAGACAGCCTTGTTTGGCGACCCCCATGAAATGGTTGTTTGACCCCAAATGGGGTCGCGACCCACAGGTTGAGAACCACTGTCCTAGCATGATCACCTCAGCATTAATGCCTTCTTCCATGTACCATGAAAATTATTATCAAAGAAGTTAGATTTGAGTCAAAGAGAAACCCTTTTACTGATTTCATATCGTTTGACTATCTTACCAGAGGGAGTGCATCCATTTCAGATTTAGGAGAACAGCACTGAAATTTGGCATACAGAAAGTCATAAATCTTATTTCAGTTTTTTAATGTTGCCAGCATCCTGGAAAATAGATCCAAGTCCTTTCATAGATTCCCGAGTTATAAAAATCATCTACTGTAATTGGAGAGTTAATCACTAACAAGATATTATAGTGAAAGTAGACAGCAACTGTCACTGTGTATTATTGAAATGTAGATTATCAAACAGGACTTATATTCAAAGTGGTGGAAACCAATATCCCAAAATCTCCTTTCAGTCTTCCCCTTTCCTCCTCAGCTTCTAGTATACTTGAACTGAAACCATCTGCCACTATCTCATTAGTGTACCAGGTTTCCTGGATCATTTTGATATCACATTTTAAATGTAAAGTTGAGAAAACAACCATTTGTGCTGCTGTAGCATCCTGCAACACTCCAGCTAAAGTCTTATGCTAGACTTCTGTTAATAATAGCAATGGCACTTAGATTTATATACCGCTCCATAGTGCTCCATACCGCTCCACTATCTCTAAGTGGTTTCCAGAGTCAGCATATTTTCCCCAATAATCTGGGTCCTCATTTTACCGACCTCAGAAAGATGGAGGCTGAGTCAATCTTAAACTGGTCAGGATCAAACTCCTGGCAGTGAGCAGAGTCAGCCTGCAATACTGCATTCTAATCACTGTACCACCACAGTTCCTTATTCTTTAATTTATGACTGCACTCATGAAAGCTGAGGTGGAGGTTTTTGAGATGTGTCCTACAATGGAGGAAGATGAGATACAGAGAAAACTGAAGAGAAGAAAAGTAGCGAATATATGTAAAATACATTTAAGTGACATTATTTTAATCACTAAACCTTGAATAATATAAATACATAAAAGACATATAAATGTAAAATAAATAAAATAAAATTTGCCAGTTTGGTCTAGTCTAGGGATTAAGACTCCAGGCTAGAAAGCTAGCTCAGTCAGCTCAATCTGCTCCTGAATGTCCTATACCTCATCATTTTGCTTTCCAGCTGCCTCGTGATTAATGGATTGCATAAAATCATAGAACTGGGTCCATTCCTTTCTAGAAACGGCCAGGAAAGAAGTGAGGCAAAATAAATGCTCTTTTGTTCTACCTTGCTCTTTCCTTACACCACTCCATCAGGGTACATTGTTATGGAATTCCAGGCATGTTCACCATTTCTATAATCCAGCCTTCCACAAGCAGTAACAGGGTAGGTCTACATGATGTCAGTTATTCCTCCTAACAGGGTATGTGTGTCCTTCTTGTTACTTAGACTGCAGATAAAGCAAAAAACTCTCTTTTGGACATAAAAGAAGAAACTATCTTGGGTACCATGCAAGTGCTGCCATTAGGGAACAGCCAAGGGCAAGAACTGCCAGACTGCATAAAATCTGCAAGAGAGACCCGAATTTCTGACAGTAAGTGCAACTTCCTTTAAGACATACCGGAGTGGGTGGTAGGCACTATTAAAAATATTTGTGCAGTACAGGTAGTTCTCGAGTTACAAATAGAATGGAGCCTGCCCATTCCATTCATAACTCGAGAATTCGTGGGAGTGAATCTCGTACCTCAAACGAGATCACTCCCTGCTTTCACCCAAACATTCATGAATGTGCAGCTAGTTAAGTGAACATGAGGTATCTCAGGGTGGGGAAGGCCATGCGGGGCCTAGAGATGGAACAGGTCACCTACTTCAGACCACCAAAGGTTCCCCACAACCCACTGGAATACCTCATTCTCCCTCCCCTGGGGTCCCTTCAATTGCTACCCCTCCATCCTGCCGCGCCCATGTCACTTACCTTGTGAAGATATGTCTCCTCTCCAGCCTGTTTCTTTGCTCCTGTGAGAGTGGAGGGAGAGCAGGATGAGCATGCCCTGCTCAGCTTCTCTGACTCACTGAGCTGCCGGCCATTTCTGGAGTGGCAGGCAGCCTCGATGAGTCTTCTCCAAAGGCTTCCAGGCTTGATGTGAAAAAGGGTTTGCACTCCAAAGGGAGGTTTGGGGCAATGAAATCACGTTGCTTCAAACCTCTTGTTGGCATGCAAACACTTTTCGTGCAGAGCCTGGAAGCTTCTGCACGCCCTGATCTCGTGGGAAGTCAGGCATCCATTCTCTGCAAAAGTAGATGGGTGCCTGAGCACGAGATCATGGCCCCCAGAAGCTTTTGGCCTCCATCCTGGGCATCAGAGGCCCACAAGAGGCTTCCCCTGCCCAGAATGGACCTCTGGAGACTCAAGGCTCCATTCTGGGCATAGGAGGCCCGCAGGAGGCATCCCCCGCCCAGAATGGACCTCTGGAAACCTGCTACCACCACACCTGACCTCCGATCTGGGCGTGGGAGGTCCGCAGCAGGTCTCTGGAGGTCCACTCTGGGCGGAGAAGAAGGGAAGACTTCGATGTTTCAGTCCTTACCTCCATTTGCAAAGACTTTTGCCAGAGAATCTAGTCCAGGCCTCTGCAGAGAACACAGGCCTAAAATACCATCAGATCTTGCATGATCTTGCAGTACTTTAGGTCTCCATTCTCTGCAAACGCACAGAAGTCCTGAAGCAGCAAAACAGTCAAGAAGCGAAAACTCTCTAGATTGTTCACAAAGTGAGTATTCACAGGCCTAGTGCATAGAAGACCTAGGACGGGGGGGGGGGAGGTTGAGGGAGTGGCCAAGGTGAATATTGCAGTGTCTCTGCAGTCATTTGTAAGGGTGAACAACTGCTGTAGTGCGGCAACATTCGTAATTTTGGGACTTTTTCGTAAACAGTAGGGGGACTTATCGCATAACTTTGAACATTCACAACTCGGTATATCTACCAAGATGACGTATAGAATATGTGGAATATGGCTGCCAATCAAGACCAAAAAGCAGAGGGGAAAAAAGTCTTACTCAAATATTAAAAAGTATAAAGAATCTTAAATATAGGAAGTGTGAGGCCCAAGAACCTCTATTTAGTTTCTTTATTGTTGTTTGCCTACAGATAGAATCTTTCCAGACAAAAGCAACTATTATCCACATAACTAAAGGTATATTCTGTGAACTGCTAGGAAAGGATTGCCTTTGCCCTCTTCCTGCCTCTAAGACATCAAAGCTATGCTGCTTCTTTGCAGACTTGTAGGCAGCCCCTCCCTCCTGGGATTCCGGACTACAGTGCCTCAGGTTTACGGAGGATCCCAAGTTTTGATTCAAAAGAAAAGACATTGCTCACAATAGGCATTTTACATATTTTATGGTGTTTAATCATTATGGAAATATTTGCGGATACAAAACTGATAAATGAGGTGTCCCTAACCTCTGGGCCGTGGTCCACTACCAGGTTGTGTCCCATTCGGAATCAGGCCGTGCAAGCATCCCCTCCCCCACCACCGGCCACCAAGCTGAAAACTTTGAGGACTGTTGTGATAAATAACTAATCAACATAGTGAACGTTCAAATAAATATCTGTAAGTGCTGAAATTTAAGTACATGGGAAGCTTTTTATACACTAGGACTAGGACATGAATAGAATAGAATAGAATAGAATAGAATAGAATAGAATAGAATAGAATAGAATAGAATAGAATAGAGCTGAGTTGAGTTGAGTTGAGTTGAGTTGAGTTGAGTTCAATTCTCTTTTCTTTTCTTTTCTTTTCTTTTCTTTTATTTTCTTTTCTTTTCTTAGGGCCAAATGTAATTGGACACACAAGGAATTTGTCTCCAGTGTATAAGTTCACAGTGTATATGTAAACAGCAAATAATAGGTCATAGATCATATATCATGGTTGCAATCATTAATCATAAGTTACAAAAACAATTGATAAATCATAAGAAAACAATAGAAGATAGGAAAGTTGAGAAGATGAGAAAATATAAGAAATGAGATAGTGCTGTGGGAATTTAGTGTTCAGCAGAGTGATAGCATTGGGGGGGGGAGAAACTATCTTTGTGTCTGGTTGTTTTGGCATGCAATGTTCTATAGCAGCATCCTGGGGGGGAGAAGTTGAAATAGTATGGCCAGGATGTTAGGGCCCTCTTTCTGGTTCATGCAGTATACAGATCCTTAACAGAAGGCAGGCTGTTTTATTTTTTTATGCAGTCCTAACTACTCGTTAAAATCTGTGTCTGTCCTGTTTGATTGCTGTGCCAAACCAAACAGTTGTTGAGGTACAAATGACAAACTCAATAATTCTTCTGTAGAACTGCATCAGCAGATCCTTGGACAGTCTGAGCTTTCTGAGTTGACGCAGGAAGAACATTCTTTCTTGTGCTTTTTTAATTATGGTTATCTTACTGTTTTTGTGTTATCTAGATGAAATCCTAGCTAGGATGTGAACAGGGTGTATTGTACTGTGAAGAACTATCGTATTAGCCAATATAGGAAGGTTTTAAAGTACTACGCTGACCTGATCTAGGCAGTGTGACATACACTTCTGCAAATCCAGAGAGGCAGTAGAGAAAGTTTAAAGCCATTAAAGCATCCAGGACAGTTAACAGATAATCCATCATTCTTTTACTAAAATGATCAAAATAATAGCTGCTGCTTCTCAAAATGAGGCCAATACTATAGTACTCTTCTTAAATTTACATTAACCATTTTTGTTTCAAACACTCCCAAGTCCCATTTCTTTTTTACTTGGTTCTGATAAAAGAGGGGTGTCAAACTCAATTTCATTGAGGGCCGCATCAGCATTGTGGTTGCCCTGGGGGGGGGCTGGGTAGGTGTGGCCAGGGTGGGTGCAGCCTACTGGGTGGGCATGAATGGAGTGGGTGTGGTCTACTGGGTGGGCGTGGCCAGCTCTACATCATTCGCATCAAGGGTACCTGGGCAGGAGTGGGACAGATCTGAGGGTCTATGGCAGAAGGGGGTGGGACCAGGGCAAGTGCCAAGGCATAGTTCACTGGAGGAGCCTCACTGTTCCTCTCAGGCCATGCGGGGGGGGGGGCGCTTGATGGTGGTGCGGGCTGCCGGGAGCCCTGGACAGCAGAGGTCAAACGCCCAGCCTGGCCCTCGAGCACCCGTGACACCAAGCCCAGCCCCACTTCCCCAAGGGGGCGCCCAGCTGCACTTACCTCCTCCTCAAGGCTGCTGCTGCTGTGCTTGCTCTCCTTAACCAGGTTGCTCATGATGGGTATGAGGGCAAAGTCAGAGGGAGGCCCATTCACTCTCCATGGGAAGAGACCCGGCTTTGTATCCAAAGCTTCCTTAGCAATAGGATGGGAGACCACCAGATACGCCAGGAGGAGGGGGCAAGGGGATGGTGAAAGGGCAGCAGGGCAGGACTAAGGCAGGATTTCCCTCAGACCCTCCCTCTCGTTTCCTTCTTTCCTTCCTTCCTTCCTAAGTACAGAGTGGTGGGAAAATATTTGAGAGGAGGGAGGGAGAAAAACAGGCAAGAAATGCAGCTGGGGAGGTGTCACCCTTTGTGAGGAATGAAGAAATGCACCATCGCCTGGAAGTGGCCAGCACATGGCCCTCACCTACTTCACATATCTGGCTTGGTGGGCTCTGGGGGAGGGGTTGCTATGAGCAGTGTGAGAGTCAACGTTACTTGCGCAATGCCGCCCAGCCCCCAGCCTGCCCAGTTTCGGCAGGCAGTGAGGCACTCTCAGCGCCAAGAGGCTGAGTCAGGCAGCATGAACCTGAAAAGAAGCGTGACGCCACCCAGCCCCCAGCCTGCCCAGTTCTGCAGGCAGTGGGGCGCTTTCCTCACAGCACCGAGAGGTTGAGCCAGGCGGTGCGAAACTCATCAGCTTTGCACCTTGCTACCTGCTGAAACTGGGCAGGCTGGGGCTAGGCAGCATTGCACTTCTCATCAGATTCGCGCCACCCGGATCAGCTCTTGGCGCTGTGAGGAGAGCACCCCGCTGCCTGCTGAAATTGGGCAGGCTGGGAGCTGGGCGGCCTTGCGTTTCTTTTGGGATTTGCGCCACCCGGCTCAGCCTCTCGGCGCTGTGAGGAGAGCGCCCTGCTGCCTGCCGAAACCCCTCCCCCAGAGCCCATCAAGCTGGATATGTGAAGTAGGTGAGGGCCATTTGCTGGCCACTTACAGGCAATGGTGCATTTCTTCATTCCTCACAAAGGAATACCTCCCAAGGAATACCTCCCAAGCATGCACCCAGGGGATGGGGCCGATGCGGCAGGGGCTGATTCCTTGTGTTTCCAGACGGCCTTGTGGAGCTAAGACTGAATGCATTTCAGCATAGATGGCCACCACAAAATTGTACATTGGCTCCCAGCCGGCCTGGGCCAGGGCCAAGGCAGCGGGGGCCATTCCCTCACTGTTTCCAGGATGGCTTCGCGGGCCACATGAAACCACTTTGCGGGATGTATCCATCCCCCGGGCCTTGTGTTTGACATGTCTGTGATAAAATATAAATATTTCACTGTAGAAAGATTAGATAGTGATATAATACAAACAAAACCCTACCAAGTTAAAACATTATTGTCATTCTTAGTAAAGTGGTGTTGTCACCAGAACTTCGGCTTCCTAGGCCATGGTGTAGATGAAGGTCTACTGATAAGAGATGGAGTGAACCTCACAAGAACTGGAAAAAAATATATTGGGAAAATGACTGGCTCATCTTATCAAAAGGGCTTTAAACTAAAAATGGGGGGGAGGGAACTTCACAACCTATTGAAACCTAATTCCAAGCAAAAACCACTAAATAACCAATCACATAAAGAGGAAGGGAGTAAAGAGAAAAAAAAAATAAAGAAAGAAAAACATAATGAAATAGAGAGTGAAGGAAAGGATGGAAATCCCAGTTATAAAGTAGGAGATACAAGAAACATACCCAAGACCAATAAAGAACTCAAATGCCTATATACTAATGCTCAAAGTTTAGGGAACAAGCAGAGTAAACGTGAAGTATTAGTACAAGAAGGCAGATATGATATAGTTGCCATTACTGAAACCTGGTGGGATGAAACTCATGACCGGAATGTACTGATGGAAGGATATAAACTATTCAAAAGAAACAGATCCAACAAAAGAGGAGGTGGAGTTGCATTATACATAAAACATCACTACATCTCTGATAAAACCTAGATCTTGAAGAATCCTACAACAGTCAAATATAGTGGACATTTCTTAGTGTAATAATATCTTTCCTAATAGATAAGTTTGCTAATGCTTATAGAATTACTTATCTGGGAAGAAACACTGAATACTGTGTAGATCAGGGGTCCCCAACCCCCAGTCCGTGGACCAGTACCATGCCACGGCATGCCAGTAACCGGGCCACACAAACAAGCAAAGCCCCATCTGCAAGATGCAGGCAGCTCACAAAACCATGCACCCTCTGGTCCACCTCTCTCCACAGAACCAGTCCCTGGTGCCTAACAGGTTGGGGACCTCTGGTGTAGATGATTTTGTGGGGAGGGAATTATGTTAAAATTTCAATGGAATGGATTTAATGCTTCCACCTTAAGTTTTTATTGTATAATTGTCCCATTCAAAGAACTATATGGGAGCGCAAGTTGTTGCCTTCTACTTCTAATATACAGGTATCTACCTAAAACTTAGTATCTTTCTTACCATAGAGAATCTGGTACTGAGGGAAGAATAAAAATGCTAGACACATTTTTTCAACTGTATGCTTTTCCCCCAGGTCCTGTGGTTTTATATGCTGTGATGGATGCTGTACCAGTGTTACGATGGAAGGAATTTGTGAGGAACCTGGGACTGAGTGAAAATACAATTGAGAGGATTTTTTTTGACCATAGGCCTGTGCGGGATGCACAATATGAGACACTAAAAGAATGGAGACTATTGGCAAACCATGATGCTACTATGGAGCGCATCAGTCAGGTTCTCAGTAAAATGGACTTAAGTGGATGTATTGAGGATATTCAGGAAGCACTGGCCAAACAGTGAGAGACATTGTATTATCTGCTTTCTTTCCAAAGAGAACTCACTGATGCAAACTTATTTTATCTTCAAATTTGTTTTTCCATTGTACCATAAATGGAATTTTTAAAATATACTGTGTATCTCTAACATATGCTTTAAATGGAATCATCCAGTTAATTAAGTGAATTAAGGTGTGTGCGTGTGCATATGTGTGGACATATCACACACACACAGACACACAGAGATAGATCTCTGTCATGTTGTACTGGTCTTCTTCAGAGATGGATTTTGACCATTTCCTTTGTTAGCCTTCTATTTTTTTAAGTCCTTTTGTATAGGCCACAAAGAAAATGAAGGCAATTTCATCAGATGTTTTGTAGTTTATACTTTACAGTATAAATTATACTTTATAAGAGTTACCTATTAAGTATTCATCCACTATATAGCCAAACTCATATGTTTGTTTTGTTTTTTTAATGCCCATTATTTTTGTCTACTACTTACTGTATATGTTTCATGTACCCAGTATACACTTGTGAAAGAATATAGATCTTTTAAAACAAGGGAAGGAATGAACATATTAAGGAGGGGGGGGGAAACTTTGAGAAAAGATTGTTCAGTTTTAAGGAAGAGGAAACTATGAGAAAGAAACTTGAAACAATAATACCTTGATTTTGGATCCTATAAGATGGGTCAGAGAGAAACTCTGCCAAGTTTCAAGATTTTGCTTTTCTTCCTTACAACAATAAAGAGCATTCCTGGAACCTCTGCTTTACCCTGTTTCTTGCGTTTGCTTTTCTTGAATGGTTGCATGAATACTGTTTTTATTAGGAAAGCTTAATTTGTATACTAACTATAAGGTACACAATAATGTTTGGTATCTAGGATTTTTCAGATTGGAGAGACTTTACAAATCAGCATATACAACTAGTATTAAATCCATAAATAGTATAAATATAAATATATACTATATTATAAATATAATAAATAAATATTAAATATAAATATATGATATATAGTTATAGTATAAATATTAATCTTGGAGTCCTAATGGACAATCATTTAAATATGAGCCAGCGGTGAGCTGCAGCTACCAAAAGAACCAATGCAATTCGAGGCTACATTAACAGAGATATAGAATCAAGATCATGTGAAGTATTAATACCACTTTATAATGTTTCAGACCTGTTTAGCCCTCTCTTTATTCTAGGGTCAACAGATTCCATGAAAATGGCAGTTCTGAATCTCTTTTCAACTTTTTTGAGTGGCCACAGGGGAATCCTTGTCATTCAAAGGATTCCCCTGAAGAATATGAAGACAACTTAAAGAACTTCAGCACCTTGAAGGAAAGTGCCTGGGATCTCGGTGACGTTTCAAAGATGTGCTCTATTTTTATTTGTATTGCCATCGAGGAACTGTCACGTCTTTGCCAGAACACACAGCTGAAAAGCATGGTGAAAGCCTTGCAAGTTGGTGGCTATTAGGGATAGAAACACTTCTAACAGTGAAAGATCTACAGGGAAGCTAGAGCGCTGCAGATATGAGACAAAATGGTACCTGACCAGTTGATGCCAGAGAGAATAGCTCTACTTCTCTGCCTTCCTCCAGGAGCTTAGTTTCAGATGACTCCTTTTCCACAAATTGGCCCCTAATGTAGATCTAATCATCCTGTATCTCTCCACTCAATAGCAGGACCCCAGAAGAACACTGCACTACAACCAGAGCTGGACCCTGACCTGGACCTTGATCCAATCAACTTCCTTGGGAGAATGTCTGGTAAGGCTTGACACCCAAGGTTAAACTGAAGACTTCAAAAAAGAAAGGCCTTATATTCCTGCAACCTCCAATTCAGTTCTCACCTGGAGAAATCGGCCTTTCACTATTCCATTTCCCTTTATTTACCATTCTGGTTATGCAGGAAGTATGAGGTGAAACCAGCCCCCTGGCCCCAATTCCCTCTCTTAGACTGAGTCAGGTTATACCCTCCCCACATATCATGACCCAGAAGAACATGGTCACATGCCATATCTTAGAGCTCCTGTGTAGGCAGGCAGAGCACAGGTTGTTCCTCCCTTGACTTCTCAGGAAGCCTATCAGGCTGACCCTTACATATTTCTTCCTGTGGACCTGGGACAGGCAGAATAATCCAACTTCGTCTCTTCATGATATTCTTTCCAGCATCTTTGACAAGCTGTTCTGGGCCATCGTCATTTTTCTGTACTGCAATTAGAATGCGTTCCTGTTCCTGACCAAGGTGAAGATGGGCTCTTAACTGCCTAAAGGACCAGAGGAACAGTCCAGCTCTCCTCAACCTGCAGCTACAGGAGGTGATATAGCTTGGAAGGAGGTGGCTCTCCTGCATGGGCAGATTTTAATGTCTCTTGGAGATACTATTTCCTGTGAGGGCAATTATGTGGAGAAAACCATGTTGTTTGGAAGAACAACAGGTAATGTAAAAAGAACCTACCAGGACTGGAGGCTAAAACATACGAAGAATGGTTGCAGGAATTGGGTATGTTTAGTTTAATGAAAAGGACTAGGAATGACATGATAGCAGTATTCTAACAGCTAAGGGGCTGCCACAAGAAGAGGGAGTCAAACAAGAACCTGAAGGCAGGACAAGAAGCAATGGATTGAAACTAATCAAGGAGAAAATCTTCCTGACCACTTGAATGATTTGCTTGCAGAAAATGTGGGTGCTCCAACATTGGAGGTTTTTAAGAAAAGATTGGACAACCATTTGTCTGAAATATTATAGGGTTTCCTGCTTGAGCAGGGCATTTGACTAGAAGACCTGTAAGATTCGTTCCAATTGTTAGTCTGTTAGATACAATCAGTGATAACATACAATTAACAAACATTTATGTGTAGGATTTGTTGACCTTCCCTTTATAGGTAAGTAATTGAATACAATTAAACAACATAGCTCATATCACATCCCCTGCTGAAGAGAAGAGAAGCTGGAAGGGACCTTTGAGGTCTTCTAGTCCAGCCCCTTGCTCAATCAGGAGAACCTATACCATTTCAGACAAGTGACTTTCCAGTCTCTTTTTAAAAACCTCCAGTGATGGGGGGCCCACGATTTCTGAAGGCAAGCTGTTCCATTGGTTAATTGTCCTCACTATTAGAAAGTTAATCCTTAATTCCAGGTTGCTTCTCTCTTTGATCAGTTTCCAACCACTGTTTCTTGTCCTCTTGTTTCTTGTCTTCTTGTTTTGGAGAATAGTTTGATGCCCTCTTAATTTCGCTCTGTAATCAGAAATGCTTACACGAAATGCCAGCATTTTAAAATAGCAAATATCTGCGCCCTGCGATGAAGTTTTAACGTCCATCCGTTAGGAAAAAAGAAACGGACCGTTACAGGCATGCTAAAACTGCAGAGCGTCTACTTCGGAAGTAGCTTGAGAAACACCGCTGTATACTCTTTCTCCCTTCTCAGCAATTTTAGCACGTGTGGACTTAAACGTTCAGAATTCCGCAGTCGGTATGCTGTACGATGCTATTTGAAAAGTTCTGGGAGTTGAAGTCCACACCTGTTGAGATGGAGAAACACTGGTACAAAGAGAGGCATTCATTTTTGCTGTTTTTGAATCCAAATTTATGTGAGCATCAAAGTTGAAGTGGAGGAAACAAACTCGCGGGTCAGATCAAATGCTGGATCCCCTCGGATATTTCTATGGACGCTAGGACTTCCGCCACTGCGAATGAGATGCGCGAAGAAGCCCGCTCCCTGTTCCTGGAGTATCTGGCGAGGCTTTTATGGGAAATCGTCAGTAAAGGACGACACTTCCGGCGCTTTGAACGGTTTGGCGGGAGGATGGCGGCGGGCGGCGGTTGCCTGGAAGAACCGAGGCCGTGGGTCCTGGAGGCGGTCTCTGTCCCCTTTTCTCCCCGTGAAGAAGCCACGAGGGGCCTAGTGCTCAGCCCACCTGCTGGCTTAGAGACCTCCAGAGGCCGGACTCGCAACTTGCAAGGTAAGCAGGCTTTGAACCCGTAGCCGGGCGGGTTCAGTTCAGTCTCTAAAGGATGAGAAATATAAGAAATATATTTGGAAGCTGAACGGCTGGGAAAAATAATGGCTAGTAATCGAGAAACGTTTATTAGTAAGACTTCGTTGCAGACGATGTATGCTAAGTGTGACCTGCAAATAAAGCACCCAGTGGCCAGAGATGAATTTTTTGGTTACAACTTTTGCTAACTTATTAAAATGTCCAATGGTCATTGTGATATGGGACTGGAGAAACATCCCCTGGAGCAGTAGCTGCATAAAAGAAAGCTTCTCAAAACTATTGCTGTTTTCTACACATGGGAATTCTTAAATCAGTCCAATAAATGATAATTGTTAAACTTTATTTAAATTTTATTTTATTAATATTATTTTTCTTACTGTATCACACATTTTCCTGAATAGTCATAAGGCAGAATATTGATCTTTGAAACTAAAATTTATGGGCAAATTTCTAACCATTAAATAAGATTTCTTCCCTAAACATGTTTCTCCTTTGTATGACTTAGAAATGAGTTTTAGAAAATCATTTATGCAGTATTTCAGGGGACATATTTATGTTATCGCATCTGAGAAGATACCTGAATTCAAAATGTATTACTTAAACCTCAGTAATAATTTCTGAATTCTGCTTTATCAAACTAGTTCATACTCTGAAAAACATTTTGTTCTATTAATTGATAAACAAAAGCATTATATGATACATTTATCTGTCAGATTATTTATTTTGCAACTTTGCATCCCTCTGACAACCGGTTATCATTATAGATCCAGAATAGGCACTTTCCACTTCCAATTGGTAGATCAATTTGCACTGTAATTCTTTGGATATATTATATGCAGTCCAGACATATGGATAGGCAGGATTAGAAAGACTTACTTAGTTTTCAAAAGATACAGTATATGAAGTGCCTTGTGAGTTAGAGATTGCATATGTACATGTGCATACACAGAAAAAGAACAAATGCACACAAGGGTCCCACACCTTGATGCAACTGCAGTTGCTCAAAAGATACAGATGCTACCTAGTTCAACTGTAGTGGAATCTTTGGAGAAGGATTTTTTTTTTCACAATAGCGTTAACCAGGATCATGAAGAAGGGTACAAACTAAATCATGCAGCTTTAATTATGTCTGTCTCAACATTCCCACTTTGAGTCCCATTAGTGTTTTTGTCCTGCTTCAGCAGTGACAAACAGCAATTGATTCTCTTCCAGAAACTTAGTGGGTTTTCAACTGGATGAAGGGAAGAGTTTCACAAGGACTTTAATGGGTGAATACATACTTTCTCACATGAACTTCAGAAGGATTCCACACCAAGCCAGAACTTTTATTTTAATTCTTTTTAAATAAATTGTTCAGAAACTGTTGTGAGCCTGCTTATGACTTTGCTGTTTCCAATATATATATATATTGGTTATTGCTACTTACATTTGCTTGCATATTAACAATTTTCTGTTGCTTTTCATTTGTAATTTTGTAAAATGGAGACAGTATCTTATTTTTCTCAAGGCAGTGAAAGCTGTTTCCATTCTAACAGTTTCAATAATCCAAATAATAATACATTGATAAAATCACCATCAGTCAATTGCAAAAGACAGCTTTATTTGGAATAGCTTACATCCTGTTATGATACCCTTAACACTATCAAACAACATCTGCTTATTCCAGGTCCTGGGGAGAAACTTGATAGGTGGATAAACATGCCAAATGTAGTCTATATGCTTGGCTGTGCGACAAACCAAAATAATGTTCCCTTAAAATCTCTGATATTTATTCATATTAAATATTTCAAAAACTGCATAAAGTTTTGTGAAAAATGTTTAATTAAATGTTAGCATAGTTCTATCATATCAGAAACTCACACTAATTACCAGGAAGCCTTGTCGTCTAAGTACTATAGTGATTCTCAGCTCCCATTATTTTCTATGGATATTTATGACTATCCTATCCAGGGAGCAAAAGCCAGTTCTTATTGATCTCACAACTATAAACTATAATTAGTTTTTAAATCACTACAATTTTTTCATATTTGTTAATCCCTTATATGTCCCAACAACCACCTCTGTGGTAAAGGAGTCCTAATGTAATGCTGGATTTCCACTTAGGACCATGTCAACATGTGGATGTTCCTGATGACAATAGTGACAAACTATTGTTAGCAAACTGGGAGCTTCCCAAAACAGTCCTGGAAAAATATCATGGTTTGGGAGTAGTTCGTATGTTCCAATGGCAAGCAGAATGCTTGATGGCTGATCAAGTATTGGAGGGAAGGAACTTAGTCTACTCGGGTAAGATAGCTACTAATAAAAACATTTACTGTTTTTTTCCTTTCTGCATTTTTTTTTTTAGTTTTATAGGATTTAGATGAGAACAATTTTACTGAAGTATTTAGATATTGAATTGGATAGTGCGCTTCCCTTTTTATTCTGTTTCTAATATAAATTAATTTTAATGGCAGTTTCTTTAGTAATGTCAAATGACATGGATTTGGATTACATTTTAAGCATGGGAAAGTTGGGAAAAAATTAACAAAATTTATTTCATAAATGATACTAATATTCTTCCAACTTTTGAATAATTCTTACAGAAAGTTTGAGGACAAGATGTATGTAAATACTCTAAATTTATAAGAAGCATTGTTGATTGATAAGAATGTTTTCCAAGCTAGTAGCTGTAAAAAAAATACGGTATTAGATTAAAGAGAAATGTTTTTAAATTCTTATTGTTAGAATATCAGTATGTTAGAGTGATATTTATGAAAGTGGGAGAGGCTTAGATATTTTTCCATCTGATTGGTACAAAAGTATTTTGGATTCTTGTTTCTATTTTATTAATAGTATAACCTGAAGCTTTTTTAGACTGCAATACAGTGTAAATTTACTGAGCGCAGTAATTTTGCATTGCTAAGCAAGATGGTTGTTAAGTAAGTTATGCTCCATGTTATGATTTTTTGCCACAGTTATTGAGTGAATCACTGCATTTAAGTGAATCAGGTGGTGGTTACATGAAAATCTACCTTCCCCCATTGACTTTCCTTACTGGAAGCCAGCTCAGATGATTACTGGGGGCACACCATGTGCTCTCTGAACAGTCTATAATTTTAGAAGTTCTTGAATGAAAAAAAAAAAGTCTGTAGCTGTGAATCATTTTCTTATAAATTGTTGCCTTTTTTTCAACGGCTTTCAGCTCCCACCAGTGCGGGAAAAACACTTGTTGCCGAATTACTCATATTGAAGAGAGTTTTAGAAACACGGAAGAAAGCATTGTTCATTCTCCCTTTCATCTCTGTGGCAAAAGAGAAGAAATATTACCTACAGGTGTGATTTAAAATTGCAGTGAGACTTTGTTTAGTGGCTATGGATTGCATGTTTTCTTAGAAACTGAAACGGGGCAGTGATCTTGATGTGCATTGTGATATCAATGGTCTTGAAGCAACATAGATCACATATATTCTTGGCACAATCATTTGAGAGTTAAGGAAAGTAATTATTTAACTAGGTTTATTTTCTACTTACTTACCAAAGAATGGGCAGTTTATAAGTATCAACATTGAAACAAACCCATCATTAAAACATTCTATTAATAGTTGTAGATCATTTTAGAAATGCAGATTTTGAACACTACCTGTATGTATGTGCTTCTTTCTGAAAAATAGGCTATGTTCCAAGAAGAGGGTGTACAAGTGGAAGGTTATATAGGCAGTGTTTCTCCTTCGGTCCCTTTTTCTGCACTGGATGTTGCAGTCTGTACTATTGAGAAAGCAAACGGTCTGGTCAATAGACTCATAGATGAGAAAACTCTTGACTCTCTAGGTAAGTTGACAAATATCAATATAAAGAGAAATAGTGAAAAACAAATTGTTTACTTGGGTACATCCTTTTTTTCTTCATGATAGCCATCTCTGTAACCATTTTTGATATCACGAACAGAAAGAACACACACATTCACATACATCCCCTACCCCCTAACAAAGACAAAAATGTGAAAAAGAATAATGTAGAAGAGGTATGAAAAAGGGGTAGCTATATTAGGAAGAAGAGAAAATTAAAACTATTTGCTGAATGGTTGGCAGAATAATAACAATTTGGAATGGGGGCGGGGCCAGCTGTCAAGCCGACTGGTTGTGTTGGAAGGTTCGCCGGAACACACAACTACTTTGCCAGCGCTTGAGCTGGCTTTTCGGAGCCACGGCTCCTTGGAGGGGAGCCAAGAAGGAAGGACGACCTGCAGTGTAATCCAGGTGGCGACCAGAGCGCGACTGCAGGGAAGAGCCTGGCAGACTGAGTGGGGAAGAAGACAGCCCTTAATGGCCGACATAGAGGCTTGACAGAAGGACAACGTAGGCGGTGAAGTAGCTGAACAACAGGTGACTGGAACTGGCCAAGAATTGATTCTGACGGAGGAACTGGAGGAAACTGGAAAGGAAGAGTTTTTTGGAAGTTTTTCCCCGGGTAGCACAGGTTAGAAGATTCCCAGGAAAAAGGGGGGGAGTGTTTTTTTCCATCCCCCCCCATGAAAACGGCGAGAAAGACTTGTTTGGGGGGGGGAAAAAGTCCCAAAATTAAACTTGGAAGGAAATAGAGATGCGCTAGCAGGGAAAGAACAGTGTTAATGAGAAGGGACTGGAGAGCTTTGTAAAAAATGGCGGACTGCGTTGTTTGGCGACCCCTGTGAAATGGTCGATCAATCCCAAATGGGGTCCCGACCCACAGGTTGAGAACCACTGCTCTAGAGGATCATGATTTACAATCTGGATGGCACGCATTTTTGTGGGATGAGAGACATAATGTTCATCAATATTTCCAGAGACACCATATTAGAGCAGCATTACTTAATGTGTGGATTAAAGTTAAACAACAGAACTATATAGAAACACTGGTATGGCTCACAACACTAGAAGCGCTAGTGCATCCAAATTTTATGAACTTGGGAAAAGTAGTTACGTACAGAGATATTCTAAATGATCAAGGGGAACTTAAATCTAGACAAGAATTAAAAGAAAACGGGGTACAATTGGAATGGTGGACATACCTGCAAGTTCAGTCACATTATAAGAAAGACAAAGAATGGGGTATACAGAGAAATCTGACAACACTAGATAAAATATTATTAGGAACGGAGGAGAAAGCAATCAAAAGAACCTATAAATATTTATTGGAATATAAAATGGAAGAGGAGCAGGTAAAAGAAGTGATAACATGGGCTCAAAATTTCGGATATAATATTGATTTAGATCAGTGGTTCTCAACCTTTCTAATGCCGCGACCCCATAATATAGTTCCCCATGTTGTGGTGACCCCCAATCACTTATACATCATCAGGGGCATGGCCAAAGAAAAGGGGGAAAAATGGCGGACAGCCTTGTTTGGCGACCCCCATGAAATGGTCGTTCGACCCCAAATGGGGTCCCGACCCACAGGTTGAGAACCACTGATTTAGATAAATGGCAAATGTTATGGGAAAGAAATAGAAAGTTAACCTTGGCTACCTCGTATAAAGAGAATCTGTACAAAATGTTTTACAGGTGGCATTTCTCCCCAACAAGATTGGCAAAGATGAGAAAAGATATATCACCATAATGCTGGAAGTGCAAGAAAATGTTAGGCACTTATTATCATATGTCCGTGGTGGCGAACCTATGGCACGCGTGCCACAGGTGGCACTCAGAGCCCTCTCTGTGGGCACACCCGCCATCGCCCCAGTCCTAGGCCTTCAGCTGGGTTTTATAAAACCTTTTCGCTTTAGGCCTTCACCGCCATGTGCAAAAAAAAAAAGGTTCAATCAATCAATCAATTTTAACTTCCCATGAGGAAAAAAAGATCTCGGAAAGTTGGAATTGATTGATTGAACTTTTTAGTCCCACCCAGTCTACCGTTACCACCACAGCCATGCCCACCATATGGGCCACGCCCACCCAATTGGTCACACCCACCCAATGGGCCACGCCCAATCGGCACCCGACGATACATAAGTGGGTTTTTGGTTGCAGTTTGGGCACTTGGTCTCTAAAAGGTTCGCCATCACTGTCATATGTGATGGACTTGTTCCAAAGCCAAAGAATTTTGGCGGCTAATAAAGACTTGGTTGGAGGAAATGTTGGGACTGAAGATAGATTCCAGACCAGAATTGTTTTTACTGGGAATGATAGATGGGAAGTTTAACAAAGGAGAGACATATCTAGTGTTGCATATCATAACAGCAGCAAGGTTGGTGTATGCCCAGAATTGGAAAAACAGAAATTCCCTGCTGAAGAGTGAACTAATTAGAAAATTTTTGATATGTGCAGAGATGGATAGATTATCCTTAGAAATTAAAGATAAGGATGAAACAGTATTACGAAGTTTGGGATAAGATGTACTATTGGTTAGACTCAAGAAAAAGAACAGAGAAAGCTCGTTTAGAAGAGAGAAAGTGTAGATTTCCAACCTCAAAGTAAGATAGAGATCAGAAAGAATATGAAGTAATGGAAATGGAAGTTATGTTATAAATAGACGTAAATATGTATGTAAATATATAAATATGTAAATAGTATAAAATGTAATGTGTAAATGGTATAAAAGATCAATGACTAGGAAGATATATGGTATAGTACACGGGTCGGCAACCCGCGCCTCCCCCTCCCCCTTCTTCCTCCTGCTGCCCCCCCCCAGGCCTCAGTCCTGGCTGGGGCGGTGGTGGCGGGGGCATTGCTTCCTGGGCCGTCCCTGGGCCGCCGAGCCGGCCATGTGTCTGCCCGGGCCAGGCAGCAGTCCCGGCTGGGGGGGCGCGGCGTGTTTTGTTTTGTTTTGCTGGTCCCTGTGTTTTGTTTTCGGTGGGAAAAGGGGCCAAGTGGCTCTTTAAGTATTTTGGGTTGCCTACCCCTGGTATAGTATGTATGGCAAAATAATAGCCAGAAAAGTCACACTGTTCAACCTGTTTTTAAATGTTTACTTAATAAAAAATTATAAAAAAATAACAATTTGGAATAAACCTGTGCATGCCTGCTCTCTGTACAGAAATGTGAAAAAGCAAGAATGTTCCATGTAAAGATTTTTTTTAGCATATGCGGATATATCAATATTTTATCTTTATTCAAACTATGTATAAAGATAAAGGTGATGTAACTGAACAAAAAAACTATAAAAATTGACTTTCCAATCATCTTTTCAAGAAAAATAATTACAGATACATCATTTCCTTCTGTAGAAAAAGTAGGTACCCCCTTTGATCTAATACCTAGCATTGTCTTTTTTGGCAGAAAAAAAAAACTTCAAAAAAAATTCTTATAATTGTCTACCAGTCCCTATGTCAACTGGGAGAAATTTGTTCCTACTGCTTCAGAATTTTTACACCTGTGCAACATTAAAGGGATTTCTTACAAGCATAGCCCATTTCATACTACCCTGCGGTATTTCAATGGGATTTAGATCTGAGGTTTGTCTTGGTCATTCCAAAACTTTCCATTGTAGAGTTTTTTAAAGTCATTCCTTAATGGATTTACAGGAATATTTAGGGTAATTTTGGTGTTGTAAGGTCCTCTTTTAGTTGAGCTTCAATCTTCTGACAAATTATATCACATTATCCTCAAGTATCTTCTTGTACAATGAAGAATTCATATTGGAATCTATGGTGGTGATATGCTCAGGCCCTGAAACAGCAAAGCAACCTCAAACCATATTTCCATCGCCATGCTTTATATTTGGTATCAGGTTCTTCTGGTGAAATGCTGTCTTTTGTTTTCACCAAATGTGTCTTCTGGGGCTCTGGCCAAAGACTATGCCTTGTCTATCCAGAGCACATTGTTCAGAAATCCTGGTCTTTGCCTAGATATTCATGAGCAAACTTTAGCATTGCCTTAATGTTCATTCTGGACAGCAAAGGTTTTCCCCCTACCATAACCCCCATGTAGATCTACTTTGTAATAGTAGACTCAAGCATTTTGACATCAGTAGTAATGAGAGCTTCCTGTAAGTCGCACGATGAAGTTCTGGAGTTCCCAGAAACCTTTTTTCAGCACTTTATAAATCCCTTTCCTCTATAACTATCTGAAGATGGTAAATCTATGTCTTTCAACAACACAGAGCAAATTGAACTAAGTACCTGAAAGTTTCAATAAGATAGGTTCCTCCTGGATCCTCTTTAATAATGTTCTAATTATTTGTACCTGATGTGGTATACCTTATTCTTATTTTAGATATTTGAGATGATGATAAATGTAGGGACATTTTTACTTTTTTCATTTGAGAAATTTGTATTTATGCTTATTTAAATTACACAATGGATTACAAAATGTATATGGTGCATGATACCTTTACCAATATTGTTAAAGCAAAGACTTAAGATATTTATCTTGAAAAAGTCAAAAATTTCAAATGGAGAGTAGTTAATTTTTCACATGAAAATATGATTAGTCTCTTGTGAATTCTAGCCTATTTATTATGAAATTTTGCCATAGACCACAGCATAATTCATTGAAGGAGGAAATAGAATGCAATTTGCTAGCTTCATTCCATCTTTTTACTTTTTACTTGCATATTAGACAGGTTAAATGGAGGTAGAATAAAGCTTCTACCACAACGTCTAGCATTTGTAAAGGGAGAATTTAAAAAATGTGGGTCTTCATTGAAGACGCTTGTATTTTCCTGTTTCTTTTTCAGCTACTTACTTGTATTATTTGCTACCTTTGTTTACAATAATGTAATGCTTACATTATTATTTATAATAGTATTCTCCATTTGGTGAACACAATCGAAATAAGTTATTTTGGAGAAAAACTTGACTTTGTAGTGAATACAATACATGCAGTTTGTTTTAAGGTTATTTAAGGTTTGTTTATTTTTCCTTTTATAATAGATGCTGTTTTGGAATCTACTTTGACAAATTAAAATACATATTCCATTTTCCCCTCTTCGTTTCTTTTTATAGGAATAATTGTTGTGGATGAATTGCACATGTTAGGAGATTCTCAAAGAGGATATTTATTAGAACTTCTGCTGGCAAAAATTTGTTTTTTGACTAAAAGAATAAAGAACAAGTATGTAGTATGAAAAATCATGATTTCTTTACTATTTGATCTTTTAAAACAAGTAGATTTGTGGATTATAATTTTTGTTAAAATGTTAAATAATTTGCCTGACAACCATAAACACTTTTTAATGATCACTTCTAATTAGACTTATTTTGGAATGGCTATCTAAATCATGGATGCATCGTTGCTTAAATATACTCTTTTTTAATATATATTTTATTGGTTTTTTTAATTTTAACATCAAAGTGCTCAGGAAAACACCGTGGTAAAAGGGTAATCAATCATAACAAAACAAGTTTTGTATATATATAACTAAAATTAATACCTTAAAAAAAATTCCCCCCTCTATTTCCTCACATGATATAACAAATTTAGTTTAATCTATTTCTTCTTGAAATTCAATTAATCCACAAAATCATCCCTACTATTACATCTACATAAATCACTCCTACTTTTAAGCTCCACTAATTTCAATTAAAATATTCCAATTGATCTTACATATTAATAAAATTTTGGGTATCCCTTCTACAACACACATAATATTCCAAGAATAACATTCTAATATTTTCCACATATATTCCATCTCTTACTACATCATAAATTAATACCCTTTCTTCTCTTATCATAGATCTCTCTAATTCTTCTGCTATTACAAAATAGTTTTCTATATAAACAGAGTAAAAAAAACAAAAAAAGAATCATTTCGACCTGTTAAGTAAAATTTAACTCTCAACCAAATTAACTATCATATCTAAGACAAACATATTATTACACCAATTATTATCTTACTGCTTTCATTTACTCAATTAGATTGTCCAGTCAATCCAAATTTCTAAAGCCTTTTTGACCCAATAATTAAAATTTTAAATCACATTTTTAAATCTAACTCTGGCTTTTTTTCTGTATCAAGCTGGTTTCCATAATGTCGCTTCTATGTCATCAAATCTCAATATTTGAGTACTAATGTTTATCAACAAATCAATCTGATCAAAATTCTCCTCCCCTTCTTCCAGTATCATATACATAATATAGTCCATTTTATTCCATATTATAATTTCAGCTTGCTTATCCAGGTTGTCATAACTTTCAATCAATCGCGTCTGGCTGTCAATTCCTGTTAATTTTGGCAATAGGAGAGCTTCACTTATAGTCATTTTTTGATCTTCAAAGTTCTCCATTTGTACATAGACTTGTGAAATATCCTCCTCTGTAGTAGTTAGTTGATTTATAGAGTAGTTATTTAAAGTCTCAATCTGGGATTTTGGGTCCAGAATTTTTCTAAAGTTCAATTGATCAGTGAGTTCTTCCATCTCAAATTGTGTACACTGTTGCATATAAGCTTCTTCTTGGCCTGTAGATTGGTCTTTTAAAAATTGGGGCTCAGCTTGTGATTCTAGAAGGTGGTCTTTAGTTTTTCTCCATGACTTCATCTCCTTTGTCATTTCCAATATTTTTTCCAATATCAGCTTATAATCCAGGCCAGAATTCAATTGATCAGTAACTTCTTCCATCTCAGATTGTGTATACTGTTGCATATAGGCTTCTTCTTGGCCTATAGGTTGATCTTTTAAAGTTTGAGACTCATTGCTTAAATATACTCTTAATGTATTTAACTTGGGTTCTGGAAAAGCTGTTTAGTATTTACATTTTTTAAGAAGAGTTGTCCCTAATACATTTTATTGTTTATTATTTGAAGGATTGTTTGAATCTCACTTAGAATGAATCTTCACTTTATATAAATAAGTATTCAATACATTAAAATTCACTTTTTCTATTTATACATATACTTTGGTGTAATCTGGGTGTGTGTTCCACACAGTGTTAATTAGGCAATTTTGTTTAGCTTGTGAGATTAGCCAGGTAGTAACACCTGCTGAAGCCAATGACAAAATGCTGTATCAGGTAGTCCTCATTTAGTGACCATAATCACCACCCGCTTTCCTTTTTTAACTGAGATCTTCCACTTCCTTCTACCAATAGTATAGCCAGTTTGACTTTTGTGTACTTTGTCTGGTGATGGTTGTTCGAAGACAATTAGAAATGAAGAGATTGATAGAAATTGATAGGTCATTCTCCTGCTTCATTTCACTTTTCTAGACTATGCAGTCCAATTAAACTTTCTTCCTTGCTATTTCTGACTTTGGCGTTCTAGTCTCCAACCATAAGCAACACATCTTTCCTGCATATTTGTCGATTTCAAATTGAACTTGATTATAAAACTCATGAACTTTCTCTTCTTTTCAGTCAGTGTTGTTGGAGTATAAACTTGAATAATTGTCACATTAAGGGGTTGTGCGTGAAGTTATTTGTTCATTGATTGCATTACAACCAAGTAGCTAGCTACTTGCTAGCTAGATCCTTCCTGATAATGAAAACTACATCATTCCTTTGTTTTTTGTGTCTTGAGTAATAAACAGCATGATTGACTGAAAATGTCCAACTCCAGTCTTTTCAATTTGTTTACACTTAAAATGTCGATATTTTGTCAGGTTACGCCATATTGAGCCTTTCCATCTTTATGTTTCTTACAATATGTTCCATGTTCCCACTGTAGTTCTATCTTTGCAGCTTCAAATTTTCGTTTCTAGCATGGCAATATCAGCAACTGAAGGGCTTTAATCTAGCTACCTCATAATATCATTAGTACTCCAACCTTAGCTCTTCCTCAGTAGCTTATCATCCAATACTATATTATTAATTGCTTTATCTTATCTACTCAAGTAGTTTTCTTGGTAAACTAGAAGTGTGGTATACCACGACCTTCTCCCAAGCAGTATGAAATGACTTCGCCATTGTCATGAAAGTGATCTTCTGCTTCCAGCACCTTTCTTTATCACTGCTGCCCAATATATAGTAGAAATCTGCTTGCTTTAGTTGCTAGCATATAATCTTAGTGTTCTTTGTAAATCCCTCCTAGGAAACCTTTCTACCACAGTGAGGACTTGTGATAGGGGAAGTAACCCTCTAATGCAGTCTTGCTAAAAAAACTTGTTCTCTCTTATATTAGGGTTAGGGAGGGGGTGCCAAATGAGTTGTACTGTGGAAGTTGTGTAATGGTAAAGGAAACTGCTAAACTACTTAGTAGGCTAGTAGAAAGCTTTTGGGAGAAGTTTAAGACTTCACATTTTGCACCCTATGGTCACTCTACATAGGGCTACCCTTGAAGATCACTCAAAAGTTGCAACCTATCCAGAGCACAGCAGTGCAGGCAGTTGCTTCCATGTTACACTGCTGCTCCACAAGTTGCATTGGTTTTCATTGGGCTTCTGAGTGAAATTCAAGGTACTATCTATACAGCTCCTTGTGATAGGAGCTAAGTTGTTTTCAGAATCAACTCTCCATGATAGTTTCTGCCCATTATGTCCGATAGATTGGGCATTGCTCCCAGCCCTTTCTATTATGCCAGGAAGCATTCTGTTTCTGTTGTAATGTGTGTCCTCTGGAACCATGCCCTCTTAGATTTGTAGGGCCATTACCCTGGAAGCATTTCTTAAATCCTTGAAGAGTTCTGGAAGTTAGGCGATTGTGTCAGTATGATTCTGTCTTCTTTGTGGTTGAATTGGGCTTATTCCTGGACAATATTATTTTATTAGTAATTGCTGATTTTGTTTTTTAGCCCAGTGTACACTAACCAGTGTTATAATTGCAGGATAGGCAGAAATATAAATTGACATAATAAATAAATCCAATTCCACTATCCATGTTCCCCAATCAATAGAAAGTAATAATTGTTGATAGACACAGAGTTCATTTCATAAAACTATTGACCATCACATCAGTGTGATTTAATATGTTAATAAATTCTATAAATAAATATGCAGTGGAATCAGTTTTCAAAATTTGTTTATTCCTGCAGACAAATCATGAAAGAGTCTTTTTGTAATAAAATACAGATCATAGGAATGAGTGCTACCCTTCCTAATTTGGATCTTCTGGCTTCCTGGCTAAATGCAGAATTGTACCACACAGACTTCCGTCCAGTACCCCTTCTGGAACAAGTAAAAATTGGCAATAAGATTTATGACTCTTCAAATGCAGTTGTGAGAGAAATTCAACCTATACTGAATATTAAGGTATTTGCCCATACTGAGAATTAGTTTGATGCAATATTACTTTTTTATATAAAATTATGGCAACATTTTATGTATATTGATATTCCTATACTATTATAAAAGAAGTTCTGGTTTCATCTGAATATTTGTCTTTAAAATTCTTTGTATCATTATATGTATTTGTATTCATTTTTTTTTACTTTTTCACAAGTCCCACATGTATGTATGGTAAAAATAACCTTTTATGTTTTTCACTTTTCCAATCCTGACTAAAAATACTTTTATACATCTTAGATAATTTCTCTGGTGTCATATGCATTATTTTGTAAAATTCCTCTCTTAAATAGTGTCACAATGTGAATTTCAGTCCTTTTAACATTCTTTCCCATTAGTCTGTTCATATCTATATATTACTGTATACAGTAATATATAGTATACTATATATACGCATAGGATTGTCATTTCCATTGCTTCCTGACAGCTTCCTCATGTCAGTGGAAAGATTGGCAGGAAGTGTAAACTTAATCATGCCAGCTTCCTGGAAGCAAAGTCTCCCCATCTGTAGAATCTCCCCAATCCCCTCTGTGCTCACACTGTGCTGCCACTTGCACATTACTGTGTATCTTTCTTGACCCATGCTGAATCTCCTTGTATGCACACCATCTCTCTCACACCCCCATGCACCCAACCCATATCACATTCCATGCACTCTCCAACACAGACTGCACTACACATACACTATTCCTGCTCTGTCCCACACCACTCCACATCCTTCCCACCCCACACAGCCCCCCTGTATACCTTCCCTGTCCCACACAGCAACTTATGGACCTCCATACAGCTTCCTAACCTGCGCAGTACCTCCCATGGAGGTTGGGATGGTGTGCAGGGTATGGCACTGGCCGGGAAGGTGTGTGGATAAGGAAGTACACGGGAGGGGCTGCCTGAGAAGCACCATGTGAGTCAGGAAGTTTTCAGGGAGCTGCAGGCAAGGTGCATCAAGGATCACAGAGGGCATTTGGGGAGTGCAAGGTAGATAAGGAAATATCTCTGAAACAATTGTTATAAATTGTCTATTTATAATCAATATTCTTAACCATTTTATCATGCACTCTTTAACTTGTTATGTTGTTTCAAATATCAGCAAATATTTATACATCCTAGCAATCATATATTTATCATTTGTAAACAAATCAATTTCAAATTTTGTTTTATGTTTTTCAATTCCAATTATTTTAAATCTATATTAAATATTTTTCTTAATTTTAGATATACATGAAAACCATTGACAACTAACTCCAGCTGTAGTGAACTGTTTGACTTCATCTTCAGTTCTACATGGTTCTGTAGTAGCAAATCTTGATATGTTAACTGTTTGTCTTTGTTCGCTGTTTCTTTTCTATGAAATGCTTCTTGTGCTGAAATCAATAAAGACATTTTTGGACACAGCCTGGGTTTATATCTATTCCATATTCTTAGTATGGCACTCCTAACATGATTTACTTTAACTTTCTACATTTTCTTTAACTTTCTTGTACATTAAAAAGCAAAACCATCCAAATCTCAGGTTGTGTTCTTCTAATTGTAACATTCTTTTATTTCTCAACAGCACCCCCAAACATCAGGCTGCAAAATACAATTTACAAATACAACTCAGGCAATCCTAATCCTCTTTCTTTTATGTCTTAAATAATTTTATATTTAAACCTTCCATTTTATTTCCATAGCCCTAACACATAATTGTCACTTTCTACAATTGTTTAGGGAGATGAGGACCATGTGGTGACTCTGTGTTATGAGACAGTCCAGGATGGACATTCAGTTCTTGTATTTTGTCCAACAAAGAATTGGTGTGAGAAATTAGCAGACATCATTGCCAGGGAATTCTGCAGTATTCAACAAAAGAGTAAGTCAAAGAGTAAGGGATAGAAGAAGAGAAGGAAATTGGAGAGAAAGTATAAGGTTTTAAGGCTGTTTTCCTTTTTGAAGATCTTCAAAAGATGTCAACCCTTTCACCTGTTACGTTGTGCCAGGAAGGGATAGAAAAGTTGTTGATTCAGTTAAAGCGGTCTCCTTCTGGCTTGGACAGTGTGCTTCACCGGACCATCAAATGGGGAGTTGCTTTTCACCATGCAGGTACACTTTTTATTATCATGCTTATCAGCAGGTGTGAAATTTCTAGCATGGTTGTGACCATGTAAAGATGGAGAAGAATATGTCTAAAACACATTCGGTTTGATTTCTAGGCCTTAAACTGGTGATGACTTGAAATAAAACTAGTGTAAAAATTTCAGATAAACTCCTATTCAGGTAGAAGAAGGAAATGAGGTAGTAATTATGCTGAGATTATGAAGCCACTAAATATTGATATAAATTGTGGCCATTGTGGTCTAGACAATAAAAATATGGAGATAAAATAAGAGATGAACTAAAATATGATGGGAAGATTCTTATGATTATTGTAGAATAGAACAATTGAAGAAACAGACTTGTTCAAATAGCACAGAAGTAACAGAAATTGAGAAAGAATTGCCTTGCATGTTAAAAATATTCATGTTGAAGAGAAATCCAAGGTAATGAACTTGGTAGCACTGTTAAGAAGATCAGGATTAAATTAACCAGAATTAATAAAAGTATCAGCACTGGTGACTTTTGTTTTAATTCCACCAGGCAGGGAACCAATATCTCCGCAGAATCACAAGAGTTTTGGTGTGTACACAATAAGCAATTCAGAAAATTGTAGGAATTGTAAGCAGGAAGGAGCATGTAATATTGGAATTGTCAATGTTAACAGAAATTGTGCATGTATGGTATGTACCTTGAGACTATACACTTTAATGAAGTCAGTAGGATTCCATGAAGTCAAAGTTGTTTGTAAAAGGAACAAAAAAATATATGGCAACAAAAAAGATAATTAAGGCACAAAAGGATATCCTAAAAGGAAAAAAATGGAGGATGGCAAAAGCTAATATGGTTAGAAAAATCATTAAGTGAATATCTACAAATTGAAAAGAACACATAAAAAAGGAAAGAGAGGTATGTCACTAAAGAAAGTACATAGAAGTAATTCTGAAAGTATAGAAGGTATCAGAAAAGCTAAACCTCAGAATGAGTTGAGGTTAGTGATGGATGTTAAGAACAACACACATTTTTCAAATAAGTTTGAAATTAAAGGCAGGAAGGAGTTTTTTCCCAGATAGGGGATTCAAATTCTGTTTTTATATGACTCTTATAAGACCAAATGTTGGGCATCTCCAACAGTGTAACAAACTTTTACATTTACGTTTGCCCCAAACATTTCCTGAATAGGAAAATTCAATGTGCTTAATTTCAGTAAAGGTTTGCATGTTTTGATTTTCATCTGAGTTGTTATAAGTTGTTTTTGTCTGGGTTTTGTGCTTTTTAAAATATCCTATATTGTGGGCTTTTGACTGTAATAGTGAACAAAACTATTTTGTTATGGATGCCTTGAGTCACCATCGCTTAGGTAGCAGTGGTACAGAGGAGCGTTTTTTTTTTGTTTGTTTGTTTTAGAACAATCTCATGATCAAGAGCAGGGAGGATATTTTTGTTTGTTTTCTCTTCCAGTATTGTTAATTCTTTTAACTTTTAATTGATAAGTTTAATTATCATTTTTACCATTTTATTGTAAACTAATTGAATTTTTTAATGAAAGTGAAAAATGCTACCTATATATTAAACTTATAAAGCATATTTATCTTAAACTATTTTTCAGGTTTGACATTTGATGAACGAGACATAATTGAAGTAGCTTTCCGTCAAGGTGTCCTACGAGTTTTAATAGCCACTTCTACACTTTCTTCGGGGGTAAATCTGCCTGCACGTCGGGTAATTATCCGAACTCCTGTATTTGGTAGCAGACTGTTGGATATTTTGACATACAAACAAATGGCTGGAAGAGCTGGAAGGAAAGGAGTAGATACTATAGGTAAATGCATTTAGAGCCCTTTACTTGTTTATGTTTGTAACTAGAACACCATAAATCTTATGATGCTTTAAAGTCCAAAACATTTCTTGTAGAATAAATTCTCCTAGGAAGCAATCTATAAGATGTACCAATGACCCAGATAGTTGTAGAAAGATACAATTTTTCTACAATTTCTACAATTCTATCATGGTTATCACATGGTTCTTTATACATATGATAATAAGTACCTGATTTGTGTTTACATTTCTCTGACATATTTTAAATTTTTTTTGCTAATCTTGTTGGTGGCAAGTGCCATCTATAGAACATTTTATATAAGTTTATATGAAGCTACATTGTCAATTTATAGTTTCTTTCCCACAAACTTTCCCACTTCTCTAAGTCTATATCATATTCAAAATTCTTTGCCCATACTATCATTGTCTCTTTTACTTGTTCATCTTCCATTTTGAGATTTAATAAGAAATCGTACATTTTTAAATAAATTTTTCTTTGGACGTTAGTAATATGTGATCAAACATAGTCTGCTCTTTATAAAATCCATACTGTTTAATATTTTTGTCGTATCTGACTTGCATTTGTAAATGTGACCACCATGTTAAATCGATACCCTGATTTTCCATCTTTTGCCTGGATTTTAAGTTCCCTTCAGAATTTAGAATATCTTTATATCTCCATATTTTATTGAGACTGACTAATTTGGATGTACAAATGCTTCCATTGTTGAAAGCCATTTTGGAATTTTCAAATAGATTTTATATTTTATTTTTCCCCATATTAATAATAATACATTTCTAATATAGTGGTTTTGGAAGTATTTATGTATTTTATTTTTTGCATACCATAAAAAAGCGTGCCAACCAAGTTGTAGGTCATGGCCTTCCAAGTACAGCAATCTTTTATTTCTAAGAGTTATCCATTCTTTTACCCATGTTAGCACTGACGCTTGATAATATAAAACCCATTCTGGCAAGCCAAAACCTCCATTTCCCTTGGCTTCTTGTAACATTTGCAATTGTAGCTTTCTTTCCTTGCCAGATAAATTTTTGAATTAGAGAGTTTAACTCTTCAAAGATTTTTTTCTCCAGTTTTATAGTATCATTTGAAACAAAAATAGAATTTTTAGCAATATTTTCACCGGCAATGGCAAAACTCTCCCAATATGTTGCGCAACATCACACGACGTCACGAGTTTGACATGTCTGCTCTAGAATGAATACCAAAATCATGTGCAAATGTTTGCAATTTATAGGTTTCACCTTTTATTTTCAATCCTTTAATTTCTGGATCTTGCCTAATGTTTTTATTTAAAACTTCCAAAATTAAGATAAATAGCAGTGGGGATAATGGACATCCTTGTCTTGTGCATTTTCGTGTATCAAAATTCTCTGTGTAATCCCCATTTACAATCAGTTTTGCTGTTTACTTCTGATATATTGTCTGAATTGTATTTATAAAGCTTTGACCAAAGTCCATTGTTTTTAGTTGTTGAATCATAAATTGCCAAGAAACATTATCAAATGCCTTTTGGGTGTCTAAAAATACTAATGCCAATTGTTTCTCTGGATGTAGTTCATAATATTCCAATATGTCTAGTATTACTCTCAAATTATTTTTTATTTGTCTCTGGCAAAAATCCATTTTGGTCTGGATGTATAAATTCAATCAAAAATCTTTTCAGCCCCTCAGCTATTATTGAAGTGAAGATTTTGTAGTCCACATTTAATAGTGATATCGGTCTATAGTATTTTATCTGGGTCAAATCTGAATCCTCTTTTGGTATCAAAGTAACATTTGCTTCTGTCCATGTATTTGGGAGTTTTGCCTCCAATAAAAGTTCATTACATACATCTTTCAATGGTAAACTTAATGTATCTTGTAAGCATTTATAAAAAACACTGCCGGGAGTCCATCTGGTCCCGCTGTTTTTTCATTTTTTTGTCTTTTTATTGCCTCTGTCAGTACCATCATTGTTATTTTTTCATTTAACGTAGTCTTGAAATTTTCTGGAATTTTTGGTAAATTATTTTCTTCCATATATTGAGTCATTTTCTCCCTCATGGAGTTTCTTCCTTAACATATAGTTTCTCATAGTATTCTTTAATTATATTTTTTATTGTTTCATGTTTAAATTGTAAACAGCCTTTTTCATCGACTAAATTGTTTATCAATTTTTTCTCCTTCAGTTTTTTAAGTTTATAAGCTAACCATCTTCCTGGTTTATTTGCATTTTCAAAAAGTTTTGCTTTGCCCTTTTAATTTGCTGTGCCAGTTTTTCTGATTCTGTTAAATTTAGTTTATGTTTTATTTGTAGTTCAAATTCTAATTTTGTAAATTCTTCTCTTAACACCTGACATTGTTGTTTCTTTTCTTTATTTTTTTTCCGCTATGTATGTTATCACTACGCCTCAAAAATATGATTTGGCTGTATCCCATACATTTTGTAATGTTGTATCTTCTTTTTTATTCTCCAGCATGGAAGGAATGTAGAATCCACGCATGGGTATTAGAAGTCCTCTAGCCCAATCAGACCAAAGAATCAAAGTTGCCACGCCCCTGCTGGGCTGGACCATGCCCCAGTTTCTTTTTGGTCTCAGCCCAGAAGAGACGTGTGTACTTTGTCTCCCGGTTTGAAAAAAAAGATTTAGAACACAGGTAGTATTTGCCTTTACTTATTGCGTGGATTCTTCGTTCCTTTGGCCAGATAGCCAGCGCTGGGCTCAGCGCTGAACTAGCTGGCAATTAGCTTGCTTTACTTGCCCTTGGCAAATTTGCCCGCTGATCGGCGCAATCGCCGCTTCCTACACAGCGCGGCAATCGGTTTTTCTTCTTGTAGCCTTTCCTGGTTCCCTTTGCCTTGGTTGATTCTGCCGGTCCCTCTTCTGCTGTTTTTCTCATAGATTCGTTTTCTTTCGCTTTCGCTTTTTCCTTTCCTCTGGACCGTCGTGGGTGCCATTTTGAGGCTCGCCGCGCGATCGTTCCCTTCCCAGCTGATTTCAATTATTTTCTGCTGTTTCACCTTCCTCTGTCAGCGGGGGGGGGGCAGTCAGGGCAGTTGGACCCTTTCCCTACGAATTTTGACCAGCGAGGGACAGTGTTTCCTCACTTTTACTGGGGGTATAGGGGCTCCTATATCTCTCATTGTGTCCCAGGCCCTGCACCTCCAGGATCGCAGACGCCATTTTCGTATGGACGTGGCTGATAGTGGAATTTCAGATTTCATTTTTTTCTCCTGTTTCATTTTCATCTGAATCCTAGAGGTTTCATTTGCCATTGATCAGTTGCTGTCTCTATTACACATACAGTGTTAAACACCTTCCAGATTCCTGCCTGCCAGATTGCTCTAACTGTTGAGCTACAATCAATTGGGCTGTTTCTTACCTTGCCTGTTTCCGCTGTCTGCATCTAGTGGACTGGCAATTGCTGTCCTAGCCTCCACTAAGTGAGACACGAGGGTCACCCATTGAAAATAATAATAATAATAATAATAATAATAATAATAATAATAATAATAATAATAATAATAATAATAATAATAATTGGCAGAACCTCCAATTTCAATCCAATCAGAAACGTTTCTACCAATTCATCAATGGAGAAACTGCAAGGAATCAGTCAGTACCTGACAAGGAAGAAACAGTGCAGTTCTGGAAGCAGATATGGGATAACCCAAAGAAATACAACAAGGATGCGGCTTGGTTAAAAGAGGTGGATGCAAATAAAACAGAGGTTGAAATGAAAGAACTAGTAATAACAACAAAAATGGTAGAAAAAAGAGCAAAGAAAATCAAAAATTGGTCAGCACCAGGTGAAGATGAACTGCATGGGTTTTGGTTGAAACATCTAACTGTTATACACCCACTCATTGCCAAGCAGTTCAACAATATACTACAAGGAGGAGAAATTGAAAAGTGGCTAACAACTGGGAAAACCTACCTAATAATGAAAAATCCAGCAAAAGGGGCAACACCAGGTAACTACAGGCCAATTACCTGCTTACCAACAACTTTCAAATTACTAACTGGTGTAGTAGCTGATGCAGTGCAACAGCATCTAGTTGAAAACAATCTCTTTCCACCTGAGCAGAAAGGAAACTGCCCCAATAGCAGAGGAACAAAAGATCAACTCCTAATAGACAAAATGATCTTGGAAAACTGCAAGAAAAGGAAGACCAATCTGAATGTGGCATGGATTGACTACAAAAAGGCATTTGACTCTCTGCCACATGACTGGATAATCAAGTGCCTAGAAATAACAGGAGTCAGTAGAAACATCAGAAAATTTGTGCAAAGATCGATGGCACAATGGAAGACACAGTTGCAGATCAATGGTGAGAGGCTGGGAGAGGTTAATATCAAGAGAGGAATATTTCAAGGAGATTCATTATCACCATTACTATTTGTTATTGCACTGTTTCCTCTGTCAACAATACTGAATAACTCAGGACATGGCTATCAAACATCAAAAACATCTGCCAGACTATCCCACCTCCTTTACATGGATGATCTGAAGCTGTATGGAAAAACATCATCTGAAATAGAATCGCTGCTCAACACTGTCCGTATATATAGCCAAGATATTGTAATGGAGTTTGGCTTGGACAAATGTGCCACACTTACTATCAAACAAGGAAAAATAATGAAAACTGAAGGAATCAAGATGCCCCACGAAAATAACATTAAGAGTCTGGATGAGGAAGAGTACTACAAATACTTGGGTATCCTTCAAGCTGACAACATCAAGCACACTGAAGTCAAGAAAAAGATTAGAGGTGAATACATCAAGAGAGTGAAGAAGATCTTAAAATCCAAACTCAATGGAGGAAATACCATAAAGGCAATCAACACCTGGGCAATCCCAGTCATTAGGTACACAGCTGGAATAGTGGACTGGACTCAAGCAGAACTAAAAGCAATGGATAGGCAGACCAGAAAAATAATGACAATGAATCATGCCCTTCATCCACGCAGTGACATTGATAGACTTTATCTACCAAGGCAAATAGGTGGACGTGGAATGCTACAAGTACATCAGATGGTTGAAGAAGAAAAAATGGCTTTGGAAGAATATCTGAAGAACAATGATGAAGATGCACTGAAATTAGTATATCAGGAAGGCTTACTAACTACTGGAGAGACCAAACTGGCCTACAAGAAAGACCAAATGAAGAACAGAATAGAGGCATGGGAAGACAAAGCACTACATGGCCAATACATGAAAAAAATAGCTGGGAAAGCAGATAAAAATAAAACCTGGCACTGGCTAAGAGCAGGAAAATTGAAGAAAGAGACCGAGGGACTAATTCTGGCTGCACAAGACCAAGCCTTAAGGACAAATGCATACAAAGTCAAAATTGAGAAGACAGCAACAGACAGTAAGTGCCGCCTATGCAAAGAAGCTGAAGAAACAGTGGACCACTTGGTAAGCTGTTGCAAGAAGATTGCACAGACTGATTACAAGCAGCGGCATGACAAAGTAGCAACAATGGTGCATTGGAAGATCTGCAAAAAATATCATTTGCCTGTAAGCAAAAACTGGTGGGATCATAAAATAGAGAAAGTCATAGAAAATGATAAAATTAAACTGCTCTGGGACTTCAGAATTCAAACAGACAAGCACCTGCAACATAACACCCCAGACTTAACAATTGTCGATAAGAAAGACAAAAAAGTCTGGATAGTGGACGTGGCAGTGCCTGGAGACAGCAGAATAGAAGAGAAAGAACTGGAGAAGATAACAAAATACAAAGACCTACAAATAGAAATAGAAAGACTGTGGCAAAAGCAAGCAAGGGTAGTACCAATAGTAATAGGCTCCTTGGGTGCAATCCCAAAACAACTGGAGCACCACTTGAACACCATTGGCATTGACAAATTCGCTATTAGTCAATTGCAAAAGGCGGCCTTATTAGGAACTGCTTCCATCCTGCGACGATATCTGTAATACCATCAAACATCCACATCTGCCTATCCCAGGCCCTGGGTAAGGACTCGATAGGTAGACAAAATGCCAAATCCAGTCTGAACATCTGGCTGACTGTGCGATGATCAATAATAATAATAATAATAATAATAATAATAATAATAATAATAATAATAATAATAATAATAATAAATCAATTGTTTACAGTACTAAAAAAACCAAGGACATTGAACAATTGAAACGGGAGAGGGCAGCTCCCTTGGGTGGTGCGCGACTTACATCACGCCGTGTGACTCCGCACTTAACGACGGGCCGGACTTCGCAAACCCTCGTGTAGGCCTGTACCACCTAGGTGGGCCGTAGCCTCATCTCTTGCAGACCGGGACAACTTCAGAGATCTGCTGGAAAATTCCTGTTTTTTATTCAAAATAGCAGATAACACCGTTCCACAGGCTTCCACTTCCAGTGGAAATAAGAAACGCAAGTCACCCAACCAAGAAGCGGCTGCAAAGGTCAAGGCCAAGACTAAACGGGCCTCTGAGGCGGCAGAAAAGCAGGCAGGTAGCAGACATAGGGCTTTGGAAAGACAATTTTCCAAGGCCCAACAACGTGCAGCGGAGGTCCAACCTGCCTCTACTCCCCCCCTCTTACATCTACAACAGAGGGCCCACGCCCCTCACCCTTTGCACGGGCTTGGTCCCTTGAACAAGCTCTAGAAGAGGGTCCCTTACTTGGATTCAACCGGGATCACCTTTTTCTTTTTGAACAGGATCTCAGTATGCAGGTTCAAGATCCGGTTCTGGCCACCGATATCATCTCTCCCTCACTGGCTTGTGGAACACCGGGGAGTTTCTCTCTGACGGGTCTGCCTCAGATTCCATTGGCATCTTTCACTCCTACAGCGGCGGGCCTCTGGTCCCTGGAGCAACTTTCATTTACCGTCCAGCTCCAGGCCATGATTTCGCAGGCGGTGGCTCAAGCCATGGCAGCTTCTGCGAGGGCCTCACCGATCCCGGGGCTGTCAAACCCCCCCTCCGTCTACGGGGACTGCACGGCCCAGGGATTACGAGTTCCCGGATCCGGCCTCACCACCGCATTCTGGGGGCAGCGAGGTATCCGAATATCCTGAGCAGGTCCTCGAAGAGGGACTAGGGTCACGTGACGAGGACACCCCCACGGAGGCCACTCCCTTGGTAGGCGTGTTCAGTCCTTTTCCTTCACTCTTACGCAAGGCCTGCGCCACCGGAAAGATCGAGCCGATAAAACCCCAAGCGTCCAATCAGGATTCTGGCCAGAGTTCTGATCTGCTGTTTTCGGAACCAGTCACAAAGAGCCAGCAGATACCTTGCCCTCCCCTATTTTTGAAATCCATTCAGAATCAATGGGGTTCTCCTGGCACCTTCTCAGCCCTTGGGGGAATAGACCACAAACTTTTAGATACGGTCTCTACCCTCAATGACGTGCTGGAGGTTCCGGGAGTAGACGAGTCTCTTTCTCCCATTTTGTCAGACTCCAAGATTCCAGGGGATATGTCCGAGGCTCTGAAGGCCGAGGACAAAAAATCCGAGGTTTCTTTCCGTAGAACGCACCAGGCCTTGGCGTGGGCGATAAGAGCTTCCACATCAAACTCCTTTTTCGCCAGGATTTCACTGATGTGGCTTTGCGAACTTCAGTCCAGAATCTCCCCAGACGATGTAAGAGTGTACCAGAATGTGCACATCAAGGTATTGATGTTAGGCTGATTGGTCTGTAGGTTCCTGGGTCTGGTTCCCCTCCCCCCCTTTTTTTTGGAGATGGGAACCACATCAGCTGTTTTTCAATGCTCAGGTAGTTCCCCAGGGCTCCAAGATTTTTGAAAGATATGGTACAATGGTTCTGAGATGACATCTGGCAACTCCTTTAAAACTCTGGGATGTAATCCATCAGGTCCTGGTGATTTATATTCATCAAGGTCAGACAGGTGTTCTCTTACCATTTTCTTGCTTATTTTAATTATAATTTCTAATCTGTCTTTTACAATTATGTTTTTGGTAGTTTGAGCTATAATTTTTGTGTGTGTGAAGACTGATCCAAAGAATGAGCTAAGCAAGCTCTGCTTTCTCTCTGCTGCCTGTTACCTCCTTGCTATCTTCTCTCTTTAGTGGACCGACTGTTTCCTTGACTTTTTTCTTGTTATTTATATTTTGAAAGAGACTATTTTAATTATCTTTGACTTTTGTTGCAAGTCTTTGTTTATTCTGAGTATTTGCTTTCCTGACTTCATCTTTGCAGATTTGGGCTATCTGCTGATATTTTGCTTTAGTTATGTGTCCCTCTTTCCATTTTTTGTACTTGTCTTTTTTGTCTATCAGAGAGATCTTTGTGCAACCATGCTGGTTTCCTGTTAGATTTCTTGATTTTCTTTTTCAGTGGCATTGTGCTGGTTTGGGCTTTTATGATCATATTTTTCAGAGTTTTCCAAGCTTCTTGAGTTGTTTCCCATTTAGTATTTTCATCCAAGGACTCTTTCCCAAGCTCTCTGAATTCGTTAAAATCAGCTCTTTTAAAATCTAAGACTCTGGTATGATTATGTTCTATTGCTTGTGTTTGTATTATATTGAATTTCAGTATGACATGGTCACACTCACCCAATTTTCCTGCAGTTTCAACTCCCTCTATCACTTCTTCTCTATTCTTGAGAATTAAATCCAGTATGGCTGTCCCTCTAGTTCCCTTCTCTACCTTTTGGTCAACAAAGTTGTCAGCTAGATTGGTCAGGAACCTGTTTGATTTGTCACTTGATGCAGAATTAATCCTCCAGTTGATGTTGGGTAATTGAAGTCCCCCATTACTATTGTAGTGTGCGTCCTACATGAAACATGGTGAAATGTCCCATCTTCCCGAAAAGGTCCTCCACTACCACCATCAGTATGGTGTTCCCACCACAATCCCTGAGGAAAAGGGAGGTATAATTTTAAAAATAAGATTAGGCAGTGTGTTTATCAGGCAAAGTAGAATAACATTACATCTACATGAGCAATATATGGTCTTCTGGTTGTTGCTAAACTGCAATTTCCATTATTTCTCAACATCGACCATGATGGTAGAATAAATAAACAAGAGATGCAGTTTAGTACCTGCTTATCCCTGTCCTGAAAACAAAACAAAGTCAACGTGATTTCTTGTCAAATACATTTTATTTTGAACAAATAATAGGCTAAAAGTATCCCAGTGTAATAAATGCTAAGCAACATTCTTCATACTTTTTCAATGTATAATGTAAATCTTTGCTTTCACTTTATTTTGGTTCAAGATTTGCCAAGTTTTGTCAGCAAACCTTAATTTGAAGCTATTGCTTGTTTATTATGTAGGATTCAGATTTTTAAAAAGCCTTTTCATGGTTGGTCAGTTATATAATTATGGAATTGTTGCAGTAACAAACAAAAGAATAGCTGTTAGAAGAGAAACCTTATATGAATAGTTATGTTATTTATTCTACATTTCATTTCTACTGAGTAATGTTTTGGTCAGATTACGTGCTTGAGAACATGTTTTTTTAAGCCCTGCAGCCTTAAGCCACTTGATAGCCCTGTGTAAATTGGCTGGAAATGAAGCTGGCTTAAGAAAACCCTTTCTAGGTTTCAATACTTGGCTTCATTTTGGAAGTAGTGATTGCATGGGGTTCTATATTTTCCATTTTCCTAATTGATAGATATCCTGCTTTGTTGAAACTGCACGAAACTTGGGTGTGAGAGACCATGTCATACTGGAATTCAATATATTGCAAGCACCTAAAAAGTAAAGTAATCACTTTATTTTCCATGAACAAGTCTTTAAGAGGATTGGTTGCTATTGATAGTCCTTTCATGTGATCCTCCCTTAGCTAAGTCTTCCTTGAGCCTGATAGGACAGTGTCATGTATTCTTGCTATTATGTAAGGAACAGCAGCCAGATCAATGCTTTGACTAGAAAAATAGTCAGATAATAAAAGTTTTACTGATTTTATAATACCCAGGTTTCAACCCTAATTTTGAGCCATAACTGTATATACTAAAATCAGTCCAAAATCCAAGTAAGCTTATTGTTGTTTTTCATGTATCTGTTTATTAAAATATTGAACAGCATGCTCAGCATGTAAAAAAATGCTATAGTTAGGGAACAAAGAATATAAGTGATCAAATATAGGTTTGCTCCTTAATAACAGTGGCCAGGTCCTGGATAAATATGCTTACAACCATTTGACCTAGGTAGTCAAATATTATTTATGCATGGGACTGCTGTTAAACCAATATAACTTTTTCTAATTTACAACATTGTATATAACAGGTGAGAGTATTTTGGTGTGTAAGCCCTCTGAAAAATCAAAAGGAATTGCTCTTCTCCATGGTGGTATGAAGCCAGTGGGTAGCTGTTTGCTTAGCCTCAAGGGAGAAGGAATCACCTCCAGTATGTTACGGGCAATTCTTGAGGTATGTAATGCCAGGAATGAGTGAAACATTCATAATGTAAATATTATTTGTTAACAAGATTTTGCACTGTTTCTGTGAAGCTGCTAAATGCATTTGTAGGAATTCTAATTGCCTTAAACATAAATTCATGGTGTCAGGGCCCACTTCAATATCTCATCCTAAGAAAGCAGAACTCATGGAAGCAGTTTCTTCCAAAAGGAACTTTTATTAGGAAAAGCTGATAGCAGGCATAATAGACAGGATCTGAGGTTTCCCGCTCAGATCAATAGGTTAAAAGAGTCTCCAGCAAACCCCACCCCAATAGTTCATCCAGTCAGTTCGAACGGACCAATCCTTAGGTGTTAAGTCCGTTGTGGGAAAGAGTTGATAACACCAGTCTTTCCCAGGCTCATAACGATGTTGTTGGGGCTTTGCACCTTTCTTTCCAAAACGGGAGATAAGCCAGATAGCCAGAGGCACATTCCTTTCTCACCCCAAGGTAACATCAAGGGAGAGACAGTTCAAAGAGCAAGTATGCAGAGACAGCAAAAGAGATACATTGTAGTGATAGAGAAAACAAAGAGCCCACAGCGTCTTCCCCCCTCCCCTCTTGGAATATGACAGAACTCAGTGTAATAGAAGAAATAGAATTAGAGAGAGTTTCCCTTAATAATATACAGTATGGATTCTGACACATGGTTAAGATATAGCCCAACAGTCTCAAGATTAGAGAGGTACAAAAAAAATCAAATGTCAATACATTTCTATATGTTCGTTTATCCTAAAGGGAATATTGATTTACAGTTACAGAGATGTATACATGTTTGAAGACATGTCAGTGTTTGAAATGTATGTACTATACACAACTATTCCTGATATGTGCACCGATTTAAAAAGGTAACTTTCAAAAGTAACCTATATTTTTTCAAGTATGTTTATTACCCTTTTATTCTGATAGATCATAGTAAGTGGAGTAGCTAGCTCTTCAGAAGACATCCAGAGTTATGCATCCTGTACACTCCTCGCAGCTAGTTTGAGAGACTTCCAGGACTGTAGGAGAGAGCAGGAGAAAATTTGTGATGGATCTATTGAAACTTGTGTGAAGTGGCTGCTTGAGAAGGAATTCATCATGATTTCAGTAACGGATGTTGGCAAGGGTAAAAATGCTAATTTGTATATGAATTGAGTATTTTTAATTACAATTAAGGAAATGTAGATCAGGAAATATTTGTAGTACTTTATAGTAATTATATTTTCTGATTACAATAAATAAATGGTAATTGAATTTGCAATCGAATACATATTAGATATACATGTTTATCTTCATAAATGTTGGCAATCTAATATAGTAAATAATAGTAAAATAATAGTAAAGTCATAGTAAAGAATGACTCGTGCAGCCCACAAAGGTAGAGAAAAAGAACAACAAAAGGTAGATGTTGGATCTACAACACAAGTGGCTACCTCTGAGCCAGTGGGAGGAACAAGACTGAAGAGGTCATCAACTGCAAACTTAAATGTAGTGTTCCAAAGGCTTCAGGCCACTAAAGATGGCAAAGTTCCTACGTGGAATGTTAATGGTTTGAATTCACCACAGAAAAGAAAGAAAGTATTTCATTATTTGAAACAATATAAGAATGATGTTATATGTTTGCAAGAGACTCATATTGCTTTAAAGGATAAAAAGTATTTGATTAACTCCTGGCTGGGAGTACATTTTACAGCCTCTGCTCTGCAGAAAAAAGGAGTAGTTATTTATGTGAGGAAAGATTTATCACCGAAGTTAATTGACTCTGATCCACAAGGAAGATATGTTATTATTGATTTATTACTAAATGGTAAGAGAACTCTTGTCATTGGATTATCTGCTCCTAATCAGCAACAAAAATGTTTTTATAAGATGTTACATCAGAAATTAATTCAATTGGATTATAAATCAGTAATTATGATGGGAGATTGGAACGGTGTTTTAGATTCAAGTAAAGACAAGAAAGGCTCTTTTAAATCTCCTAATCATGCAAAATTAGCTAAAGTTTTTTTTTTTAATTTGAAGGATGATCTGGAACTTAGAGACATTTGGCGAGAACGGAATACTGAAGAAAGAGACTTTACCTTTTTTTCAGACAGGCAACAATCGTACTCCAGAATTGATTTTTTTTAAATTACTAATGACTTTTTTTTTAGGGTGAAGAATGCCAAGATATTCCCCAGAATATTGTCAGACCATAGCCCCGTATGGTTGGAGTTATTTACTGAAGATGGGAATAGAAGGACTTGGAGACTGAATGAAAATTTATTTAGACATGAGGGGAATATACAGAGATGTAGAGGTTATTTAAAGGATTTTTTTCTTTTGAATATGCATAAGGGTATTTCGATGCCAATGGTATGGGATGCCAGTAAAGCATATATGAGAGGGGTTTTGATTCATATGAATAATGCGCATAGACGCAAACAGATGCAGAAACGTAAAGAGTTGGAGGAAGAGATTAAATGGAAGTAAAAGGCTCTTATATTAAATCCATTGGACAATAGTTTAAAGGTTTCTATAACTTTGCTTAAGGAGCAATTTAATATGTTAATAGCTGATCAGATTGCAATTAATTTGAGGTATATGAAACACAATACATTTTATAATGCAAACAAACCTGGTAGGTGGTTGGCTTACCAACTACGAAAGAAATAGAAATCAAGGATTATAGAAAAAAATAATTATAAAGGTAAAGATGTATAGCAACAAAACTTGATTAAAAGGAGTTTTTTAGATTTTTATTCAAAGTTATATGCTAGTGAAAATATACAAGTTTTGGATATAGAAAAGTATTTACAGGAAGCACAATTTCCTAGACTTACTACTGATCAACGAGATAAGATTAATGGTTTAATCACTTCTGATGAGATTATTTGGGCAATTAAGCAATTATTTATTTATTTATGAGACTTATATACCGCTTTAAGTGCAAGCACTCTCTAAGCAGTGTACACCAGTAAGCAATGTATATATATATTTACATTGCCCCCAACAATCTGGGTCCTCATTTTACCTACCTCGGAAGGATGGAAGGCTGAGTCAACCTTGAGCCGGTGAGATTTGAACCGGTGACCTGCTGAACACAGTCAGCTAAAGTGGCCTGCAGTACTGCACTCTAAGGCTCCAGGTGGATTAATCCACTGATGGATTAACAGCAATTTATTATAAAATGCTATTTGAAGAAATGATAGAACCATTGAAGGAACTTTTTAATAACATTCTGCTGGGAGCAGAAGTACCTCCATCTTGGAGAAGAGCTTTTATATCACTGATTCCAAAGGAGGATCAAGACTTGACTCAGCCCCAAAATTATAGGCCTATATCTCTTTTGAACATAGATTATAAGATTTTTTCAAAAATATTGGCAAATAGATTAATGTGAGATTTGAAGCAATTGATTCATAGTGATCAATCTGGATTTATAACTGGAAGATATATGAAATATAATGTAAGACAAATTGTTAATCTAATTGAGTACTTGGACAAGAACAATCAAATCCCTGCGGTTTTGATATTTTTAGATGCTATAAAAAGCTTTTGATCAATTAGATTGGCAATTTTTATTGAGAGTAGTAGAGGAAATGAATTTTGGGGATAAATTTTTGTATGCTCTTAAGGCTATATATCAGAAACAATCTGCACAAATTATAATTAATGGGGGATTAACAGAAGCATTTAAAATTGAAAAGGGTACAAGATAGGGATGTCCCTTATCCCCATTGTTATTTGTTTTAACAGTGGAGATTTTACTTATTAAAATTCGTGAGTCACCTAGAATAAAGGAAATAAAAATAAATAAGAATGATTATAGGTTGAGAGCTTTTGCTGATGATTTGGTTGTAACATTATCTCAACCGACAGACTCGGTTAGGGATTTGGTTGAAATTTTAATTCAGTATGGGAAGGTTTCTTGGTTTAAGGTAAATAATAATAAGACTAAAATATTATCGAAAAATATGTCTATGAAGGAAAAAGATTGTTGTTGTTAATTGCGAAGTCGTGTCCGACCCATCGCGACCCCATGGACAACGTTCCTCCAGGTCTTCCTGTCCTCTACCATCTTCTGGAGTCCATTTAAATTCATACCTACTGCTTCAGTGACTCCATCCAGCCATCTCATTCTCTGTCGTCCCAGTCTTCTATTGCCCTCAATCTTTCCCAGCATTAGGCCCTTCTCCAGTGAGTCCTTCCTTCTCATTAGGTGGCCAAAGTATTTGAGTTTCAACTTCAGGATCTGGCCTTCTAAAGAGCAGTCGGGGTTGATCTCTTCTAGGACTGACCGGTTTGAACGCCTTGTAGTCCAAGGGACTCGCAGGAGTCTTCTCCAGCACCATAGTTCAAAGGCCTCAATTCTTTGGCGCTCAGCCTTTCTTATGGTCCAACTTTCACAGCCATACATTGCAACTGGGAAAACCATGGCCTGGACTATACGCACTTTTGTTGGCAGGGTGATGTCTCTGCTTTTTAGAATGCTGTCTAGATTTGCCATAGCTTTCCTCCCCAGGAGCAAGCGTCTTTTAATTTCTTGGCTGCAGTCCCCATCTGAGGTGATCTTGGAGCCCAGAAAAATAAAATCTGTCACTACCTCCATTTCTTCCCCATCTATTTGCCAGGAATTGAGAGGGCCGGATGCCATGATTTTGGTTTTCTTAATGTTGAGTTTCAAGCCAACTTTTGCACTCTCCTTCTTCACCCGCATCAAGAGGCTCTTTAGTTCCTCTTCACTTTCTGCCATTAGCGTGGTATCATCTGCATATCTTAGGTTGTTGATATTTCTCCCGGCAATCTTAATTCCAACTTTTGATTCATCTAGCCCTGCCTTTCTCATGATGTGCTCTGCATATAAGTTAAATAGGCAGGGCGACAGTATACAGCCTTGCCGGACTCCTTTTCCAATTTTGAACCAATCAGTGGTTCCGTGTTCCAGTTCTCACTGTTGCTTCTTGACCCGCATATAGGTTTCTCAAGAGACAAATGAGATGGTCTGGTACTCCCATCTCTTTAAGAACTTGCCACAATTTGTTGTGATCCACACAATCAAAGGCTTTAGCATAGTCAATGAAGCAGAAGTAGATGTTTTTCTGGAACTCCCTAGCTTTCTCCATGATCCAGCGTATGTTGGCAATTTGATCTCTAGTTCCTCTGCCTCTTCGAAATCCTGCCTGTACTTCTGGTAGTTCTCGATCCACATACTGCTGGAGTCTAGCTTGTAGGATTTTAAGCATAACTTTACTAGCATGTGAAATGAGTGCAATGGTGCGATAGTTTGAACATTCTTTGGCATTGCCTTTCTTTGGAATTGGAATGTAAACTGACCTTTTCCAACCCTGTGGCCACTGTTGAGTTTTCCAAATTTGCTGGCAAATTGAGTGTAGCACTTTTACTGCATCGTCTTTTAAGATTTTGAATAGCTCAGCTGGAATACTGTCACCTCCACTAGCTTTGTTGTTGCTCAGATTTTCTAAGGCCCATTTCACTTCACATTCTAGGATGTCTGGTTCGAGGTCAATGACCATCTCATTGTGGTTATCTGGGATGTTAAGCTCATTCTTGTATAGTTCTTCTGTGTAGTTTTGCCATCTCTTCTTAATCTCTTCTGCCTCTGTTAGGTCTCTGCCATTTTGGTCCTTTATCATGCCCATCTTTGCATGAAACGTTCCCTTCATATCTCCAATTTTCTTGAAGAGATCTCTGGTCCTCCCTATTCTGTTGTTTTCTTCTATTTCTTTGCACTGTTCATTTAAGAAGGCATTCTTATCTCTTCTAGCTACTCTCTGGAATTCTGCATTCAATTGGGTGTATCTTTCTCTTTCTCCTTTGCCTTTCGCTTCCCTTCTTTCCTCAGCTATTTGCAAAGCTTCCTCAGACAGCCATTTTGCTTTCTTGCATTTCTTTTTCTTTGGGATGGTTTTAGTTGCTACCTCTTGTACAATGTTGCGAACTTCCATCCATAGTTCTTCAGGCACTCTGTCTATCAGATCCAGTTCCTTAAATCTATTTGTCACCTCTACTGTATATTCATCAGGAATATGATTTAGTTCATACCTGAGTGGCCTAGTGCTTTTCCCTACTTTTTTCAATTTAAGCCTAAATTTTGCAACGAGAAGCTCATGATCTGAGCCACAGTCAGCTCCTGGTCTTGTTTTTACTGACTGTATAGAGCTTCTCCATCTTTGGCTGCAGAGCACATAGTCAATATGATTTCTATGTTGACCGTCTGGTGATGTCCATGTGTAGAGCCGTTTCTTGGGTTGTTGGAAAAGAGTGTTTGTTATGACCATCATATTCTCTTGACAAAATTCTATTAGCCTGTGCCCTTCTTCATTTTGTACTCCAAGGCCAAACTTGCCTGTTATTCCGGTTATCTTTTGGCTTCCTACCTTAGCATTCCAATCCCCCATGATGATAAGGACATCATTTTTTGGTGTTAATTCTATAAGGTGCTGTAGGGCTTCATAGAACCGGTCAATTTCATCCTCTTCAGCACCAGTGGTTGGGGCATAGATTTGGACTACTGTGATATTGAATGGTTTGCCTTGGATTCGAATTGAGATCATTCTGTCATTTTGGGGATTGTATCCCAGTATTGCTTTTCCTATTCTTTTATTGACTATGAAGGCTACTCCATTTCTTCTGAGGGATTCTTGCCCACAGTAGTATACCTGATGGTCATCTGAGTTAAATTCACCCATTCCTGTCCATTTTAGTTCGCTGATTCCTAAGATGTCGATGTTCAGTCTTGTCATCTCTTTTTTGACTACGTCTAGCTTGCCTTGATTCATGGATCTTACATTCCAGGTTCCTATGGAGAAAAAGTCTTTACAGCATCGGACTTTCCTTTCACCACCAGATATATCCACAGCTGAGCGTCCTTTCGGTTTTGGCCCAGTCGCTTCATTCTTTCTGGCGCTACTAGTATTAGCCCTCTGCTCTTCCCCAGTAGCATATTGGACACCTTCCGACCTGAGGGGCTCATCTTCCAGCGTCATATCTTTTTTCCTTTTAGTACTGTCCATGGGGTTTTCATGGCAAAGATACTGGAGTGGTTTGCCATTTCTTTCTCCAGTGGATCACATTTTGTCAGAACTCTCTGCTATAACCTGTCCGTTTTGGGTGGCCCTGCACGGCATAGCTTATAGCTTCATTGAGTTACGCAAGCCCCTTCGCCACGACAAGGCAGTAATCCATAAAGGGGTAATCCATAAAGATATTTTGGCTAAATTAACAGGTTTTGAAATAGTGAGAAAGGTTAAATATTTAGGGGTATATATTACAGTTTCTAATGTTAAATTGTATAAAAATAATTATGAGACATTATGGGCAAAAGTGCAAAAGGACTTAAATGACTGGAAAAAACTACAATTATCTTTGTTGGGGAGAATTTCAGCAGTTAAAATGAACATACTTCCAAAGTTTCTTTTGTTGTTTCAAATGATACTTATTTTGAAAAAAGATGCTAATTTGGAGGAATGGCAGAAGGGGATTAATAAGTTCATTTGGGCAGGGAAAAAGCCAAGAGTTAAATTTAAAATTATACAGGACATACCGGAAAGAGGAGGACTTAAGGTGCCTAATTTAAAATTGTACTATGATGCGGTGGCTTTAACGTTGATTAGTGATTGGCTCAACTTAACAAATAAAAATATTCTTTCTCTTGAGGGATGGGATTTGTTATATGGATGGCACGCGTATTTAATTTATGATAAAAAGTTGATCAGGTTTTTAAAACCCATATTTTGAGAAGTGCCTTGTTGCATGATTGGAAGAAATATTACTATAGGTTAAATTATAAAATTCCAATTTGGGGGATTCCTGGACACGTGATAGAGGGAATATCTAGGGGAGTGAATTTGGATAAGATTTCTTATAAGGAATTACTTAGTTTGGTTGGGCAGGATTGGCAATTAAAATCTTCAATTGAGTTGAAGCAAGAAAATATTGTATACTCTTGGTTTCAGTATAATCAATTGTTATTGAGGTGGAGTTTAGATCAAAAGGCTGGTATTACTTTAGAGGATGTGAATTTGGTAAAACAGATTAAAGACCAAAGTCGAGCCCAGATAAAGAGAATTTATAATGCTTTAATAGAATTGGATTCTGAAACGGAGTTAGTTAAAGATTGTATGGTTAAATGGGCTCAAAATATTCATGAGCCGATTTTATTGGATACATGGGAGACAATTTGAGTTAGAAATGTAAAATTTACTCAAGTGCAAAATTTAAGAGAAAATGTTTATAAAATGTTTTATAGATGGCATTTGGATCCTCAAAAGTTGTCCCGCATGTATCTGAATTTACAGCCCAAATGTTGGAGATGTGGAAGTTTAGATGCAACTTATTTTCACATTTGGTGGACTTGTAGAGATATAAAAGCTTTTTGGATTAAGATTTGGTGGAATATTCAAAAGATTTTTAAGAGAAAGATAAAGTTTACTCCGCAGTTATTTTTGTTGGGTATTATTGTAGATTTTGATGTTAAAGAAATCAATTTGTTGTTGAATCTTATAACAGCTGCAAGATTATTGGTGGGGCAATATTGGAAGAAAAACTCATTGCCTACAATGGAAGAATGGATACTTAAGGTGTCTAATTTAGCAGAAATGGCGAAAAATATATTATGGTTTGGAGAAGATGGATTGATTATATTCAAAAGAAATATGAAACTGAAAAGTATTATCTTGCATATGAGTAGATTTTAGATGATTATTAATAGTTTTAATTATATTATTATTTTTGTTTTTAATTTGTTAATATTTGCTTTGAAAAGGAGTTAAAATGTGTTATGGTTTTGATTGATAGTATAGTTGGTTAATGTTAGTTAGATTATGTTTGTTTATTTGTTACCCTGTAATCAGCTCTGGGAAGTGGGGGATGGGTGGGAGGGGTTTATTTGTTTTATTTAAATTTGTAAAACTTTTAATAAAAAAAAAATAGTAAAGTTGGAAGGGACCTTGGAGGTCATTTAGTTCAACTCCCTGCTCAGGCAGGAAATCCTATACCATTTCGGACAAATGGCTGTCCAGTCTCTTCTTAAAAACTTCCAGTGTTGGAGCATTCACTGCTTCTGGGGGCAGGTTGTTCCACTGGTTAATTGTTCTAACTGTCAGGAAGTTTCTCCTTAGTTTTAGGTTGCTTCTCTCCTTGATTAGTTTCCACCCGTTGCTTCTTGTCCTGCCTTCAGGCGCTTTGGAAAATAACTTGACTCCCTCTTCTTTGTCACAGTCCCTGAGATATTGGAACACTGCTATCATGTCCCCCCTCGTCCTTCTCTTCATTAAACTAGCCATACCCAATTCCAGCAGCCGTTCCTTATACTGTATGCTTTAGCCTCCAGTCCCCTAATCATCTTTGTTGCTCTTCTCTGTACTCTTTCTAGAGTCTCAACATCTTTTTTACATCGCGGTGACCAAAACTGGATGCTGTATTCCAAGTGTGGCCTTACCAAGGCATTGTAAAGTGGTATTAACACTTCACGTGATCTTGCAGCCTAGCATTGTGTTGGCCTTTTTGGCAGCTGCAGCACACTGCTGGCTCATATTTAGGTGATTGTCCACTAGGACTCCGAGGTCCCTCTCACAGTTACTACTATTGAGCATGGTGCCACCTATGCTGTACTTGTGCATTTGGTTTTTCTTGCCTAAATGTAGAACCTTGCTTTTTTCACCATTGAATTTCATTTTGTTAGTTAGTGCCCAGTGTTCAAGTCTGTCCAGATCCTTCTGTATCTTAAGCCTGTCTTCTGGAGTGTTGGCTATTCCTGCCAGCTTGGTGTAGTCTGCAAATTTGATGAGTTCCCCATCTATGCCCTCGTCCAAATCATTGATGAAGTTGTTGAAGAGCACTGGGCCCAGAATAGAGTCGTGAGGCACCCCACTACACACTTCCCTCCATGTAGATGCAGTTCCATTGAGGACCACACACTGAGTATGGCCAGTCAGCCAGCTACAGATCCATCTGGTGGTGATGCTGTCTACCGCACATTTTTCTATCTTGTCAAGTAGTAGGTTGTGATCTACTTTATCAAATGCCTTACTGAAGTCCAAGTAAATTATATCCACAGCATTCCTCTGATCCACTAATTTTGTCACTTGGTCAAGGTATTTATCTGGCATGATCTGTTTTTGACAAACCCATGTTGGCGTTTAGTAATGACTTTGTTTGCCTCTAGGTGTTCGCTGATTCATTGTTTGATTATCTTTTCCAGGATCTTTCCAAGTATTGAGGTCAGGCTGATAGGTCTGTAATTTTCTGGATCCATTTTTTTCCTTTTTTGAAGATGGGAAATACATCAGCTCTTTTTCAGTCCTCTGGTTGTTCCCCAGTGTTCCAGGATCTTTGAAAAATATAGTTCAGTGGTTCTGAGATCACATCTGCCAGTTTCTTGAGAACCTTGGGGTGTATCCATCTAGTCCTGGCAATTTGAACTTGTCTAGGCTGGACACGTGCTCACTTACCATTTTCTTGCCTATCTTAACTTGTGTTTCTATTCTGTTTTTTATGGTACTATTTTTGATAGGTTGGTCTGTTTTTTTCCCTTTGTGTAAAGACAGATGCAAAAAATGAGTTAAATAGTTCTGCTTTCTCCCTGTTGCTTGTCACCTTCTTGTCATTTTCACCCACTAATGTGCCAATCATTTCCTTCACTTTTTTCTTGTTTTATACATGTTGAAAGAAGCTTTTTTTGTTATTTTTTACTTTGGTCGCAAGCCTTAATTCATTTTGAGTCTTGACTTTCTTCACTTCATCTTTGCAGGCTCGGGCTATTTGCTGATATTCTGACTTAGTTATGTGCCCCTCTTTCCACTTTCTATGTCCAATCAGAAATAAATCTGTGGCTTATTTTTAATTAGAAGGAGTTTGGTAGCATCTGATAGAACTAACACATTTTATTAAGCAGTTTTAGGTTTTCAGTTTATGCCTTTGAATACAATTGATTAATTGAAAAAGGTCCTCCACTTCTGAACTTTTGCCACCATAGACTAACATCACCAGCTGTAAGGAGAGTTTGATAGATTGCTTTCAACATAAAAAGGATTTGTTCCTGATCTTCTTCCATAGGAAAAGTCTGTTCCTGATCTTCTTCCAGAATGATGTATCAGACTAGAAGCTTTACAATCAGGAAGTCCAGAAAGAGAGTCTTTTTTTCCCCACTAAGTAAAAAGCACAGCTGAGCTTATCACAGCTGGTGTTTCAAAGTTACCCAAGTCTTATCTACTTTCTGGGCTATCAGCCAAATACTTTTAGACCAGGGGTTCTCAACCTTGGCAACTTTAAGACTTATGGACTTCAACTCCCAGAATTCCTCAGCCAGCAAAGGTTGCCAAGGTTGAGAACCCCTGTTTTAGACAGTAACAAGTTGAAGTATCAGGTTTAGCCACAAGATGTCACCCCAAAGTTATTTTAATCTTTTCAGTTTTCAGGTTTAAGGAAAAATCCAGATCTTGCTATGGATGAGCAGAGAGAGGCAGAGGAAAGGAGGACACAGGTCTTTGTGAGCGTGGGGAGGCCCAGGGTCACAGTCACAGTCACTAGTCTGTGGACACCTTGCACACTGCAGACGCTGCAACTATCATAAGTGTTGGCTAGTTGTCAAGAGCCCAAATTTTGTTCATGTGACTATAAGGATGCTATGAGAGCCAGAACTTTAAGTACCACTCATTCTGTTGGAGAAAGAGTGGCAGAACCTGAGGGCAGAATTAAGAATCCCTACACAGCCAATTTCAAGCAGGTATTAACTGTTAGTTAAACATTAATATTCTCAACTAAGGGTTAGCACCTCCATGGAATTAAATAAGGGTCAGCAGAATTCAAGGGAAGTTGGACTTAGATTGCTTATGGTTACTAGAGATTCTAAGCTGACCCTTTTTTAACTTTGCCCCCAGGTTCTGCCATTCTTTCCCCTACACATTTAGTGCCTTCGCAACTTTGAAGGATCACTGAACAAGGGATCAGTAAGCAAGGACTATCTGTAATGTTACCCTTTTAATAATCATACAGTTTGTCTTCTGTGAAAAAGGTTGCTGTCTTCTAAAAGCAACAGGGGAAACAGCCTGCTTCTTCTAACTGGAGATATTAACAGAATGTCCTTGCTAGCATGTTGCTAGATAAACCAATTTTCTGACTTGACATTCAGCTGTTGTTTGGACTTGATTTACCTAAATGACTGTAGTTCTATACAAGGTGGCTAGATCTATTCTTATTAAATCATAGTAAAGCATACACTTTGTTCCTATTAGGTCAGAAAATAATTAATCATGTACCCTATTATCTTAGATTCCTGGTCTAATTTCCAATTGAATACAACTTTCAAAGGATGAACAACATTAATTGGTTGCAGCAAAATCAATATTTGTCTCTAAAAATAGACTATGGTTGCATTGCATATGATAATAAGTGCTTCATTTTTCTCTTGGCAGAAATATATCGTCCGACACATCTTGGCTCTGCTACTTTGTTTTCCTCCTTTTCCCCAACAGCAGCACTAGAAATTTTTGCTGATCTCCAGAGAGCAATGAAGAGTTTTGTTCTAGAGAATGATCTGCACAGTCTTTATTTGGTAGGCGTGTGTGTGTGTGTATGTGTGTGTGTGTTTATGACAGTAGTGGATTAGGTTTAATGTATCTATCAAACATATTTAACCCTTGTTTGAAAGTCAAGACGCAACATAGAGCAATAAAGTGAATTCTCCATTTTATTCATCATTCCAGAGAAGAACAGGGGGACTGTAAGGTAATCCTGAACCTTAAAGCACTGAAATGAAGGTACAGAAGGACATGAAAATCAGACGTGGAAGCCATCTTACCAGGCAGCATATAGGTGTTAATGGATTTATCAGAAGAATATATGTACTTGCACACTGGAGATTCCTCAGATTCACTTATACAGCATGATTCCAGATCATGACTCCTATTTGGCCTTGCATCACCTACATGGATATTCTGCAAGATTTTTTTTAAAAAAAGTTTTATTTTTTTTAACAGAATTCAGTAATAATTATTCAACAAAAACGTGTTGTCTGAGTATCTTATTCGCTAATACAAATTAAATTCCTAATCCCTAAATCTTTTCTCTAACCATCGATAAAATAGGTCCCAAGTTTGAAAATATTCTGTTTCTTCTTTTTCTTTCAACCTTAATGTAAGTCTGTCATTTCCGCACAGTTTAATATTTTTTTGATTATTTCTTCTGGTGGTATTTCTTCGTTCTTCCAATATTGTGCAAATATAATTCTTGCCGCTGTTATCACATGTAGAATCAAATACGGACTTTGCTTATCAAGTTTTTCTGGCATTATACCTAGTTTAAAAAATGCAGGTTTATAGTCTGTGTTTCTCTAACATTTTTTCTAACCAAGTGTGGATTATTGTTCAATATCTCCTTGCTTGAACACATGTCCACCACATATGATAATAAGTACCTGGTTTGTGTTTATATTTCCAACATTTCTCTGACATTTTTTAAAACATTTTTGCTAATCTTGGTGGTGGAAGTGCCACTTGAACATTTTATATAAGTTTTCTTTATATGAAACTGACATTGTCAATTTATAGTTTCTTTCCAACAAATTTTGCCACTTCTCTAAGTCTATATTATATCCAAAATTCTTTGCCCATGCTATCATTGTTTCTTTTACTTGTTCATCTTCCATTTTGAAATTTAATAAAAAATTGTACATTTTTAATTAACTTTTCATCAGAAGTTAATAATGTCTGATCAAACATAGTCCGCTCTTTATAAAATCCATATTGTTTAATATTTTTGTTGTATCTGACTTGCATTTGTAAACATGACCACCATGTTAAATCGATGCCCTGATTTTCCATCTTTTGCCTGGATTTTAAGTTCCCTTCAGAATTTAGAATATCTTTGTATGTCCATATTTTATCGAGACTGACTAGATTTGGATGTACAAATGCTTCCATTGTTGAAAGCCATCCTGGAATTTTCAGATAAATTTTACATTTTATTTTCCCCCAAGTTAATAATAATGCATTTCTCTCCTATTTAAAGAGTTCCTTGGTCTGTTTGGGCCAACCACCGTTGGCTCCGAACACCCAAGGTTTCCCTTCGTCCTTGTTGCCTCTCCAGGGCGACTTTCTGACATCTTTGGGTCTCCAGACAAAGTGAAATCGGATTAGGCAACTGGAGCTCCGGTTTCTTTCATCCGTGTCACCATGATACCCGGGGTGAACTCCTGGATATTCTGCAGGATTATTTGTCCTTGTGTACAATCTTATTCAATTTCTATGCCTAGGTTATTTCTCAGTCAGAGCCTCTATCAAGTACATGGCTACAGATAGACTTCTCAGTAAACACTGTACACTCACACCAGTACACTCACACACTGTAACTGGAGCACAAAAATCTTCCCCCTCCAACAAGCTAGCAAAGGGGTGGATTAAAAAGCAATGGGCAATCTCATATGAATATTATGTATTATCCTCCTAGAGCTAAATTAGGACTCGTATTAGTAAAACACAATTTCAACCAACATAAGATCCATTTCTTTTTATTATGAAAAATGTTCAACATTTCTCCAAAGAAATGGAAATCTTGTAATTTGAAAACTAACTCAGTTTGGGTGGATTTTTTTGTAGGTCACTCCTGTTTATGAAGACTGGACCAAAATAGACTGGTACCAATTCTTTTGCTTGTGGGAGAAGTTGCCTGCCTCATTGAGAAGAGTAGCACAACTTGTGGGAATTGAAGAAAGTTTTTTGGCTTGTTCTGTCAAAGGCAACATCATTGCTAAAACAGAGAAGCAATATAGGCAAATGGCTATCCACAAAAGGTAATGACTCAATAATTTTTTATTGATTGATGTATACCAGTGGTGGCGAACCTATGGCATGGGTGCCAGAGGCGGCACTCAGAGCCCTCTCTGTGGGCATGTGCGCCCTTGCCCCAATCCTAGGCCTTCAGCTGGGTTTTATAAAACCTTTTCGCTTTAGGCCTCCGCCATCGTGTACCAAAAAAAAAAAGGTTCAATCAATCAGTCAATTTCAACTTCTCAAGGGGAAAATTTTTTTTTGCAAAGTTGGAACTGACTGATTAAACTTTTTACTCCCACCCAATCTTCCGTTACCACGGCAGCCACGCCCAGCCAATGGGCCACACCCACCCGGCACCTGACGATGAATTAGTGGGTTTTGGGTTGCAGTTTGGGCACTTGGTCTCTAAAAGGTTCGCCATGACTGATGTATACTGTATAACAGTGCTGCAAAATTTGTCTCTTATCTGCAGCAATTTCTATTTGTTTAGCTGGAAACAATTATTATGGATGAGTTATTTTTGCTGCAGCTTTATAATCTCTAATTTTTTCACACCACAGAGAAAAGTTACCCAGGACAGTTGTCTATCTTTTTGCTTCCCATTTTATCAATTTTTCTTCCTCTTTATCAAATATCTGTTTGGTCGCTTTTCTTTCTTTCACAGAAAGAAATTGTATCTTAATTTTATTAATACAGCTTTTATTAATACAGATTTTTTACAAGCTTGGCTCTTCTGGATTTAATAAATGAAGTTCCTTTAAAGGATGTTGCGAAGAAATATGGCTGTAGTCGTGGACAGCTTCAATCTTTACAACAGTCTGCCGCTACATATGCAGGTAAGAAATTACTGATAGTGTTCCAAATAAGCAATTAACAACAATTTAGGTGACAGCCTGCTTTAATAAAATAATCTCCATTTTTCAGTCAATTTCATTATTAAGTAGATACTTTGTACATGCACTTTCTCAACAAGCAAAACAGAAAAGATGACAAATTTCCATACTTACATCGTTGTCATTACATTCATTCTCATTCTTCCATTATGGAGCACTGGTAAAGATTAAAATAAATCCAACAGCCATTTGTACAACAAAACCAAAATAGAAGGAATGTTCACATCATTAGCTATGACTGAGCAAGATTTACTGAACATGTTCTTAAGCCAGGGAAAAAAATATACAAGCTTTCAACAAACCATGACAATATTTTCTTGTTTGATGGGAATTACCTGTAGTTGCTTCTCTCACTTGATAAAACAGCCTGGAGTGTGCACACAAAGGTAGAAATAGCCTCCATATGTGGGGAACCATGGAGAAAATCTATGTGGTCGTTAAGATTCAATAACAATGGCACATAATGATCATCAAGATGTGGGGAATAAGCTATTTTCACAATTGTTCCTGCCTTGTTTTGCTACAGGAAATTGGCATTTGTTTCCTTCAGCTTCCCACAAGCAAAGTCATTTGGGGAAGCCAGCAGGAAGCTGGAAATTATTCCTCCTCTTGCTAGTGTTCTTCTACCTGTGCTCTGTCCCCATGCCATCTGTTCACTTGCCTGCCCATGGGGTCTTCCCACAGAACTTTCCCACTGGACTGCTTGGAGTCCTTGGGCTTCTGCCTCTTCCTGCTTAACAACTCACAAATCCTGGTGTTACTATGGCAGTTGGGACTGCTGGGATTGTTGTCAGTAAGTGAATGCAATCACATAGCACAAGTCGTGCTTTTATGATGGCGTTGCTTGGCAATGGAAATTCTTGTCCCAATTGCCATGATAACCCAAGAAATACTTGTAGAAAAAAAAAATAGAAAAAATATATTGAGGATTTGCAAAGCAGAAAAATTACATTAAGATTTACAGGATGGTAAAAGAAAAAGTTATATCATTTTTGCAGGTCATATAGAATTGGAACAGATAATTTTAAAAAATATCAATTTAGCATTGTAAGAATATTAAATTCAAATCAGAAATCAAGTTAAGCAGGCAAGTTGATAAGAAATATCAATCATTAAGTTGTTAAGAATATAATAATTAGCAAAAAATTCCAACTTATATGAAACAGTAACTTGGTGGCCAATCAGGCAAAATCTAACGTTTTAAATGTAGCAGAAGTCTTTGAGTGCAATTATAGTTCATCAGTGATCCCCAACCGAAATGTTAATATCAGACATTTTGGATTAAAAATTATTTTAATATTAATACATTAACCTTAGCTCCTTTCCTCTAGGGAAAAGAAAGGAAAACAGAATACAGACACATACTATACTGTTCTAAACAATCTACAGAGAGTTCCTTGGCTTTTTCAGCCTTAAGGAGGTGTATTTCCACAAAGTGCTTTGCATAGAATATCTGGGAAATACTGCTTTTCCTTTGAGTGTGTTCACCAAAATTGTAGTGCCATTGATTCCCCCCTCTTCCGGCAACGGAGGACTCATTTTTACCAATATTTAACTATTTACTCATTCAGTTTTCCTCATATTAGCAGTTTAGACAAAATGTCCATTCTTGGCAGGTGCAAGGTTTTCTGAAATAAGTTTTGTAAATGTTAAAAAGCCCCATTATTCATCTTAAAAGATACCACCTAGGAGAGGGAAAGTAGTGCTGAACTCATTATCAGGTATAAACAAACAAAATTTAGTACATTGTAAGACAAATGTGGAGATAGGTCACATTAGTAATGATTGAACATAAACACAGTATGCTTATAAGTTTTCTTTAGATCATTTGATTCAGAGAAAGATATTCTTAGCATAGCCAGACAATATAAAAGCTCAAAATTGTTAAGTTGTTCAAAAGGCATCCATTCTTGTGCTTTAATGCATCAAAAGTTTTTCTCTTGACTGAGTTGTGCTACATTTGCTGGGTGATTTAAACATTTAAACATTTGCTAGATGATTATTCTATGTGAGAGAACATACCCCAAGGAAATCTGAGTTTTCAGAATTTTTAGAGAGACATTCACTAATATGGAATGGCAGATTCAATCTTTTCCCTCTTCTATTTATATTTTTAAATATATATTTCTATATTCCAGGGATGATTACTATTTTCTGTAACCAGCTGGGATGGCACAACATGGAACAATTGCTGTCCCAGTTTCAGAGTCGTCTTAATTTTGGAATTCAGAGAGAACTCTGTGATCTTGTCCGGATATCTTTGCTAAATGCACAGTGTGCTAGAGCTCTTTATAATGCTGGTTTCATCACAGTGGCTGATGTAGCTAAAGGGACTCTTGAGGAAGTAGAAAATGTTTTCAGAAATGCAGCACCATTCAGAAGGTAGGAAAACATTTCAGTATTGCTGAAAATTATCCTTTTTGTGTAGTGTAACTTGAGGAAGCTTAAGCTACTGGATAATAGTTTGCTTGGATACAATTCAAATACTCTTGGATTCTCCATCAGTGAAAGGTTACAGCAGGCAGGAAAAGTACAAAAGATGCTAAAGTCCCTCTTCCTGTCAAGTTAACCATATTTGCGATCTTACTTCAAGGAGGGAAGAAAGAACTTTACAGACTTTTTCCTTTGCAACATATTTGTCTTCGTTTTATTCCTTTTACTCTGGAGCCATTTAGCTGTGTAAGATCTCTTGGTAACTGACATACTGATTTTCACTGTTTTGGTCAGATAATTAGATAATCCTTGTCATCCCACCCAGACAAAGACATTGCTGTCCACAATCATTTTCAACTTGCGCAATTTGGTTTACTGACAAAATGAAAAATCAATTTTATGGGAAATAAGTAGTCCTTTTTTAGTGGGTGTAGACAGTATCACGCTTAGATGTGTATGAGATATATATAGAAACCAATTCCATACATGACTCACTTTAATTAGAGATTTTACTATTATTTCCACAGCCCCTTGGTTACTGATTCTTACTCCCCCTCCCCCAGTGTTAACTTAATCCAGAGAACCACTTGAGTGTAATGCTGAGGCATAGTGTAGTGTAGGGACTGGGAGATCATGAGTTCTAGTCCCCACCTCAGGTACAAAGGCAGCTGGGTGACCCTGGGCCTGTCACCCTCCCTCACCCTAGGAAGCAGACAATAGCAAACTACTTCTGAAATCTTCCCAAGAAAACTGCAGAAATTTATCCAGGCAGTCACCAGAAATCAGCATTAACTCTAAAGCACCCCAAAAATATCCACACCTTAGTCCATCACAAACATGTTGCCATTTTCTGTTTAAAATGCTTATATATTAAATTATTCCAAGGAGTGTTTTCTTCTATTCTTGAAGAACATAAAATTATAAAAAGTTGGAATTAACAATTTGTTCCTTGCTGACTTTATAGTAAGTCAAAATTACAATATTTAGCTCATACTTTCCCACTTTCTTTCCTTAGGCACTGCAATGTAATACTCAGGTCTATATACAAAATAGCTTATACAGTTCATAAATTATCAGTGACATAAGCGATTTTTTATTTTCTTTTAATTTATTTATTTGTATCCCACCTTTATAATTTTTACAAATAACTCAAGATGGAAACATATCCAACACACCTCCCTCCTCCTATTTGCCCCACAACAACAACCGGTGAGGTGAGGTGAGATGAGAGTGAGGGACTGGCCCAAACTCCTGACCTTCCTCTTTCTTTCTACCCCTGTGCCTTAACCACTAAACCAAACTGACTCTCTGAACTCCATTTCAGCTCCATGTTCCTATACTTCATCAGTCTTGAATAAAGAGTGGTAGCTTGAAATCTTTACAGATAGTCCCTAATTAATCCCCACTAATTAAGACCAGAATTTTTATCACTGAGTAATGCAGTTGCAGGTGTAACATCACATGACTGCATCACTCGGTGACATTAGTTTCAGTAGTCCCATTTCTGGCCATTAGTCCGGGCTCTCATTCTTCTCCTGCCCTGCCACACTCACCTCCACTGCAACTCCCCCAGCTGCCTATCTCCCTCATCTCTGCCCTTTGAGGCATCCTCCATTCCACCACCTTGTGCGCCCCCATTGTCCTACATGCACTCATTGCTCTTCTGAAATTAGCTTGTTCCTTCAGTAGATGGCTGCTGGCTATCCTTCTTATGAGGCCTCCGGAAGAAGGCCTCATAGTCAGCAGTTGCCTTGCGGAGGGCCAGACTGGACATCAGCAGTGGGAGGAAAAAGATGTCAAAGATCAGTTGGGGCAGCAGAGGCAGCTAAGTGCAGGGCCGCCAAAAGGGTAGAGATGGGGGGGGAGTAAGTGGGTGGAGGGAAGCTGAACTGCACCCTGTGAATAAATGCAGGCGGGCTGTCAGGCACCCATTTTGATCACCCTGGGGATGCTGCAGCTTTGAGGACTGGGCATCAGTACCATTCATTCAGCACTATCATAACTTCAAATGGTTCCTGAACGAATGGTTGTTAAGGGAGGACGTCCTGTAATATGCTTGTGTGCCTTGCACTCCCTCCCATATGTCTATGGAGATTCTCAATAATCCAGGTCATGGTTGTCCCTAAGGTGCTTTTTTTAAACAAAACAAAAGGCAACTGGACTTTGTCTTTTTTTTTTCTCTGAAAACCTTTCATTTCTTATCCAAGAAGCTTCTTCGGTCCTAACTTAAGTGGTGGGGAATGGAAAGATTTATATCCTTGCAGTCAGCAAAGAGTCATTCAGGCCACTTGGGGGAATTATCTGTATCCTCGGAGTCACCTGAATCAGAGTGCAAATGGGAGTGGAACCTTCTTGGGACTGCGGAAAGGACTGCATTCATTCCCTCCCAACTTTTTTCCTTTCATTTGGCTGTTGCCCCACTTATTAATCCTCTTTGTCCAAAGCAAGTGCCTGGATCATGCTCAATGTTGAACTCATTCAATTTGTAAATATTACTTTAAGCGTCATTCTTGCTTTATTCTAGTACTTCTTTCCCTCAAGCCTGCAGATACTTCCCTTCTTGCGTACTAGAACCATCTTCCTCGTTACTTTTTTACAGGTGGTTTGAAAGGAGGGCATATGTCTTCTGTCAGGTGTTCCCTTTCCCTTAAAAGATCTCCTGTGTTAGTCAAAGATAAGAAGATACTGTATGAATTCTTTAATTATATTTAAAAATGAAAGATATTTTTTTTTTAATAAAATTGGCTTGTGTCCCTTGCTTTAGTACTCGCAGAGCAGTAGATGAAGACGAGCAAGCTGCCAAGGAGCGCCTTAATGCCCATTTCATGTGGATGTCTGGAATAAAATGCTTAACTGAAGGTGAAGCAGCCTGTCTGATTTTAGAGGAGGCTAAAAGGCTTTTAAAGCATGACTTAGCTCTTTGGGGAGTACAGTGGAACCCCAGTACCTCAATCTTGCTGGATACGTCTTATACATTTTCTACAAAGGAAAGTGTTACAGAAGGCCACCGGAAACCCCAAAATAACCACAATATGACTTTATCAGACACAAGGGTCAATTCACAAATCAAAAATATATTGTCTGTTAAACAAAAAAATAAGAGGCAGCTGGAAGGTAATTCAGCAGAAGAGATTGATAATAAGGTTCCAATAGGGGCAGAGGCAAGAAATGATGATATACACCCTAGTGCCAAGAAACGAATGAATTTAAACAGAGATATGATAAATTCACATGAGAAACAAATGTTGGATGCCAGTGAGGCAATGGAAAGTGCTGAAGACATTATGAAGAGAAGCTTGAAAGAAGGCATAAAAAATGATGTTGCAACTAGATTTAAATCTAATGTCGAACTTCATTCCAAGCAAAGTATGGATAAAAATACAATTACAAATCCCAGTGGGATATTACAAGCTGCAAATAGAGATGAAGTCAATATTCATACCTGCAGTTTTTCAAGCAACATAGAACGTATTAAGAATGGTTATTCTTCTGATTTGGATCTTGTCTTCAAAGAATTTGAAGAAAGCTTCCAGTTGGATACCCAAACAGATAGACTATTACAACAGCAGATGGCAGATGAAACTGCTAACAAGCAACAAATCAAAGACAAAAAACTGGTAGACAGTCTAACACAGAGAAACTGCATTGGTATAAATGGTATCAATATGTCAGAAAAAAATGCTATATGTATTAGGGATAAACTAGAGTGTGGAAAAGCACATTCACCATTATTGCTTAGTAAAGTATCAGATTTGGAGGGGCGTCAAACTGAAAAATACCAAGGAACATCAGTTGGCTTGGAAACAAGCTGTTTTTCTGTCACAGATTCCCAGTTGGATAGCTTCTTACGGCACTATCAAACTCCAAACTTAACAGAACAACAGCTCACTGTTCTTCCAAATAATATTTCTTTTTCTCTCAACCAATACCCATCCACTGTGGATATAAATGAAGCAAAACTTAATGGCAGTGATAGTTTATTATTTGATGGAGACTTTAACCACATGGATGGCTCCCAGGATGGTGATAACAGTGAAATAATCATGGAGACAATTCCACAGGAGCTGGTAAACCCTCCTTTGTTCAAAAGTGCTTTAAAATATACCTCAGGTGAATTGGAAACAAGACTGAATAAAGCTATATCAAATAGTACTATAAACCAAAAATTGTCAATGGGGTGTAACTTTATAATGTCAGATACTAGTTCTTTACATGAAGCAAAAATATTAAATGGTATGGTTTTACCTCCTTTTTATAAAAACAGCAAGATTCTGAATAAGACAATGAAAAGGCTAAAAAGTAGTGAAAAGAATGTAAGTGAAATTCCACAGAAAGATTGTACAGAAGAAAATGATAAGCAAATGAACAACCCTGATGTTTTATTTGATTTGAGTCCAGGAATGCAGGAAGTTTTAGACAGAGGGTTAAGTTCTTCCAATGATAAATCTGAAATGGGGCCAAAAAACAAATTGAATTTAGTGTTTTCTAAGAATACTACAGATTCAAGGACTCCTACCATTTGTCCTGGTCAATGTGAGTTATCCTTGCACAAAGATTTTGGCAGAAATTGTGTAACAAGAATGAAGGATGATCAAAAGAACAAAAATGGAAGTTGTGTTTCTTGGATAGATGGGAACAAAATGCCTTTTTCACCACTGAATGTCATAGAATCTACTTCAAAATGCATAGAAATACCGGTTGTGACAAAAACAGAAAATCCAATCTCTGTCAATAAAGTTCCATATGTTCAGTTTTTACAGAAGGATAAATCTGTTTTACCCATACAGGAACAAGTATTACAACGTCAACCAGAACATACTGAGTTTAATCTTGAGGATAATTCACTGATAAGTGAATATTTTTCACTCCATTTATCTCAGGAAAAGGTTCCTCCAGCATCTTGCAGTGCTGATAATTTCTCAATAATTGATGTGGCAAATGATAAAACTCTCTTCCAAACTTTCATTAAAGAATGGAAAACACACAAAAAATTTTCTATCTCTGTGGCTTGTGAAAAGACAAAAAGCCCTCTGTCTCACAGATCAGCTATTGGTGCAAAGTTCAAGCAAGGTGAGTTGTCTGCCGTGTTTTAGCTTGCAGATGAATATTTTCAAATTTGTATTAATAAACCATTTAAAAAAACATTTACAGATTAATTAGATAATTTAGTTACAATTTTGGAAGGAAATAAATTCAGAATTTTATTGCTGTGCAAGAGTTACTGATGTCTAAGGTGGCAGGTGCTCCATAATTGAGATGTACTTCATATGAAACATCAACCAAAACTGATAGTTCTGCAGGCAGTAAAGCAGTAATTTCTATATATACATTCAACTTAATACAGCATGTTTTGTTTATACATAGTACATAGTACTGCACATTTGTGCACACATGCATGAGCACACAGGAATTAAAATTGAATGATACTGCTAACATATGGTCAGGCCTATAGTGCCAAGTGCCAGAACATTTGAAAAATTTTTACCACATTGCTTTAGCTGATAGCTGAAAATTGTAAAGTAGACATTTATGTGCTAGTTGTTCAACTGTATAGCAGTGTGATACTGAGTGGCTAAGCTGAACAAAGAAAAAGAAAGGCAAGTATCTTCCTTATCTTGCTAAATGCCTCCCTCAAGACCATAATTAAGAGCACTGTCTGAATAGGTACATTTATAGATATAAAACAGCAAAGCTCTTAATAAACAAATCAAAGTTGACAGGTTAGGGGTCAGTTGAAGAATGACATGACATCTGGTCAGGATGAGTTATAAGCACTTCTAAACTGCATTAATCTCACTTCCTTTAAGACTGGCTAGCCATATCCTAGAAAGAGAAATTCTAGAGACATAGAAAAAGTTAACAGTGTTATTCTCAAATAAGAAAAAGATATATTGCTTCCTTTTTCATATAACTAATGGCATTTATTAACCAAATATAGGTACAGATTTCTACCATATTATGCTATATTTTGTTCTGTCAGAATCAAACTAGATTCATACTCCTAATAAATAGGTGAGGGCAGTTAGAAGAAGGTTTATCACTGCAATGCTTTTAAAATGCATATGGTTGTTTTATTACTATTAGCACACATAAAATATTTGTTTTAATGAAAGTATGGAAGTACTGTGTGGAAGTTAAGTTTGTGACTATCATAAATTTATCTGCTGGTGATCACCCAATGAATTAATAGTTTGGTGCTATGCTCTTATCACAATTATTTTACTTAAGAAAGACTTTTCAGAGATGGACTTTTCAGTGATAGCATAAGTTAATAAAAAAAGATAGGTGCTGCAGCTAAGTAGAAAGAGACTATATTGGGGTTATTATAATTAATTTCTACTCTTTTCAACCAATTAAACTGTTCAAAAAATATGTAAACATGGTGAGGATCCTGTCCATCGACATAATTATTCTCTGAAAGCAAAATAGAATAGGACCAAATTTGGTTTAAAAGCTGCAAAAGAAAGATTGAATTAAAAAATTGGCTTGATCAGGCCAGGGGCTACAGAGAAAAAAAATAAATCACTCCCTTCTGCCAAATCCCCAATGCCTTTTCCTCTTTCTCAGAAGTGTAATCCAGAGTAGGGATGGGTGGAAAGATCTGAAATGTCAAAGAATTGCAGACACAATTTCCCTTACTACTTGTTTTTACTTCCATTTGTATTCATTTATAAAAATGAATGTGTATGTCTATGCAAACTTTATATATACTTTAGTTTTCCTGGATTTATTGATTAGAGTAGATTTAAATCCAGTATAATAAATACAGCCAGCATGGGAAGGAGCAGGAAAAACAAATCCAATCACTCAGCACAATCATAAAGAGATTCATTGAGGGGGGGGAAGATTCATATAGCAAGATTGTTGCTCTGCTGAATTAATGATTTACAGCTATTTTTATATCTGTGCTTATTTGGAATTCCACATGTTAACTACACTGTTGGCAAACATCTTCATATACTGCTGTATAATACTGTCAGAATTTACTGAAGTTAATTATATAGGACAAAGATGAAGAGGATGGATGACTATTACACTATTACACACGGCAAAAAAGCTCTATACCTTGATGCCATCAGTGTTGTTGAAATTCATTTTTCTAACATTAGAATACTCAGAACTTAAGTGATAGTTTATCTACAGGTTTAAAAGATTATAAACAATACCAAAATGGAAAGACTGCTTTCTACATGAAGTCTTTGGCTGATTGAAACTTGCAAAGGTTAAAATTATTGTAGGCTGCTTCTGTGTGTCCATGATTGCTCTATAGGAAGTACATCTATGAAAATTCTCCATGAAAATGATGGATTTCCTGTTCATGCCTGCGAAGACTTGCTGGTGGTTGGATTAGCTGTGTGCTGGGGTAGAAAGGATGCTTACTACATCTCATTGCAGAAGAACTCTCAAAGCCAGATAGGTAAGAATGTCTTTATTGTTTAGAGGTAATAAATATAGTGTGTGTATATATATAGTAAAAAAACGACCTCCAGGATAAATGTAAAAAACAACTATTTATTAGCTAAGCTTTCATCGGTCCCCTGCCGACATCAGAGTAAAAAACCAGAGACTCTGGTTTTTTACTCTGATGTCAGCAGGGGACCGAAGAAAGCTTAGCTAATAAACAGTTGTTTTTTACATTTATCCTGGAGGTTGTTGTTTTTCTACTGTTAATATGAACACAAACGGGATTTGTGGTGTGTGTGTGTGTTTGTGTGTACACCATATTAATGAATTAAGTTAAAGTTAGTAGCATTTATTGAAGAGAAGTTGGGTTTTGTTTGTTTTTAATTTACATTCTTTTTTATAAAATACCTGCAAATTATACTGTTTTTAAAAGTAATTAGGAAATTGTTTGCCGGGGGCAAAAAACCCAGCAAAGACCCTAGGACAAGGGGAAGAAAATATCTTTGAGAGGCAGTTCTGAGTCAGGTGACAAAAAGAAAAGTATATGTAGAAAGGAAAGAGAAAGAGAAATATTTTCAATATAGTTTACAATAGAAAAAGGCAAGGAAGATTTCTGCTTTTGTATAACAAAGCACATTTGTATACAAATGTATGCTGTCATGCTTTCTTCCTCTCACTTTTTCTTGTCTCTTTAGAAGTAAGTCCCAGTTTGGCACAGCCTCCATTGGATCAAGACCTGTCTGTGGTAGAAAGATTGCAACATCTTAAGCTATGTCTGCAGGAGTCTGAGAGAGCATTTTCACTTGTTGTATATGATTTTATTCAGCACTACAAGACTATCCTGAAGGCCTGTGGCATCTCATTGGCAGGATGTTTTGAGGACCCAAAGGTTTGCTAACTTCATCTCTTGTAATTCTTCTATTTCTGTAATGGCGCTCAACCTGATAAACTAAATATGAAAAGGAAGAGGATAACCTGAGAAGGAAAGTGTTGTGGGGAGGAGAGTTTTCTTATACTAATTGTTACTTTAGGTTCTTTGTCAAGATTCCATGTAGTTCTCACTTCTTACAACGACATAAGAATTAATGCAAGTTCAAGCATGCATTTCCAAGATGACTTGGACAGCCACAAGTTCATAGAGCTTCTCTTAGATGGAAAAAAGGTTGTTATCAAAGGAGTCTAATGTAGAGGTTGACATACACAGTCCCAGATACTGTATGTTCCCATAATAGTACTGTGCCTTAAATTGACAGATGACCTTCTGTTAAAAACTTCATAAAAACTAACTGTGAGAGAGACCTTGGAGTCCTAGTGGACAATCACTTGACCCTGAGCTAGCAGTATGTAGCAGCAGCCCAAAAAGCTAATACAATCCTGGGTTGTATAAACAGAGGCATAGAATCAAGGTCACATGAAGTATTAGTATCGCTTTTTAAAACTCTAGTAAGACCACACCTGGAGTACTGCAGCCAATTTTGGTCATCATATCACAAAAAAGTTGTTGAGAGTTTGGAAAAAATTCAGAGAAGAGCAACTAAGATGATTCAAAGCCTGGAGACTAAAACATTTGAAGAACAGCTGCAGGACTTGGGTTTGGCTAGTCTAAAGAAAAGAAGAAACTGGTGACATAGCAGCATTCCAGTATTTGAGGGGCTACCACAAAGAAGAGGGGGTCACGTTATTCACCAAAGCATCAGAGGGAGGACAAGAAACAATGGTTGGAAACTGATCAAAGAGAGAACCTGAAATTAAGGAGAAACTTCCTAACAGTGAGGACAATTAACCAGTGGAACAGCTTGCCTCCAGAAATCGTGGGCGCTCCATCACTGCAGATTTTTAAGAGGCTAGATAGTCACTTGTCTGAGATGGTATAGGTTCTCCTGCTTAAGTGGGGGGCTGGACTAGAAGAACTCCAAGGTCCCTTCCAGCTCTATTCTATTCATATGACATTAAAGAACAGGTGGAAAGAACCAATCTTTGTGGCAAGTCCACAAGGAAGCAATCTGTAAGGACCTACCTCCCAAGAAAGCAGAACTCTTGAAAAAAGCATTGTCTCAAAAGGAACTTTTATTAGGATAACAGGGAAAACAAGGCAAGATCTGAGGAAAAACCTGCACAAGCAGTATATTAAAAGCAACATCCATTACTCTTCCCCCAGGGTCCATTTGAATTCCAGCCAATCCAGAAGTGGCATAGTGTTTTGGTAACTGGCTCCATTGGCATGCTCTTCAAGGTCTCTCTTGCTTTCCTTCTGGCTCCAAGCTCAAAAGTCTCCTAGATAAGGGTGATGCATTCCTTCTCCTGGGGGAAGGGCATAGTGGCAAGACAGTACAAAATACCCCCAAAGTACCTCCCCTTCCAACAGAATGGCAGGCCCCAAAAAGTGGTTACAAAAGCAAGTAAACTATAAGAAGGGAAAAGAATACATTTCTTTGTGGACCTGACATACTCACTGAACTAGTCATTTCTTCGATTGACTAAACCACTCACTAAGGAAGATTAGGCTATCATAAACCAGTGCTTCCAACCCCCAACACTTGCAGATACTCCAGAAGGTTTACTGTGATCAGTGGTACCAAAGGCTGCCAAGAAATGTAAAAAGATCTCTCATCTAAGCTTGACAAATGTCATCACAAAAGCAACCAATGCAATTCCAAGCTTAAATCCACCTGGAGGAAGTGAGGTTGATTTTAACAGCAAATGGTTCTACAAAGTGATCAAAGCTGCCAGGCAGGCAATCTCCATGACCTGATATAAAGACATTCGTGCCCGACATCCTCAAAACCAGAATCCTTCCTCACAGGCAAGAGTCAGTACATACCCCTGCTTCCCCAGCCCTGGCTTTGAGACTTATGATGGATCTGTACCACAGGATGCAAGTCTCTTGAGAGGAGATATCCCTCCATCTAGGTCATAATAATTAATGTCCATTCTTCATGTTCATCTCCAACAGGTCATGGACTTACATGATCTTATTGAAAACAGACTTACCAGATGAGCCCACAGGATGTAGGTGTGAGGCTACTGGGGTGGAGGTGGAGATTGACATCAAACTGTCAATTTTTCTTCCCCTATAACAGTTTTGTGCCTTGCATTGTACCTCCTTCAGCCCATCACCACCAGAATATATTCACCTACTTCCCCACTACACAAACCTACCTTGCAATATGATACTCAGTTACTATTTAGGTATTTCACACAATTATCAGGCAATAGGGTCACTCACTGGCATCATTAAATATTAACTCATGAATAAATATTATTTAAAAGATGAATATTATGGTCTTCTATGATATTACTATAGCATAGAATAGCTGCTAAGTGCAAAGACCAGTAAAACAGAGTGACCATTGGAACCCATGCTTCTATTGAATTCTGGGAATCAGTAATCCTATAAATCTGGCTGTCATGGTTCCGGTAGATGAAACCCATCAAAAGAACTTCAAGGCAAGATTCTTCCTCAAAGAACATTTTAATCAGGAAACAAAGTGTGGGCACTACATCGTTGAACCCCAAAACTAAATTCCCTTCCCCCAGATACAAAGTAACAAAGTGCAATTCCCACCCCCAATGAGCTGTCATAAATCACATTCTTCAATTAGCCTAAAATGCAGGCTTTCTCCCCAGCTCCTCAGCCCACCAAAATGTTATCAGCTCGTCCTTGGGTTCCCACAAAGCAGAGTTATTATGGCTAGCTGAGCTCCAGCTTTCATCCCACCCACCCCCCTTCTGCACCTGATTTCTAAATACCAGAAAAAGCATGTTAAAGGAAAAGAGAAAATTGCTGCATTTTCATCAGTTGTCAGAGTGGGAACATCCAATGTTTACAGCGTTGACACTGGCTTCTGAAGTGGGATATAGATATGTCAACAACATATTTGCATTTTGCAAACTTGACTATGTTGCGTTTTTGTGAAAAATGCTTTTTCCATATAATTTTGTGAATGCTGAACATATTTTTCTTACTCTAGGTAGCATGCTGGTTAATTGACCCTGGATCAAAAGAAGATTCCATTCACAGTATGGTTGCCAATTTCCTTCCTCAGGACTTATTCTTGCTAGATAACATTGGAGCAAGCCAGGGAAATCAGAGCCTGGGTCTCAGTGCCAGTGCAGATCAGTCTGGACGTTACAGGGCATCTGTAGAGTCTGTTCTTGTCTTCCATATTATAGAAGAACTCCATATTATACTACATAAGGATAACTTGCAAGGTAAAAAGGCTATAGGGCTGACATCATTTAACGAAAGGCACTAAATGATTAAAATTCATCCTGAGCTTCAAAATAATACATGTAAATTTTGCAGATTGTTGTGTCACAATATTATATTTTGCTATCATAAAGGTTTCAGACAATCATGATTTTGCATCGGAACACTATAAGCATGAACCGAAAATGAAAAGAGTTAATTGCATAGCAGTTAAACTCAAATGTTCTTTATCGTTTGTAGATTTAGACCTTTTTTATTTATTAATTAGCTTTTAACTTTCTACTTTATTTCTTGATTACTTTTTTTTTTTTGAGAATTTTTAATAATGTGTTAGCATTCCAGTGTTTGGAGCATATGTTCATCATCCTGCATTGTACGCATGCTCTGCAGAATACATTATTGAGGGTAAGTTGATAGGTGATGAGGGGGCAGGGTGAAAATCGGAGCAAATAGTAGCTTTCATTCAAATGTCCTAAAATGCTAGCCGTAATATATTTTGCAGAATGGAACTAAAATTATGTTTTGCTTCGTTTGTCATTATTATAGATATTTTTCAGAAAGTGGAGATGCCAAATCAGTATTGCTTGGCCTTGCTGGAACTCAATGGCATAGGTTTTAGCACAGTAGAATGTGAGGCCCAGAAACATGTTATGGAAGCAAAATTGAATGAGATTGAGAATCGGATATACCAGCTGGCAGGTCACAGTTTCTCCTTGACCTGTCCAGATGATGTTGCTGAGGTATTGTGATGAATTTACATGAATAGATTATGTTTTGATCCAGACATCATCAATGAAATTTTGATTGGAAGAAGTTTGTTGCCTCTGTTCAACCAGTAAAGTTCTAATTGCTTCTGAAGAAAATGTTTCTCAATGTTAGTTTTAAAATTACTTTTAAAATGTTTGCTCGTATTTTTCTATCAATTTTGCACTATATAAAGTAGAACAGATATTGTCTGAAACCACAGCTTGTAGCAACTATTTAATAAAACACTGCATGGAATGCTTCTAATTGCTTATAATTTCTTATGACTATAAGCTTAATTTCTTGGCCCAAAATTTATTTATTGTTGGTATGGGCCCATTCCTTTGTGCCTCTTAATTCATACCATAGACTATATCATTAAAAAAATGTAAGCATTCCAACTAGAAGAATTCATTCAATTCCACACACATTCGCACTGATGTTACCTAGTTGGGTAATGAAATATCTGCAAGCAAACAATAAAGCTCATGGAGCACTAAGAAATTCACAGTTCAACCCTGAGCTATAAATATTCTCTTCTATTGGAAAGTTCATTCATTTATAGTATGTAATCCTAGATGAATATTTAAATAATGAATCTAGTAAGCATCGTTCAATGATGTTTGTTGTTTTTATATGATTGTTGTTTGCTGCTCAGAGTTGCCTTCAGTGATATGGTTTGACTATACAAATTTGTTAAATTTTAAAAAGCAGATTCATCTATATCCATGGTGGCGAACCTATGGCACGCGTGTCACAGATGGCACGCAGAGCCGTCCCTGTGGGCATGCACACCATCGCCCCAGAGGGAGGTGGGGCCAAGCTGCTCCCCTCCACCTCTCCTACACTCTCGCTATCTTTCTCTCTGCACTGGGAGTCAGGGAGCAGCTGCAAGAGCTGGGCAGATCCAGGCTGAATGGTGGAGCTGCCAGCACGAGTCCAGATATGCCTCCAGAATGATTTTTCAGTGCCCCAGTGGCCCGATCTGGGCTTTGGAGGCCTGGGAAAGACCTCTGCCACCCGAATCTATGGCTGCAGAGCGATTTCGCCCCCCCCCCACGGCCGATTCGGGTGGCAGAGGCATTTTTTAAGCATCTGGATCCATGACCACCGTAGCCACACCCACCCGGCACGCTACGCCCACCCGGCACCCAGTGATACATCAGTGGGTTTTGGGTTGCAGTTTGAGCACTCGATCTCTAAAAGGTTTGCCACTATTGATCTATATATTCTTGTGGGGGGAAGGGCAGATGGAATCAGAAATATCTTCAGTTTACCTTGGTTCACGTCTCAATTAGTACATCTGCCACTACAGAGCACATTTCTCATTTGCTGATTTATTTCATCGCTCTGTTTTACTGTCATATTCAGAGACTCAGTGTCCTTTTATTTTGTAGCTTAACACAGCCATAATTTTGGTCTGGTGTCATAGTGTTCCCAAAACGCTTTTTGCTATCTGAGCTATTTTTTTGCTTATTTTTTAAAATTCATATTCTGCATTTTAAAAATAGTGATGCAGTTAATAATTAAAATTAAAACTCCTCTACAGCAGGGGTCTCCAACCCCTGGTCTGTGGACCAGTACTGGGCTGCGGCATGCCAGCATCCAGTCCGCACAAACAAGCAAAGCCCCATCTGCGGGATGCAGGCAGCACACAAAACCACGCCCCCTCAGGTTCACGGAAAAAACAGATTGTAATTCTGTCTCTTGATTTTTGAAGGGTCATGGAAGGATACCAGGTAACATTCTGATATATCCAGGAAAAGTGTGTGTGTGTGTTGAATTTTTTTTTACACAGTTTTGGGGATATTTAAATGATAGGCAAATCACTCAATTTCTATCTACAACTTCCCCAAGTAGCTTGAATATTTGCATAGGACAAATATGTAAAAGAAAAATAGAAAAAGAACAAAGAAAAAAAGGTATTAAAAACAGATACAGTGAGAAAGAAAAAAAGAAGCAGCTTTGATCTTCTTTACAGCAGTTACAAATTTAAATCATGTTAATAATTTCTCCCATTTTAGAACTATATTGTATACCTTTGTTGCATATTCAACTGCTTTTAATCAGGAAATCCAGAATTTACCCGTTCATTTTTATCCATTTTTCCAAAAATTCCGTAAAAGGTTTCCAGTCCTTTATAAAAGTACTTATGCCAAAGAAGATAAAAATCTTAGTGCTGAAATTCAGCTATTTTTGATGGCATGATCTTAGCATGTGTGAAGCTTACATGGACCCCTTCCCAAAGTTAATCTAAGTTAAAGAGATTCATCTTAGCATGTTTTAGCATTGTTTATTGTAGAATTAAAACAGATTTACAATAATGCCTAACTAGAACTTTTAGTAAAATTAAGAAAGCAACTCATCATTAATTTTTGTATTATATCTCTTTGCATTTCAATGATGATAATCTATTTAAACCTGAAAATGCAATTCAGTTTTAGATAAAACCTAAGCACTATGATGGTGCAATTATAAGTTTTAATCAGAACATTTGCATCATGTTAATAATTAAAATATAAAACATATTCAAATTTCATTTTTTGTGTGATTTCACACTTTAGTTATTTGTTCCAAACATTTAAAATTGATGTTTTGTCATTAACAGGATTTGTTGGGAACCTGCATCCCAATATAATTTCACTTAATATATAATAACCATAGTCTCACTTTTGGTGTGGGGGGGGGCAGAGGGAGAGACCCAAAGGCCTTCACAGCTGGTGAAGGGCTGAACAAGAACTAAGAAGAGTTCTGAGTGTTCAAGACCACCCTTAACCATGGAAATTCCTGGATGACTTTGGACAGAGCAGAAAACCATCTAGTCTACTCAGAAGTTGTTTAAAAGGATATTAAAACTGGATTTTTATTAGGCATTCTGCTTTCTGCTCATTAAGGGATAAGATATAAACATGTTTTGAAAAGTTGTGTTGCGCATTAAGACAAGATGCAATTGCATGATGCTATGTTCTGTTTCAGGTATTATTTCTGGAGCAAAAGTTGCCGTCAGATGGAGAACTAAAAATGCAAAAAGGCAAGAAAGTGTTGGGTTGTACTAGAAAAGCAACAACAAATAAGAATCGAGCCAGACTGAGTAAACAGTTCAGTACAACAAAGGTATAGTTTTTATGTGATGTAACTGTGGAATGTCCATTTTATCCCCAAAGAAATTTCTGCTTTGTTAATAATTTCCAATTTACATAATCATTCATCAGCCAGAGTTTTTGAAAGATCAGGTTCTTCAAAATCATCTGGAAGAATTCTGTTTCTTTATAGAAGAACAGTCCTTAACAGCTTATTTCTATAAGCAATCCAATTGTCTATTAAAATTCTAATGGATTACAGTAATACCCTCCTACCTTTTCGTCAGGGCCTAAAGATGGGCTGTGCCAATCGGCTTGGGGCCTCAGTGGGGGATCAGCACGATGGAGATGATTAATTGAGTAATAACAGATCCCACCTGCTCCCCCGCCTTCCCCCATGTGTTTTTGGTTTTAATGTTTGTTTTTAACTTTTTAGGTTTTATGTAACTGTAAGCCGCCCAGAGTTATCCTATGGTAAATTGTATAAATGTATAAATAAATAAACAAACAAACAAATAAATTAGGTGCTTGATTCATCCTTTACTTTAAACTTAGACGTCTTATATGTAAATATTCTCAATCATCAATGCTTTTCACACTTTCCTATCATTATCCTCAAATTTAATTTAGCAGTAGTCTGTTCCTGTTACATGAAATGGTTTTTTTCTTTTCAGTAAGCATTTCACATAAATATTAAGAGAATTGCCAGTTCCTTTGGTATTTTCTATACTTGGCTTGCAAAAGGGAGACCTTATGATGACACAGATTTCAGAATTGACTTCTTCAGAATTTCCTCTAGAATCTATTTGCCATGGAGGATACCACAGACACATGTGACATGGAAAAGATTTATTATATTTCTAGAATATGTTGAAAGTTCCCTCAATGAACAGACGACAGAGTGTCAAAGCATTCTGCAGAGGGGATAGGGAATAATGATCCTCCATGAGAGAAAAGTATACAAAAGTTTACAAAGATGGTCAGGTGACTGGGAGGCTAAAACATATAAGGAAAGGTTGCTGGAATTGGGTATGTCTAATTTAATGAAGAGAAGGACGAGGGGGGGACATGATAGCAGTGTTCCAATATCTCAGGGGCTGCCACATAGAAGAGGGAATCAAGCTATTCTCCAAAGCGCCTGAAGGCAGGACAAGAAGCAACAGATGGAAACTAACCAAAGAGAAGCAACCTAGAACTAAGGAGAAATTTTGTGACAGTTAGAACAATTAATCAGTGGAATAACCTGCTTCCCGAAGTTGTGAATGCTCCAACACTGAAAATTTTTAAGAAGAGATTGGACAGCCATTTGTCTGAAACAGTATAAGATTTCCTGTCTGAGCAGGGGGTTGGACTAGATGACCTCCAAGGTCCCTTCCAACTTTTTTTATTGTTGTTGTTACTACTACTTGCTAATCAAGAAAGGCATTTTAGCAATAAATAAAATGACAAAACTTTAATTTTGACTACTAGTTTTATTCAGTACAATTAAAGAATATGTATTTGCTCAAGCTATCTGGTAATTTAGAAAGATAGTATTCTAATGATTGTCCCAAGTAAATGGTAGTGAAATCTTCAAAACTTGTAAACAGAAAAATATTTAATTGGTTTGTCTTATTATTTATTTCTATAGGAGGTTTTAGAAAAATTGAAGAAATTGCACCCTTTACCTGGCCTGATTTTAGAATGGAGAAAAATCACTAATGCAATAACTAAAGTGATATTTCCACTACAGAGGGAGAAACTTTTCAACCCTGTCCTAGGAATGGAAAGAATCTATCCTGTTTCTCAGTTTCAAAGTGCTACAGGTAGCAAGTTATTATCCTAGCAAATTTAATAATTATTTGCAGACTATGCACCCCCCACTTTGGTTGCTGAAGACTGATAGTGTGGTTTCCTTTCATTTTGAGGCAAGAAATATTTGCAAGTGTATGAAATGTTGAATGTTTTCTAAAATAAGCATACAAAAGTCTTACACTACAAAACCTATCACAGTGGTGGCGAACCTATGGCACGCATGCCAGAGGCAGCACTCAGAGCACTCTCTGTGGGCACGTACGTCATGCCCTGGAGATGGCAACCATCCCTCTTCAACCAGCTGCCTGCTAACTTGCTGAGGTCCCACATGGCCGGATGTATCCTAGCACTCTAGCGTTCACTGGCCTCTATGTGCAGGGGCCGATGATGTCAGGCAGCAGCTGCCCCGGCCCCTGCCTCACCTTGCCCTGTGACAATGGCACCCCTGCCCTGCCTGACTACCACAGCCACGTCCACCCAGTGGGCCACACCAACCTGGCACCCGGCGATAAATAAGTGGGTTTTGGGTTGCAGTTTGGGCACTCGGTTTCTAAAAGGTTTGCCATCACTGACCTATCACCTCTTGCCCTCAAAGTTTTAACGAAATCTCCTTGTACCATGCAAGCCACATATCCATCACAAACTGACTTTTTTATGATTCTATGTCTGACTCAATCATGACACCATCTTCCAAGCATACATTTATCTTTGCTCTTTTTGTAGGCCGCATAAGCTTCAGAGAACCCAATATACAGAATGTACCTAAAGACTTTGAGATTGAAATGCCAACAATGGTTGAAGAGAGCCCACCTTTTCAGAAACAACACAGTATTTTAAGAAGCAGGTAAAAATATAGTAAATTATTTTTGCTTTTTAAAATTTTAGTTTCAGTTCTTAGATTTTTGGGGTCACATTTCTGAAAAGACATGAACTGTCACACTTACCATGACATTAGATACACATTCTGCTTGTATTTATTGATTACTATACTTATATCTCACCTTTTTATTAGAAACTCACCTTAGCTCATATGATAAATACAGCTGAGACATAGCAACTTGTCTAAAGGAGCTAAAAATAGGCTAGAATTAGCATTGTGGGAAACAGTGGAAGATCAAAAGATGCAGAAATATTTCAAATTTTAAGACCAGTAACAGACTAAAAGATGGATTGGTTTGATTGACTAACTAATGTAAAATGGTTTCTGTAGTCTAGAAAAGAAGAACTGGAGTAGCAGTGGTAGTGAGAGTCAGAAATCCAAAAATGCTGGCAGTATGAATAGATGCTCTTCACTGCCTTTTCAACAGGTTTAGTCACTAGGGATACAGAAGAGGAAACAACCAATTACTGGTTGAAATTCAGATGGATCTGAATGAGTTGGAAGGCAGTTAAGAAGTGTGTTACTGAAGCCCAGTAGATAAAGGCCTCTGGGAAGGGATGACACCAACCCTCCAGTTGAGACTGTGACTTCATGAGCCAGAAAAGAAGGCTTGCAAGTACTATTTGCTTACCTCTATTTTGGATGCTCCCCTCCCCCTGAAAATCAGCTTGAGGAAAGCCCTGGCTAATAAACCCATCTATAATTCCTTAAAAAAAAATCCCTCTAAATTTGGGGAGGCACTCATTTAATCTATTAAATCTCAACACTAAAGAAAATTGGGGTGAAAATTTGTACTTCATCCATCCAGAGCAGGGGTGTCAAACTGCCAGCGCACAGGCCGGTTTCATCATACTGAAGCTGCGCCCACCCCATTGCCGGCAATGCAAAAAGTCATGATACATCACAGCATATCATGCGAGGTGGCGAGTTTGACACCCGTGACCCAGATAAATGATACAATATGCTCCATAGGGCTATGGCTCTCAGGGAAGACACAAACTGAAAAGATTGGCCACTGCTGATTTGAACATTAATGGCAGTAAGCAGCAAGTATATTTTGCATTTATTCGCCACACATTAATTTAATTGTTGAATTGTATAGAAATAAGCAATAAGCCAAGTTTTAATTTAAAAACATATTTTATAGATATGGAAAACATTCTGTGTTACCATGTGGAACTAAGATTCTAACTGAAGAAATATCAAACAGGAAGAAAATACTATTTTCTGTTAGCATGAGACATGCCTTTGTACCATTTCCAGGTAATGCCTTAAAATTATTTTGACTTCATTTGCACTTAATGACCACACATGATTTGCTTAGCAACAACAATTGCCATCTGCTTGAATCACTGAACCTCTTTCTGGTCCATTCAGATTAATTTACATATTATTTTCAAATACATCCTGTCTTCCTTGAAAACTTTCACTCTCTGTCAGACTTTAACATTTCCCTTCAACATTAGAAAAGAAGAAACATAATTTTGGTGGCAATCACATTATTTTGTTTTTGTACATTCATAAAAAACTTGCATTCGTCCATAATTTTAATAAAATTTCAATGCTTAGAATTCTACAACCGACATCCTATCAAGCATTTTTCTATAAAATAGATGCCCATTCTTTTTATCAAAAATGTTCTAGGCCAGCTAAGTGAGTTTGGACAAGTCATTAGATATGTTTGCTACCTTAAATTATAAATATACAAAAAGCAAGATAAAAATCTAACAATAATAATATAATCAAAACATGGGCTGCAGTCCTTAAGTCACTATGGTCTTATTGTAACTCTGAATCATGTGGACAGCCATTTTTTTTTTTCAGAAACACGGTGATAGGTTTTTTAGAAACTTCATCATTCATTATCTCTTACCTGCAAATGGTGTTGGTATTGTTTATCCATTTTCTAATGATCAGTTCACCCAATAAATTTTTGTACTCTTAATAATAATAGAACGGTATAAAAATTTATCAGTAATAAAATGAAAATTTTAGTATTAATGACATTTTATTATTACTTATATTTAATATATTAGTGCCTCTGCCACGTGTTGATGTTTCAGAGTATAAATTTTTGGATTAATAAGATAATACATGTAGGAGTCTTTTTTGAAATATATATTTACTAAAAAAAATTCTTAGTATAAAATAAAAATAAAGACAATGGAAAAAAGGGAAAGGAAAGGAGAAAGACGGGGTAGAATAAGGGGAGGAGAAATAAAACATAAAACAAAAAGCAGTGACTTCTAACTTTTTCAATAAGAAACATAATGAAGTTATAATATCAGCTTTTTTAGTTATACCACATACTGTTGTAATTATTAGCCATTTCTGTAGCAATTACCCACTTAATTGTCAAAATACAAAGTCAACATTTTATTTTTGTCTATTTCACACAGAAAGTCCAAAAGTAGTTTCCAAGTTACCACAAAACTGTTTTCAATCTTGTCCCTAATTAGCGCAGTCAATGTCTCCATCTCTACCAATTCCCTCATCTTTTCAATCCATTTTTCCATTGTAGTTGAAACTTCTTTCCATTTCTGGATGTATAAAATTCTTGCAGCTATCAATATGTGTATTAACAGTGTTCTATTTTTCCCCAATACCTTTATCTAATTAGTCTGAAAAGAAAAAAAATCCAGTTTCCATTGTAAGTCCATTTTAAAAAATTTCTGAATTAAACCACGGATTTGCACCCAATATTTCTTTGCCTTGTCACATGTATATGATAAAAAGTACTCTCCTTACACTTACATTGCAACAAGTATTTGAAACACCCTTATACATCTTTGCTGGTTTATTTGGTATTAAATACCACCAGTACATCATTTTATAGAAATTCTCTTTAAGATTATAATTCAATAAGAATTATAGTTCTTTAACCCAGCAGTCCCCAACCTTTCCGACTTGATAGATCGGCGGGGGGGAGGGGGGAGAGGGAATGGTTCTGTATGAGTGGTGGGCACGCACCCCCTCCGCTCGCACAAATGGAGCTTTGCCTGGTTATGTGTGCCTGCCGCTCATAGAAGTGGAGCTGCACCCGCGGTCTTCCCCACTCTTTGTGTGGCTTGGTTCCAAGTAAGCCATGGCCCAAGGGCTGGGGACCCCTCGCTTTAAGCCACATATTTTCCTATTGGTCTAGTTTTGTATTATAACCAGAATTTCTTTTTCTGATTCAGAATTTCTGAATCAGACTATGTTTAACATAGTCATTTTGGCTATAAGACGTTCATCATTAGTACAGACTATCATTTCAAGTTTATTTTTAGCAGCTTCAAAATGACGATTTTTGTCATCCAAAGTAAATCTTTCTTTCAATTGTAGATAGGTGAACGAATAACATGTATGGCTTTCTAGTTCCAAATCAGCACATTTTAAGAGTTGTATGTACTTGGTATTTTCCTTACTTAGGATACCTATACATAAACAACTGTCATACTTTGGAAAAAGCCAGATTTCACATCTTTCTTCTTTACTACCCTCTACATAGAACACTGCTGGGGAAGAGTTATAATTTAGCTTTTTGTATGTGTGCACAGAGACTTCATTCTGGGCAAAAAATGTAAAGATATGATACTTAACCTTTTCTGAATTGTATTTTACTGGATTATAACAATATATCTAATATGATCTACATCATGGGATAAACCTGTTGAAACTGAAATAGGAACTTACACATATCCATGTATCTTTCACTTGAAAGATTAGTAAGGGAGAGAAAGAAGCCCTTATTTGTGATTTCATGGAAATCAGTTAATTTAGAAATTGTTTTTCATGATTGACTATAGGTGGCTTGATCTTGGCTGCTGATTACTCTCAGCTTGAGTTAAGAATCCTTGCACATTTTTGTTCTGATGATCGGCTACTCCGGGCCTTTGGTAACAACGTTGATGTCTTTAGAAGCATTGCAGCTGAGTGGAAGAACATTAACCCTGAAGAGGTTGGGAATGATTTAAGGCAACAAGCTAAGCAGGTAGTTTTAAAAATGTATATCTTTCCTGAGATATCAATTTAGTTGAACAATTTTTTTACCTTTCTCTATGCCTGTGATTAAATATCTAATATTTAATCAGGTATATAATATAAATGTTATTTCATGTTTGGTGTATATGAAATTTCTAATAAGTTGAATACTAAGAGTAGCACAATTGAAAATTAAGCATCATAGTATTCCATTAAATATTTAATGTAATTAAAAAACAGATTTACTGCAAAATAGAACTGTAAAGTAGACATTTTACTTTGGCTACTAAGCTGGGAGCATATTTCATATACCAGAACACCACTGTTACGTTTTATTACTGGGTGGATCTGTAATATTTTTCAAGATCATGTTTAGAAAATCTAGGAAACCTATCCCATTAAGAATTGCCTAATTCCTAATGCAGATAATCCTTGACTATCATTCATTCAGCGACAATTCAAAGTTATGGTGTCCCTGAATAAAGGACTTATGACTGAGATTGCAGTGCCCCCACTGTCATACAATCAAAATTTGAGTGTTTGGCAACTCACCTGCACTTATAACCACAGGAGCATTTCAACTCCTCACCCAATCTCTGGCCTTTTGGCTACCAGGCCATGGCCTGTTTCAAATCAGGCCCCATTGGTGGTGGGCAAGAGTGCGTGAAGCTCTACTTGCGCAAGCAGAGGGCGCTTGAGTGGTGCTTGTGCTCGTTCATGAAGCTCCACTCACGAATGCAGAGGGCGCTTGTGTGCAAAACTCCATTCATGTGAATGAAGCTTCATGTGTGAGCACAAGAACCCTCTACGCAAGCTCTCTCTGCTCACACAAGTGGAGCTTCATGAACGCACGTGCCCGCCCCGAGCGTAAGTGCAGCTTTGCTCATGAGCACAAGCACCTCCGCGCACATGCAAAGCTCCATTTGTGAAAGTGGAAGGTGCATGCGTCCATTGCTCACCCCAATGGAGCTGTGCGTGCATGCACATGCTACTCACACACACATCCCTGCACCAGGCCAAGCAGCCAAGGTGAAAAGGTTTGGGATTTCTGGGCTACCGTGCACAGTAGAAGTGGTAGCACTGGGGCTAAAAAAAGAGGTTTTCCAAAACCTCAGAGAAGGCCACGGCTGGCTTTTTTTTTTTTTTTTTTTCAAATTGTACACGGCCTTCTCACAATGCTTTGGAAGGCTTCTGAGGCCTTCTGAAGCTTGGCAAGAAGGTTCACAGGATTTGGAGAACAATGCATATGGCCTGAAGAAGGCCTGGAGCAGCCAGCAGCTGCCTTGCATAGGGCCAAATTGGGGGCAGCTCAGCAGCAGCAGGAAAAGAAGACAACAAAAGTCAACTGAGGAGGTAGAGTGGCTAGGACTGGGTTGGGGCAGCTAAGGATTCTTGGGGTGCTGCGGCTTTGCATCATGCTGCTGGAGTTTCCTGAGGCACTGCTGTGGCTTTGCACTGTGCTACTGGAGTGGCTGAACTTCCTGGGGCACTATGGCTTTGTGCTGTGCTGCTGGAGCTTCCTAGGCTCCTGCATCTTTGTGTCAAGCAATTGGGGTGATAAGCTTTGCACCGCACTGCTGGTGCAAAGGGTGGCTGAGTCTTTGCTGCGGCTCAGGGATTTCTTGCAGCCCTAGAACTGTAGCATTGCCAAGAAGCCTCTAAGCCACAGCATGGCAGAGAGCCCCAGGGTTCTGGAGCCGCTTGCCACCATAAGGCTAGGAGGGACTAAACCTGGAATGGCTTGGATTGGGATGGGCCATTGGCTATGAACTGATGGAATTCAGTAAACAACAGTAAAAGTGAGTGCCAGGATTGCTGTTGCTAAGCAATGCAGTCACATGATGATGTTTTACCATCACATTGCTTAGTGGTCAAAATTCTGTTCCCAATTGTGGTTATAACCAGTACCTTTCTCTTTCCTTTCATCTTTTTCTTGTTTACTTTTCTTATCTCTTCTGTCTCCTCAGCTGGCAAAGTCCTTCTTTTCCTTAAATAGAAAAGATCTTGCTTGCTGGCTGATCATCTTTCTCAGTCACTGAGGGCAGAGAGATCTTTATGGCAGGGTGGTAGATCCAACTCTTCTCTTTCCCTTGGGCATTTCCAGTTTCCCTGCTTGCCTTCCTTCACCACGTTCCACTGGTTGAAAAGCCTGATGTCGTGGAACCTATTAGAACAGCTGGGAATCCTGGAGTTTGCTCGTGTGAGAAACAACAGGCTGCCAGTTGTGTGGGCTGAGCAACAAAGCCTCACTGTTGCTGGGAGAACTGCTGAGTCAGGTCAAGGGCAGCCATAGTTGGACTATTAGCCTACTGCTCCTCTTCCTGGAGTCTTTTCAAGGCCTGGCTTCTGTGTGTGTGGCACTTAGTGCTCTGTCCTGAATTTGCATCATCCTCTGCAGTGTTCCTATATATTTCAATAATCCTAAAATAGTCCAATAAATGCCCGGTGAGATTGGTCTGAAAATTTGCAGAAAACTAGACTAGAGCTGAAGATGTCAGTTGTACAATTAGGGTAAGATTATAACGTGAATCATGGATTCAGTTTCACTGTGTGGACAAATGCAAAGGAAAGATTGATAAAGGATATTATAGTAATTTCCCTTTATTCCCAGATGGGCAAATATAAATGCCCTATATTGAATACAATGTATATTATAAAAATAACTGGGTTTTGACCATAGTCAAAAGGTTTGTTAGGTATTTATCATATGTAGCAAGAGTGTAAAGTTTAGAAGTTTCAAAATCTTTAGATGAGGCTGACAGAAGGCAGAAGAAATGAAGAGGGAAAAATGTAAATAATATTTGAGTCTTACAATTAATTAGATTCCAAAATAGGATGTGTGGATTGAGGTTGTAAATGCCAAGAATGTTTGACAAGTTGTCTCAGTTCTATCTCATATATTTCTTGGCATAAGAGTAGGATATAAATTAAATAAATGAACACCACATCAAAAGGAGTGCTTCTACATATGTAAGTCCCCAAGGAGGCAACGTAGGCATTTTTCTGCTTCTCTTCTAATTACTGTACTGGGAGGATTTATAGAAAACACTGTAGTCTTCTGCAGCTTTAATAAGTAGTTTTCCTCTCTTCTGTCTTTGGCAGTTGTGTTTCTGCTTCTATTCTCTTAAAATGTCAACATAATGTTGTATGCTGCCCAAAATCTTTTGTTTGTGAGATGAGTGGCTATATAAATTGGTTTAATAAATAAGCAAATAAATAAATAATCACCCTTCTCTACTTTTCTGAATCGGTATTCTTTTTTTTCTGTCATATGAAACTAAACTTTTTAATTTTAGTACTGTTTTATAAAATTCTAGTAAGACCATACCTGGAATACTGCAGCCAATTTTGATCACCATATTACAAAAAAGATGTTGAGAGTTTGGAAAAAATTCAGAAAGGAGCAACTAAGATGAGGAGGCTAAAACATATGAAGAATGGCTGCGGGACTTGGGCTTGGCTAGTCTAAAGAAAAGAAGAAATAGGGGAGACATGATAGCAGTGTTCCAGGCTGCCACAAGACAGAGGGGGTCAGGTTGTTCACAAGAGCACCAGAGGGAAGGATGAGAAACAATGGTTGGAAACTGGTCAAAGAGAGAAGCAACCTGGGATTAAGGAGAAACTTCCTGACAATGAGGACAATCAACCAGTGGAACAGCTTACCCCCAGAAATCGTGAGGGCTCCATCACTGGAAATTTTTAAGAAGAGACTATACAATCACCTGTCTGGGGTGGTATAGGTTCTCCTGCTTGAGCAGGGGGCTGGACTAGAAGACCTCCAAAGTCCCTTCCAGTTCTATTCTATTCAATTGTGAACTCACAGTTTAGTGAACCAGCCATCACCCTAGATTATAACCTCAATTTGTGGCAGGAAAATTATTCTCCATCAGCCATTTTGCTTTCCTTCAATCTTTTGATACAGTTAGAAGTAAACATTATGAAGGAACTCAGTTGGTAGGAACTTGTCTTCCCTTTTCAAAGACTTTTAAAATATTTTTAAGTAAAGCAGGGTTAAATAACAATTCACGGTATGGTGCCCTCAAAATTACAAAGCTGAACAAACCTATTGTTCAGCAAGTATAATCTAATATTTCAAATGAAGTAGCAGTTTTGTGCCAATAAAATGTCTTATTCTTGAATCTTTTTGATTATTCACTAGTAAATTAGAACGTTATCTTTTTTCTAGATTTGCTATGGAATAATCTATGGAATTGGAGCTAAATCCTTAGGGGAGCAGATGGGTGTTCAAGAAACTGATGCTTTGTGCTTCATTGAGTCCTTCAAATCCAGATATCCAGGTAAAGATTGCCGGGATCTATTGTTCTTGGTATCCTTGTTCATTGATTTACTAAGTGCAAGGCTGGTTCAATGATAGCCCTCACTTTATTGGGACTGGAATTTCTATTGGTAAGTGATGCAACAGGGTAGATTATATATACTGATGAAGCTGTCTTTCCTGATATCTGTTTGTGTATGTGCGTATTAGAGAAAGAGAGAATGAAAATCTGAAAGTGTTAATAAATAAAACTGCATTGTGAAACTCCAAACTGTTTGGTTCACAGATTTCCTAGGTAGTTCAAGCATAAGAGTTTGATGCATTTCTGGGGGGGGAGGGAATCCCTCAGCCTGAAATTCATTTATGCATGTGTGAATGAACTAACGATAGGACACTTTTTATGGAAGAGTGGAAACACCCCTTGCCTCTTGCCAGGGCATTGTTTCCCATGTTCTGGAGACAGCGGCTACAGTGTTTTTTGAAAGATCAGCGTATGGAAACAGTAAGAGTGTGATAGTGCCCTTTTTCTAGTAATAATAGTAAGGAAACGTAAGACCTAAGCATGAAGCACTGTAATGTAAGATATGCCTTAGATCTATTAAGTCTGAGTGTTGAATAACAGTTGCTAAGATAAGGAAGTTGATATTGTTAATAAAAATTAGCAGTGTATGTGTGGACTCAACCAGGGATTTATATGTGATGAACTGATAGCTGACACCAGAAATGAGATAATATTATTTCATGTTTTTGTAGGTATTCAGAAATTCCTGAAAGAGACAGCAAAGACGTGCACCCAGGATGGGTTTGTGCAGACAATCATGGGAAGGCGTAGATACCTTCCAGCAATTAAGGAAACAAATCCTTACAAGAAGGCTCAGGTATAGTGAGAGAAACATTTTGTTAAACCGTTTCATCTCTTTAAGGAAATAAAATGCATACAGCCATGCTGTATTCCACCTTCTTTGTGGTACTATTCTTGTTATCTGGATACTTATGTGTGATCTTACCATTAACTTTCAAACATTGTTCGTTGTATTTCTAATTTCTTCTCCCTGTTGACCTGTCATTGCCGTGATCAAATTGCAGCAACATAAACCATTTCTACCTACTCAGGATCCACATCTTGATCTATTTTGTAGCTTCCTTGCAACTCACATTGATTTCAGTGAAGTCCAGGGGTATCAATAGTAATTCTCAGCTCTCATTCTTCTGTAGATATCTAGAAGTAACTCCCCTTGTTTCTAGTGCTCAGTCTTGTGATTTATTTCAGCACATCCCCTCCAAAATGAAGCATGTAAACACCAAAATGAAAAACCTGGTGGCTTTACATTTTCTTGGAGAGAATCGCAATCCTAGATATGTCAGTTGTCTAATTCTTATATGCCGAAGCAGGGTCTTCCAGTTAACAATTGTGAGCTATTTGTTTTTTATTCAAAATCAGTGCAGGCTTCTGATTCTAATATATTGTATTTATTTCTTGCTCAGTTTAGCAACAACTTTGTTTTCGATGCACACTTAAAAAAACCATCTTCCCAACTTTGAGTTTTAAAATTATTAAAATGGCCCTGCCATGCTGTATGAAAAAGTTGAAGTACAGAGTATATCATTTTTAAATAGCCAGGATTAAAACTGTAAAAGTTCAGTCTGAGGGGCAGGAAGATTTGCATGTATGGATTTTAATGCCAACTGTATGTATTGATTTGTATGATTTGAATTGTCTTTAATGTGAGCTTATCAGAACATTTTTTAAAAACTCATATTAAATTGCATGCTTACATGCAATGCTGCAGGTCTCTCTAGTAAAAGTACCACATACAGTTTAGTTGTGTTGCTTTCCTACAGAACTGTTTACTTCTTTTAACTGCCAAACAACTATTTCAAACTATTTCTGCAAAACTATTTCTTCATTGTTCTTTCTCTTTTTTAGTTTAAGATTCCATCCTTATTTGTTTGTTTGTTTGCTTGCTTGATTATTATACTTGTAACTTATCTAATATTGTAGGTATGGTTCTTTAGATTTTTCTGTACTACAGAACACAGAAATGCTGCAGTACTATTATTATTTCAGGCTGTTGTTATAAAGAAAGAGACACAACAGAGAGAAAGAGAGAGAATGTTCCCAGAATAAAATTAGCATTCTCAGTTGAATATAGATTCTATTGCCTATTTATAGCAATTAATTTGTTTGTACTTCTGCACTGTGATTTTCATAAACTTTAGGCAGAGAGGCAAGCTGTAAACACTGTTATCCAGGGCTCTGCTGCAGATATTGTCAAGACAGCTACAGTGAATATACAGACACAGCTGGAAGCTTTACCTTCAGCAGTAAAATCTTTTGGACATTTGGAGAACTCATTCCCCAAAATATTGTCAGGTCAGTGTTTTTTTTCTTCCTCTGTCTTTATTTTTTATATTTGGTATTAAATGTTCTAAATTTTAAAACTAAGGGAAACATCTACTTTCGTGTAAGAAAGATATAAAATGTTTGCTTCTTTTTCTGAGCTTTTGCCATATATGCACCTGACCAGGTTTTGTTTTTAGAACACTAAATATTCCAAGCAGGTATTTCCATATGGCGAGTCGGCTTTCTTGGGTTCTGTATCAGTTAAAATCAATGCTCAATTACATTTTCATTTACAGTGTAAATAAAAAATATACTCAAGTAAGGATAATATTCTAAGGCTGTTTCACGAAAGAAAACTAGTCAAGCCTTCTGCTACTTTTTAGACAACTGCATTAGAATATCACAACTTTAACAAGTAAGATTTCGGGGAAACCATGGGTCATCAAGCTGACCCATTTGGCCCACAGGACCTTAAGTGAAGTCCTCCCTCAATGTTCACTCATGATTCAGAGACAGTAAGGGATAGGCTCTGCCAATAGCCCCTCTCTCTCATCATCTGACTTATGGGATACCTTCTGGAGAAAGAGGCAGTTCATATAAGGAATGGTTGCTAGAATTGGGTATGTCTAGTTTAACGAAGAGAAGGACAAGGGGGGACATGATAGCAGTATTCCAATATCTCAGGGGCTGCCATAAAGAAGAGGGAATTAAGCTATTTTCCAAAGCACCTGAAGGCAGGACAAGAAGCAACGGGTGGAAACTAATCAAGGAGAGAAGCAACCAAGAACTAAGGAGAAACTTCCTGACAGTGCGAATAATTAATCAATGGAACAGCCTGCCTCCAGAAGCAGTAAATGCTCCAACACTGGAAGTTTTTAAGAGGAGACTGGACAGCCATTTGTCCGAAATGGTGTAGGGTTTCCTGCCTGAGCAGGGGGTTGGACTAGATGACCTCCAAGGTCCCTTCCAACCTTATTACTATTACTATTATCTATCTCTGCCTTTCATCAGTTAGACATCTAACAAAACGAAAAGTAATTTTTAGTCAAGAAAAGAAAATATTTTTTCTGTTTATGCAGGAGAGGAAGATATTCATCTTTTAGAATACTCCCTCTTCTTACATTTTTAACATCAGTAAGAATCATCTGAATAAACTTCAGGGTTCATAGGAAAAGTACAAGGGAAACAAGAGGAGAATTCCAGGATTCCCTGTATTCCCACATCCGCATTTTATCCTGATTATTATTATTAATATTATTAATATTCCTGACTATGTAGATGCAGAAAGTGATTTCTACATCCTTTACACAGGCATGGAAAGTGATGAAATTGCCTTTTTCTTCTGATTTAAACAGGTTATTAAAATACAGTCCTCAATACTGGGTTAATAGAGAAATAAAAACCAAGGGGAAAATAATGTGCCTAAATTAAATAAAAATTAGCTCCTTTCTAAGTTCTGCACAAATTCTTTACAAATCTATCAAACAGGACCAAAAAAAGAGTAAAATGTAATGTAAGACACTGGGGTAATAACAAAATAAATCTATAATACTGGTTCTGGTATAAAAATATAGTAGAATAAAGAATGAATTCAAATAATGAAAAGAAATCTATTTTTAATTATTGTAAAGTGTTACATTATTTTTAATATCCTAGTGATTCCTAAGCCTTGGAAATAATTTACAATTATAAGAATTCTCCCCTTTTATTAATTTTCCAAAGAGAGCAGGAAAATCAGATCCTTGACTGTTCTTCTTCCTGAATTTTGAATTCAATCAGAAATTGTAGAGTCAAAATTGTAGGAGAAAAAAATTAATCAAAATGAGAAAGTTGGAAAGCCTTTGGCATTGACATTGTTAGGCAAAATATGATGGCTGTTTCAGGAAGGTGATTGTAGTTGGACACAGTTCTTCAAAGTGCACATCAGAATCAAATGCCATAGATCAGAAAAAAACAGAAAGGCATTTGGGAATAGGGTATAGGAATGGTATAGGGTTTCCTGCCTGAGCAGGGAGTTGGACTAGATAACCTCCAAGGTCCCTTCCAACATTGTTGTTGTTGTTGTTGTTGTTGTTATTATTATTATTATTATTATTATTATTATTATTATTATTATTATTATTATTATTATTGAGTGACTGGGATATAGGGCAATAGCAGCTGATAGATCTTCCTGAACCAGCCTTTCCCCTGCTAAGTCCAGTATAACACTGCAAAATATCACAACAGCTATATAGCATTTATTTAAATACTTCAGAGGCAGGAAAACATACTTGGTATTTGTTGGATCTGGGGCTCATCTCCCTCATCATCCTGTGTTTTTTTTAATTCTAGCATTCTAAGATATCAATATTTTGCTAACATGTAATACCAAAACTATATATGTTACTCTAAACATATATTCTATATTCGTTTCTGAATGTGAGTGCAGCTTTGTTGAATCTATTGGCTTAGCAATCTCCCTCCTGGTGACTTCTACTTCCCAATTATTTCAGTATTTTCTTCACTAAGCACTATCACTTCTTTCCTTTGGAGGGCAGCATGTAGGAATAATGAGTTTTATAACTTTAATGTCCTCTGAAACTGTTCTTTTAATGTTTAAAGATACAGTGTTTATTCTTTTAGGAAAATCACAGAGGTTGAAAAAGAGGGAGATTATGCATCCCAAACATGGAGGATTTTTCATACTCCAATTGCATGATGAACTTCTCTATGAAGTTGGGGAAGATAACATAATTCAGGTATGATTATACAGTTTCCCAGAAATCTTTACAGACTGGTTGTTATCTGTGTGGTTATCAAGTTGACTACAAAGGATACAATAACATTCCAAAGGGAAGTCAGCGACTGTTCAAAATTGTTACTGGACTCCAATCCAGTTCTGTCCTTATGTTTAGGTCTACCATCTATGTCTTATAAAGTAATTTTAGACAGAAGTTGCATTCAGAGCTATAGGGAATAAAGGGCAAATTGGCTGATTTTTCAGGCTGCAAAATGCCATTCACGTATGCTTGGGCTGAGTTTCATGAGTATGGTTCTGCTTTTTTTAAAAAATGATATAAAATGGATTATGATTCTTTGAATCAGTTGTGTAATTACTTTTTCAGATTCTCTGAATCATTGTCCCTGCCCTAATTTTAAAGATACTGTGTATCTTTAAAGATGTATTCAACTTTTATAACTAGTAAAAAAGAAAGTTACATATTTGAATCTCATGGTAATCCATGCACTCAGTTATTTTTCTAAGCCTATATTGTTGTTGTTTTCAGGTGGCACAGATTGTTAAGCATGAAATGGAAAATGCTGTAAAACTCTCAGTAAAGCTTTCAGTAAGAATCAAAATTGGGCCTAGCTGGGGAGATCTCCAAGACTTGGAATTCTGAATGATGAACAGATGTTTCTAACACACAATTCTATGAGAAAATGTATAGGCTGGACACTTATTCTTCTTTCTTTTTTCTTTTTGCACTGATACATCCCTTAATATTTCAGAAAAAATCTAAACCCCTAAATCTGTTAAGAAAATAATTCAGATGTTATGGTGTAACTAAAACTTACTAAGAAATTGTTTCACGAAATAGTATTAATTCCTGATAATATCTTAGTGATTCCAAAGCCCACATTGAACTGTTAAAATATTGAAGTATTAGAGAAGGATGGATTTAAGATTATTTTTTAAATGCAATGCAGTTAGGAACAGCTAGAAGGATGAGTTGTTGTATTTTACTAGTACAGCTTTTTTATGAAGAACATATATTTAACTTATTTCATATACATAATAAAATATGTGAATAATAAAATGGAATTAATCTATTTTGCTATGTGTGTAACTTAAATATAAGGAGTATCTGTATCTCAGGTTTCTGTAATAATTCCATGATTTTAATATGTGAGGTACTGACCATATATATGATCCTTATGAGTTTTCTTCTTATGTGTAAAGGAGAGTACAAAATATGAAATATACTCTGCTAAAGATAAATTTCTTCCAAGTAGTACATGCACAAAGTATCAGTCTATTGCAGGGCATGGTCAGTGATTAGAATGTTCCTTGATTTAATAGAATACAGTCTTGTATTTAAAAATTTGCAATCCATTCCTTTCTTATTTTATTTTTCATCTGACAAATCCTATGTAGTGTACCTTACTATTCTGTTTTGTTATCTTTTCTATGTGATTTGAAATCAGTCAATGAATTTGCTCATATTGTTCCATAATATAATTTACTTCACCACTTAGTATAAAATAAATAGAGGCATGTTCCTTCTCTTGAGCTGCATTTGAAAATAACTGTGCATTTGGAACTTTCACTTTGATTATCAAAAAGTCAGTGTAGAAGATAATTATGCAGAAAAAAGAAATTAAAACGTGTTAATATAAATTAAAAAAAATCTTCCTGATTACAGGTAGGTCACAATTTAGTGCAAATTGTAAATTGATACCAAGTTACATTTAATACAACTCCAAATTAACATATACATATTTGATGTTAGCACATATGCATCTGTGATTAAGATTTTAGACACTGCTAATCTTCATGCAAAATGGAACAAAGAAAGATTCTGGCAGAGGAAAACTGTGCAAGTTTGAAAAAAAAGGTTCATTATTACATTAGAGTAAAATTGTGATATATTGAACAATATAAAAACGTTCATAGCAACACTAAAATTGGATGAGATGTTTGAATGCCTGGATTTGTGGTAGAATTTTTTACTTTCATTTTACTTTCTATAACTATTCCATGAATCATAAATTGAAATCATAAATATATATTTTATCCATTATTGCAATATTTAGTTAGGTTTAAAAATTTTCACTTTAAATAATAAGAAATTGAATAATGGTGCCATTTTGTGGGATTCTTTAATCACACTAATTGAGATCTACTGTACCTGCAAAGGAAAAGTGGGGAACAGAATTTACAATAGGAGCCAGTGTGAAAGAAGACACCACTATTGGCTCAAGTATGAGTATCAAGTAAATAAATGGTTGTCTATTAGGACTCCTAGATCCCTCTCAGTTACTATTGTTAAGCCAAGTGCCACCTATTTTATACCTGTACATTTGGTTTTTCCTAACTAAGTGCAGGACCTTACTTTCTCACCACTGAACTGCATTTTGTTGGATAGGGCCCAATGCTCAAGTCTGCCAAGATTCTTTTGAATCTTGAGCCTAGCTTCCAAAGTGTTAGCAATTCCTCCCAGCTTGGTGTCATCTGCAGATTTGATGAACTCCCCTTCTATCCCCTCACATAGATCATTTATGAGGATGTTGGAGAGTTCTGGCCCTAAAACAGAACCTTTGGATACCCCACTGCATGCTTTCCTTGATGTAGATATAGTTCCATTGAGAACAATATGCTGAGCGTGGTTGGTCAGCCAAGTGCAAATCCATCTGGTGATTTAAATTAGTCAAATTTGTTGTTGGTTTCAAATTCTGATTCACATTACTGGAAATGATAGAACATGTAGGATTAGATAATGTCCTATTCTTTAGACAGATATACTTAATAAGGTCAAAAATTGAGGACAATTGTTCCTATTAACCAACCAGTGTGCATTGGCATAACACACACACACATTCACTGGCCGCTTCACAAAAGTAAAAATACAGTTTATTTCAATTTTGTTTTGCATGTTAGGTGAACCTATGTATTGTGGCTTATTGTTCACCATGATGAAATGAATCGTGGCTTAGCAAATGTGAGCAATAATGCTGTCACCTATCCTGTAACCATGAAATCTGCATCTTTCTGGAAAAAGCAACGCTCATTGAACAGAAATAAGTGAACTGAGTCACAAAATAATATTGTGGAGATGCACTAGGACAGTGGTGGCGAACTTATGGCATGGGTGCCAGAGGCGGCACTCAGAGCCCTCTCTGTGGGCACGTGTGCCGTTGCCCAGTCCCGCCTCCCCCCATGGCCCCCTCACCAGTAGCCCCCCTGGAGGAGAGTCGCCCCCGAGTGCAGCCCATACGGAGCAGCGCAGCCAAAGACATGGCAGCCGGGCAGCGGGGAAAGACTCCACCCTTGTGCCCCGTTGCACACAGCTGATGTTGTGGGGCATGGGTGGACAGTGTGGCCGTCATGAAACTGCTGGGCTGCCTGGGCAATCTGTGGCGGGCCATGGAGCTGTGAGTGGTCCTGTGGGTGGGTGGGGGTGGGGCTGGTGGCATGCAGGCAGGCGGTGGGGTTGGGTTTGGGGCACTCGGTCTCTAAAAGGTCCACCATCACTGCATTAGGAAAAGGTCACTTCTGCTTGATCATTGTAGGGTAACTTATTAGACAAAGAAAATAGAATCTTTATTGAAAATTTTTAAAATTTTTACAAATAGGGAAAAGAAAAAATAAAAAACAAAAAACAACCCTACTCAACCACCCCAACCCTCCCACCCATCCCCCCAACCTTCCCAGAGCTGAATATAGGCTTAGTTAAAAATTCTAAAAATCTTAAACAGAAATTAAAAAAGTATAAACCATAAGTATATCTAAATACATTACATAAACTTATAAGATAATTAACAATAATATATATGTAAAAAAAGCATAAATATTAAAAAAGAAAAATGCTTAAAAAGAAAAAAAATAAAAGAAAGAAGAAAAGATATATATATAAAAAGAAAAAAAAGAAGTAAAATAAGATAAAATAAAAATAAGAGATATAAGGAAAAAGAAGAAGAAGAAAAAATACAATCTATAAAATATTAAAATTTATATATAAGTTATTGAAAAACTAAGTAATATTTTTATATCCAACTTATATTGTATAAAATCTATCCATTTTTCAAGAAAATAGAATCTTAAAATTGTAACTCCTTCTCCACAAACAGAAAATAATTGTCCAGTGAGGGTGGAATCTGCTCAAGGCAACCAAATTTAGTAATTTCCAAAGCACATAAATAGTCATCTTGGTCCAAAACAAAAATATCCCCAAAGCACATGAACCGAATTAAGAAGCATTGATTTGAAGCATTTTTCAGTATTTGTTTTACTAAATGGAAAACCTATGAACACTGAAATAATGACAATTTCCCTTGGTTTTAATTGTTGTTTATTAAAAGTGTTTTTGTTAAAGGAACTTTTATGATTACCATCCATAATTATGATAGTATAATCCACAGTTAAACTGTACAATTTAATTTCTATTTGTCTTGCGTCTAAGTCCAGTTCCCTAATTTTGTAGCGCATCCCACATTAAAGTAACCATAACCAAGTTCTCAATTACTTAAATAATTTTCATTTACTAAATGATAAATAACAAATTCATTTTATTTTTATTTTTATTTATTTTCTTATATAAGCATAAAACTCTTGCTAAGAATTTACATCAACATTTGTTGGCTTAGATACCCATACAATGCTTAACTGCATACTTCAAGTGTGATAAGAGATTGTTCCTGGTTCTGTAATAAACCTGGATAATTTTATTTAGTATGTTTCTCCATTCTATGCACAAGTTTATAAAACTATTTTACACCTTCATACTCTTTTAATACAGTAGAGCAGTCCACCTAACCTGTCATCATTTTGTGGTCCTTTTGGTATGTTCATTGAGTAGTTGGTTCAGTGTTGCTTTTCCTTTTGTTTTGAAAGTTTCATCAGCCTCCATTCCTTTCAAACTTTAGACTTCTTAGAATTCAGATTTTTTTTTCTGTATCTTCCTTGGCAACCCTTTCCTCTTTTCATCACTTATGGGCTTTGTGAATTGTAGATGTTTGTTCACTACATTTTTTACTAGACGGCATGGTTTCTCTTCCACTTTTGTCCTAACTGGAACTATCTGGCATTATGCTTTAAGTAACTTCAGCATCTATGAGTGGCAACTAATCAGAGATAAACCTGTTTGTCTCAGTCTTGCCTAATTCTCTGGAGAGACTAGCTGTTCCTTGGTAAATGCATCAGGAAGCTTTTTGTGGAAGGGATAACATATTGACACCAACTTTGTTGTCAAAATGATATTCATCCCTTTATGAAGTTTTTAAAAAGCCTTTTTACCCCCACTTCATTCTTGGCCATATTAGTGTCCAGTGGCCTAATTTGGGGATTTCCCAGAAGAGGCCCTTGCAATCCATTTTATCAATGAAAGGTATATCTTAATATAACCTGCTTACCAGATATGTTTTCTACTATAATTACTGAAAAAGAAAACAACACTAGTTGTAATCTGTATAGTTTATTTATAAATTTTTGCTGCAGTTCCTAAAGTATAAGCCAAGACTTTCATTGTTGGAGAAATCCATCAGATTTCTTTCAAGTCCATCGAAACCAGAAACATAATTCAGAAAATCCACCACAATCTGCATCAAGATATTTCTCAGCTCAAAAACTTTACAAAATATGCAAAGTTAAGGAAAGTTTAAGACAAAAACATTTAATCCAAAAAAATTTGGATAGTAATGTAGCATATAACCAATGAACTTTGGAAAAGTTGCAAAATTATCTGGAACTTTGATGGAACAAACTTAAAGAATATATGTAATATTGTATACAATAGTAACATCTGTCTAAAAATGTCTAGACATCCCATAAAGAAAGCACAAAGGTTTGGCCACTGAACTTTATGTGACTTTATTTGTTAACTAATGAAATGCACTGTTTTCAAACTAAACTTGCCTATAGAAAAAAGAATTTCAAATAAGAGAAATACAGTTTATTTTCAGCTGAAAGCAACATGCTAGAAATGTTTTAAAATATCTATGTGTATATGTGGAATATAACAATAAAACTCCTTTCCTTAGTCATAGCATGCTTTGCTTTTTTTGTATAGGAAGCCAGTTAATCATGCAAAATTTTGTTCAGTGTAATTGCATTAACAATCTAATATATACATGCTGCTTCAAACCAGGAATTATGCTTTCTACAGCTTATATTCAAAGCCAGTTAAATGTTACCTTTTAGATATTGATCATTTGGAAAAGACTCAAGATAGATGCAAAGATCCACCATGCAGTGGCCTTAGAAAACAATCTTTGACTCTCTGAGGGACAGGAAAGGAAAAAGGAAACAGCATGGAACAAGGGCTGCTTCTGCCAAGAGACTGATCTGTTGAAGCTTGTCCCCCTAATTTCTCAATACAGCACATTCAGGGAGAGCTTCCATGTTGAAAATCAGAACTGGTACCATTTTTTATCCTTGTATTTGATCATTACCTGAAAGAATAGAAATAACAATATTCAACTGACATGGAGATATGAATGTTTTCCTTTCATCCTAACATTTTGCAATATGACCCCTAAACTCCAACTTCCAGAGACTGCCTATCTGTTTGGGTGCTTGTAGACTATATGCTGGAGCATATCTTTGAATATATGGAGAACTGATGTAACATGTCTTGATCAGGACCAGAACGTCTGCTGCTATTAGAGCCATAAAAGAAGTGGGGGTTACTAATATTTAATGAAAGACATATTTACTACAAATTGAGGCTTAAAGTACCACTATATTCTTCACTGAACCTTGCCAAACATTTAGCCAGTTTCTGTTTGGGGAGGTATTAAGGAGTGAAAGCAATTGTTTGTATTACTTCTTCCAAAGATTCATAGATCTTCCCAAGTGATTCTGAATGTCTGAGCTTGCAGAGAAACCTAGAAGGGGATTGATGATTCCTATGAGAGACAATGGGTGAGGCTGCATGGATTAGTTGCGGGCAGCGCATCAGCCAACTCCCAATCAGCGTTTTAAAATGTATGATTAAAACAGGCAACACAGAGGTTCTGGCACCCTGGAAATTGAGCAGAAAGCTTGAAGGGAAGATTAGTAGCAGGCAGGCTAGCCAAGTGAAAGAACTGGATTCAATCCTGTAAACTACTTTGAAAAGCATAATGCAGTTGAAACAGTTTCTATCCCAGCTTGTCAATCATGCATTTATTACAACTCCTCTTTCTTAATTATCTTTGTTCACCACAATCACTGCTGCTGGAATTAAAAAAAAAAGAATAAATGCACTAAATATGGCCCAAAATAGGAAAGGAGGACTCAAACAAATCTGATTTACATGTCATCTGCCTAATGGAGTGAATAAATCAGTTCAAGAGTATCCCTCATCTCAAGGCAGTAAAGGCAAGAAATATTTCTCCGGGATCAACGCTCACCTCATGTGCATGTTTGGAAAATGCTTCTGCACTTGACATCATTCTTGCTGTCTTTTCATCTAGTTCCCCAAGTTTTTGTCCCCTTTCATCAAGAGCAAGACGTGCACGAGCCAGATCTCCAAGAGCACCTCCTGCAGCTCCTTTCATACTCTCAATCGATCCAGGAATATGTTGAGCAAGAGTACAAGATGCTTTTCCTGATGTTGCTTCGCCAACTGGAAATGGAACAGAATTAAAAGTATTTTATTGTGTTTCCTGAATTCCTGCCTATGTCTATGCGAACAGATGAAGTAGATTATAGAAAGAATTCTCACACAGAATCACAGAATTATTGAATCACAGATACAGTATGGGAGAAGTACTTTAGGCCATCATGAATCCAAAATAAAACATTCCCGACAGTTGGCTGTCTAAATTCCATTTGAATGTATCCCTTCAAACGGAGTTCATCACTTCTTGTGTTAATTATTTCCATTTGAGATTTGGATGGTTTTTCCCCTAACATAATTTAGAACCTGCCTTCCCAGGATGTAGGTAACAAATTTCTACTTCCATTTGGCATATCTTCAAATAATTCAAAATATATTTTGGTAGGATGGGGATGTTTAGTCCCTTGTTCATTTCTGCTCATATTTGAGTCTGTTTCAGTTTATATCACTATTTGTTAAAGCATGATGTCCATAACTGGCCACTGTACTTGCAATAAGGTGTGACCAAGTAGAATAACATGACATTATGGCTCCCAATGACTTGAAAACTATGCTTCTCTTAAATACAGACTAAAATTTCATTTTCCTTTTGGTAGCTATGCCACACACTGCTGAGTCATAATCAACATTTTTCCAATTCTATATTGATTTGCTTTTCTGTCTCCTATGTGATTTTTCACTGTTAAATGTAATTATGTTATCGTCACCCATTTCACTTATTAATTTTGAGATATTTGATATTTGAGGGGTCACATCTCTCAATTACATCTACCAATCTCACCAGATCCAATCATGTTGTGGATCACTTCAGCTAGGGAACTTTATTTGGTGGGTCTCTGCTGTGGCCCATGCTTTATTTAATATTCTTTCCTCAAAATGAAGCTGGCATCATTTTTTTTTTTATCTTTCGGGAGATCCCTTAAGATCTGGTTATCTTAGCAGACTTCCAGATCCCAGGGGACTGATGAAATACTGTGCTATTGTGCTATTAACACCCATTGTTTGCCCAATATTATTTTCTTTTAGTTTTGTGCATTGATTTCTTTTGATGCCTTCCTTTTTTATTTCCTCATTGGAATTGTTTGCAATGTTTTTCAATAACTTGTTTTAAGAATCCCACCAATTTTGGGCTATTGTATAAAGAATAAACTATACAAAATAAGTACTATTTATTGAGATATTTTGGGAATAACTGCAAAAGGACTGCTTTGTGTTGTCACTAAAATTCTGGCTACCATGGGAAAACATTTCCATTCTCAGAAAATATATTATTTTGAATGAGATAACCCACTTCAATAGTTTTATTCTGCAAAACAGTATTCCCCAATATAGAGCCCTCTAGATCAGCAGTTCTCAACCTGTGGGTCGCGACCCCATTTGGAGTCGAACGACCATTTCACGGGGGTCGCCAAACAATGCAGTCCGCCATTTTTTTCCCCCTTTTCCTTAGCTGTGCTACTCCCTTTTATTCTATTGGCTTTTGAAAGCCAATAGAATAGACTCTCTTGAATAGAGTCTAATTTTATTGGCTTTCAAAAGCTAATAGGAATTGTCCAGGCTGTCTCCGCCCTGCTGAGCCCGCCAAAAGTCCCATTCTGCAAACGGTGCTGCAAGTTGTGTGCAGCGAAGGCAAGCTGTCTGGAAGTTTACACCTCTCCCTGCTGAGCAACTACTAAAAATGTAAGTAAAAGAGGGCCAGGGGTGGGAGGTGGGAGGCTGGCGGGCACAGGGAGGGTTGCTGGAGCACGTGGGGCCCGGCAGGTGCCTTACCTCCCTTGGGCTGGGCCAGCTGGTGGTCCAGCTGGTGGTCGGCCTGCTCTTTCTCTGCCGCTTGCCAGCTACGCCTCGGCCGGCGCAGGGGGCAGCACCACGCATGCGCGGCGCTCCCGGTCAGGGAAAGTCCTCGACTTACAACTGGTTGGGTAGTCCTCGACTTACGACCGGTTTAGTCCTCGACTTACAACCGGTTGAGTAGTCCTCGACTTATAACCGGTTGGGGGTCACGGCATTAAAAAGGTTGAGAACCACTGCTCTAGATATTCAGGTCATTTGAGAATTTCAACAGGTATGCTTCTTGAATCACTGGCTCTTCCCAGATGGTGAAGACAACCATCATACAGTAATCTTTCTGCTTCCCAACTTCAATTTTAGGGGAAACTGTTCATGATGAAAATAGGGACAATAGATGGAGGAAAACATGTGTTGTGCACCTATCAGATCATTTTGTAATCAAGAAACCCAAGTATATGCAATTAATACTATATTGCAGTAAGTTAAGGTTACAACATACAACAACCCCCCCCCAACCTCAGTAGAATAAAAAGCAAACATACCCATATTGTCCATGAAATAAATCCCAGAGTCTAGTAATACCTTTATTTTGTCCCAAAATGGCACAGAAGAATGTGCAAACTTTCAAGTTCTCAAGAACTCTTCATCAGGCAACATGTAACAAAAAGCAGGGAATGGAGAAGCAAGAAAGTCCAAAAATTAGGCTAGATGTTTCAGCCATGAGGTCTGAAGTCAGTCTTAAGATGTATGAAATATATTGAATGCAATAGAAAGTTGTAGGCATTATTGATGTCAGACAATGAGACTTTAGTAAGTTCATGCAAGTAACTGATGACTTTTGACTCCTCAGATTAACCTTGTATTAGTACAATAAGATATTAGTTGCATATATCTGGGTCCCTCTTTTTTTTCTTTTTGTAGGAATAATTGGATGAGATATTTATACAATTTTTTTTTTATCTTTGGATACATAACAGGCATTCAGTACCTCCATCGTAGCATTTAGCACAGAGATACATAGCAACTTTTTAGAACGTTTAAATTTTGGTGTTAAATGTATAATTTAAATTATCCATTTGAACAACATTTGCAACATTGTTCAGATATTAGTTTTGAACAACCATTTCAGAAAGGCCAGTGTTATACTATCACAATTTTATTCTATTTATTTTCATTTTTTATATTTTCCTTTGATTCCTATTTTTTGTGATGCATTTTATGGGGAAAAACACTTACACAGATCTTCTCGGTCAAGTGTTCCACCAGTTCCACCAAATAGCCCCTTCAGAAAACCTCTGTATTGGGCCTCTGGGGTGTCCATGGGAATGAACAAATCACCAAGCATGTCCTGTTCAAACAACAGCACAAAAAAAAATCCATTTCAAGTCTTTTCAGCCAAACTTCACAAGAGAAGCTCCTGAATGTTTATTAAGATGTATGTAGGGTATATCAACAGATGAATTTTATCATCACTGAATAATCAATCTTCCCAACAATGAGAAGAATTCTGATGTATCACACAAAAGTCTCTCTTAGTCAGAAAAGCCCATTCCTAGATGTTTTCTTATGCTGTGGGATACGATATACATAGTTGAACTCTCAAGCAATGTAAGGGGAACTCTGTCCCTGACTTTTCAATCTTTTTCATGGCCATCTCATTTTTTTGTTTCACCTTTAGTAGCCAATGTGACTATGTTGAACCCTCCTAGCGTGTATGGAAATAAAGCTTTACACCTCATGACACATCATGGTTAACATTCAGGGGTACATCCAGAATGCATGCAACAGCACATCCCTATACCCTTATAGTAAGATACTGCCAGTGATGTACTGCTAAAATGTTCCAAAAAATGGCTCTGTCAAATCCATTGCAGCCACTAATTATAGAACAGCTAATTGGCATGCTATGTGTTAAGGCTCACCTTTAGGTTGTGGCCAGTCTGACATGTTTGCGGTCAACTGGTGCACAAAATTCCAGAGAATTTAACAAATGGCTTTTATAAGTTGATGTGAGCCAACTCCAGCACATCACTGGATATTGCCAACCATAATGACTCTTGTCCTCATCCCATGCATCTTTCTACCATTGCTATAGGAACATCAGCACACAATGTTCATTTTCAAAAGGTAGTGGTGTTATAAGCTTTTTTTTTCACTACAAAAGTAATAACCTAGTCTAACCTAGTAATAACCTAGCATTCACAAGAATGCTAAGAAGACTAAATGAGCAGAAAAGCACTGCAGCAATCCTGAATATCAGGAAAAGGGAACGGATCATCTATACCAAGCATGTCCAATCCATATACTACATGCAGCCTTGGACAACTAGTAATGCAGCCCCACAAGATTGTAATAAAAATATTAAAAAACAAAGGAAGTTTGTTCTTTATATACATTATATATTTTATATGCAGCCCAAGATAATTCCCCTTCATTCAGTGTGGCCCAGGTAAACCAAAAGATTGGTCACACTTCATCTATACATTTTCCAACAAAATGAACACCCACCCAATTTTATCAAAAAATGCCTGATCACTCAATACACTACAGGACAATCAGCACAAGTTGTGAAAAAGGATAACATTGCGATACATGAAAAACAGCTCAGAAATAACTATAGACTATTAGAACTACATGGCATCATCCTAGCACACCTAGAGCCCTCCAAAACACCCTAAGTAAACCGAAAGACCCAGTAGCCTCAGAAATAAAAACAGGAATCATCTACAGCATAGAGTGTAAGAACTGTAACAGCCTCTATATAGGACAGAAGACTAGCAGAGTGTATCCGTAAACCCCAAATGGTGGTCAGAAGACTCCTTAATTACACAATACATGGAGAGACATCACTATAGTTTCAATTGGGTCCTCTTGAGAATTCTAGACCAAGTGAAGTCCAAAAATGCTAAAGGATTCCTGGAAGTCTGGCACTTAGACAAACCAGCCAGAGATAAATACATCTATATATCGTTCAAAAGAGACAATCAAAAAGCTAAAAAGGAAACAAAAAGACCAAAACACCTCTTCACCAGCGACCAACAACCAGATAAACAGAGATTAACATCAAGATTAATACTAGACCAACAATCAAGCAGTAAACAATAACCCCACACAAGGAACTACAGCCTAATCAAAGAACCACCAAGAACACTCCCAACAACGCTGACAGGATAAGCTCCTTGTATATAAACAGATGATGTTATCTAATGAAATGTCCTCAAGAAAACAACCAACCTCCAAGAGCACCATGGACCCCACAGGCTCCTCAGTGTTTAATGTGACAGTCCTTCCTCCTGGCACCATTTCATTCATGGAGTACGATTGAGTTTCACCTGTCCAGCTGATAGAACAGGTAACATTCGGGAGACCATTACTTGCAAACCTGGATTTCAGTTTGCAAATTAACAAACTAAATTTGGCTTCCAGGCCTTGCTGAACTACATTTTACAATACCATTGGTATCAAAGCTGCCTCATCCCAAGCACTATTCATTGTTTAAGTCCTTGCTCTAGAGCTGGCAGGCAGCTAATCATGCAATCTCCATGACTGTCACAAATCCACCTGACTTCCTAATGATCAGTTCACTCCTAATCCAAAGCTCTCTATCCTCTGTAGAATCCTTGGTACAAGAGGATTTGAAGTCATCATCCAGGGATCATATCCTGCCTATAAAAAAGGATTTCCCTAAGACTCTCATTCTTCCTGGCAGCAAATGAACTGTCATTTTGAGAGAGTGATGAAACTGTGATGTTACAAGTATTTTCTGCATATTCTCCGACTCTCAAATCATCTCCAGCTCAGCCACTTTGGATTCAAGGAAACAAACTTCTTTTTTTGGCATTGCGCTTTTACAACACAGAAGCTATGTTTGTTATTATATTTCAAGATCTACCTGCAGATGGTCAAACATTTCCTGGCTATAGTTCAGTCGCTGGACTTCTGTTGGAGAACCAAGATACAAAGCTTGTCCTTCATTGGTAAAACAAAAGGTCCGGGCAATCCTTGTATCTATTTCAGGCAAATAATTCACATCTAGCAGCGAGCGAAGGCTGGGTAAACTGAAAATAAACAGATAGATTCTGTAGAAACAGGTTTTAACACAATATTATTTGCAGTACCATATTTTCACAGCTGTGATCCAAGCAAACAAAACAAAATTATGCATTTAAATATAATCAGAATGACTATGGCTGCAGATCTATGAATAATTATTTGCGAATAAGTCATATTAAATGCAATACAGTTATCAACATTAAGCTATAAGCCTCAAGATTAGGTTAGAAAATGCATGTACCAATCAATTGCTATGGCAATTGCAGGTAGGGATTCATCCTCTGTTCAAATTCCTGGATTATATTGCACCCATATGCTGTACAAAAGCAAAACTAAATTATCTGGCACTTGTGAATTAAACTTGCGTATAAAGTCACTTCTGTGAGCTGCTAAAAAGAGAGAACTTCAGACTCAGCCAGGCTTTGCCAGCTACAGAGAATGATCTAAATACTATAAAATACTTCTGTAGCCATAAGGACATAGATGCGCCATATTCTTGAACCTGAGAGAGGCAAGTGGTGTTTATGCCCTGCTTAAGGTAGGTAGCTGGGGATGATATTTTGGATTATGTGTTTGTCTGGGTACTGGAGGGAGGTTATGAGATTAGATGAATGACTGAAGCTTTCCTTAGGCATATATTCTATTCTTTGGGAGAAGAACACTAGATTCAATAATTTGAGCTGTGAAGATAATTTCCAAGGTTAACAAGTAAGCAATCAGAAGTTGAAATTGGCAGGATCAACACAAGAAATTTCTCCCAAAAGGCTAGAAATCACGTGGATGATTCTAGCTACGTTTTAAGGTCATTTGTAAATTTGAATAAATAAATTGCATGGAATTTGGAGTTCTTCATGTGCGTATAATGTATATGTGTTTTCTTAAAACATTATCTTGACCAGAATCTCCTTGGAATCCTCCTTCAGAGGGATCCATCTTTACCAACATCTCACAGATTTCATTGTTCAGCAATTAGTGAAGAGTGCCAAATTCCTCTTCACTTCAAGGATGATGTGTGGCAAGAAAGGGTCATGGCTTACATTCATGAAATGGTATCAAGTACCTCAGTATCATGATATGCCCATTGGCACAAAAACATGCCAAGCAAACACTGTTACAGAGGGTCACCACATCTGCTCGCAAAAATAATGTGTCTGTGATGTTGTGAACATAGAGGCATATCTGGGAAGGCAATGAAAATACTTTGGCTTGTTTCTCTGAGCAGATAATGGCAAGCTGGTGGTCTCCTGTGTTCTGGGAGCATGAAGAATGAAGGACAGGTTTCCTTTTATTGGTTCTTTCACTATCCTCAGTGGCATTTGGATCTTTCCATGCTTCATAGGGAGGATGTATTAATGTTCCCATGCAGTCCAAGCAAGCAAAGGTTAACACTGCTCCTTTTAGTGACAAAATTGTACCTATAAAACAGAATTCATAGGGTTTAATAATCTTGTATTGATGCCAGTATATATTAGCTGCGTTATAACATTTCTGTCTCTGTCCCTCTCTCTCACACACATACACACATACACTTTTTTTCAGCTTATACCATTTCAGTATATATCATTATATGATTGCAAGATAGGGTCAGACCTCTAAATTTAGAGATACTGTACTCAGTCAGGTCAAGGAACTCACTCCCCAATTTCTTAGTATATTTCCCTCATGTTCCTTATAAATGAAAAATGTTGAAATAATGTTATGCTCTCTGGATTAAGTACATATTCATTTCTAGCAGCTTCCTGACATTTCAAGCCAGAGTTCTGCTATGTTTTAATTATTAAATAAAAGGTTATGTTCTGAATTACTTTTGATATAGCAATGTGCTGCATTAAAGAAGCTTTTTTAAAAGTTGTACAAAATTTGTTTTTAATTAAAAAAAAGAGCTAATTTTAATCAAAACTCAAAAATGATGAATTTGTAATGATATCAAAGGTTTTTTTTTTGTTATGATACCCAAATGCTGGCATGGATTTTTTTTTTTTAAATATCCAGTATCAAAAAAATGTCACTAGGCTTGTATAAAAATTTGTCAGCTAAAGTATTGGAATTCTTGGCCTTTTCTGCTTCTTCTTGAGAAAAAGGATATGCATTCAGACTGCTGAGGATGGATCACTGATTCACTTCCCACTCAATCTGCTCCCAATTTCAACTATTCTTTCCAGAGCAAATCTAGATTACATCAGACTCTGCTGAAATAGTCTTGTAGGATCCAATCTGGGTCAGTCACCGGGACCAGAGGTTTTGTATTCCGAGCTTTCAGACTCCTGCCGAAGCCCATCCTCAGGGAACTGCTCTTTAGCAGAGTATGAGCTGTTCTTTGTGTGTCCTTGTTGCAGTGTGAGGCAAACAATGAATTTGATTTTGCAGCTACTAAGATTGTTGATAAGCAAGCACAAAAACAGCCAGGGAAGTGATTGAAGCCTGGGAAACAGGTTCCTCATCAGTCAACAGGAGTGCTGATTTATCACCAGCCCATCAAGTACTTAAAAGACAAGGGCTGGGCAGCACAAGTAAACAACAGCTAATGACTTAAAAGCCACGTCTTGAGGCAGTGGCAATAGTAGTGGGACACACCTCGCAGCAGTGGCAACAGCGGCGCAACACGCTTTGCAGCATCAGGAGCCCTGTGGCACGGTAAGCAGGTGTGGGGCGTGTGGGGCAGCTCCTCCCTCCCCCTGCCTCGTGTCTTAGCAAATAAATAGGACTTATTTTGGGGATAGGGCTTATATAAGGCCCACTCCCAAAAATCTAGCTAGGGCTTATTTTTGGGGTAGGTCTTATTTTCAGGGAAACATGGTAAATACCACGCACAGAACAGCTCACACTCTGCTAGAGAGCAGTTCCTCGAAGATGGGTTCTGACAGGAGTCGGAAAACTCAGAATACAAAACCTCTGGCTCCTGGTGACCAACCCAGATTGGATCCTGCAACATTATCCTGGGGTACGTATATATGCCTTCATTCTTGAAACAGACTTGTGTTATTTTCAGTCTTTTATAAATATTCAAATTACCTTACTCTCCCATTACACATACTGTACACACGTAGACATACATAGACATATACACACTCTTTAGTATACCTAAGGGCAATCCCAAAGGTTAGCACAGGTATCCTAATGACCTTCCTTTCTTCTTTTCTGTTTCAATTAACAGCCCAAGGCAAAAGCACAGAAAGACATAATCTAATTAGACTTTGTGTTAATTGATATATTTCAGCAACTATAGCAATCTGAAATTCTTACCACTGAGTGAAATTGTTACTGGGTCCGTTGGCCTTAATTCATCGACAGTGGGAAGGTGAAGGGAAAGAGTCAAGACTACACCCAGGCCTGTTCCAACCCAAAGGCAAGGAGACAAAGATGTGTCATTTTTCCGTGAAAATGACTCCATGAAATATAAAGCTGTGATTGCTTCCTTAGATTCTTTGTCAATACTGCAGATGCTAGAACTTCGAGAAGGACTGAATGAGTTCTCTCTGTTTTCTGTTGCAGAAAAGTAAGACAGATTAACATATGAAGTTGCTATTTACCAAGACAAGTTATGGTCTTGCTATTATCCAATTAAAAGAAATGTATTTTCGGTAACCATCTCTTCCTCTCTGAAAGCAATCTGTGATTCTGTTTGTTAGAGCAGCTGTAGCTCACTCATTAAGGCAGGACTTCTCACAGACTTTTAATTTTAATTCCATACATGATTATTGCTTTAGAACTCTAAAGACAGTGTTAATTCATGTACAGATTGTAATTAATTTTTTTTGAAAGGTGAAAACAGAAATATACAGTAAGTGGAAACTAACCTTCCAATGTGATGGGCAAAGAGATCTCCATGCAAGCAGCAGACTGTGCTTTCCTAAATGGAGGCTTTCCAGGAGCACGACGATTGATTTTGGAAACATCTGCACTGGACAGTCGTTTTCCAGAACTGCAAGTTAGGGAAGTTGGATTTGTACAGTGTCCATTTAAAGAATCTGAAACAAGATTACATTAGAGTTTTCATTAAGATCAAAAAGAGGTTGCTATAAAGGCTGCAGTTATTTGACAATCTCTTCTCTGCTTATGCTTCATACACATTTTTTAAATACTATATTGTCATTTGAGAAAATGAACATTTGTCTGTTTACTGTTATTTGTTTTCTATATTCTACCAAAACTGGAAAAGGCAGGCATTATATTATAGAATTTTACAAAACATATAATATAAATTTTCAGTTAAGAAAGAGAACAACTTTATTTGCTCTTTTGCCAGTAACAAAGTTTACATTAATATTTCTCTTTACTATTACATGGAAAATATTGTAATAGCCTATATCTTGAATGAATACCAAACTTTTGTTCAAAATTGAAGATCTGATGCAATTTTTTTGTATTTTTTACAGTATATAGAAGATATTGTAAATTATATAGACCTTGAATGCTGTCACTCACACCCTGGTCATCTCTCAGTTGGATTACTGCAACACATACTACATGAGGCTTCCCTTGAAAAATATTCAGAAGCTACAGTTGGTACAGAATCATTTTAACAGTTCTGTTGATGGCAGCCCAAAACACAATAATAGGATAAAGGCCAAAGCATCTAATTAATGTTCCAACTCCTGAATTATATGTCCAATGCACTGTAACTTCAACATTTTCTGAGGCACTTAGAAAAGTGAATTAAAAACTTCAGAACTTTCTTTTGAGCATCCTATTATCATTATTTTGGTTATAAAGTTGAACAGCCAATACCACTCATATGTACTTGAAGAGGGTTCACAATTATCCACTGCATCTTAGCCATTCAGATACAAACTTCAGACAAAGAAAATAAAGAAGAAAAACATAAAAGAAATATACAATTACACTGATAATTTGGTACTCAACTGCTTTGAAATTTGGTACTCAATGCATTTTCACGTGAAAATTTTGTCCTGGTACTCATTGTTTGGTACTCGATGCACAAGCTAGAACTTATCAGTGTCAGCTGCCTTGTGACTTACTACATTATTCCTTATGGGGGAAAAATTGTTTGGTGCTCATCATTTTTGGTACTCATCGCACCTCCCAGAACCAATTAACAATTGAGTACCAAGGTACCACTGTATAATAATCCAGTGCAATGTTTCTCTGCTGGAGCGGCTTATAGCAGTAGAAGGGAAGGGAATGATTTTTTTTAATTCCCCTAACTTGTCCTCAAAATGTAAGATCAGAGTAGAAAACCACAGGGTTGCAACATGGAGAGAAAAAAGTTTAATTATGCAAACACATCTGTTTGCATTTATCCACTGAAAACACAAAATATATCCAAAATTTTAAAGGCACAATGCCTTCAATTCTAATTTCCATTCATTCTTACCCTGGGGAACAAAAAATAGCCAGCGGTTCTGCTGAATTGGTGCTAACTGGCTGAATCCCACCACTAGGTACACTTCTCATTTTAAACTGGGTAGACTGGCATTGAATCTAGTCTGCTCAATACAACATGTTACACTGGAAATTTCCTCTTACTGCAAACACAGGCATAATAAGGCCTAGTTATAGTCAGCCCTGTGGAAGGAAGAAAGAATTAAAACTCTGTCCTCCATTTCATGGTCTCTGCTCTAGCATGACCCCTCACATCAACTATTTGTTTAAAAGAGAGAGAGAGAAATTACACTTTAAAGCAGAATTGTAGGAATAACATTTAGGCAAAGAAAAATGTAATTTTGTGTATTCTTGCAATTTCCAGTAAGTATGCCTTTCTATCTTTCTTTATAAATGGCTCCAGGAAGATAAAAGTAAAATTAATTTTAATACAAAGCTAATACAAATGTCTGGGCATAAAGAATAAACTGCCCTGCTTAGACATCTTGGGTGTCTAAGAAAACTTTCAGAAAATAGATATCAGAAATTGACTTTCTACAAAGCTATGCCCTCTGCTTTACATCTCTTTTGCCCTTATTTGATGATATTTGGGTGACTGGCTTCACATGCCTTTCTCTTATGAATGGTTTGCCTTATTAAACATCTTCATATGTGCTCTTTCACATCACCATCTGTCTCAGAACTAATATAATCAAATTCCAATAGGTTAGACATGATTTGGCAGTTTAATTCTATTGGCAGAGAAGGAGGAGATGGGTCTAAAACATTTTGAGAGACATGGTAAACAAATCTGCAAGTTTTCTACATGAGTCTAGAATGAAAACTATTTGTAAGGAACTATCTGTAACTCAGCAAGTTCTGACTTGCTTTCATGTTTCTAAGGTAGCAAGATCAAATTTAAATTCTGAGATGCTAGGTCAGTGGTTCTCAACCTGTGGGTCGGGACCCCATTTGGGGGTCGAACGACCATTTCATGGGGGTCGCCAAACCACGCTGTCCGCCATTTTTTTCCCCTTTCCCTAGCTGTCCTACTCCCTCTTATTGGTGGCCACACCCACTTGGGGGTCACCACAACATGGGGAACTGTATTATGGGGTCACGGCATTAGAAAGGTTGAGAACCACTGCTAGATGTAAAGACAATTAGCCCCCAAATAATAATTACCTGAAGCTGTGGGGGACCTGCACCGCTCCAGCTCCATTGGAAATGGACCATCCAGTATCTCTGTGACACCTATTAAAATATTAAATTAGAATATATTAATAATTATTGCAATCAACATTATATAAGCATACTATTCCTCAAAAGACCTCTTTTTGTTCTTTTCCGTTTCATTCTGTAATGAATAAATAAGAAGGCCTTGATGGACAGAGGGAAGATCCAATATCAAGGCAATGATCAGATAGACAGAACCCAAGGCAAGGAAGTGATTTGCAAAAAGTTTTCATTCACTTTCCCACCATCCAATTCACAGGAAAATAAAAGAAGAAGGACAGGAAGCATATTTGGATTGGCAAGATTGATGTTGGCCCTATAACGTAGATCAAAATAAAAAGCAGACACTATGTGGACCTAAAGCTACTTTTGTTAAAACATCTATAACAGAATCTTACAAGTCTGAATATATACATTCACATTCTACTCTGGGTTGTCTACAACCCACAAGAACAGATTTAAATATAGGTATGGAATTATACAATTCTATTCTGGCAATAAATGCCAATTTGCTACCTGGAATTCAGTCTCTGGATACAATTCAATGGACTTGGACTATAGAATAAAATCTTATTTTTTGAAATAAATAAAAGAAACTGGCATGCAGAACTCATAAACGCTTCTTGTCTCTGAAACAGCAGTGGTTGGACTTTTGTGGTAATAGGTTTTTGTGACATACATACTCAGTAAGGAACCTTTTAAATGGAAAAAAAATGCAAGGACTTAGTCTTCTATAGAAAAGGTAGAAACAATGCTAATAATATTTAGCAGCTTGGTACCAAATTTAACAGATACCTGTACATGGTCAGGATTTCAAGAAACAAGGAACCAGGATACAATCTTAGGAATGACTTACTGAGCACCATTGAGTCTTAACTGAGTAAAGAGCAAAGTGGGGATGGAAGCATCTCTTCCTTACTCAGGAGAAAACAAACCCATTCACAGATTTTTGCAGATCTATCATTAGGAAAACAATGGGCTTGGAAACTGTTTGCTATTGATGCTAGTGATAAACTTCTGCTTGATTACTTAGAAACAAAGCTAGACAGTCTCCCAAGGTCTTGTCTTCCATACAGGGCTACTGAGAAGAACAATGCATGGGTTTGGAGGAAATTTGTCAGACCTGTCCCAATCTGATCCCTAAGAAAAGAAAATCCTTCGACACCATTTGGTTAAAACAAAGGGTTCTTTTATTAAAAGTGTTGGTTGCAGTAAAGTCAAGTCAGCTCTGAAATTATTGCGTTCACTGGATACAAAAATAAGATGTAGGCTTGCTCCCAGTCCATCCCTCCCCCTCCGTGACCAGTCCGTTTCCAGCCAACCAGAGTTCACCAAGATATTTTGAGAACTCTGAGGTGTTTGGGGGTTAATCTGCATATTTCTCAGGGTGCCTGGACATGGGATGCTGGTACAAACAGGATCTGGCTGCTCTGGTCCTTATCACTTGTCCTTCCCCCCCTCCCGATTTCCTATCACATAAACACAAAGCTTTATTGCCCTTTCATGCTTTCTCCCCCTAATTCTTTTTAGGGCAGGATGCCTATGAAGCCCCCAAGCCGAGCCAGGCAGATCTGACAATATTACCAGTAGGTTGAAACCACTTAGGTAGAGGTCTCTTTTTCTGCAAGCTCAGGATTTGCTGTGTCCACAATCTATGCCCATGGTGATGAACCTATGGCACGCGTGCCACAGGTGGCACACAGAGCCCTCTCTGTGGGCATGTGCGCCATTGCCCCAGTCCAAGGCCTTAAGTCCCGTCCATGAGCAACCTGCATCAAAATCTCCCTGGGCAAGTGGCTTTTTAAGCTGGGTTTTATAAAACCTTTTCGCTTTAGGCTTCCACCGCCATGTGCAAAAAAAAAAAAAAAGTTCATTCAATCAATTTCAACTTCTCGTGGGAAAAAAAAAATCTTGCAAAGTTGCGATTGATTGATTGAACTTTATTTTTAGTCCCACACAGCAGCAGAGGAAGTGACGCATCAGAGCTGGAAAGAAGGTGCCAGAAGGGGTTGGGGAGAGCGGCAGGAGCAGGGGGCTCCATGCGAAGTGTGGGGTGGGACCTGTGCATGGGGTAGAGGAGCAATGTGGTGGCGCTAGCATGGTGGTAGACCAGTTGCTTCCCTCTCCCTCCCAGATACTTGCCGAAGCGGTGCAGGGTAAGGTTGCCGGGCCCACTCCCGCCCAGATGCTCTTGCCTCCCCCAAGCATTTTTTTACTAACCTGCCTTTCAGCTGCATTCCATTTCTTTGTTTGCTTCTCAGCTTTCGCCACGTGTTTGTGGGACTATCGGTAAAAAAAAGTTTCATCAGACTTTCTAACTTCTCACAATATCTCGCAGGAGGTTAGAAAGTCTGATGGAACTTTTTTGTTTTTACTGATAGTCCCACAAACACATGGCGAAGGCTGAGAAGCAGATCTTCCAATGCACCATTGTTGCTACTTTGTCATGCCGCTGCTTGTAGTCAGTCTGTGCAATCTTCTTGCAGCAGTTTACCAGGTGGTCCACTGTTTCTTCAGCTTCTTTGCATAGGCGGCACTTACTGTCTGTTGCTGTCTTCTCAATTTTGACTTTATTTACATTTATCCTTAAGGCTTGGTCTTGTGCAGCCAGAATTAGTCCCTTGGTCTCTTTCTTCAATTTTCCTCCTTTTAGCCATTGCCAGGTCTTGTTATTATCTGCTTTCCCAGCTATTTTTTTTAATGTACTGGCCATGTAGTGCTTTGTCTTCCCATGCCTCTATTCTGTTCTTCATTTTGTCTTTCTTGTAGGCAAGTTTGGTCTCTCCAGTAGTCAATAAGCCTTCCTGATATACTAATTTCAGTGCATCTTCATCACTGTCCTTGAGATATTCTTCCAAAGCCATTTCTTCTTCTTCAACCATCTGATGTACTTGCAGCATTCCACGCCCACCTATTTGCCTTGATAAAGTCTGTCAATGTCACTGCGTGGATGAAGGGCATGATTCATTTTCATTATTTTTCTGGTTTTCCTATCCATTGCTTTTAGTTCTGCTTAAGTCCAGTTGTGTATCTAATGACTGGAATTGCCCAGGTGTTGATTGCCTTTATGGTATTTCCTCCATTGAGTTTGGACTTTAAGATCTTCTTCATTCTCTTGATGTATTCACCTCTAATCTTTTTCTTGACTTCAGTGTGCTTGATGTTGTCAGCTTGAAGGATACCCAAGTATTTGTAGTAATCTTCCTCATCCAAACTCTTAATGTTATTTTCGTGGAGCATCTTGATTCCTTCAGTTTTCACTATTTTTCCTTGTTTGATAGTAAGTGTGGCACATTGTTCAAGCCAAACTCCATTGCAATACTATTATTGTTGTTGTTGTTGTTATTATCATTATTATTATTACAGAAAATATATCTAAGTGTGAGAAAGAAGCTCAAAAACAGCTGCACCTTGATTATATTAAATATAAAGCAACACTGAGAAGGTCTTTAACGGATTTTCAATATTCTGTTACAATATCCTAGCACATTCCAAAATTCTTAGTGATTGCGGGAGTGATGCCAGGTTATGTATTGCTCCGGGACAACCGCAAGCCCCTGCCTTTGAAAGCTGTGTTTGATGGTCAGCCAGAGAACCTTGCCTACTTCCTAAACCAGGTGTGTGGAACCACCTGGATTGGGATTGAGCAGATTTCCTTGCTGGGGGCCATTGTGACCATTACTGCAAACCTGGAGGAAGAAGCCGCTGAGTGGGTGGTGGCACTCCCTGACGAAGGAGCTCCAGAACTGGGAAGTGTGGTCTCCTTCCTGGAGAGGCTCCAGGACAGATTTGGAGAACCCACACAGGCCCGCCAAGCGGAATCCATTCCATAAGGCAGTGGAGTTGATCAGTAGCTGAGTACATTCGGGAGTTGCGCGGCCTGGCTGGGAGACTAAGGGGGTGGCCAGATTGCTTATTGGTCTATCACTTCTGAGACGGATTAAACAGGGAGCTGTATCACAACTGCCTGCCCCAGGGGATCCTGGATGACTTCCCCGTGTGGTATCGTTGGCTACCAGAGTAGAGCTGGACCTGTTGGAGTACAGGCAGCAGGTAGCACAAGAAAGCTGCCCCTGCTGAGGCAAAGAGAAGTGTCTGTCAACTCAAAGAAGGGGAGGAACCCTTCCGTCAGCCACTAGAGAGGGCCAGCATTGCCCTGCAGAGGCCTGCTTCTGACGCAGAAAGGAAGGCCATCGAGGTGCTAACTGATTAGTTCCCCTAGCCTATATTGATGCTGAGAGCCCCGAGCCAGCCTAAGTCGAAGAAAACACCGAAGAAGACAAAAGAGAAGACTCGGGCTGCACAAAGTTCATGGAGGTCTCCCCCTTGTCCAGTGAAGGGGAGGAAATTCAGACCCCCCCCCCCACAAACCTGGTCCAGTCTTCTACGACAATGACAGCAAAGGGAAAGACAATCCAATGGTAAGTGGAGCCATCACCCCATTGACTGCCCAAGTAGAGGTTTTAGTGCCCCAGTCAGGAGCGAGGGGGGGCTTTACTGGCTTGTTAGACTAAGGGTGCACTTGCTGCTTAGTCAGTTTGCAGTTGGTGAAAAAGTTGGAGCTAAGAGACTGAGACAGCCCATGAAATTCGAGCAAGGGGATGGTTTACTCACAGGGGTGTGTGCCTGCAACCTACCTAACGGAGCCAGTAAGCCTAAAGGCAGGGAGCCATGAACAGACTATTTGGTTTATCATAGCCCCAAAGCTGGCAGAGATGGGCTGTCACAGCTGAAGAAATGGAATCCATCAACTGACTGGGAGAATAACAAGTGGCACCTGAGGGGCAAAGTTGAGAAAGTGGAGGGATGGAGAAACCGCCGAAGGTTAAACAGGTGTCATGAGCTGAGAAGGTGAGAGTGGAGCAAGTTAAAGCGCTAGTGGAAAGCAAGAGAGCTGAGCTGAGCCTCCCAAGGGAATACAGAGATTTGGCAGAAATATTTAACGAGCAGGAGTTGGACACCATCCCCCCTTACCATTTCTCAGACTGTGCAATTGAATTGCTGCCTGGGACAAAGCTTCCCAAACCAAAGATGTACTCCATGACCCCAAGGGAGAGGGAAGAGCTCTGAAAGTTCATGGATAAAAATTTGGCTAGGGGCTTTATCCAACCAACAAAATTTAGGATGGCAGCACCAGTGGTTTTCAAGGAGAAAAAAAAGATGGCTCTTTGAGACTGTGCATCGATTTTCAGGGATTTAATGGGGTTTGCATGAAAAACACATACCTCCTCCCCTCATGAAGGACATGCTGGAATACCTGTTCAAAGGGAAGGTATTCACCAAACTGGACTTGAAAGAAGCATACTACCAAGCTAAGATCAACAAGGCTTTTTAATTGCCCCTTAAGATGTTACCAATTCTCCCTTTGGATTACAGGGAGCACCCACTGTGTTCATGCAACTGATTAATGAGGTGCTGCATGAGCACTTGTACAAGGGGTTGCTGGTGTACCTGGACAACATTCTAATCTACTTCAAGATGATAGAGGATCACAAGAAGCTAGTGAGAGAGGTGCTGAGGAAACTCTTGGAAGTTAAGCTTTATACCAAGCTATTCAAGTGCAACTTCCACAAAATTATTCTGGACTACCTGGGCTATCGTGTTTCTAGTGAAGGAGATGGATCCTGGGAAGGTGGAAGCAATACTAGAATGGGAAGCTCCATGAACCAGAAAGCAGCTGCAAAGCTTCCTGGGCTTTGACAACTTCTACTGGCAATTCATCTCTTCATTTACACAAATAGCCTTGCCCATTACTTAATTTCTAAAAATGGGAGAGGAGGGCTGAAACCGAAGCTGAGCTGATTGCTCAATTAGACTATGGAATGTCAAGCGGCTTTCGAGAAACTTAAACAGCTCTTTGTTGCAGAACCTAGGCACCCAAACCTGGTGGAGCCATTTGTGATCCAGGCCAACACAAGCAATGTGGCAGTGGGGGCCATCCTACTTCAGAAGAATGAGGAGTAGAAGCTCCAACCATGCGCCTACTCTTCCCAGAAACTGCCCAACGCCGAGAGGTGTTGGGAGGTATGGGAAAAGGAGGCTTATGCAGTACAGTGTGCACTACTGACTTAGAGACAGTTTTAGACAGCAGTAAAGTCCCATTTGAAGTGTGGACAGACACAAGAATTTAGAGGCCCCGAAAACCCCAAAGAAGCTTAGGGGATCCTAAGCAAGTCCGATGGACACAGAACAGAATAGAGTAAAAGAGTTGGAAGGGACCTTGGAAGTCTTCTATCTCAACCCCCTGTCATTTCAGACAATCTCTTCTTTAAAACTTCCAGTGTTGAAACATTCTCAACTTCTGGAGGCAAGTTATTCCGAGTATTCCAAGTGAGGTCTTACCATGGCATTATAAAGTGGTATTAACACTTCACATGATCTTGATTCTATCCCTCTGTTAATGCAGCCCAGAACAGGAAAGCCCCTGGGGCTGTTGCAGCCAGTAGCCAACCCTAAAGTTCCATGGGAAGAAATCCCATGGATTTTATTGTGGAATTACCCAAGAGCTCTGGGAGTACAGTGATTTGGCTGTAATCGACTGATTTGTGAAGCAAGCATACTTCGTGGCATGCCCAAAGATTCCTTCAGCCCGAAGATTGGCAAAGTTGTTCGTGCAGCATATATACCGGTTGCATAGAGTTCCAAGGCAAATCATCTCTGACTGGAGGGGGGGTGCAATTTTGGCAGAAGTTTCTAAAATTAATAGGCTCTTCCCAAGGGCTTAGCTCAGGGTTTCATCTGAGTACTAACGGAGTGGCTGGAAAGGCGAACTCATTGATAGAGAAATATTTACGCTGCTATGTTAACTATCAGCAAACTAATTGGGCGGAGCTCCTGCCTTTCATAGAAGTGGCATATAACAACTTGGTACATAGTAGCACTGAGTTCACCCCATTTAAAATAGCTACAGTAGAATTCATACTGATGCCAGGACCTCCAAGAGAACCTCCCTCCTCAGTGTCACTAGATGAGTGGATGGAGATCCTAAAAGCCACTTGGGGAGATGTACAAAAAGCACTAAATAAGGCCAGGAAGTCTTACAAGAGACAGGCTGATCAGAAGACAGCTCTCCAAAAGAAGTTTAGTATTGGAGATAAGATGTACTTGTCCACCAAATATCTTAAGCTGAGGCAACCATATAAGAAACTAAGCCCTAAACATATAGGGCCCTTCCTGATCATTTGGATTATAAGCCCAGTTACGGTAGTGTTAAAATTGCCACAAAGTCTAAGTTGGGTCCATCCATTGTTCCATTGTAGTTTGTTAAAACCATTTCAAGGCTTTAGTTTAAGGCCAGCTGAACAGGAGCCACCTGTTATGGGGGGAGGGGAAGGAACACTACGCGATTAAGAGAATACTGGACTCACAATTTTTTAAAGGGAAGCTGCAATATTTAGTACAGTGGAAAGGATATCCCTTAGCAGATGCGGAATGGGTGGCCACTCATAATGTTAGTGCAGATCGATTAATACGAAAATTCCATGATAAATACCCTCAATGCCCAAAATCCTAATTGAGTATTAATGATTAATGGTGATAATTTGTGTTTAATGTTTTTCCAGGTATACCCTTCTTTTGGGAGGTCAACATGTCAAGATTGAATTGCTACAATGCTTGTTAGCTTCATCATCTTGCCAAAGAAAAGGGGGAAGAGAATTAAATGCCAAGAAGCCATACATGGACCGTGAGAGCCTGCACCATGCCAAGGTCGTTGCCACAGGTACTCAATGGAGAAGTGAACTGTTCCCATAACAAAAAGAAATATTACTATTGGACAATGTGGACACCCGGTGGGAGGGGAGAGGGAATCCAATGTTTAACTAAGCAAGCTTTTGCACAGGAAATCTCAGAGTTGGCTTCGCTTCTTCAGTTCTGAGCTGTTGTATCCAATAAAGTTATGCCTGCTGGGACTTGTCTTGAGGATTCCTTTTGTTGGGTTCACTAGTCAGACAGTTGACACTCTTATTAGTATTTGGCTAATCACCTGCTAGAATTTTTCATATAGTTTTGCTCTTTATATATTTTTCTAACTAGTCAACATATATTTTCTAAATACAGACATTCCCAAAATTGCAGAGCATAAAATGAAATATTATTCGAATTAATTTTCACTGTATTTGCTACCTGCGCTAAATTGCTTGCTTCTGCGAGGAGAACGAGGTTGGCGCTGATAGGGATCACTCGATCCATAGAGGTCAAAGCTTCCTATGCTCAGCAGTTTAGTCTTCTGCATAAAATCTACAACAACCAGACCATTGCAGTTTCCAAATGCAATTCTGTGAAAAGAAATATGGTTTAAGTATTTTAGAGTTATCTCTTTCAAGTACTGAAACTGGAATAGATTTCAAACAAAGAGGCATTCATACAAGGTAATCCTTGTTTTTAATTTTTATTTTTCTTCATCGATTTTTTTTATCATGTATGTTGTCCTTTATTGTTCTTATACTATGAGCCCCAGAGAAATCTGTAGTCAGATGGCATCTAAATAAGATGAATTAAATTTAGCTCATTTTAAGAACCAGATCAGATGATGGGTCATTCATCTTTGGTTTCATGACAGACACTGAAAAGGGAGCCTGCTTGTCAAAAAGAGCTGGCTTAAACTCATAGCCTACAAGTGACATATAGTTCCTAGACCGTCATCTTTATTGCTCTAAGACCAGGCTGCTGACATTCATCAGTGATACAACCAGGGCTTTTTTTTCTCATAGAACGCCCAGAACGGAGTTCCGGCATCTTTTTTTGGATGGAATCTTGTAGGGTAGGCAAGGTGGGTTGTATGACATGTGTGAGTTCTGGCACCTTTTTAAAAAAAAAAAAAAAAAAAACCCCACTGGATATAACCAAATTTTGGCATTAGGATATATGGTCACTTTTTTGTAAGTATGCTTATAAGGATGGGAGTGAGAACAATTTGGCTCTGAGAAACTTTCCACTTCCACATTTGGTCCTAAAACTCCCAAAGTAAACCAAAGAAGAAGTCCATGTGCCTTTGGGTTATATCATATGATCATTGGAGGATCTCCTACAGCTTTTCAGAAGTTGGAAGGCTTAAGTATGTCTTTCCAAGCAGGTTATTCAGGCAATTACTAATCTCCTCTTGATAGGAGGTACACATACTTAAGGTTTTATGGGTCATCCTTCAGGTCTACTCTCTGTGCAACCAGAAAGAAATAAGGACAGTTGCTAGTTCATGAGGAAAAACATTGTACACTTTAAGAAACTATCAAGAGCAATCAAAATGGCACAGAAAGAATTGTAACCAGATGGTGAAAAAAGGATAATTTGGAAAACGATAAAATATTGAATGCTCCAGCCACATGAGTTTATATGATTCAATCTCAAAGTGACTCCTAGGAATGGTGGGCAACATCTGGCATAAAGAAAGGAGAGAGAATGTCTGTTTTTCAGGAACAATGAATCTTCCTGATTCCCCCACACTTATATGAGATCCAATTTATCCTCTTCTGTACCATAGTTAAGATAAGATGGAAATTAACTGGGCCTAAAATAGAAATGCCACAATGATGTCTAATAGTGGCAATTCAGAGGGAGTTTGGGAAAGAAAAATCCAGCAGTATGTGAACTCCACAGCACCACCCATCTCAATATTATGCCCAAGATGTAAGCATCCCTATTCACCAATACAATCCCATCAGAGCAGGAGCATTAAGTTTAAATTAAAGCATCCATAACAGATATCTGAATAGCCTCTCTTTAAGGAAATCTTTGTAGGGCTTCTTATAATTAGTACATTGATGAAAGTACTACCTTCCTATATTATAATACATTATAATGAGTGCAAAATTAGTACATTCCCTAACATTAAATCAGAAACTGCCTTTCTGGAATTTAAATGTGCAGTATTATTTTCCTTCCTCATATACAGTATTCTAATTCCAAAGCATACAATCATACTAAAGGGGAGGCAGGCAGAAACACAAGCAAGGAAGAATTCTTCCTCACGTAGGCTATGCATGGCAACAATATTGTTATGCTCTCAAGCAAAGGAGGATTAGTAGAAGGATAATCATAATAAATAGCAGCATTTTTTTCTCTGACACCAAATTAATATTAAACTGAAAGACAATATATATGTGAATGTCAAGGACTAAATATTACCACCTTCTTATTGTATGCAATTTCCTATTCTTGAATCACATTTTTTTAAATAGTTCATCAATTTCCTTAATGGCTGGGATAGCTTATTAAGTACACCCTTATAGATATAAAATAAAATACAAACACCAAAGGGATGGCTTTAAAAGTTCTGGAGTACTAAAATGTGTTGACTTGTCCCCAAAAAGGAATTGGGAATGGGCTTGCTTTAACTTCAGGAAAAAATTCATTCCACAAAAGGGCATGGAGAAAACAGAATTGGTCATTAATGTCATGCATCTCCATGGCAAGACCTGTAAATGGTAACCCACAAATGAACTAACAGGGTGTATAACACTATAGATAGTCCTTGCTATACAACCATTCCCTTAACTATCATTCAAAATTACAGTCCTCGCACTTATGATCATAGCAGAGTATGCAGTCACATGATCAGAATTTTGGAGCTTGGCAACTGGAACACATTTATGATGGTTGCAGTGTCCCAGGATCACATGATTGCCATTTGCAATCTTCCGGCAAGTGAAGTCAATGGGGAAAGCTGGATTTAATTGCCCCATGATTCCCTTAGTAATTATGATGATTCACTTAACAAATGCAGCAAAAAAACTAGTAAAATTGACTGCAACTCACTTAATGACCCATCACTTAGCAACACTTCTCTGTATGTACACTGAGACAGTGTGAGACAACAAGCAAAAGAGAGTTGTTTCCGATAAACTGAATTTTAGTCTATAAAACCCAATGACATAATATAATCTTTAAAGAGCCCCAATAGTCTTGCTTAGCTTTCATGCAAGATTCTTATGGATAATTTTAATCCCTAAATCTTATGAAGATGGCAGAGTCTTATTGATAACCATACCGAAGGTGTACATATATAGATAAATAGCTGAAATTAACTAGCAAGTTAATTAAGGAACTAATATATAGACCTATAGTTGCATAAACAATATGTAATTTTCCTTCTAGACATAAAACAAATAATTTAGAATTATTCTGCCTGAGTTTTGATTTTTGATTTGAGTGTCATTATGATGCAGACATTTAGTAGCATTTTGATAACTACATTGTCACCATGATTACATGTATTTGAATGTATGTAAAAGGTAACAAGACATTTTTAAATGAGTAAATATACTGTATCATAATGGAAAACTAATGAACTCAGCAGGCTATTTAGGTTTGTTTCCTTGAAAATAATCCTCTAATAATCAATGCAATGAAAGTCATTAAAATAAGGGTCACATGATAGCTGTCTTGAAGGGCTGTCACAGAGAATTTCTTCTCCAAAGCACCAGAAGACAAGACAAGCAGTAGTGAGTGGAAGCTTCTCAAAGACAGATCCAACCTAGAACCTAGAACTGAGAAGAAATTTCCTGACAGTGAGAACAGCTTGTCTCCTGGAGTTATGGGTGGTCCATCACTGGAGGTTTTCAAGAATAGATTGGACAACCATTTCATAGGGATGGTATAGGGTCTCCTGCCTTAAGCATAGAACAGAGGTCCCCAACTTTTCTAGCTCTGTGTACCAGCAGCAGCAGCGGGGAGAGGGGATGCTTTCAAGTGTGCGCCCATGCTTGTGCAAATGGAGCTTTGCACACTTGCACGCTTACAAGCTCACCTGCTGCTTGCAGGGTCCAGTTCCCAATGGGACGCAGCCTGGTACCAGGCCACGGACCATAGGTTGGAGACCTCTAGACTAGAAGACTTCCAAGGTCCTTTCCAGCCCTATGATTCTATAGTCCATGAATGTCTGTGGAGATTCTCAGTCATCCAGGTCATATTTGTCTCAAAGGTGTTTTTTCAAAAGGCAGCTGGATTGTTTTAGCCTTGAGGAGGAAGAAGAAGACATTTTGCTTCTCATCCGAGAAGTTTCATCAGTTCTGGCAGGATGGTGAGGGTGATGGAAGGATGAAGGATTCATATTCTATGAATATACATGCCTCAGAATACTTGGTTTTTGTTCATAGATATGCCAACAGTTTTGAGATTATGAAAATTTTGTATTGATTCATGATAAAAGTAATTAATTTATGATGTTAAAAGTAAAAGTAATTTATGATGGCTGACCCCAGTGGAAAAATAAGTGAAATCCATGCCTTGATTTGAACTACACAGGCTGTAACAGCTTTTAGAACTCTAATGTTTCTTCCTCCATGGTTTGACAGCTTCCATGAAAAACTCAAGAACATTCATGAGGATCCAAATATTGTGTTTATGATAGTACCCAAAATCACCAGATCTTTGATTGTTATGGGTTATTTTTTGCAAAACGCTGTTTTGATAGCACTTTTATTTGGATCTTACATAAGAAGTAATAGGGATCTGTATCTTGGTGCCATATTTTCTGCCATTTTCTTCCAAACCACCAAAAGAAAACAAACTGATTGGAATATGCTTTTCTCTCCCTGGAATAGGTTCTATTACTGGTTCCAGATAGACCTCCATTCTTTTTTTTTTTTTAATAATTTTTTATTTTTCCAAACTCTCCCCCATACATATACCGTGATATTTATCAGATGTTAACATACATTTTTTTACATTCATATATAAGATACTTTTAATAAAATTAAATACATACACATGAGTTTTGGTGTTGCTCGCCCATTTCCCCTTTCACTGTATCCACACTCCTTCTTCTCTACCTTCTTTCTCCCTTTCTTCTCTTCCCTACTTCCCTCTTATTCCTCTTCTCTTCTCTTTCCTTCACCACTCTCCTCCCCTTTCTCCCCACTTCTCCTCTTCTCCTCCAACCTTCCTACTTCCTTCTCCCCTCCTTTACTCTTTTCCCTCTCCTCTCCTTTCTTCCCTCTCATCCCTCTTCAGATACAATTCAGGGGTAATGTCCGAGCAACTCCTCTCTCTATCTGTATTATATAAAATAAGATTAATTTTCTCTTACATTAATACTTCTATTTATCTAACCTTCTCGGTATATACTTCTATAAATATTTATATAGTTATTCAATACTGTGTCGCCTGGATCTCCTTCCTTATCTGCTCCTTCTTCTTCCATCTAAATTGATGTTAACTATCTTTTAACCATATTCTCTTTTCAGCCAATCATAAAAAGTTCCCAAGATTTCATAGTAGATAGATCTCCATTCTAAAGATGACTCAAATTTCCCACTTCCCAACCAGCCAAACTGACCAAACCCAAATGAAGATATAAGGGGATAACTTACAATCCATAGGCTGAATTCATTGCTAGGCTGGTTATTTGTTGAGGAAGCTCACCATCTACACACAACAATTGAATAACAAGTTCTGCTTGATAACCAGGGGGCATTCTTACAGCACGAGTCTTCACACTAAGAAGAAGAGGAGAAACAATTATCAAAATGATCTGATTACCAAATTGGAAATCACTTGCACTTATAAAAAAACTGGCTTTGAGAAAATATAGAGTCAAAATGCGACTATACAGTTTCTAAGGGGAAGAGTGGGTGAGAAACATTAAGTATATATAAATGTGTGTGAATAGTATTGATTGAAGTTTTCTTCCTCTCAACTGCTTGTCTTATCCCAATTCTGTTTTACTCTTCTGAGTAAAACAAATCAGTGTTATATCTTCATATTAGGTCTCATTTGATTCTTGAAGCAAGGGTAACAAAAAAATTATGATGCTTTTTCATATAAAGCAAGAATGCAATCTACAGTAACTCCCGATTAGAAATATTAAAGAGCTATTGGAATAATCCTAACTCACCCTTCCATTGTGGAAAAGAGCAAGATTAAAGTTCTTCCATATCCCTATTTTTTATCATAACCTGACACGTTTCATGGGGTTGAACTGAAGAGCAGGACAGTCTTCACTTTGCAACAAGAATACTCATTTAATGCTGTTTGTGGTTGCTTAACTGTGTGGCACTAAATACAGATAAAGAAATTTTGTTCTTCTCAAAAAAACTCAGTCACTGCATTGGAATGGAAGAATAATAGTGATTTATTGCTATAAATTGTAATGTTTTATTAATACAGGGCCTAAAATGTAACATGACAAAATTCTGTGACTATACGAGTCACAGGAGTGCTAAGTTCTCTCCTGTCTCTATCCTTATCCCATTCTGGAGCTGTCCCAATTTTGTTAGCTTCACTTCATTTCTCTAAACCACAGGTCGGCAACCTGCGGCTCCGGAGCCGCATGTGGCTCTTTGAGCCTTCCCCTATGGCTCCCAGCCTCCTCTGCCATTTGCAGAGAGAGTTAGAGACAGAGAGAGGCACTTGCACTTCCATTCTCTCTCTCTCTCTCTCTCTCTCTCTCTCTCTCTCTCTCTCTCTCTCTCTCTCTCTCAAAAAGAGTGGACTCACGATATTCTCCAACGAGCTGAAAAGCTTATTTGGGCGGAGCTCCTCCCTTTGCTGCATCTCTTCAGGAAGCAGGAAGGGCAGAAGAGAGCTAGCTAGCCCAGCTATGCTGACTCAGGAATTCTGGGAGTTGAAGGCCATGAGTCATAAAAGAGCTGAGGTTGCCTACCCCTGAGCTTGTTGGAGAACAGCTTGAAGCCAGCTTGCCAGGTGAGCAGAAGATCGAAGAAAGGGAGGGGGGGGAGAAAGAGAGGGAGAGAGAAAGAGACAGAGAAAGAGGGGAAGAGGAGAGAAAGAGGAAGAGGGAGAAGAAAGAGAGAAAGAGAGAGAAAAAGAAAGAAAAAGAGAAAGAGCAAGAGAGAGGGAGGGAGGGAAAGAGACAGAGACCCTTTTGACATCTAAAATGAAGATAACACTGCATATATCCTTTTTTACCTTTATTATAGGTGTGTGTATATATGTATGCATGTGTGTGTATATATGTGTGTGTGTATGTGTATGTATGTATGTGTATGTATGTGTATATATATGTGTGTGTGTGTGTGTGTGTGTGTATATATTTAACCTTTATTATTATTATTATTTGTTTGTGTGTGTGTATATATATATATATATATATATATATATATATATATATATATATATATATATATATATATATATATATACACACACACACACAAACAAATAATAATAATAATAAAGGTTAAAAAGGATATATGCAGTGTTATCTTCATTTTAGATATCAAAAGGGTTTTGCGGCTCCCAGTGTTTTGTTTTCGGTGGGAAACGGGTCCAAGTGGCTCTTTCAGTGTTTTGGGTTGCCTACCCCTGCTCTAAACTATCCAAATTCTTTGGAAATTTTGTTTCTGATTTCTAAAGATTAGCTATTCCCCTCATTTTATATACTGAATAGTTTATAAGCATTCTCTTGACCAACTTGTTTATGTTATTTATAAAGACATCAAAGGATATTTGGCCAGCTGGGCTTCATCAGTGTGTGAGAATCTAGCATAGGTGAGAGGTCATGAAAGTCTCCTTAGGAGGAGGAGGAAGAAGGGCTGGTGGTTTGGAGAATACAGCTTGCCCTTCCTTTTTCATCCCCAGACTCAAGCATTCTTTTACTTTTGGGACATTAAACATTCAAACACCTTCTACTCCGATATTCAATGTCAACATAACATTAGGTCTCAGAGGAACAGCAACTTCAAACAATGGGCTTAGAGACTTAGCCAAAACAAATATGGAGGGGTGTGCCAGCCTAGATATGATAGGAATCTATTGTACTACATGGTTATTGGTAGCTACTAAATCAGCCATGCTGAGCTCAGTCTCAAATGAGAGGAATGGTTTCTACGTCTTTCTTAATAAAGAAATAGCACAATGGTGAGCAACTACACTTATTTGAACATTCTGTAACCATTTCTTAGTACAAAAACAGAAAATAATTCTTGAGATACTATTTATACAGAGCTATCAAAATCCATGATACTTCACAATCTTAGCAGAAAAATATAAATGTTGAAGAAATTTTGTTATAAATGTTGAAAAAGAACAGAGAACAAAAACAATTTAAATCAGTCTACATTCTTTACCTGAGAAATGGACTACAATCCATTGTTTGCTCAGATGAAGCATTGCAATTGTCTGAGAGGTCTTTTAAAGATGAAAAATTGGAAGAGGCATCAGCAAATGAAGTCATAATTTCTGCTTCAGGACTAATGGTATCTTCTATCTCATTCTGGAGCTTCACCTCTAAAGACTTTAAAAAATTAAAACTCAGATTAGATTTAGAAATATAGTTAAAAGATACAATATTGTGAAGCCAATCTGCTTTCGCAGTATTCCAGAATGTCATCTACATGCCAGGAAACTGCAAACTTCCCAAACTAGGCTAAGTATGAAGGAATCCATCAAAATTATAATGACTGTCAATTGTAAAGCAGAATTTAAAAAAAACTAATCAGAGGAACAAGGTATTCTAAATGTGCCTTCCTATTGTACCATATTAATCTTGTGGCCTAGATTCCTGGAAATATATTTTTCTGTTCTCATGTAAATATGAAGATGATTCCAGCTTCTTAGAGATTTCTATGAGCAATAGGAACCTAGACATTAAGAAATAGTACTTTCCCAGAATTTGTTTCCCAATCTATCTTATGATGATCTGGACTGAAGACCTGCAAGGTAGACTTGCAAATTTCTCCAAACATATATAAATGATGAGTTAAGTGATGTCATGACCTCCCTCTCGCAGTGCCTGGAGGCTGTTAGGGGCTGGATAGGGAGCAACAGGTTGAAACTGAACCCTGGCAAGACCCAGTGGCTCTGGGTTTGGGGTTCTTTGGTTCATGGCTATATAAATTTTCTAAATAAATAATAAGTCTCAGTAGACCACTAAAAGTGTGAGCTATGATATCCCAGGCATCCCTTACCCTTTCAAGGACTTAGACTCTAAAACTTATTTGGTTCCTTTAGACATTTGAGATGAAGATGGCAGGCTAGGAATTTGGCTGATTCAAAAGAACTGCTAGGTTTCCCTATGGAGGAAGGCATAGGCTATTAAACTTCCAACTTTTTCTGGAGCTGTTTGTGAGGAACTCCACAGAACTGCAGAAAAGTAATTGAGATAAAGCAAATTCATAAATTACAAATTCAAGACTGCAAATTCTCTTGATTTAAAAGCATGGGTTATAAGGAGGAAAGACGGTTAGAAGTTCTTCTGAGACCAATAGAGTGTGTTTTGTGTGTGTTGTTCGTCCATCGATTTTGATGAGGACCTTGACATCTTGTAGATTATGGGCCATCAACGATGTGTCTGTAGGTGGCTGATAAGACCGATGTTAGCACGGAGTGTTCTGCCACATACTGAACAAAGAAATGTAGACACTGTTACTTCAGCATTTACAGCTCTGGCTTTGCGGAGTGCTCGCTTCTCTTGTGCCAAGATTGTCCTTCTGTGTTCATATGTCTGGCAACTGTTATGACGTCCTAGGCTGAGATTTCGCTGTAAATAAGGAAACTACCAGCAGGAATGAAGAACAATGCTTTACTAGTGAGGTGAAGCATGAACAAAGTCGGCACTGAGAACCATCCGTTCTCAGTGCTCTTATATAATACTTGTATCCACCACACCCAACACCACATCTGTTTCCCACATGCCCAACACCACTTAGCCCCACCCAATTACCCCAAGAAACCACCATCTGGTCTTCCACAGTAATCATATGTCCCAGGTGCTGTGAGTCTGTCCTGATGAGTAATTGCCTCTGTGCAGGTGCGGCCTTGCTAATTTGCGTCTTAGCTGTCTCTGCACATGTGCGGTTTAGCCAGATTGTCTCTTGGCTGTCTCTGCGCATGCGTGGAACTGCCAACTGTTTGTGTGCATGTGTGAGTCGTCCTGGCCAGTGGCATTAGTGCGCATGCGCGGATCAGCTGGGGAAGTCCGCGCTGGGATGTTGGGCCTGTGCTTGGCCTCGTAAAGCGTCTTCGCTAATCCTTCAAGAGGGCATCAACCCTTGATCGTCATGGGCTGTCAGCGGTGGCCTCAGAAGACCAGAAATGGCCGGTTAAGGCAGGCCCAGGTAGTTTGGAATTTACTGGAGCAACCGGTGATGGGTTTCCATACAGCAATGCCTCATAGGGCCCAACATACCGCCCCCCTTACCAGGGTTCCCCCTAGGAAGGAAAGTACAACTTGTTGGCATAGTACCTGTCTTCTTATCTCCCCCCCCCCGGCTTTCCTGGATACTTTACATGGAATGCCTTAACCAACTGGGGTGCATGGACGTCACCCTCAACCACCCAAGATGCTTCTGACAATGGGTACCCTTTCCATAATACCAAATAGTACAGCCTACCCCGTTTCATTCGTGAGTCCAATATCACCTGCACCTCATAATGGTCAGATGTGACAGGACCAGGTGGATTTTGATACTTGATATTCGGATACTGGCTTCAATAGGCTACTGTGAAACACAGGATGAATTTTCCCGAGGAACATGGGAAGCTGAAGTCTTACCGTGACCAGGTTGATTACCTGAGTTATTTTGAATGGACCTATATATTTCGGTCCCAGTTTTTTGCAAGGAATCCGTAACCATATGTATTTTGTGGACAAATATACTGATTGTCCTACAGTAAATGGCTTTGTCTGCCTGCTCCTTGGCCTTCTCATCTGCTTTCATTAACGCTTTCCTAACTATACTCCAAACTCCACTGACCTTAGATAACCAGTCCTTGGGTAAATACGGATGGGATTTATACGTTCGGTACTCGGGCATACGTACAAAATCCCTACCTGACACTACTTGGAAAGGGGTGAAACCGGTGCTGCTATGTACAGTGTTGTTGTAGGCTACTTCTGCGAAAACAACTAGGTCCACCCAATCGGTCTGCTGATATGAAATATAACTACGCAGGTATCTCTCTATTGCTGCGTTTGCCTGTTCCGCAACGCCGTTCGTGCTTGGATGATACGCCGAACTGAGACCTTGTGAAGAGCCGAGTAAATACACAAAGTTGCTCTAGAATTGCGCTGTAAATTGGACTCCACGATCGGATATAATTCTACCTGGGGCGCCATGGATACGATAGACATGGGTGAGAAACATGCGGGCAAACCTTTGGGCCGATGGTAATCCCTTACAGGGAATAAAATGAGCCTGCTTAGAAAATAAATCAATTACTGTCCATGCTGAATCAATCACAGTGTATCCCTTGCTATTGGGAAAATCTACAATAAAGTCCATGGATATATCCTGCCATGGATATTCTGGATCAGTCACTGACTGTAGAAGCCCCAAAGGTTTCCCGGGGTGATGTTTGGAGATGGCACATGTTCATGCTTCACCTCACTAGTAAAGCATTGTTCTTCATTCCTGCTGGTAGTTTCCTTATTTACAGCGAAATCTCGGCCTAGGACGTCGTAATAGTAAGTTGGCACTGAGAACCATCCGTTCTCAGTGCTCTTATATAATATTTGTATCCACCACACCCAACACCACACCTGTTTCCCACACGCCCAACAACACCTAGCCCCACCCAATTATCCCGAGAAACCACCATCTGGTCTTTCACAGTAATCATATGTCCCAGGTGCTGTGAGTCTGTCCCGATGAGTAATTGCCTCTGTGCAGGTGCGGCCTTGCTAATTTGTGTCTTAGCTGTCTCTGCGCATGCGCGGTTTAGCCGGATTGTCTCTTGGCTGTCTCTGCGCATGCGTGGAACTGCTAACTGTTTGTGTGCATGTGTGAGTCGTCCCGGCCAGTGGCGTTAGTGTGCATGCGCGGATCAGCTGGGAAAGTCCACACTGGGATATCGGGCCTGTGCTTGGCCTTGTAAAGCATCTTCGCTACTCCTTCAGGAGGGCATCAACCCTTGATCGTCATGGGCTGTCAGCGGCGCCTCAGGAGACCAGAAATGGCCGGTTAAGGCAGGCCCAGGTAGTTTGGAATTTACTGGAGCAACCGGTGATGGGTTTCTATACAGCAATGCCTCATAGGGCCCGACAGCAACCCTAGTACACCAAGGTGCACCATGTCGGTCGATCATGCGCCAGAAGTTCCCAAGAGATGGTGTTAATATCCAGGGACCTGAGAGAGGCTTTCAGCGTATCTTTGTATCGCTTCTTTTGTCCCCCGTGCGATCGTTTTCCTTGAGACAGCTCACCATAGAAGAGCTGCTTAGGGATGCGATGATCTGGCATCCTTACAACATGGCCTGGGCTTTCATCAACAGAGTGTAAATTGATGATAAGCCTGCTCTGGAGAGGACATCTGTGTCTGGTATCTTATCCTGCCACCGGATCCTCAGAATTCTACGAAGGCAAGTCATGTGGAAGTAGTTCAGTTGCCTAACGTGCCTCCTGTACACTGTCCAGGTCTCACTAGCATACATCAGAGTAGTTAGCACTGCTGCCTGGTAAACTTTAAGCTTAGTAGCAAGGCTTATTCCACGGCGGTCCCACATGTTAGTCCGCAATCTGCCAAATGCAGAACTTGCCTTGGCAATTCTACAGTTGACTCGTTGTCAATTGTCACTGCACTGGAGAGGGTACTACCAAGATACATAAATTGGTCCACTGCTTGCAGCTTTTGTCCCTTTACTGTGAATAGAAAATAGACCAACAGAAAATAATATTTGAAGCTCAGAGTTGAACTGTGGGGTCCTTATGCTCTCTGAGCTTAGTGTTTTTCTTGCACACATATTCTTCCATGCTTGCACCTGCACTAATGATGTTATTTAGTTTGGTAATGAAACATTTACAAGAAAACCACCAAGCTCAGAGAGCACCAAAGACCAAACAGAGAAAGATCCAGAAGAATAAAAACTAACTGTCAGAATGGGAGCATTCAATAAAATGTTTTGTTTTAACAGGTTCAGTTTGTACTTGGAAAATATTAATTTTGTAGCATCAGAATAACCTGCTGATTCCAAAAAGGTCTGCTTTGACATTCTTCCCATGCAAGTCATCCTCAAAAGTATGCTTATTACAGCTTTTTTTGAATGTTTAAAATATATAGGAAAGCCATAATATCTAGCTGCATATTCAGGTTTCAACTATAATCACTGCATGGTAAACATAGCCATGTTTACTGATAACTATAATTGATTAAAGGGAAACTTTAATGTAAGCAAATCAGTGTATAAGCAACACTCATACAAACTTACCGATATTTCAGTATTAACTTCATGTTTGCTGAATCTATAAACGATAACATATGCAGAGACACCAGCTATGCAAAATATTCTACTTTCAGGACACCAGTACATTAACTGGATTGCACAAGGATCCTCTTCTATCATATCTATTGCTGGCTTGCCTTCCAACTTTCGTTTTTCAAATATTTTTGAAGTTTTTAATTTGTACAGCATTTGCAGTGTGACTAGAAAAAATTGAAACGATCTGTTATATTACTTTGATGTTAAAATGGAAAGTGGAAAGAAATCGTATTGTTACAATCTGTATTTTCTATTATCGTCACTATTTTGGGATCCTCACTATTTGTGGCCCTCTGATCGAAAGCACAGGCACACTGTAAAAAATCTGGTATTTAGTGCTTACCCCCCCCCCCAAAAAAAAACCTAAAAAAAGGACAAACTTCAGTGCTAAACATCCTGTACTGTCAAAAGAATACTTGAACCTTCCTTTGCATTTTTCAGATATTATATTGTAGCATATAATCAGCAATCTGTTTCTGATGGGCAGCAGATGAATTGAGCAGCAGGGAAAGGGAAAGAGATTCCTTATGACTGAAGGGGCTTCACTTTGTGCAGCACTCTGCTTTAAATGAGAAAAACAGACTACATTCTATGTACTGCACTCCAGTCTTCTTTCAATCATTTCAATTGCTCATTAATCATTTGAATATGCAATTAAACAGAAGTGGAAGCCTCTTAATGATCAATTGCAGAGTCAGAAAAAAGATCGCATGAAGACTAAACCATACTAGAAATCTAACTACTGTTAGATTTCTAGTGTCTTTGCAGGCATACAATTTTGACTTTTATTCATTCCTACTAATTCACACTCCGCTACAATTATTCCCTTTTAAATAATATTTTACAGCTTGTCAGGAATTCATTACATTGTACCAATTTCATGTATTTTGAGTAACAGATTCAATAACTGCAATTAATTCACTCATTTCCAAATCTGTAACATATATTTATAATGCAGAAATAAATTAAAAAACTTACTGGCAGAAGCATCCCAAAATTTTACTGATCCGTCTGCATGACTTAAAAGAATATAATAAAGGTCAATTAAAACAAGGTAGAATAACATTATCATCATCATATACTTCTACTAAGACTGAACTTGGTTTCAGTTCCTGTGATAAAAGAGCACAGGTGACAAATCTCAACTGCCATCTATAGTCATTGGGAACACATAACTATCTATAGTCATTGGCCGCATAACTCATCTGAAATGTACTGTAGAACAAAGATTTCTTACACTAGCTAAAATTAAATAGAAGTATGATAAGGAGCAGCCAGGTTTTGGGTGGATGAAGAAAGCTCCAGCTACTTTAATGGATTCTGTCCTCAAGTGGCTTTTTCAAACATTGGTCGCATGCATATCTTTGCAAATGATTTTTGCTGCAACCTACCAAAAGCCAATATTTATTTATTTATTATTAGATTTTTATCCTGCCTTTGTTACTTTATAAAAAACTCAAGGTATCAAACATATGGAATTCTCCTTCCTCTTTCTATTTTCACCACAACAACAACTCTGCATAGAAATGAGTGTCTCCACAAGCAGATTTTTCCCCTCTATTAACAAAAGCAGACTTAACCACTGCAGAAAGAGGATCACATCAAAGAGCATTCCAAAGTTACCGTATATCTCTCTTCTTCAGACCTAAGACTTAATTTCAAATAGGCAAGTCTCCTGTTCTTGAAAAGATACATGTGGTATGAGTGTAACAAAGGCTGGTAACCTAATACATACCTTATATATGTTACTAAATGTGTATTGTGAAAGTCTCAATTTATCAAATCATCAGGGAATGGAATTCAATATCTATAGGCCCATTTAATATTGTAATGACCATGACATATGGAAAACATAATTTAGACTGTAAAAGGAATAAAGGGCGAATACAAATTTTAAAAAGTGATAGATTGGGTTTATGAAATTAAGAAAAATGAGAAGGATGTAATATATTGGACTGAAGGTTTCTAACAGTTTCTTGTGGAGTAGAATTAATGAAGGGAAGAAAAAGTGCAGATTAAAATATGAATAAAAGGGCTAACATGTATATTAAAAAGTATAAATGTATATAAAAAGTATAAATCCATGTCCTATAGGTTGTTTTAAGAGTGTATAGCTGTAGAAATCCTTGGTAGAGTTACAGTGAAGAGATAATTCTGCATAATTAATAATGATAAAACTGTACAACACTGTGAATTAATACAATACAGGAGGTATCTTATTTTGTTACAATGAATAGCTACATTTGGAGACCTAACATTAATTAGAACTGTTCTTCTTTAGTGAGTATCTGCTTAGAAGAAAAGAGAATGTGGGAACTGCTTAAAACAAAAGTAAGAATTATATTATAAAGTGCCAGAGAAGTATAAAAATATTATATGACAAAAACAAGTATGAGAAAGGATATTTGATGGGATGGTGTAAAAGTAGTGGTTGAATTAAAGAAAAATGCACATAAGAGATGCAGGATGACAGAAAAATATAGTACATCATTCTAGCATGCAATGCTGTGAGAATGTTGAAAAATTGTGAAGTATAGAGGTGCAACCAGAAAAATGTTAAAATATGTACATTATGGAGTTCCTATGTGACCTATTTATTTTGTATATGAAAGTTACATCTACTATATGCCTGTTAACTGGAAAATGCTGATCTATTTCTCTACACAAAAGGAATAGCAGGAATTAATACAAAAATTCCAGTGGGATTAGTTTAACAGAACAGAGTTGGAAAGGACTTTGGATATCTTCTAGTCCAATCCCCTGCTCAAACAGAAAACTCTGTACCATTCCAGTCAAATGGTTATCCTTAAAAACCTCCAGTGATGGAGCACCCATAACTTCTGGGGCAAGCCATTCCACTGATTAGTTACAGTTCCTGCAATTGTCCAATTGTATGTTTTAGCCTCAGACCCCTAATCATCTTTGTTGCTCTTCTCTGCTCTCTTTCTAGAGCCTCAACATCTTTTTTGTATCGTGGTGACTAAACTGGATGAGGTATTCCAAGTGTGGTCTACCAATGCAGTATCAAGAGGTACTAACACTTCATGTGATCTTGATACTATTCTTCTGTTGATGCAGCCTAGGACCGCATTGGCTTTTTTTACAGCCGCAGTACATTGCTGGCTCTAGTGCAGTGGTTCTCAACCTTTCTAATGCCGCGACCCCATAATACAGTTCCCCATGTTGTGGTGACCCCCAACCACTTATACATCACCAGGTGCCAGGGGCGTGGCCAAAGAAAAGGGGGGGAAAATGGCGGACAGCCTTGTTTGGCGACCCCCGTGAAATGGTCGTTCGACTCCAAATGGGGTCCCGACCCACAGGTTGAGAACCACTGCTCTAGTGGTTGTCCACTAGAACTTCTAGATCCCTCTCACAGTTACTTCTGTTGAGCCAAGAACTTCCTATTCTATACTTGTGCATTTGGTTTTTCTTGCCTAAGTGTAAAATCTTCCTTTTCTAAGCACTGAATTGCATTTTGGGGGGGATAGAGCTCAGTGTTCAACTCAGTCAAGATCCTTCTGTAATCTTGAGCCTATCTTCTAAAGCAGTGTTTCCCAAACTTGACAATTTTAAGGCATGTGGACTTCAACTCCCAGAATTCCACAGCCAGCATTGTTGGCTGTGGAATTCTGGGAGTTGAAGTCCACATGCCTTAAAATTGTCAAGTTTGGGAAACACTGTTCTAAAGTGTTGGCTATTTCCCCCAACTTCTCTGCAAATTTGAGGAGTCCCCCTTCTATCCCCTCATCTAAATCATTTATGAAGTAGTTGAAGAGTACTGGGCCCAAGACTGAAACTTGGGGTACCCCACTGCATGCTTTCCTCCATGTGGATATAGTTTCATTGAGGACTACATGCTGAATGCAGTAGTCAGCCAGTCATGCAGTTATAAATGCATCTGGTGATGATACTTTTTCTATCTTACCAAGAAGTGGGCTGTAGTCTACTGTGTCAAGTGCCTTACTGAAGTCCAAGTATACTACATCTACAGCATTTTGCTGTTCCACTAATTTAGTCATTTTGTCAAAGAATGCACTAAGGTTTGTCTGGCATGATCTGTTTTTGACAACCCATATTGGCTTCTAAATAAGTTTATTAAATATGCCTAGGAAAATAGCAGAATTCTGGTTAAAAAATTAGAAGCTATGACACTGAACAAAATTTGGGAAGTGGCATGCAAGTTTGTGTTTAATAGAAGGTAAGCAGATGAGATTTTTTAAAAAAAATATTTTATTGGAAAAATATAATAACCCCAGAGGGAAAACCAAAACTATGACTTTATTCATACTGTCTTTATTATAATGTTACAGTAACAGAATCTTGCAAATCTCACAGCACTTCTCCCCATCCTTGCCTTTAGAAACATAGAATCATATGGCTGGAAGGGACCTTGGAGGTCTTCTAGTCCAACCTCATGCCAAGGCAGGAGACCTTATAGATTATCAAGACTCTTTTCCATTTAGTTTCTAATTAGATATAATGGGGTATGAGAATAATCTTCAGAAACAGGAGGAAGAGCCACAGTCTACATAATAATCTGATAATGGGGCAAGCGCCTCAGAATGGACTCTCTCTACATATGATAAATGGTTAAGGGAACTAGGTAGGTCTACCCTAATGAAGACAAGGATTAGTGGGGTGGCATGATAGCTGTTTTCCAATACTTGAGGGAATAGCACGGAGAAGAAGGTGTTGACTTATTTTCCAAAGACCTGAGGGCAGGACAAGAATGAGTAGAAGCTTGTTAAAGAGAGAAGCAACCTGGAACTAAGGAGAAATTTCCTGACAGTGGGAACAATTAAGCAATGGAACACTTGCCTCCCAGAATTGTACATGTTCAATTGCTGGAGGTTTTCAAGAAAAGATTGGACATCCATTTGTCTGGGATAGTGTATTATAAAAAAATAATCATGTAGAGATTGCTAGACACTGATAGAAATAAAAGAAAGGACTTCAAAATTTAATATTGAAAGAGAAATTTAAAATTGAATTTGCTGGAGTAGAAATTTCTGAGTAGAGAAGCTATGGTGGGAAAGAGGAAAGGTTAACGTAAAGGAAGTAAGATAAACATATAGGCAAAAATAGCTGGGTCTGAGAAAGGAAGAAGAGAAGCCATAAAAAAATATATAGCTGTAAAAGGAAATGGCTAGCCAGGAAAGACAGGTTGAATTGGAGAATAGGAAAATAAGCTGAATAAGATAAGAGGAAAGGCACACTGAATTGAAAAGCAGGAAAAGCACTTATTATTTAAAATGGGAACATAAATATCTACAGAGTTTAAAATAACCATTTAAATGTCTAATTTTTCTTATTATTATTGTATATGTGAATATGATTTAATATGTAGCAGGAAATATGTAGGAGGCGGTCAGAAAGAGTGGAAGGAGGGGGATGAATTAGCAAATTTGGTGAATTTTGAGGATTAGGGGTGTCAGGGGACTAATCTGTTTTTTGGTCCATCTTTTTAGGAATCCCTGATAAACCTTAAAAGTTGGATCCCTGGAGGAGGAAAGGGTGTACTCGGTGGATTCTGGAGCAACCAGATTTACCCTGAACTATACACCTCCAGGAATGCAAATTGGGAAAGGGAAGATTCAGGATCAGGCAATTATGGACATGTAGTAGAAGCAACATATTTAAATCTGCTATGGACCAGACAGTAGTAAAAGGACCTGAATTCTGTATTGGTTAAAGGGAGCTGCAATTTGGCCAGGGGATACTTAATTGGTAAATTGGGAGTTGTTATTATGGGGAATAAAAGAGAAATAATTGTAAATATTATGACCTTGAGTGAGGAAGTTCAAGGAAAAGTGGACCCTCTTATATGGGCCCAAGAGGGCAATAGAAGAGGGGTACATATGGATCTTTTAAAGGTGACTTTAAAGAACCCTGGGGAAGTAATTCACCAGATACAGTATAACATTACATTGGAAGGAAGAATGGGTTTAAAGCCCATGGTGGAAGGGCTATTGAAGGGGGGTGAAATTTTTGAGCAATCCTTTTAAACGTGTTTAGTTTGTTACTTTTTTAACCCAAGAATTTCTGCCTTGGAAAAGTAAGAGATGCAGAAAAAAAAGAAGAAAAAGAAGAGGGAGTTTCTGTCTGCATGTTTGTTTGTGTGTTTTGTTTTTTTTAAAGAACAGAAATTGGGTAAAATTTCCTGATTGTAAGAATAATTAATCAGTGGGATAATTTTCTCCAGAAACTGTGGATGCTTCATTATTGGAGGTTAGAAATTGATAGGGTCTCCATTTTTGGGAGGAGGTTAGAAATTGATAGGGTCTGAAATGGATAGAGTTTCCTGTTTCAGTAAGGGGCTGGACTAGAGGACCTCTAATGTCCCATCCAACTCTGATATTCTGTTTTTGTATGTGTGGCATGCTTCAGTGATTTTCCTTTGCATTTTAGTTTGGATTTATTTGAGGGTATTCTTGTCAAAGAAACAATCTTATGATGTTTTATTTAACATCTGATAAATGTGTGTCTTTGGGACTTCTTACTACTGCAAAAAAAAAAGATGATTAATTGCTGCATACTGTGTGTGTCCAATTTGTTTTTCTTTTCCTTGGAGCCAAGGAGGGGAAGGGAAATCTTTATAGAAAACCAATTTGGTTTCAGGATTATAGCCACAGGCTGCAAGGCTGGATTTGAGTTCAAATCCTGCTTTAGCCATGAGGGTTGGCTGAGTGTTTTGGGGCTGGTTTATTTTTGTTCAGCCCTAGGAGGGAAGTATTGGCAAGCCACTTCTGTAAATGTTATGGCAATTTTCCTCCTGAGGGCTGTTTCAAGCAAAAGTTTTGTATAAATGTTTACTCTGTCTGATTTAGTGAAGGGGAAGGGGGAAATAATCTTTTGTCTTCTTAGCTATCCGGTTTGATGTCTGCCTGAGACAAAAGGCATTCCAAAAATGTTGGCCCAATGCTAATTGGTGAGCCTATGTGCTTTACTTTTTAAAATCCTGAATGTGTTATTTACAATAAGTTTATTGAGTTACATTTTTGTAACGTGGTATCTAATCAGAGTGAAAGGGGGAGGAGAAAGAAAAATGTGACAATTTGTGATAGAGCTTCCATGGACAAGTATAGTCTATCTGATACAGGACAAATGATTTTTTTCTTTCTTTCTTTTCTTTCCTCCACTTTTAAGCTGTGGAAGCAAATACATTTTTATGTAGCTTCCCAGTTTTGTAAGATCTTATTCTGGGAATTATAAAGAAATGAGAAAGCAACTTTTTGGCAGAAGAAAGGATTGAGGGTATCTAGCAAATAAAGCCCAATTGGTATGAAAGGAGGTAAAATATCTAGAATATATTATAATTGGAGGGGAAAGGAAAATAGATAGTAAAAGGATTGAGGCTATAGTAGATTTATAATTACCAAACAACAAAAATGGTCTTAAGGGGATTTCGTGGTTATCACAAGGTACTGCAAGAATGGTGATCCAAAAACTATATGAGGGGAGTCATTGGAGAATTAAAGCATAGGTAGAAATGTATTTGAAATTCTATGCTACCCTTGGAATTTATGGGATAGTCCAAAGGGCTACAGAGGGATGTTTGATATGTAAAAGGGTTAATAAAGGGTTAAGGCTCCCAAAGGAGGGAGACAAATAGCTAAATGTAGAACAAGTACTGAGGTCTCTGTCTTCTCTTTGAAAGGAAGGCTTGATGGCGAAACAACTCCTTTGGAATTTCCAGTCGATAAGATCCAGCTAGGACAGTGGGTGCTGATTCATAAATGGAAGGAGGAACTTCTACAACCAAAGAAAAGAAGTTCCTTATATTAAATCTGCTGTCTGGAGGGCTGAGAAGGGTTGGACTCACTACACACGAGCAAAGGTGGTGACTGGACCTGAAAGAGGGTGGACGGTTATTCCAGAACAAAGACTGAAAGCCACGTTTAAAAGGACTTGAATGGGTAGTGGACCAGAACCCCTACCTATTTTGAATATCTCTATTAGAATTTCAGGTGACCCCAAATGAAGAACAAAAATGTTGGTGGTGACACATCAGAGAAGTAAAAGTGGTTTGTTACAAATAAAATGAATAACTAAGACAAAAGTCATACCATTAGAAACTAAAAATGTAGAACTGTACATTGTAAGAATTAGGTGGTAAATGTATATCTTTCGTTATTATCACTGTGATTGCTGTAGCTGTTATTATTGTTGTAATTGTGGACCAATTTGTGGGTGTGAAATACTGTGTAATAATCATGAGGGATAGATTCTAATTCTAATATTACTGAAGACAACAACCAGAACAGGGTGGGAAATAAAGGTAAATTTTTTTTGTGGAATTTAAAGCTAGATGACAATCATGAAGCAGAATGGATATTGCAAAAGGAATCAGGAAAGTGGCTAAAGCTCCTGAACAAAAGTATGAAAATATGTGGAGCGATTGGGGTTGGTTAACTAATTGGTTTCCCAACACTGAATGGTTAAGACAAATGTTTCTTGGCCTAATTTTTTTAGTGGTTGTAGGACTTATGTGTTGTGCATGTCTGCAATGTATTCCTTTATGTGGATCTACTTTAACCAAAGCTGTAGGAAAAGCTTTTAGGAAAGTCTTAGGAAAAGAAGAAGTTATACGGTTAATAGTTATAAGATTTTCTAAACATGATAATGAAGACCTTTCAGTGTAATAAAAATCAAAAGGGGTATTTAATAGAAGTAAAAGAAAGGTCTTCAAAATTTAATATTGAAAGAGAAATTTAAAATTGAATTTGCTGGAGTGGAAATTTCTGAGTAGAGGAGCTATGGTGGGAAAAGGAAAGGTTAACATAAAGGAAGTAAGATAAACATATAGGCAAAAATAGCTGGGTCTGAGAAAGGAAGAAGAGAAGCCATAAAAATATATATAGCTGTAAAAGGAAATGGCTAGCCAGGAAAGACAGGTTGAATTGGAGAATAGGAAAATAAGCTGAATAAGATAAGAGGAAAAGCACACTGAATTGAAAAGCAGGAAAAAAACTTACTGTTTAAAATGGGAACATAAATATCTACAGAGTTTAAAATAACCATTTAAATGTCTAATTTTTCTTATTATTATTGTATATGTGAATATGATTTAATATGTAGCAGGAAATATGTAGGAGGCGGTTAGAAAGAGTGTAACCTCATAGTACCTCAGTCAATGGGGAAAGAGGAGGGATGTGGCAGCCGGGACAAGGGATGTATAAAGAAGGAAATATTTTGGGTTAAAACTTTGGAGAGAACCAAGCTTTGATAGCTTCTTTCCCCGCTTATTGCAATAATCAAAACAAAAGGCCTTCTCTGTGTCTTGGCTGGTTATTGGTCAGTCGAGCTTGCCTCTGGTCACGAAGGAAAGTAGCCAGGAGCACATAACAACACTCTTAGCCCTCCCCTGGCCAAAAGATGACACTCTATCAAAAATAACAAAAAGATTTTTTTTAATAGATTCAGTGCTTTTTCTTTTAAAGAAACCTGAACAACACCCTCCTTAAAATAAATAGGCCAAACATTTCTTTTTGCTCTCTGATATTAGCAACATGGGATGGGTGAGGAAGACAAGAATACAGAACCATGGGTCCTATCAATATTCTTGGATATCAAAAACTACAATTCTTCCCATTTTTTTCTCAGATGAGGACATTGATACCTTTGAAATTCTCATGCAGTGATGGAGAGAATTTCAGAGCAGATGTTAACAATTTACTAAGTGCAAATTCTGAAAAATTGTCACAGAAAGCTAGCCGCTTCCACATCTGCTTTTTAAAGTGAGATCGTGAGTATTTAAAAGCAGATGGAGCTGACCAGGAGAAGTTAGATTTGGGATTATTTAAGACTTTAACTCCTGAGGAAACATCTTCTTTTTTTAAAAAAAAGATTCTTCCTTTGTCTGAAGAAAGAAAGGGAAAGTGACAGAAGTTAAAGATGGCGTTTGGCTATTTCTGTTTGTTGCAACAAAGTTAATAGAATTTTCAACTTCTAAGGCAAGAACTTTCTTCTTTTCTTTTTAGGGACTGTATTATTTTGTTTCTTTTTCCTTATGATTGACTGGAATCTATATTATAAGACTGTCAATTTAATGTTATAGGACTGTAATTTTACCGATATTGCTTCAAAAATGGCTTCAAAAAGATTTGTGTCTTCGGTTCCAAAAGCCTCTATCTCCTCCCCGATGACACAGTCCGTCTCTCAAACTAAGCCCAAGTCGCCCCCTCCTTCTCCTCCTCCACCTGCTTTTTCACTTAAAGATATACAAGACGCTCTAAAACAAACTGCTTTAGATATTAAAGAAGAAGTGGCTGATCTTTTGGATATCAAATTGGCTTTGGAGAGGGCGGCAATGGCAGAATTATTGGAGGAGAAGAATAAAGATATGAGGGATGATATTGTGTTTGCCTTTCAAGGTCTTGCTGTGCACATTGAGAGAATTGATGACAGATTGGATGAAGTGACGGAAAATGCAGAGAAATTGGAATGCAGAGTTGATGAAGTTGAGCATAAGATAGAGATGACACAGGATGAATTACTCATTTCACAGTATAGGGATATGGAATTAGCTCTGCGCATCAGGGGTTTGAAAGAAAACCTGCAAGAGGATTTAAGAGAGTTGGTGGTTAAGGATATCGCTTTTAATCTGGGATGGAAACCAGAAGAAATCTGGGATGGGATTGAAAAAAATTTTTAGAGTGAATTCATGGATTGCCAGACAAAGAAATTTACCAAGAGATGTGGTCATATATTTTTCTAGAAGATTAATTCGCAATGAAATTATACAAGCTTTTTATAAACAGAGATTCCAAATTGCAAATCAAGATGTTATAATTTTAAAAGAAATACCTCCCAAAATTTTAAGAAAAAGAAAAGAATTTACTTTTTTATCAGAGCAGCTTAAACGTCATCAAATCCAGTTTAGATGGGAAATTCCAGCTGGGATAGTGGTGAACTACCTAGGAACGCGTTACAGATTAAATACAGTGTTAAAGGCAAAAGATTTTTATTCTACCGTTCTGAAGGCTGTTTCGCCCGTATCTCCCCAAGCTAGCAAAACTGGAGACAAACAAGTAAATTGGAGGTGCTATTGCCAGTGATTTATAAGCGGAGTCTGCTTTACAGGTTTTAGAGATTAAAGAACAAAGGATGACTCGTGCTGCGCATAGACTCAGGGAAAAAGAACGGAAGCAAAAGGCCAGTGAAAAAATAGAAGGAACTATTGTTACCAAGCCTGTGGGAGGAGCAAGACCAAAGAGATCTTCTACAGTTGATCTACAAGTTATGCTTCAAAGGCTTCAAGCGGCTTTGGATGTCAAAGTTTCTGACATGGAATGTTAATGGCTTGAATTCACCACAGAAAAGGAAAAAAAGTATTTCATTATTTGAAACAATATAACAATGACGTTATATGTTTGCAAGAAACTCATATAACTTTGAAAGACTCTAAATACTTGATAAATTCTCGTTTAGGTTCGCATTTTATAGCTCCTGCCCCGGGAAAAAAAGGGGGAGTTGTAATTTATGTTTAAAAAAAACTTATCAGCTAAACTAATTGATTCTGATTCTCAAGGAAGATATGTTATTATTGAGTTGGTATCGCAAGGCAAGAAATTCCTTATTGTTGGACTATATGCTCCAAATCAACAACAGAAACAATTTTATAAGTTTTTGCATGGTAAAATAAATCAGTTGGATTATAAATCGGTGATTTTGATGGGTGATTGGAATGGAGTTTTGGACACAAGGAAGGATAAGAAGGGTTCTTTTAAAACTCTTAATCAAACTAGATTGCCAAAAGCCTTTTTTGATATGAAAGATGATTTGGAACTTACTGATATTTGGCGAGAGAGGAATTTAAATGAAAAAGATTTTACTTTTTATTCTGACAGACACCAATCATTCTCCAGGATTGATTTTTTCTTGATTACTACTGATTTTCTTTCTAGGGTTAAAAAAGTCAAGATTTTTCCTAGGACTTTATCTGATCATAGTCCAGTTTGGTTGGAGTTATTTATGGAAGATGGGAATAGAAGATCTTGAAGGCTGAATGAAAATTTATTTACAAGCGAGGAACTGGTGCAGAAATGCAGAGAACATTTGAAGGAGTTTTTTGTTTTAAATATGAATAAGGGTACCTCAATGTCTATGGTGTGGGATGCTAGTAAAGCTTACATGAGGGGTTTTTTGATTCATATGAATAATGCTTTTAGGTCTAAATGGACTCAAAAACGTAAAGAAATTGAAGAATAGATTAAATCTAAAGAAAAGGGTCTTGTTTTAAATCCAATGGATAATAAGTTAAAGGTTTCTATAAATTTGCTTAGGGAGCAATTCAATATGTTAATGGCAGATCAGGTTGCAACTAATTTGTGTTATATGAAACATAATACTTTTTGTAATGCTTAATAAGCCAGGGAGGTGGTTGGTTTATCAATTACATAAAAAACAGAAGGCTAGAATTATAGAGAAAGTAAAATATAAAGGTAATGAAGTTTATCAACAAGATTTGATCAAAAAGTGTTTTTTAGATTTTTATACAAAATTATATGCTAGTAATAATATACAGGCTTTAGATGTAGAGAAGTATTTACAATCAATACATTTTCCTAAACTTTCTATTGAATAACAAAATGTGATGAATTGTTTAATTACTTCAGAGGAAATTGGTTTTGCTATTAAACAGTTAAAGATTGGAAAGGCTCCTGGCACAGATGGATTAACGGCTAAGTACTATAAAATGTTAGGTCAAGAAATGATAGAGCCATTAAAAGAACTTTTTAATGGTATATTGTTGGGAGCTTCGATTCCTCCTTCTTGGCGGAGGGCTTTTATATCATTAATTCCTAAGAAGGATCAGGATCTTACTGAACCTAAAAATTATAGACCTATATCTCTTTTAAATGTAGATTATAAGATTTTTTCTAAAATTTTGGCAAATAGATTAATGCAGGTTGTGAAGGACTTGATTCATAGTGATCAATCAGGATTTATAACAAGAAGGTACATGAAGTATAATACAAGACAAATTATTAATTTAATTGAGTATTTGGATAAGAATAATCAGATTCCTGCGGCTTTTATATTTTTGGATGCTGAGAAAGCTTTTGATCAATTAGACTGGAAATTTTTGTTTTTATTAATTGAAAAAATGAATTTTGGAGATAAGTTTTTACACGCTCTCAAGGCTATATATCATCAGTAGTCTGCTCAAATTATTATTAATGGGGGATTGACAGAGACTTTTAATATTGAAAAGGGTACAAGACAAGGTTGTCCATTATCTCCTTTGTTATTTGTGTTGACAATGGAGATTTTGTTAATTCAAATTTGAGAGTCTACAATACTCAAGGGAATAAAAATAAATAATAATGATTATAGATTGTTATTAAAGTTAATAACAATAAGACTAAGATATTATTGGGAGTGTTTATAACTGCTTCTAATGGAAAATTATATAAGAATAATTATGGAGTATTATGGACAAAAATACAAAAAGATTTAAATGATTGAAAAAAATTGCAATTGTCGTTGTTGGGGAGAATATCAGCTGTCAAAATGAATGTTCTACCAAAGTTTCTTTTTTTGTTTCAAATGATACCTATTTTAAAAAAAGATGCTAATTTGAATGAGTGGCAGAAGGGTATCAATAAATTTATATGGTCTGGGAAGAAACCAAGGGTGAAGTTTAAGATTTTGCAAGATGCTTGTGAAAGAGGAGGGCTTAAAGCACCTAATTTAAAATTATATTATGATGCAGCTGCATTAACTTTGATAAATGACTGGCTTAATTTAACAAATAAAAATATTCTTTCTCTCGAAGGGTGGGATTTATTATATGGTTGGCATGCATACATAATTTTTTAATAAGAAAATTGATCGGGCTTTTAAATCGCATATTTTAAGAAGTGCCCTACTTTGAGTTTGGAAGAAGTATTATTATAGGTTAAATTATAAAATACTTATTTGGGGGATTCCTGGACATGCAATAGAGAGGATATAGAAGGGGATGAATTTTGGAAAAATTTCATATAAAGAATTACTTATATGGTCAGATAATGACTGGCAATTAAAGTCTTTGGAGGTATTAAGACAAGAGAACATTTTACAGTCATGGTTTCAATATTTACAAATAGTGGACAAGTGGACTTTAGACAAAAAAGTGGGGATAACATTAGGAGATGAAAATCTGATAATACAGATTAAAGATCAGAACAAGGCTCATATAAAAAGAATTTATAATATCTTAATAGAATTGGATTCAGAAACGGAATTGGTTAAAGATTGTATGGTGAAATGGGCTCAGAATATTCAGGAACCAATCCCATTGGATTTATGGGAGATAATTTGGATTAGAAATGTTAAATTCACACAGGCTCAAAATTTAAGAGAAAATTTTTATAAAATGTTTTATAGGTGGCATTTGGATGCTAAAAAGTTATCTTATATGTATCCTAATTTACAGCCAAAATGTTGGAGATGTGGTAGTTCTGATGCAACTTATTTTCATATTTGGTGGACTTGCAAAAATATTAAGGCTTTTTGGATTATGATTTGGTGGAACATTCAAAATATTTTTAAAAGGAAGATAAAGTTTACTCCTCCACTATTTTTATTAGGGATTTTTGATGATTTTGATGTTAAAGAAACTATTTTAATGTTGAATTTAATTACAGCGGCAAGGTTATTGATAGGTCAATATTGGAAGAAAGATTTGTTGCCTACATTAGAAGAATGGACATTTAAGGTTTCCAATCTGGCAGAAATGGCTAAAATTTCTGTTTATTTAAAGGATCATACACAAGAAAGATATATTATGGTATGGAGAAGATGGATAGATTATATTCAAATTAAATATGGAACTAAAAAGTTCCATTTATTTTATGATTAAAAAATAAGTATTATTAATAATAAGGTTTAAAGGGAGTTAAGGGTTAAGTATGATATTAATTGTTGAATAAATTGTTAAACTTGTTTAGCTTACGATTAATATATTTGTTAACTTAATTAGATTATGTTTAATATGTTTGATATACCCTGTATTTGGCTCCGGGAAGTGGGGGGTTGGGGGGTGGGGGGAGGGTTATTGGGTTTATTTTATAACTGTTAATAAAACTTTTAAGTAAAAAAAGAAAGCTATCTATAGTTCTAACTTACCATGAGGGGCATTCTGTTGTAAAATTATTTTTATCCTAAGGACAAATATAATACTAGCAGACATTTTTCTCTATTGCTATCACAGCTCTAGGTGTTTGAAGAGTTCTGAGCTTATCTCACTTGGACTTGTGTTTTCTTGAATCTACTTCTAGTTTCACTCTCAATTTTCCTTACAACAGACTAAGAGGAACAACAATCCTATTAATAACAAAGTCACCCAATTCTCTGTTGGAATATCACTTATATTTCAAAGGCAAATTGGAACAAGGTCCTTATGAATTCTCAGGACTATCTAGATATTTGTTTATTAACTTCCAACTGGACTTTTCAGTCATGCCTTTTGATTTGGAGTAATTTTTTACTTGCTTTCTTTTATATTTGGTGTTATTCACCTTAAGGATACATGGTGAAGAAAGATGGAGTAAAATTTTAAACAACAAATAACAAACCTACAACTATTTCCAACAGCCAGTATCTTATAATAGCACTTTCCTTACCCTGTAATAATAATCTCAGGATATGTCTGTGATCCTAGGTTCCATACTCCACCAGTGATAGGCCACTCCTAAAAAAAAATATTAATTTTTATATCTATCTATCTGTCTATCTGTCTCTGTCTAAAGTATTGCAATAACATGTTTTTGCTACTTCATTATAGAGTCAGTGACAATGTAATACTCACAAAACTATTATCTTTTATATTTACATGGTGATACAAAAGCTTAAGAAAAACACTTAATAGCTAATTACCAGGTTGTTTTATATTATGTTTAACCATGGAATTCCCTCCCCTTTTGGTGTATGAGTAAAACAGAGTAAAATTTATCTAAGGAAATCAATTGTATTTAAAGCAAAAATAAACGTTTAACCCTCATTATTATAGGCGCTGCAAGCTCACAGAATCTGATTCAATATTAAGAAACCTGGAATTCCATCTTCTGTGATTGTATATGTCAGTGGTGGCGAACCTATGGCACGGGTGCCAGAGGTGGCACTCAGAGCCCTCTTTGTGAGCATGCGTGCTGTTGCCACAGCCCTAGGCCTTCAGCTGGGTTTTGTAAAACCTTTTCGCTTTAGGCCTCTGCCATTGTGTGCAAAAAAAAAAGGTTCAATCAATCAGTCAATTTCAACTTTTCGCGGGAAAAAAAAGATCTTGCAAAGTTGGAATTGATTGATTGAACTTTTTAGTCTCACCCGGTCTGCTGTTACCACCGCAGCCATGCCCACCCAATGGGCCACACCCAGCCAATGGGCCACACCCACCTGGCACCCGACGATGCATAAGTGGGTTTTGGGTTGCAGTTTAGGCACTCGGTCTCTAAAAGGTTCGCCATCACTGGCATATGTATTTCAGATAGAATTCAGAGCTCAGGCACCCTAAGCTACATGCAGAGATGTATTCCAACCAACAGATTCAGTCTGAACTCTGAATTAGTCATTTAGAAAAAATTCGTTTTTATATGATTCACAGCTGCTTGTTTCCCCATTTGATTCAAATTCAACCCCTGAACTAGAAATCCCTGCCTCCCGTTTATGATAGCTGAGTATCAACAATCGGCTATAATTTGTTTCTACATAAGATATGACAAAGGTAGGCAAATTTGGGGTCTTGGGTATGTTTGACATTTTTTAAAGTGCTGTGGATTCAAAAATTAGGCTGATTAATAACAACCTGATTCTCTTGTAACAAGAGTAACAAGAAGTTGGAAGTGACACCTCTACTCACCATCTCTATTTCTGTTCTTGTCTCTTAGAGAAAGAGCAAGGGCTTCTCAGAAACAAGGGACGGGGACAGAGGGAGAGGGAGAAAGAGGGCAGGAACCTGCACATGGGGACAGGACAGGCCCAACATGAGACAGTCTGTTAAGACACAGTATCCCTAACAAAATATCATAAATACTAGAGGCAAAGAACAATGAAACATTACCAAGAAAACTAGCAATCTGTTTTAATTAGTATTGCTTCATAACACTTTCCCTTTTTTATTCTTTACCTTATTGCTATATCCTTGCTTCTTATGTTTTGCACCTACAGAATATAGCACAGGAATCAAATCTGGAGGACAATCAGCAAAATATTCTGTGCAGGTAACAGGTGAATCGTGAATGTCCATGGGATAAGGATTTTCAAAAATGGGAAAACTAAATGAAAAAAACGTTGATTAGCATACCCCTTAAAGACAAAATTACTTAATATATTAATTTTTTGAAAAGGAACATATTACTGAGTATATACACAGACACACAATTTTTAAAAAATTCTTGACACAAATGTGGACAGTGAGATAAAAATTAAAACTATGTATGCCAATTAGATTAAGATGACTACATACTAATATTTATTTATTTATTTAATTTATTTATATGCCGCCCAATCCCAAAGGACTCAGGGCAGCGTACAAAATAATAATTTAAGTGTTCTTTATTGGGGTTTATATACCATTCCAACCAAAGAAATTCTGAGCAGCCTACATTCCTTCTAATACTAATGAAAAGAGTAACACAATTTAACAAAGGGCAAATCAATAATAGTAGAAAAACAATAACTGAGAACAATTATAAAGAAGAATACAATCACCAAGGAACAATAAACATACAAATACAGTCCAGGATGGAGCTCCCAACTTCTACTGGATCTTCTCCCAGGCTTTTATAGCTCTCCTAACTCAACCAGATAAATGGGGCTCAAATCCTTTCTCTTAATCTCTTAGAGCAGGGGTGTCAAACTAGTGGCCCGTGGGCCAAATGCGTCACATGCAGGCTATGCCCACCCCAGTTCCGCAATGGCAAAAAGGTTGCAATATGTCACGATACATTACATGAGATGATCGAGTTTGACACCTGTGTCTTAGAGAATCATGGTTTTTATGGGTGCTTTAGTTATTTTGTTGTCTCACTGTGTTGGTGAATATGGCATTTTAGATTGCAGATGCTGCTTTTAGATAATCTATAAATAAGTGATTCTGAAATAGCTTTTTTAAAAATAAGGCATGGTGATTAAAATTAGTGAACACAGAAAAATAGGGGAACAGAGAAGTATCTTTTAAAGCTATAATCTTTATTAGATAATTTACTAGAGTCCATAATTTTGGAAGGATATGTTTAACAAAGAAACAGACAGCTAAAGTTATCTAAAATATTGATCATAGTATCAATGAATAGTGAAATTGTTTGTTTTGAAAATACGCTGGCTTTGGTTTGTCATATTACATCCAAACTCAATAGCAAATCTATGCTTCTCTCCCAGGAATTATTGTTAACACCATATGGAATTATACTTACTGGCTTTGAGTCAGATCAACAACAATTAGATCTTTTTCCAATAGTACAACAACAGCATAGGGTTCTTGAATTTCTACATACAAATAAACACAAATTAGATTATTAAGTAAGAACCATACAACCATTGTTCTGAACAAATGCAGGATTTTTTATAAAACAAAATTGCTGCCCAAACCCTACTGAAGCAGCAGCGAGAACAGGCAAAGCAGTTGTATAAGAAAGCTGTGCATGCCCATTGACAGAAAGTCTTATTTTGGGGGGATGTCTTATTTTTTTCCTGATATTTGCCTTGCCTTGTGACAGCGGCACCAACAGCCCCATTCAGCAGGCTGTGTGGCCCCTGGCCCACTTCTGTGGCTGCTCGCGGCAGGCTGTATGGCCGCCAAGAGGCAAGGCACATGGGCGAGGGGGTGGAGCTGCCCCAAGCGCCCATAGGTGCTCAAACACTTTTTGCCTAGAGGGAGACTGGAAGCTTGATCTGCTTGCAAATGGGGCACTTGGAAACTGAGTGATTTGCTCTGTTTCCAAGTGCCCTATTTGCAAGCAGACAAAGCTTCCAGTTTCCCTCTGGGCAAAAAGTGTGTGGCGCTAAGAGGTCAAGTCCTGCCTCCCCCTGCCACTGCCTCTGTGCTTGGACTTACCTGTGCTGCACTAGGGGACCAGCGGGCTGCTGCTGCTGGTGGACACCATCAGCCCCCATGTGCTTGCTGGCCATCTCCACCCCCTGGGCTTATTTTTGGGGTAGGGCTTATATTTAGGCCCACCCCCAAAATCAGGCTAGGGCTTATTTTCAGGGTGGATCTTATTTTCAGGGAAACATGGTAGAAGTCCCTTCAAAGACCCTTCCAACTCTGTTATTTTGCATTCCATTCTGTATTCTAGGTGAAAGAGCAAAGGTATGCAGTATTTAATTTACTGGAAAGGCTGCTCAAAATCTGAACTCTCTTGAGAGAATGCAAGATAGGTCCCTGCTCCTGAGTTAATTTGGCAATTCCACTGTTTCCCTGAGGAGCCACCACCAACCAAGCTCCTGGTCCCCCACCCTGTGCTACTCAAGGACTCAACCTTAACCAACCTCTGTCGGCACATCCAGAGGCAGGCAGGGCATCTAATTATGCTGGGCCTTTCACTTCTGCCCTTCAAGCCCTGAAAGTAATGGAGGGAGGGACCTACTAAGCTTTTCATGTTTTCCAGCAACCACCACCTGGCTCCCTGGGGTGGAAGGGAGGAGGAAGATTCTTTAGAAATTGCTTCACTGTCTCCACTATCAAGTTACCAAGAGAACTCAGATTCTGAAGGTGTCTCTGAACAATCCATGGAAGTGGCGGGGGGGGGGGGGGAAGCAGGTTAGAGGGGAGGGTGATGTAGGAGATTAAGAGGCAGAACCTGGAGCAGAGTCAAAAAAAGGAATCAGTGTGGTTCCCATAAATAATCCAAGTCCAGCCCCCTTTTGAATTTTATTAACTCTCATCTAGTGCCAGTTTATTGTTGACAGTTGACTAGATTCTTGTGTACAGGCTTGAGCAATGAACCTTCTTAACCGGAACTTAATGTATGGTCCTGATTCTTTGCGGATGACAACATGTTGCTGTCAGATTAGCTCTTAAAATTGCAGTAAATCTAAATCCACAGAAATGGAGAATTTTCTTTTTTCTTTTAGTGATAGATAAATAGTTGGGAAAAAGTCATAGAACTTTGTTTTTATATATTATCATATGCAGAAACATGGAAAGATCTGGCACAATGGAGGAGTGGTTGGTGAAGATGATGAAACTTGCAGAGATGGTTAATTAGAGAAAAGACCATGCCTGCATTTATTGTTGACTGGAAATTCCTTATAGACTTTTTGGGTGAAACAGAAATAAATGAATTTATGGTTTATGTTGTGATGATTAGAAAAAAATGGATAACAGAAAAAAAGAGGGTTTTTGTAACCAAAAAAAGTAATAATTTTATATTTGTACTTATAATTGCTATAAAGAAAATGAGAAGCTACTTCTTTCTATTTCTTTTCTTTTTTTCACTTTTGGCTTTTTCTTTGTTTTCTTTTTTTCCTTCTTTCTTTCCTCTAAATTAGTTCTTGTTAGTTTTTATCTCTGTTTCAAAATACTTGAATATTAATACTGTAATATTAAAAAAATACACAGAGCCAGTACCTTAATTAACTCAACTGAATTTTTATAATTATTGCCAGCTTTTCCATTTTTTAAAACCCTTAATCAGCCTCTCCCTGCTTCACTGTTTTCTTTCCTGGCTTTTAAACATCTATCTCATGAAGGATTTTTATTTTTTTTAAAAAAAAAAAGCAAAGCCTGAAATTGTTACAAAATTTCAGTTGGCCTAATAAAAGGATTATGGATTATGGAATTTTTCATGGACAATGTTATGCAATGCAGTTATTATTCTTTGTTGTGTTATTTATTATTTAAACTTGTTACACATACTTACCATTTGGATATGGAGTTTCACAAAGAGTTAAAAAATCAACCACAGGATGATCCATCTCAAGCACTGTAATTGCTTTTCCATGCATGATTGTCAGACCTGGCCTTCGCCAAGGTTTATCATAAGAAAGTCCACCAGAAAAAATGATAAAAGGGTCACTATATTAAAAAATAAAATACAGTAATTATAGTTCACACCTTTTCATTGACTTTGAAACTGCAATTTTTGCAAGTTGAGATGAACAGATTATATCCAAATTGTAATTAAAACTAATAATCTTTCTAAGTGATCTTTCTAAAATTCATAAGATTATCAAATTTCTTTCCTATAACTGTGAAGTTTAAAGTAGTCATTTGTGCAGCTTTCACTGTTTCCTTAGCTTCGGCCAACCCAAACAATAACTTCAGTTGCTTGTTGAATCCAGAAGTAATGGCAAAAGCTGAAGGAGATGGGCTCTCTTACAGTACAGATGATCACTACGTACTGAACTCCTGCATCACAAATGCATTGCTCACTTACTACAGGCAAGAAGTTCCTTTAAATAGTATCTCTCTCCCCCCTACTGATTTCAATAATATATGGCTTATTCAATAAATAAATTATTTATTTATAAATAAATAAATTACACCTGATTTCCAGTGTGTGAAGTCAATCTCTATATGCTTCCCTGAAACACTTAAAAGAAACCAAAAACTTTTCCTGCTCTCAGTTTTTCTTATAGATCCTGTATATGTATAAGCAGAAACTGTCACATCGATTAACAGAACCGTACATGTTCATAGTTGAGAGAGGCAGAAAAAAGTGAATCTAATCACATAAGTGCCCTCACTTCATCAGGTACAAGGCCCTGTCTCAGGATCATAGCTGCCTCCTTAGTGTGATCAAGAAGAGTACCTACCTATTTTTACAGGTCTTGTATTCTGTTTTAAGAATGGGCTTACAAGATTCAACTTTTTTCCCATCTCGCAGAATCTTACCTGTAAAGGAATTGTTTAGAAAAGGCTCATTTATTTTCCCATAATGCCAGTAGATAGAGTTGCTATGGCTGTTCTAAGCAATAACAAACAATTACAAGAGTAAAGTGATCATGTTTCTAGGGGCCTTCGTGGATTGGAGGTGACCTTAGGGATACAACAAAGAACAACACTCCAATGTACTTCATAAGCTCAGCTGGGGCTATGGCATCAAAAAGAGCTGAAACATTTTCAGATGTGGCCTAATAATAAATTATTATTAATAGTAAAATACCAAACCTTTACTGAATAAGGCAGTCTTGGGCAGCTGACAAAGAGAGCAAGCTTGTCCCCTAAAAGCACATCTCAGGCAGTGACGACCATTCATTTTTCTAGACAACCTTTCTGGAGAATTTCTCCTTTTTAGTCTCACAATATTCATGATATTTAATGCAGGATTGGTTCTAGATATTTTGGCAGCCTAGGCAAAATCTTATTCCAGTTCTCCCTGAATGGGCTCATCTTCCCATTCAGTGAGGAATTTCAAAAAAGATGCCCTCTTGTTTCTTTCTTTCTTTAAGTTTTGGAGATTATCCTTAGGATTTTCCACTCAGGACAATTTTTTTCTCAGACATTTTCTCCTTATTTACACAGTAAGTAATTTTAATTACAGTATTCATTGTCATCATAAGGCAACAATTCAGAGAAATTATATTTAATGTTCGAGTGGCTGTGCTGGTTCACATAGTGCACCATTACTGCTTTTCTGTTTTTCACTGTGTTTTTGGAAGTCTTTTCAATTCTGGAGTTCCTGGGCCAGTGTCTACTCAACCTTAGCATAAAAGCCAGATCTGATTTTACATATGTGCCCCAAGGCCATTTTTCTTTCTGTTATTTCTCCTCGCTAAATTGTCCCATTCTAGCATCAAATCAAAACAACCTTTACCACAGTTAAAGACCAGCACAGTCCAGCAACAGAATATTTCACAATACTTCTCTTTTCTTTTTGGGTCATTTTTCTAGAGAAACATTTTCTCACCATTCATTTTCTCTGTATGTTTTTGCATCATCATTTCCTGTCTGCAAGTAATTCAGCTGCTCTGTCAGAATTTTATTCCCCAATCAGCTTGCTTTCTAAAGCTTCTGCTTGCCTTTGAAGGAAATATGGAAATATTTTTCTCAACTGGATAGATTAGACAAGAGGTAAATTAGTCCACGCATTAAAAGATTGCCCTTTTCTGGTTTGCCCATTCATCAAGTTGGTCTTTGGCTAATCCAGATAGATAACCTTAGCCTTAAGGCTATTGCCCTTTGCTGAGATTTGCCCCTAGTATAGATAGTATTGCTTGTCTTCTATTAGATTCTGACTTCTGGAGAGAAAGAGAATAGTGAGTCCCCTGCCATATTATTCAAAATAATAGGCTAGATTATGGAAAGCAGTTCCAATAAAAAATCATGAAAACTATGATAAATAGATCCTGGATTCAAATGCTATAATTCTATTTGAAATTAACAAGGTCCATTGCTCAGTTAGAGGCAATACAAAAGTGCATTGCCTAAGTCAGAACTTTAATGCTTTAATTGTCTTTTACATATATCAGCAACAATGGATATATCTTACCATGAGGAATGATTATCTGGAAAGGCCGGCTGGGACTTTTTAGATTCCATAGAGTTAAACTGCCATCAGAATGACTGCACATAAATTGCTTCCCTTCATGATGCCATCCAATTGAATGAATAGCCTAAGCAGAACAATAAATCACAAAGAGAACCTTGAGCTCCCCAAATAAAGATATCCTCTCTTCTTTATTGTTGGGAATACATGTAATGGCCTATTGAGACCATATCTAGAGAAATCAAATTTATGCAGAATGAATTCACCAAGGTTTAATACCGGGAACATGAAAAATAATAAATGCTCAGGGTCTAGTTAACTTATTAAGCCTCTTGGAAGAGCAAGAATACATTATGAAACGGGGTAGGAAAAAAACAAGAGAAGCTTCTTAGAAACTTCCTTCATTCTTTAGGGTTTTTAATTAAATTTGAATACTTTCACCTTCCTTCTTCTCCTCTTCCTTCTGCTAAGGTGATACCTACTCTGCTTCCAAATGGGGAACAATGACTTTAAGTAACAGAAAGTTACTAAATGTCTGAAAGAAAAATTCTAATGATAAGACCAATTTGATAAAGGAACCCATTTCCCCTCCACTATTCAAGCAAAAGCTTGAGAGCTGCTACCAGTGATAAATTAGATTCTTGCACTCAGTCAAAGCTCTGCAGCCCCTTCCATTTTTATTATTTTGATTAACCACTGAATTCCATTCTCTTAGAACCAAATCCCACTGAGCTCAGTTGCACTTAAATATATAAAGAGAACCCTTTAGAGGCCAATTCTTTGCGTAACGGTTCAATAAAGACTTAGTTCTATTCTGCCAGGTGCAGAGAGCAGGGCAGCAGATTTGGTATATGTGATTAATGTTAAAGCTTAAAAATCTTTTAAATCCCTCAGTAAATGGCCATGCCACAAACAAATTATGGAATCATACAGTTGGAAGAGATCTAAGAGGTCAAGTCCAGCTTCTAGACATTAACACGATTCACTACCCTATCCCCACTAGATGACTAGCCAGTGTCTGATTGAAAATGTCCAGTGAAGAAACCAGTCCATGTGGTAATCTGTTCCACTAATGTATGGCTTTTACTGTCAATTTTTTTCCCTATATGCTCAAAGTTTAATGCTATTAATTCTAGGCTTATGTACTGGGCACAAATGAGAATAAGTCTGAATCCTTTGCAGTGTATTTGCTCTTCAGCCGTTTGAAGACAGATATCGTGTCTCCTGTCAACCCTCCCTCCTAATAAATGGAGGAAGACAGTAACAGCCTTTTCTTACTTGGGTTGCATATTATTTGTTCTCAAAGTGATTTAATCTCTGAGTGGAAAATGTGTTATTCATCACTATAATTTCTAATCAATGTCATACAGTATTTTTAAAAATTGCAAAGCATATCTGCTATCTGGAGCCATCATTCATTAGTGATTGCATCAGACTCAGGCACTGGAGCTATACTTTGTAGTTGCTTCTACTCTTACAGTCACAAGGAAAATGAAAATGATGTTGCTGAAGTGGCTAAAGCCAAATGGATCAACTGTTCTTTCTTTTTTTTTTTTTTAAAAGAGTAATGAAGTCTACATCTCTGATTTTGTTCTGGTTTGGTTTAATACAAAAAAGGCACGTTAGAAGCCTTAAATAGCTTGATATTGTTGTTTTAGTTTATTCATTATAAAACAAAACTCAGAGATAATTCCCAATTTATACCAAATGTGGTTCATGCAATCCTTGGCTCAGTAACCATATGAATATTTTTAATGGTGACATTTAATGTAATGATTTCATATAGTTTAATTTTAGAAATCTATAATTGGAGTCTCCAGACCCAAACCTAGCTTTCTTCAGTTATCATCTTTCTATAAGCCAGTTATACATTGCAAGCAATGTGCAGGAATGAAACTGGGAACACGCCAATAGAATACTGTTGCTGCTGGTGCTGAAAATCATGAAAATCACGAAAACCTGGTGGGCACATTTATTGAAAAAATAGTAGAAAATAAGCAGGTTAAATATTGTAAGATTACTGAATGCAAACCTGAGGACAAGTAGAACAGAAGAAAAAGAATTGGAGAGGATCTTGAAGTATCAAGATCTGAAAATCGAAATTGAAAGATTAGGGCATAAAGTGGCAATAGTTGTTGCAGTGGTTATCAGCACACTGAGTGTCGTACCTAAATGACTTTCAAGGGATCAAAATGTAATCTTTTATGTATGATCCATCTTTCATGTATAACATAACCCAGCTATTGTTCATTTATTTATTTTTGCTTCCTTTCTGTACGTGCTCCAATGTAATCTAAATTGCACTGACCAAAGAAAAAGAAAAAGCTTTCTGTTACTTTAAAATGTGTCTGCTTGCAACCTATCCTTCCTTCTCCCCTCTTTTTCTCTGACTCACAAATGTATCACTTTGCTTCTGCTTCTCTGCTGCAGTTTGAAAAATATGGAAAGTTTCTGGGCTAACTGCCCAGCTATTGAGCTATTGTGTATTAGAGCTTAGAGATGCAGGGCTGTAACAAATTGAATAGATAAGGAAATTCAAACGAAAGAAGAAATCTTTTAGATGTGCAAAAACCTTGTAATGTTAAGAAAAATGTATTAGCTATAAAAAGGAAGAAACTCTTGATTAGGTATGCCTTTTCTCTTCTGTCTCGCAGTATGTGTGTGTATGTCAAGAGATTAGGATACCCCAGCTACTACTTTGATCAAAGGAATAAAGCTGTATTCTTTCAGTAGCCTCGTGTTCAGAATTTTTGGATTTATCAGAATTCTGAGCTACAAACCTTACACCTTGATGTCTTTGTATTAACAAATTCAAATCTTAAGCAAGAAAGATATTTTTCCGTATAATTAGGGTGTTCTTATGGTTTGTTGCACAGTGAACCAGATGTTTAGAATAGATTTGGCATTTTTATCCACCTATTAAGTCCTTCACAAGGATCTGGATAGGCAGATATGGATGATTGATGGTGTTAAAAGTATTGGCACAGGATGTGAGCTGTTCTAAGTAAAACTGCCTTTTGCAATTAACTGATGGTGAGTTTTCAATGCCAATGGTGTTCAAGTGGTGCTCCAGATGTTTTGGGATTGCACCCAAAGTGCCTATTAAAACTGGCACTACCTTTGCTTTCTTTTGCCACAGTCATTCAACTGTTATTTGCAGGTTTTTGTAGTTTGTTATCTGCTCCAGTTCCTTCTTTTCTATTCTGCTATCTCCAGGTATTGCCATGTCCACTACCCAGACTTTTTTTTCTTTCTTATTGACAATTATTAAGTCTGGGGTATTATGCGGCAGATGCCCATTGGTTTGAATTCTGAAGTCCCAGAATACTTTAGCTTCTTTCAAAATTAACTACATTTGGATGTACAAATGCTTCCATTATTGAAAGCCATCCTGGAATTTTCAAGTATATTTTACATTTTATTTTTTCCCATGTTAATGATAATGCATTTCTTATATAGTGGTTTTGAAAGTACTTATGGATTTTATTTTTCCCATACCATAAAAAAGCATGCCAGCCCAGTTGTAAATCATGTCCCTCCAAATATAACAACCTTTTGTTTCTAAGAGTTATCCATTCTTTTACCCATGTTTATACAGATGTTTGATAATATAAGACCCACTCCGACAAACCAAAACCTCCGTTTTCCTTGGCTTCTTGTAACATTTTCATCTTGATTCTAGCTTTCTTTCCTTGCCAAATGAATTTCAAAATTAATGAATTTAAATCTTCAAATAATTTTTTCTCAAGTTTTATAGGTATTTTTTGGAATAGAAACAAGATTTGGTAATATATTCATTTTCACTGTAGCAATTCTTCCCAATATCGACAGTTACAGGTTTTTCCATTTGTCCAAGTGCAGTCTTATTTGATTCAATAATTTTGTATAATTATCTTCTTTTATTGTTGAACATCTTGCTGTTAAGTATATTCCCAGATATTTAACCATTTTAATTACTTGTAGTTCTATTTTTTCTGACATTTGTTTTATTTTGCTTATCTGAGAGATTTTTAACTATTACTTTATTTTTTTCTCTGTTTATTTTCACTCTTGTTATTTCTCCATACTGTTCTATCTTCCCCAGTAGTTTAGGAATCGTCTCCAAGGGTTCTTCTAGAACAATGATGGCAAACTTTTTAGAGACCGAGTACCCAATCCTCAACCCAAAACCCACTTATTTATCGCAAAGTGCCAGGGCCGCATCACATTGTGGTGCCCTCAGGGCAGTAGGGGTGGGCGTGGCCCACTGGGTGGGCATGGCTGCGGTGGTCACGGAAGACTGGCCGGGGTGGGTGTGGCCACCTTGACGTTGCTCGTGAGGAGGATGCCTGTGAGGGCTGGGCAGGATTGGGAGAGATCCAGGGGGTCTCTGGTGGTGGTGCGGTGGGCAGGAGGCTTGTCGTGCAGGGTGAGGCAGGATAGGGCAGGAGTGCCATTGCTGCGGGGCAAGGTGAGGCAGGGGGGCTGCTGCCTGACACCATCAGCCCCCGCACACAGAGGCCAGCGAGCGCATGGGGGCGTGGTCTACCACCTCTGCTCAAGCTTGCTAGCCAGCTGCTTCGCCTCCTTTGTGCTGGGTGGGGCTGCTGCTCCAGGCACCAGCAGTGGCCTAATGGACCTGCGTGAGCTGGCGGCAGTGGCGGTAGGTGTGCCCACAGAGAGGGCTCTGAGTGCCGCCTCTGGCATGCGTGCCATAGGTTCGCCATCACTGTTCTAGAATAAATACCAAATCATCTGCAAATGCTTGCAATTTGTACATTTTACCTTTTATTTCCAATCTTTTAATTTCTATATCTTGTCTAATATTTCTATTTAAAACTTCCAAAGTTAAGATGAATAACAATGGACATCCTTGTCTTGTACCTTTTTTTACCTCAAAGTTCTGTGTAGACTCCATTTACAATCACTTTCGCTGTTTGTTTATAATATATTGTTTCAATCATATTTATAAAGTTTTATCCAAAACTCATTTTTAATTGTTGGATCATAAATTGCAGGAAACATTATCAAATGCCTTCTGAGCATCTAAAAATATTAGTGCCAATTGTTTCCCTGGATGCAGTTCATAATATTCCAATATATCCATTATAAATCTTAGATTATTTTTAATTTGTCTCTTTGGTAAAAATCCATTTTGATCTGAATGTATAAACTCAGTTAAAAATCTTTTCAGTCTTTCTGCTATTATTGAGGTAAAAATTTTATAATCCACATTTAGTAATGATATCTGTCTGTAATTTTTTATCTGTGTCAAATCTGAATCTTTTTTGGTATTAAAGTAATATTTGCTTCTGTCCATGTATTTGGGAGTTTAGCCTCCAACAAAAGTTCATTACATACATCCTTCAATGGTACACTTAACTCCATCAATAGCCCATCTGGTGTTTTCTCATTTTTTTGTCTTCTTGTAGCCTTTGTTAGTTCCATCATTGTTATTTTTTCCTCTAAAATAGTTTTAAAGGTTTCTGAAATTTTTAGTAAATTATTTTCTTCCAGTTATTGAATCGTTTTCTCCCGTGAAATTTCTTCTATATCATACAATTTCTTATAGTATTCTTTAATTATCTTTTTTATTTCTTCATTTTTAAATTGTAAACAGCCTTTTTCGTCTACTAAGTTATTTATCATTTTTTTTCTTCTTCTGTTTTTTAAGTTTGCAAGTTAACCATCTTTCTGGTTTATTTGCATTTTCAAAAAATTGTTTTGCTCTTTTATTTGGCTGTGCCAATTTTTCTGATTCTATCAAATTTATGTTTTATTGTTTCCATTTGTCTTTTCAGTATTTTCTTTTGTGGATTTATTTGCAGTTCTAATTTTAATTTTTCAAATTCTTCCCTTAACAATGTATATTGTTGTCTCGGGTTTTAAAATTAATAATAATAAAACCAAAATATTACCTAAAAATATGACTAACCGTGATAAACAGATTTTGGTTAATTTAACAGATTTTGAAGTTGTTGATAAGGTAAAATATTTGGGGGTCAATTTATCTGTTTCTAATGCAAAATTGTATAAGAATAATTATGAAAAGTTGTGGATCAGGGTACAGAAGGATCTGAAGAATTGGGATAAGTTACAGTTATCTCTTATGGGTAGAATTGCAGTGATTAAAATGAATGTCCTACCCAAATTTCTTTTTTTGTTTCAAATGCTACCTATTTTAAAGAATGAGCTTAACTTAAATGAATGGCAGAAAGGCATTAATAAATTTATTTGAGCAGGGAAAAAACCAAGGGTAAAGCTTAAAATTATGCAAGATTTCCGTGAGAGAGGTGGACTCAAGGTACCGAATTTGAAATTATACTATGATGCTGTGGTTTTAACATTGATTAGTGATTGGGTAAATTTAACAAATGTAGACATACTCCATCTGGAGGGTTGGGATTTACTTTTTGGATGGCATGCCTACTTAATTTTTAATAAAAAAGTGCATCAAGCTTTTAAATCACATATTATAAGGATTTCTTTAGTTAGGGTTTGGAGGAAGTATTATAAGAGTGATTTTAAAATACCCTTATGGGCCATACCTTGGCATGCGATAGAGGGGATAAAGAGAGGAGTTAAAATGGATAGGGTTTCTTATACACAATTACCGTATATGCCGGCGTATAAGACGACTTCCGGAAGCGCTAAACTCGGCGCCAAAGACGGGGGTCGTCTTATACGCCGAGTCGTCTTATACGCCGGAAATACTGGTAGTTTCCGGCGTATAAGACGATGTTCTAGGAATGCAGCTTGGCGATAAAGACGGGGGTCGTCTTATACGCCGGGTCGCCTAATACGCCGGCATATACGGTACTTAAATGGGATGGTCAGAGCTGGCAGTTAAAATCTTTGGAAGACTTAGCACATGAAAATATTACCTATTCATGGTTTCAATACAGACAAATAGTGGACAGATGGAAGATGGATTGTAATGTGGGCTGGCTTAGAGAAGATGAAAATCTTTTTAAACAAATAAAGGATCAAAAACAAACTCACATTAAGAGGGTTTATGGGGTTCTAGTGGAATTGGATTCAGAATCTGAATTAATTAAAGACTGTATGATTAAATGGGCACAAAATTTTGGTGAGCCAATCTCACTGGATACCTGGGAAATTATTTGGGTGAGAAATGTTAAATTTACACAAGCCCAGCACTTAAGGGAGAATTTTTATAAGATGTTTTATAGATGGCACCTTGATCCACAAAAAATGTCTCTTATGTACCCTGATTTACAGCCTAAGTGTTGGAGATGTGGCTGTTTGGACGCCACTTATTATCATATCTGGTGGTCGTGTAAAAATATAAAAGCTTTTTGGATTAAGATATGGTGGAATATTCAAAGAATTTTTAGAAGGAGGGTAAAATTTACTCCGCAATTATTTTTGTTAGGTATTGTTACTGATTGTGATGCTAAGGAGGTTATATTAATGTTAAATTTGATTACAGCCGCAAGGCTGTTAGTAGGGCAATATTGGAAGAAGGAATCTTTGCCTACCTTGCAAGAATGGTTTTTTAAAGTTTCTTATCTGGCAGAAATGGCAAAGATTTCGGCTTTTTTAAAGGGGCAATCGCAAGAGAAATTTCTTGTTGTATGGGAAAAATGGATAAATTTTATACAACATAAATTGGATATAAAAAAATATTATTTAGCCTTTTTGTAACTTGTATATAATTTTTGATATTTTATAGATTGTTTTCTCTTTTTTTTCTTTTTCCTATTTCTTTTTCTCTTTCTTTCTTTTTTCTTTTTTTCTCTTTTTAAGTATTTTTTTTCCTTAACGTTTATGTCATATATATTTTATTATTAACTATTTTATAAGTTGTAAAAATTTGTTTAGGTTTCTTAAAATTTTAATTAAGCCTATATTCAGCTCTGGGAAGCTCGGGGGGGGGATGGAGGGGGTGATTTGGGAGGGGTTGGGTGAGGGTTGTTTTGTTTTGTTTTTCTTGTTTGTTGTTGTTTTTTTGTTGTTATTTGTAAAAACTTTTAAAAATTTTCAATAAAAAAAAACAACAATGTATATTGTTGTCTTTTATCTTTGGGTTTTTTTGCTGTATATGTTATAGCTATACCTCTAAAATATGCTTTGGCTATATCCCATACATTTTGTAATGTTGTATCTTCTTTTTTGTTTTCTTTAAAGAAAAACTCCATTTCTTTTGTTGCTAATTCTATAAATTCTTTTTCTTTTAATATAGATCGATTCAAAGTCCATCTTAATTTTTTTTATGTTCCTTTCCATGTCATTTTTAAAGGGTTGTGGTCTGCCCATGTACCTAATTCTATCTCAATCTCCTGCATAATTGTCCTTAATTCAGGTGTCATCAAAATCATATCAATTCTTGACCAGGATTTATGACTGTTTGAATAAAATGTGTATTGTAGTTTTTCTGGATTAGTTTCCCTCCAAACATCTTGTACCCCAATTTCCTCTATCATATTAAAAAAAAGTCTTAGGTAGTCTTTTTCTTTCACTTTTTCCTGTTTTGCTACTTTTATAATCTAATGTCCCATCTACTATTGCGTTGAAATCTCCTACTAAACAAATATTTTGATACTCCATTTCTGTTATTTTTCTATGGAGATTTTGATAGAATTCTTCTTGTTTATTATTTGGTGCATATATTACTACCAATAGTGTTTGTTTTTGATGTAAAAATATTTCTACCATCACAATTCTTCCTTCTTCATCTGAATAAATTATTTTAGAATATATTGTCTCTTTGATATATACAGCTACTCCTCTTTTTTTCTGTTGCGCTGATGCGTGATAAAGTTTATCTCAGGGATCTGCTTTAGCACCATTTATTCTTATATTGTAATGGTTCATTTCTGACTCTTCTCAGTATCTTATCTCTTATTGCTTTCTTTATAAATCTTACATGGACTTCTCTAGGTAGTTTATATTTCCTTGCATAGCTTGAATTCATTCAAAATATTTCATCTATCTCCATTTCTATCTCTGCTCATTCTGTTTTTAAAGCCTCTGCCAGTAGATTAATAATCACTTCTGGTATATCTTCTTCTCTGTCTTCAGGAATATTTTGAAATCTTAAGTAGTGTACAGCTTTCTCCATTTCCAAAGCTGCAACTGCTCCTTCTAAGCTTTGGTTTGCTTGTTCTAATTTTTCATTTTCTTGCATTAGCGCTTTTTGTCAATGTCATCTGATTTATTTTCCATTCTTTGAATTCTTTGTTCATTTTTAACAATCATTTGCTGATGAACTTCAATTGTGTCTTTATATCCAGCATTTGTTTAATTTATCAAAGTTACATTTTGCCTCTTCATGATTTCTCTGAATTGATTCTTGAATTAATTTTAGTGTAGTTTGTATCTCAATTTGAGCAGTATTTATTTTTTCTTGCTGCAACATTGTTTCAATAAATCCCTGGCTTGTTGGGCTAGACCAGGGGTGTCAAACTCAATTTCATTGAGGGTCGCATCAGCATTGCGGTTACCCTCGGGGGGCCGAGTGTGGCCAGGGTGGGTGCAGCCTAGTGGGTGGGCATGGACAGAGTGAGTGTGGCCTACTGGATGGGCGTGGCCAGCTCTACATTGTTCACGTCAAGGGTGCCTGTGGGGGCCTAGGCAGGAGTGGGACAGATCTGAGGGTCTCTGGAAGAAGGGGGTGGGATCAGGGCAAGTGCCAAGGCATGGTCCACTGGAGGAACCTCACTGTTGCTCTCAGGCCATGAAGGGGGGGCTGGATGGTGGTGTGGGCTGCCCAGAGCCCTGGGCAGCAGAGGTCAAATGCCCAGCCTGGTCCTCAAGCACCTGCAGCACCAAGCCCAGCCCCACTTCCCCAAGGGGGTGCCCAGCTGCATTTACCTCCTCAAGGCTGCTGCTGCTGTGCTTGCTCTCCTTAGCCAAGTTGCTCATGATGGATATGAGGGCAAAGTCAGAGCAAGGCCCATTCCCTCTCCATGGGAGAAGACCCAGCTTTGTATCCAAAGCTTCCTTAGCAATAGGATGGGAGACCCCAGGATAGGCCAGGAGAAGAGGGCAAGAGGATGGTGAAAAGGACAGCAGGGTAGGACTAAGGCAGGACTTCCCTCAGACCCTCCCTCTCCTTCTTTCCTTCCTTCCTAAGTACAGAGTGGTGGGAAAATATTTGAGATGAGGGAGGGAGAAAAACAGGCAAGAAACACAGCTCAGCATGCACCCAGGGGGCAGGGCCAACATGGCAGGGGCTGGTTCTTCACTGTTTCCAGATGGCCTTGTGGAGCTAGGACTGAATGCGTTTCAGCATAGATGGCCACCACAAAATTGTACATTGGCTCCCAGCTGGCCTGGGCCAGGGCCAAGGCAGCGGGGGCCATTCCTTCACTGTTTTCAGGATGGCTTCGTGGGCCACATGAAACCACTTTGCGGGCCGCATCTGGCCCCCGAGCCTTGTATTTGACATGTCTGGGCTAGACGTTCCAACAGAGGATGCAGAGAAATTTTTTTTCATAAGTCTAGTGAGATTTGGTGCACTCATTTTTCAATTGAGTGAGTTTATAAATCCACAGGGGGAAAAAAGCAAGATTAACAAAAAGAAAAAGGAAAAAAGCCAACTGTCTTTGGCTAAAATCCAACCATAAAATGAGCCAACTACTTTAGGCTAAATCCAGATGCTCCATCAATTCAAAGATGTAAAAAGTCCTCTGTGTCCAAATAATTCCTGTTGTAGTTATATCCAGAGTCAAAAGATATGATTGTGGAGAGTCTCTTCTAGTGTAAAATCATAAAAAGCTCTTTATTTGCACCAGGTGTTGTTTCAAGGTCAAGAGCTTTTCAAGTTCTTTTAGTATTTGGTATTGTTGTAGCATCTCCTTTCATCACTAGATGGCCTTATTTGCTATATTGTCTATATCAGGCATGTCAAACTGCCCTGGGCGGGATGCATCATGCCAAAACTGCGCCTGGCAATGGGGAAAAAGTCATGATATGTCGTGCAATGTCACGTGACATCACAAGTTTGACATGCCTGGTGGTCTATATCCATATTTAGAACATTTTTTGAAAAGTTTTCTTTTGAAGTTATTTTTAAATTATTTCTCATAGAAATTGAATATAAAAAGATTTTCTTTAAATCAGTCCAAATTCTATTTTTAAGTATTCTTTTATATTCCTTAATTTCCTTCCCTTCTTTGTAATTTCTTGCTGCTTTCAACTCCCTTCTTCCCTGATCTTTCCAGGGTCTTTGCTCCAGAATAAAACAATCTCACCCAGTTTCAGCACGTTGACAGTCAGCTGTTTGGCAGCGCGCTGCGGCTCCTCTCTCTTTTTTCCAGCTGATGATGACTTGGACTGCCTGTTCTTACAGGCAGCCTTTCTTCCATCCGTTTGAAGAGGTTCCTCGGTTCATTTGGACTGACTGCCATCTGGTCCAGACTCCCAAAGCTTCCCTTCTCCTTCGTTGCCTCTCCAGGTCAACTTTCTGACCCCTTGGGGTCACCAGACAGAACGAAATCGGGCTAAGTAGCAGGAGCCCGGTTTCTTCCACCCATCTCTTCATAGCATCAGACTGGAAGTCTCTATATACAGATTTTCTTAACACATATATGCTTGTCAGACAATTTTAATTAATGTATGCTACCTTCTCTAATGCTCACAACTTTCTATGGAATTTCCTGTATAAACAAGTCACAAAATCTGGAGAAGAAAAAATTAATAATAATAATAATAATCCAGCTGGTACACTATTCCAGGAAATAGGAATTAGGCTGCTTTATCTTAAAAGGGAATGCTAAATTCTTATCATCATATAACTATATATAATAAGATGACTTGGTTTCTTACATTAATGAGCACTAGCTCTAAATTATGCCTTCTGCCTAGTTAAAATCCGAGATAAGGTTAAATAAATATTAGTATATGTGATTATCCAATTTTCTTCTTAAGAAGGCGGCTATGACTAGGTTGGAAGCAAATGCCATATAGGAACTGGATCTCCTCAGAGTAACATGACAATGTGGTTTTAATAAATTGAATAGATGAATATAGCAAGCATAACACAATTAGGGCTGATTTTGATTATCTCATGTACCACTGAGCTTTGCACTTTTATTTCTTTTTGCTGCCATCCTTTCAGTATGTGCCATGCCTGAGGCAAATGGAAGATATTAATTAATCACTGTATATATTTTAGAAACCAGAAAACTCTACATACCTTGTGCTTTTAAAGAAAACAGAAATAACTTACCTCATCATAATATGCTCTTAAATCTGCTCTTTTTGCTCTTAAATCCCATAATACTATGGTCCCATTTTCGTAACCTATTAATAACTGAGGAAGAGGGAGAAGAAAGAAAAGATAATCAAATTGTCAAACTAATATGTTTTAAGAATATTTATTATAAAACACATGCGGCAAATTCAACACTTCCCGGTAATTTTGAGGCTCACAAAAATGACACATAACTTCACCTCATCTGCTGTGAATCTCTCTGGAGGAACAACTTTGTTTACTCTTTCAGACCTTCTTGGAATAAACTGTTCCTGTTTCACTAGGATCTCTCTTTTTAAACATTTCTCTGAGCTTTACCTGGATTTTTGTTCAATGTGCCTGTGGGAATGCTCATCCACTGGAGTCTTCTGACTAACAGGCATTAAAACGTCAGTATTTCCCAATTCCCACGTTCTGAAAAATTTGCAGAACGTGAAATAATAACATTTTTGTGTCCATCTGTAAATCTATACGTTTCTGATCCTGCCTTTCTTTCTCAACCACTGGTAAAACATATAAAACATGAACTCGGTACCTCTGTGTGTAGTTGACATACCCTTTGATTATACCTCCTCTCTACAAACATTATCCACTGTTTAAATTGTTGAAACGCTTCTGTTTTGCTTTATAGTAAATAACAAAATAAATATCTAGAGAAATCATCAACAATTACCAAAGCATATTTGGCACCTCCCATTGTTGGGGATAGAGGGCCAATTAAATCAGCATGTACTAACTGCAAAATTCTGTCAGATTTCCTATCACTTCTTTTGCTGACAGGGTATACTTTCAATTTTGCCTCTTTGCAAATAGCGCAATCCAAATAATTGTCACAATCTTTTGCAATAAAAACTACAGCCAGGTCAGGCATTTTCTCAATACTTTAATGCTTGTATGACCCAGCCTTCTGTACAATAAATATGCACACTCATTATGCTTTGGTTCATTAGAAAAGATTGTCTGTACACTGCCACCAGTTTCCTTGTGGTTCAAAATATATAAGTTGTTTAGTTTCAAACCTTGTGGAAATACCCTGTTATTCTTTATGACCTTGCGTGTACCCTTTGCAAAAATTACCTCATACCCTTCATTGTCTAAGCGAGACACACTCAGAAATTGTGATCTAAATCTGGTACACATAAAACCTTATCAAACGATTTACCAATACATGGTACATATACTGTGCCTTGCCCCTGTACAAAATAATAATTACCATTTGCCAGGCTTACATATTCCTGGGTAGCTGATCCCAGACTAGAAAAAAGTTTTGGGTTATTTACAATATGCTCACTTGCTCCACTGTCCAACAACCAAATGTCTTTGTTGTTTTTGTTATTTGCCTTCACCACAGAAATCTGTGTCTTCTTTTTTCTATCTCTCTGCTTTCTCTTTCGTGCTTGAATCTTTTAATTTTCTTACTGGGCAATTTTTCTGGATATGCTGAGTGGATCCACATGCAAAGCAGTGTTTCACTACACAAACTTCCAGGTTGTTTTCTCACTGGAAAATAGTTTCTTTCTGTCTGGGCTGCAAATTACTGTGGTTTCTTTCTAGCATTTTCTGTTCTTCTTCCAAACGTTTCCCAGTCACATACCTCATAGTTTAATCACACTCATCCATGGACTCAATACTTATTACTAACACGCCCCATGTATCACGCGAAGTATTAGTACCGCTTTATAAAATCCTAGTAAGACCACACCTGGAATACTGCAGTGTAAAGATAAATTTAAAAATAAGTGAACTGCCTCTTCTAACTAACTTAGTGCAGCTGAACACGTCACTGAACTGTGAAAAGTTCAAAGAGGCATATTAATTCAAGATGTTCAGCTTTGGATTTCTCACAGAGAATTTTCTATAATTTTCTATTCTTTATCAGAACAGTTTTGTCACGAGCAGATATCCATATTCTGGCAGGTTCACTTCTAGTGTTTCTCTACTGATGTTTCAAGCCTCATTTCCTCCTTTCTTTCATGAATTGGTGAATAGCAAGTAGTGTCTTGGGAATGATTGAGCCAACTAAGACAAGTGCTGGCCAGATTTTTAGGAAATTCTCCACATATTCTCCAAGGCTTCTTGGGAGCCCTCAGATCATCATAATAGATTCCCCAGTCTCAACTGGATTAGGAAGTGATCTGGATGAATTTCTTGTCTGGCAATGGGGCCTATCTAGAAGGTACTCTGAGATGAAACTCAGATGAAATGCTTCTAGGTCATGAAATTGCAACTCTTCTCTGTAAAGGATTCTTCAAGTCCATGAAAGTAATGGATTATGTATGTATGGGATGAGGAATATGCACTTAGTGTTAGCAAGTGTTCATATTTAAAAAAATCATTACTGAGGATATTAATAGAAATCATAAAAAACACTTATAATATTCTCAAGGCTGGTCTCCAAATATTACTTTGCCTTGTGGTCAGAGCTCACCTTTATAATTTAATTGCAAAGAAGCTCTCATATTATTTTACAATTATAATTTGAACAATAAAAATTTATAGACAGAAAAATCACAAGATCCACAGATGTATTTTTAAAAACTATATTTCAGCCATGTAAGAAATGACACTACAAAGGAAACATTGTAACTTTCAGTTCTTCTGAAAGTTTGCTAGACATTTTTTCTTTGAAGACTATTAAATATTTTAAAAACCCCACCAAATGACTTTTTTTCAATATTTTCAATCAAGCAGGTCATCTGGTAAATACCATTTGATGACTGAAAATCTCTAGGAATTAGCTATGTAGCAATCTCTGTTCCTTAATCTGTGTTTTAAGAACACCATAAAAGAGGCCTGACTAATATCTATTTAAGAAATATTACTCTCAGGAATCAATCTAAATAACCACCTGCAAAAGGAGCATAAAAGTTAATCTATCTAGGACAGTGGTTCTCAACCTGTGGGTCGGGACCCCATTTGGGGTCGAACGACCATTTCATGGGGGTTGCCAAACAAGGCTGTCTGCCATTTTTCCCCCTTTTCTTTGGCCACGCCCCTGGCACCCAGTGATGTATAAGTGGTTGGGGGTCACCACAACATGGGGAACTGTATTATGGGGTCGTGGCATTAGAAAGGTTGAGAACCACTGATCTAGGAGAAGGTATTTCAAAATGAATCCTAGAAGGCAATGGCAAAGCTTCCGAGAATCTGTGATTGGGAAGGCATACAAATCCTGTAATAGTACATAACTTTTTAGTGGTATGAAGTCTTCAGATCTAAACTGGCAAGCATCCTTCAGAAATTTCAAGGTTTCTCGTTCCTTCAGTTTGGCATCTATCATGAAAATGACATAGCCTGGTTCTTGGTTTAATAAGTCTTTGATAGGGAGTATTCTGGTCCACCATTTCAGCTAAGCTTTGGAAAGGATTGTGAATACAGGATATCAATTAGAGAAAACTTCCATTTGTTAATCCAAGAGATATCTGGATTTTCTCTCAAGTTTAGCATTGGAATAGTAATCTAAATATTAAGAGATACTTAATGATTGCCGAAGTTTTTAAATGCTTTTATAGATACTTTGCATGGAGAATTCAAAGTATCTTTCATGATTAAATGGCTTAGATGAACAGATGGTTTTTAGTAGGTGGTAATGGTAATTGGACTCCTGGTTCCCTTCTTGGCTTGCTGAGTTTAGGCATCCAGCTGGTGGGAAGATAGGCAAAAAAAAAAAAGAAGAAGAAGAAGAAGCCTGCTTTGTTTGAAAGATCACTTAGTTGATTTTTTTCATGGTATTTTTCTCATCAGCTTCTACTGGTATGGAATTTAGGATTGACAAAATATGTATCTACTTAAACAAGGAGTTTTCTTTCAGATGTTTTGCCTTCATTTTTCATTAGTTATGGAACTAAAACAAGTTGTTTTTACTAGTTATGGAGCTAAATATTTATCTACCAAGGAAGACAGAGAGTTCTGATTTTCATTCTTTAATTGGACTGACATTCTTGGACTATCTCCAGGGTAGCCCAGAGGCCAGTTTACTTGAACTTTCTCTGGAAGACCACTGGAAACTATCTTTCTGATCTTGGAGAGGCAGCACCTCTGATCTGACTGTCATTTTGCTTGTAAAATGTAAATCAATATTTATATTGAAACATGTTATAATATTTTATTCATAGATTAAACAGCATTGCATTAAGCAAAACAAAATAAAGTGACTGAAAGTACATATTTATAATGAACCAACAGCCTACTTACAAAATATTTATATATACATTGCACATTTCAGAAGTATTTGTTGTATTTGTATGTTCAGGTCAATAAAATCTCTGTTTAATAAAAACTTGTTTAATCTTACCCAAAAGGAAAGTGCATTATTTTTTCTCAATAATATTGTATTGGCATTTCACACTTTTTATGGATGCTTATGTATTTAAGTTGCCCAATTAATTGTAGCAAAAGGGAAAAACTGCTAAAACAAAAATACTGAGAAATACTTGAATTCTTCTTACTCACTTTTCCTTCATCTCTTGGGCTATCGCTTAGATGCACAACAGGCCCAGGGTGAGTCTTTGTTGATCTGCAAATCAAAATTGAGACTATAAAAATCAAGTACAATTTATTTCTGTTTTGTAAACTTAAACAGTTAGGACACAGTTCGGCAACCTGCGGCTCTGGAGCCGCATGCGGCTCTTTGAGCCTTGTCCTGTGGCTCCCAGCCTCCTCTGCCTTTGCAGAGAGAGAGAGACAGAGAGAGGCAATTGCGCTTCCCTGCTTCAATCTGTGTGTGTGTGTGTGTGTGTGTGTGTGTGTTTGTGTTTTGTGTGTGTGTGTGTATGTATGTGTAAAAGAGAGTGTACTCACATGTTCTCCGAGGAGCTGAAAAGCTTACTGGGCGGAGCTCCTCCCTTTGCTGCATCTCTGCAGGAAGCAGGAAGCAGGAAGGGCAGGAGAGAGCTAGCTAGCCTAGCTAGGCTGACTCAGGAATTCTGGGAGTTGAAGTCCATGAGTCATAAAAGAGACGAGGTTGCCTACCCCTGATCTTGTTGGACAACAGCTTGAAGCTTGCCAGGTGAGCAGCAGATAGGAGAGGGGGGGGGAGAAAGAGAGAGAGAGAAAGGGAGGGAGAGAGGAGAGAGAGAGAGAGAAAGAAAGAGAGTGGGGGAAGAGGAGTGATAGACTAAGGGCAGATAGAGAGGGAGGGAGAGAGACACACAGAGAGAGAGACCCTCTTGACATCTAAAATGAAGATAACACTGCATATATCCTTTTTTTAACCTGTGTGTGTATGTGTGTGTGTGTATACACATACATACATGCATACATACATATACATATACACACACACACACACACACACACAAATACCCCCCACACACAAACACACACACCTATAATAAAGGTAAAAAAGGATATATGCAGTGTTATCTTCATTTTAGATATCAAAAGGGTTTTGCGGCTCCCAGTGTTTTGTTTTTGGTGGGAAACAGGTCCAAGTGGCTCTTTAAGTGTTTTGGGTTGCCTACCCCTGAGTTAGGACAAAGGTGACTGTGGCTGTGGATTAAGGGAATTAGAGTCAAAAACAGCCGAAGGATGCCAAATTGTAAAAGGGATTCTAATAAAGCAATTTTCCAGGAACGAACAACCAAAATCTTTCATCTCAAGTCTGTATGTTACTCATGCTCCTGTAAAACATCCACATATTTATTTATTTATATCCTGCTTTTATTTTTATATATTTACATATATCAAGACAGCGAGCATACTTAATACTCCTTCTTCCTCCTATTTTCTACACAACAACCCTTTGAAGTGCGTTAGGCTGAGAGAGAGTGACTGGCCCAAAGACAGCACTGGAACTCAGAGTCTCCTAGTTCCAAGCCTGGGGCCTCAACCACTGACTAGGCCACAGGTCAGCAACCTGCGGCTCTGGAGCCGCATGCGGCTCCTTGAGCCTTGCCCTGTGGCTCCCAGCCTCCTCTGCCTTTGCAGAGAGAGAGAGAGACAGAGAGAGGCAATTGCGCTTCCCTGCTTCAATCTGTGTGTGTGTGTGTGTGTGTGTTTTGTGTGTGTGTGTGTGTGTGTGTGTGTGTGTGTTTTGTGTGTGTGTGTGTGTGTGTGTGTGTGTGTGTGTGTGTGTATGTGTAAAAGAGAGTGTACTCACATGTTCTCCGAAGAGCTGAAAAGCTTACTGGGCGGAGCTCCTCCCTTTGCTGCATCTCTGCAGGAAGCAGGAAGCAGGAAGGGCAGGAGAGAGCTAGCTAGCCCAGCTAGGCTGACTCAGGAATTCTGGGAGTTGAAGTCCATGAGTCATAAAAGAGACGAGGTTGCCTACCCCTGATCTTGTTGGACAACAGCTTGAAGCTTGCCAGGTGAGCAGCAGATAGGAGAGGGGGGGGAGAAAGAGAGAGAGAGAAAGAGAGAGAGGGAGGGAGAGAGAGAGAGAGAGAGAGAGAGAGAAAGAAAGAGAGTGGGGGAAGAGGAGTGGTAGACCAAGGGCAGATAGAGAGGGAGGGAGAGAGACAGAGAGAGAGAGAGACCCTCTTGACATCTAAAATGAAGATAACACTGCATATATCCTTTTTTTAACCTGTGTGTGTATGTGTGTGTGTGTATACACATACATACATGCATACATACATATACATATACACACACACACACATACGCCAAGACACTTCAAATTTTACGCGGGAGAAAACCCGAATAACCAAAGACCTACATACAAACACCCGCGAAAACCTCAGAAAACATATGTGTGTGTGTGTGTGTGTGTGTGTATATACACACACACACACACATATATAATAAAGGTAAAAAAGGATATGTGCAGTGTTAGCTTCATTTTAGATATCAAAAGGGTTTTGCGGCTCCCAGTGTTTTATTTTTGGTGGGAAACGTGTCCAAGTGGCTCTTTGAGTGTTTTGGGTTGCCTACCCCTGGGCTAGGAGAACTAAATGTAAGACTGTGGGAACCAAATTTGAAGCTCCTGCCTATAAGTGCACTTGATGAGCTACATCCCTTATATTTTAAATTTAAGAGCAGAAATGTATGACAGCAGGGAGTAGGCTGAACCTTTGAAGGATATGTGTGGGCTGCTCTATGTCACAGTGTTTTTTTTCTCTCTGAAAAAATACATGCAAGCCTGAACAGATGCTACTGAAAATAGAACTATGTGGGGTAATTGCCTGAGTTCTCTCCAGAAGTCTCCTTCAAATAATCTGGCCTTGAAATAATTGAATAATTAACACTAACTTCTTTTAGAAGACCCACACATCTGATCCCATACTTATATTCTGTGCCTAATGCAGGATGAAGTTGAAGTGTAAAACAACTTTTCACTTGGTTGTCTTATTAAGAGTATCAATCCTGATAAGAGAAATGTGGCTATTTCTGCTCTGGGAAGTCATAACAAGGACTCAAGTATGATACAAACATGGTACTATTTTGAGGATAGTACTCTGGCAACATTTTTAATGTGCTGGAGAGATAAACAGAATTTCATCAAATCTGAAGGAGATAGGAAATTGGATAGGCAAGTTAATAGTGTAAATTTTCCCTCTCAATACCCATCAGCTTAAAAGTCACCCCAGGCCTAGGCTGCACTCTCAAAGAGGGCAGAGCAAGGAGCCAAAGGGTATTCAAGAATGTTATGGGATGAAACTGGAGTCTTAAGAATCTGAAAACTTAAGGACCTCTTCGGGCTATTTTTTTTTTTAAATCCTCTTCCATGTGCACAAATGAGGCTTTTAGCCTCAAACACTGGGGGATCTGAGAACAACAAAAGGGATAAATCACGTGCAGCCCCCAAATAGCACTTTTGCACCTCTGTTCTAAGAGACTGGAATGGCATTGAGAATGATCTTGATAGGTTAGTGAAAATAGTAGACAAATATAAAGGTCTTCATAGAAGAAAAAGGCAACAATAAAACAAGTGGAAATTATTCCAGTCTAGTAATGGATCACAAGTTGAAATACTGTAAAAGTTAGCTGTGCCGTGTGTTTACCAAATAGATGGATGCAATTTCAGGATAATTCAATAGAAGTAAACTTTCTAAATGATTGGAAGGAATAATTCCATTATATTTGGCACTGGTCATATCCCACCTTAGGTACTGTACTTAATTCTGCACATTTTAAGAAAGATTCAAGTGAATTAAGTGGAAAAATTGCAACAAGGGATTGCAGATTTAGATTTATGAATATAATTTGAGAATTGGATTTATGTAGCCTTGAGAATTATTGTCTCAGAAAAATAATATGAAAATATTGTTTCAGTACCTGAGGAGCAAAGAAGATTGAGATTTATTTTGTAGGAAGTATTGGTTAGAGATGGGCAATAAGGATGCAAAAAACACTCCCTTCAGAAAAATGAAGATAAACAGAGAAAGGGAAAATGATGCAGGAATGCAGAGCAAGTCAAGCATCTGAGAACATAAATGGAGAAACTAATGGTAGATAAAGAAATAGAGCCAAACAAAGGAAAGGCTAACATTTGGAGGTCATAGCAACGGAAAAGCAAAGAGCGAAAGAGAAGCAACAGAAAGAAATACAGTGGAGAGCAGGATGCATTGTGGGCTGCACCTGACCATTTACTGGCTCATATTTAACTTGGAAGGCAAACTTTTAATATTGCAGGTGAACAGTTGTTTCAACCTGAGAGCCATATCTTATGCCAGACAGCTACTATTCCCAGTATCCTCTCCACAGCTTGATGGGCTGGATAGCAGAGTTCTATGCTTGTCATTATCAGTGATCTTCTGGCTTATCAGAGAAAATTACCTCACTACTGACTCACTCACTACATCTGGCATCTAATCTTGCTCTGAAGCAGCAGTGAATCATATAGACCACTTCTGACTTATTAAATTTGCAGACATTTTAAGTTCTCCTAAAATCTTTCCTAAATATGTTCTGCAGACTAAGATAGGCATCTTTATGTAGCTCAGGGGGTCTGCATGGATAAGTAGGCTTTTATGATACCAAGAATCATGAGTGTAACTTGCAAGGCTCTAAGGAAAGAAAGATAGTGGGACTAAAAGCAACTACTGTTTTCTCACTTTGCAGCAGCAAGATTGGGACTGGGTTGTAGTACTTTGCTTTCAGTAGAATGCATTGTTACAATGCAAAAAGTCAAATACGGTAATAAAAATCAGTTTGATAATTATTAAAACAACACCACAGCATCCTACGGAATAGAGGATTTGGTTTTTATTTTATAAAATACCAATAATATGAAAAAATAATGAACAATTCTCAACTCACAATTCTATTGCCTTGTTCCACATGATAACATATCCAGAAAGTATGAAGGATTCAATATTTACAATATGTGTATTTCCCCTCTCTGTTCCCACATAGAGCCATTTGCTTTGGAAAGGTAGATGACAGAAGGTAATCCTATGTCAGGGGAAAAGACAATCACATTATATCAATCAATCAGTTTTTATTACAGTCACCGACCAACAGTACAAATAAAAGCATTAAAAACAACAACAATAATAATAATGAAAAATAAACATAAAAATAGACAAAATTATATATTACGATTAATGGTGGATTACTAGTGGGCAGTTAGAGTCCACCTAATTTTGCATACAGAAAAACAAAATTCAGAGAAACTACTTCATACTGATCTGCTAACAGTAGTTGCCCTGTGAAAAAGATCAGTATTTCCTGGATATTTTAATAGATGAGGTGTTATAAATTGAGTCCCTGAGCCCTTAGAGAAGATGCAGTATAGCAAGATGTGGGCTGTAATTTCAATGGTTCCTTGTCCACAGGGGCACAATTTCAGTTCATATTCTTTTTGTATTGGCCCTCCCGAACGGCTGTGGGAAGTGTGTTGCAGCATGCTAAGATTAATGCCTTTCGGATTTTGGGGACAATTATTAAAGGGGGAGTTTGATTGCTCAAATAAACATTTATGGGAAAAGCAACCCAATCTTGTTGGTTTTCCAGATCTTTAATATGTTATTTGAGTGCATTAAGTGCACACTCACACCCCATCATCAAAAGCACTTCCCTGGAGAAATCAAAATACTGGAGTTTTTGTGAGATGGTCCTGAACCATACTGATTCAAAATTGACATCTATAAGAAGAGAACTGAAACCTGTAGGGGGAAAGAATAGTTTTAACAAATGTGCAAAAATGTAAATCCATGCACCTGTTTCAATTTTGGCTAGTCTTGCCTCCCACCTTTGTACTACATTTGGGATACTATCTGAAATATGGCTCTCATTAGGAATTTGGATTGCACCTTTTCCAGAGGAGTAAAAGATGTCACAGCTGAGCACCACAATCACATTATATAACTGTAGTAAAAACACACATCACATTTCTCATCTCAGATCATATAAAATAGTAGTTGTTAAACTAGTGTGGGAAAAACAGATCATACTTTTGAATTAAAGTCTATTCCTAAGGAGTGAACAAATATCAGCCTAAATTATTAGTTAAGGTTTTGAATCTTCACTGTCAGCAAACTATCCAGTATTATTTATGCATCAGTGCTGTTTTCACTAAAAGACTCCAATACAGAATAAGAACACCATTATGTAAAAAGAAAAGAAAAGATATAGCTATTCTCAGTGTAACTCCAATGTAACTCCACTATCATTCCCAGTCACAAAATGAACTTAACAAAAACTGGGTTGTCTTGCAGTTGAGCTAATTTAATTGCTCAACATCTGGCATGATTTGTGCAGCATTTGCATATCTAATCCAGACATATTGGCAAGAACTCAAATTAGCCTTCTCTGAACACCACCTATATCAGTGATTGCTATTTGTACATTGGTAAAATTGAACAAAAAGGTGAGAAAGTCTTTCTTTTGGAATAAGTACATATAGCAGTGACAACACATTTTATCTCACATCTAGGGTGCGTGTGTGTGTGTGTGTTTCTGTATATGTGTGTAATAAATAAAAGCTAAAATTCTCAGGATTATGCGTCTCTAGAATATCAACAAACATCCAGTTCTTCATTTTTTCCTTATTGGGAAAATTTGATATTCTGACAGAGACTTTTCATCCACATCTACCTTTTTTCTTTAGTTCCTTTCATCTTACAATATTTTGCCCCCAGGTATAATTAATATAGAGGAGGTAAGAGTATTTGACCATTTCTTTCCTAGATCAGACATGAAAGACCAGAGCTAGATCAAAATATTGGACTGACAAAGTATAAAATACTCAGTCTAGATATATTTGCACCAATATCACAAGAGTGTCTTCTTTTAGTTCACTGCTTTTTTTTCATGAAATACAGACTTTTTGGTACAGCAAAGATCCTCTTACCACAATATAAGAGAGGACATTAACACTGCTTCAGTGCTAAGACACATTCCTAAAGAAGTAGGGAGCCAGATACAGTGTGCAGGGGAAAAGATAAACTTGCTGACTCTCTTTACATCATATGCACATTTGCATATGGCTCCTGGTCAATCACTGTAATCAAATGCTCTTCACAACCCCTTCCTACAATCTACCACTGCTCTCCTGGATCGTCAAGAGAAGATGCAACATTTCAGAAAACTGGTAGATACCACTTGATCCTGCTGTGAGGTTGTCATACATTTGTTTAATTTCCTCATCCCATTAACCTAATCAGGGCTGGCCCATTCCAGGCCCACATTTGTGATGGATTGTATCCTTATGGTACTCTTCAGCTTCACACTAATACAGTGGAAGAAAAACCTATCCAGTCCAAAAATGCTGGCAAGGAATTTAGTCCAAGCTATAGGCTACTCCAGCCTTCCATTAGATAATCCCCCTGTAGTCTCCAAACTTTCTTGGCTCTTGGCTCTTGACAATGGCTTTCTTTTCTGTGCATACAGGTGTTAGATTAAATTAAATTAGATTAAATTTATATATCTAAAGAGAAAGCAGCAAAATGCACAATAACCAGCTCTAAAGTGACAGGTGAAGCAGCTTCTTGGATGAGACGTGAAATGTCTTCAAGAAAAAAAACAAGTTCAGTTGCCTTTGAAAAAAAGCATTTTGGGGACAGTCATGATCTGGATAATTGAGAATCTCCATAGACAACCAGCTTTAAAATGAAATTTCATTTCTTGCATTTTTTTTCTCAGCTTTTCCTCAAGAATGTCTCACAGTCTGTCAAAATCTTTTGTAGAGGTAGAATGGGTATAACACTTGCTTGACATGCAGCATAGGTCATTTGAAATCTAGAAAAAAAATCTATTTTTCTTTCTTTCCTTGAGTTATCTATCTTTTGCAGGATTTCTCTTCCTTTTTATATGTCTACCGATGCACTGTTTTAGTATTTTCCTAGTCATTTAAAATAGATGAGTTTCATGCCCATCGCTCAATCTTAATTCTAACTTTAATCTTCTAGAATATGGATATAGTTGTATGGTTCTTTTCCTCCAAGCTCAGATTTAAAAAAAAAACTAGAATGATGATGGATGCTGAGTTAAAACTATTACTTCCCAATCATAGATAAATTAAACAAAAAAAATAGATTTTAGAATTATTTTAAAGTAGCCCTAACAAGTATGAAAAGATGGGCTGCAGCATGAGTCTGAAAGCTCAGGAGATGAAACCCCTGGTCCCAGTGGCTGACCCAGATTGGATCCTGCAAGGAAAATAACCTCCATTTTGGGGGAGAAGCCTTAGTTACTGGTTTCAGGGTCCAATTCAAGGTTCTGATGGCTTGGGACCTTGTTAGCTTTGGAATGATTTGATCCAAGTGGAATCTGTCATCTACAGATCATATAGATCTGTAAAAATGTGACATCATCTCCTGGTCTCTCTATGTGTATGTGCACACGCATACACCTGTGTTTACTATTTATTATATATTTTATGCTTTGTTCAATTCATATAGATGCCCATCTCACATCTGTGACTCTAACTAGTTCACAACAATTAAAACAACATCAAGAACGGTAAACAAATTCAACTAAAAACAACAAACATATAAAACCATACTAAAGCCATTACTAAAAACTATATTTAAAAATAAAAAACACAGTCACCAGTTTTAATCCTGAGTTTATGTAAAAATTCTGAAGGCAAAGTTACACTCCCCTCTCCTGCAGACATTGCCCTACTGCTTATCACATAATCAAGATAGGCAGGCTTGCCCAATAATAATTAAATTATTAAATAAATAGATTAGTATTTATGAACTAAGTTTTAAAATGTTGCTTTATATGCCACTGAATTTGAGCTAGGATGAAAACTATTATTTGTGCACTGCATCTTCTGTCAAATCACAACTACATTAACATTCAAAGCTGCAATAACTTTTCAGCAAGATTAAAATTAATTCTACATATAGACCAGAAATTGGATTCAGAATAAATTAGGATGTCCTTCTGCAGGTACACTTCTCAACGTTATTTCTATAATGCTATTAATCATACTTAAATCCATCAAGGATGGCTTTAGACAAAGAATGTGAAAAGTGGAAACTCGCTCATGCCATGCAAAATGCTTGGGCAGAACAATGCCTATACTATTTGAAGAATCTTTAAATAAAAAATTGTGAATTAGAGCAGAGACGAGGGTCCTTGGACTCACGGGCATCTTTATTCCCTGGTTCATCTGGGACTAGTCCATGTACTGCTTAAGCTTGCTTGCATAAATATAATAAGGTTTCAGTATCCAAAAACACAAGAGTCAAATCAGATAAGTGTCAACGCTGCTAACATAGGATTTCTTGCTTTGACAACATATGGAGATGCATCCATTTTCCTTTACTTTAAGTTTTACTGTTAGAGTTAGAATTAGATGATACTGGGGGGGGGGGAGGAATGTGCATGGGAGTTTAGACATAACGATACTGTATAATGGTGAGAACCAAGGCTGTTTGTAATAAGAGATGATAAGACATGGCCGGGATGAAGAACTGGGTGGAAAGCCAGCATTTCAAACTAATTGGAGAATGTGATTTATGATTGTTAATAAGAGGAGGGAATTGTGCTTTGATACTATGTGCTGTGAGGAGGGGAAGCCAGATTTTGGCTTGGACTATGTAAGTGCCGATGTTTTGCTACTCGAATAAAGATTCTTTAAGGTAAACAATGCCTCGAAGTTCTTTGAAGAGTTTCATATGTCGTAACCATAACAATAAGTAGACCCAAAAACTTTTGGAGTCTTACCTTTCTCGGTTAAATTTCAGGGAATGAAGAATCGCTGGCCGTTTCTGCCTTAGATTCCACAAATGGAGCATGTCATCTGAACTTGCACTAATCAAAGCACCCTAACAAGAAAAGAACATACTTTGTTTTATTATACTGTAATTATGCAGACTTTCCTGGGAAAATGACAATTTTAAAAAGGTAGTTTGGATCTGTTGTTGCTGTTCTATATCTGCATCTTGCTAGGCAAACTGACCTGATTCAGGAGAAAGTGTCTCCTAGTTTCTTTACAGCAGCAGCAGCACTGTCAGTTTCTCATTACCCTTATTCTCAGAAGACAACATGAAATAAAGTAAAACTGCCCAACTTTTTTTTTTTTAAAAAGAAAAAAGGAATATGTTCTAATGTTTCCATCATTCAGTTCTGTGTACAGGTAGTCCTTGACTTACATGCTTAATGACTATTCAAAATTACAGTGGCACTCAAAAAAGTAACTTATGACTATTTTTCACACTTACAATCATTGCAGAATCCTCATGGGCATTTATTTATTTATTTATAAAATTTATTTTATAAATTAGGGTAACTATGGATGGCTTACAGTTACATCAAAACTAAACCATAAACAGTTAAAATCAAAAACACCTGGGGGCGGATGATGGCGGAGTGTGGTGGTGGGGAGATAGGATCTGTTATTACTTAATCAACCACCTCCATTGCGCTGATCCCCCACTGGGGCTCTAAGCTGACTGGCTCAGCCATGTCTTTAGGCCCTTATGAAAAGATAGGAGGGTTGGGGGCAACCTCACATGGGGAGCAAGATGTTCCAGAAGGCAGGAGCAACAGCAGAGAAGGCTCTTCTCCTGGTCCCCACCAGCCGGAATACTCGGGCTTGACCTGCAGCCTGCCTCCTCTGATGGCCAGAGTGGTACGGGCCAATCCCAGTGGGGTGAGAGGGTCCCTCAAGTAACCTGGACCTATGCCATGAAGAGCTTTAAAGCTGATCACCAACACCTTGAATTGCACCCAGAAGCAGACTGGTAACTAATGCAGCTCGCGGAGCAGTGGTGTTAAAGGGGCTATTCTTTGGATCCCCCCCCCAAACTACCCGCACTGCTGCACTCTGCACCAGCTGTAGCTTCCAAATGCTCTTCAAGGGTAGCCCCATGTAGAGTGCATTACAATAGTCCAGTCATGAGATGACTAGGGACTGAATAATTGAGCACAGAGGATCCTGTTCCAGGAAAGGCCGCAACTGGTGCACAACACAAACTTGGGCAAATGCTCTCCTAGCCACGACTACCACCTGTTCCTCAAACAGGAGTCAGGAGTCCAGGAGAACCCCGAAGTTGCAGGCTGGGGGTCTTTCTGGGGCAATGCCACCCCATCCAGAGTCAAAGATGACAAAATCCCAGATCCCGGATCCCTGCGAACCCCGCGAACCCAAAGCCATTTGGTCTTACCAGGGTTCAGTTGAAACCTGTTGCCCCCCCATCCAGGCCCCCATAGCCTCCAAGCACCACGAAAGGGCAGCCATAGTATCACTTGAGTCACCAAAAGTAGAAATCTGAGTTGGGTGTCATCAGCATACAGTATATACGTCAATCCGTGGTAATGGATGATCTCACCCAGCGGTTTCATATACTTGTTGAAAAGAAGTGGAAAAAATTCCCAGCTTTGCAGTACACACAGAATAGCGGCTGAGGGCTGGACCCTAACCCTGCCACAGAGAAAGGAGCCGAACCAGCACAGAACTGTGCCACCCATCCCCGTCCCCTGCAGCTGGCCCTAAAATATACCATGGTCAATGGTAACCAAAGCTAGGTACTGGTTGTAATATTGTAAAAAATGTACATGTTATTGTAGACCATGTAGAATAAATATATACCCAGCATCCATTTAGAACAGATTTGGACAGACATGGGTCACATCTGGCTCTTTGGCTATCCCTGTCCGACCCACATGAGGTTAATCAGAAATCAAATGTAAAATAAAAGTGCTGCATGAGGCAGGAGAAGAAACCGAGTTAGGACTGTGCAGTCACGGTGTGCTCCTTCATGCAGCTGGTGGCTGCAGGAGCACTTTTCTGAGCTTGTGCAGCACTCCCCCACCACCTATAGTAACTTGAGGCGTTGAGGTGACAGAGTTTGAAGACATCAAATCAGATTACATTGGTTCGGCCCTCCAAAACAGTCCCAGTTTCTTATGTGGCCCCTTGGGAAAATTGCCAAATTAAATTTAGAAGTTTAAAATCTATTCATGACTACATACTCTCATGCCAGTCGAGCCCTTGATCAATGTCTTAATTTGCTTTCAAATTTAGACAATGCTGCTGTCCATTTGAAGGGCAAATTATCTTTGAAACACAGAGAAAAACACCCTTTTGCTGACCCAGTCCCTAGGCCTCAGGCTTTGCTCACAGTGGCTGCTCATAGAAAACTCTGAGTAACCGTTAAAAAAAAAACAACTCATTAACAATTGACCTGGTGGAGGCTGTTCCAGTGCTGGAATCTTTGAAGCCTACCCCAATGGGCTAGAAACTACCCTCAGTTTGTTACATTACCATACCTATAGTGTAGTTTCAGAGTTTCCTCACAAATTCTTGGTAGTTTCCTTTGGTCTTGATGTTCTCTTTTCCTCCTGCTAACCCTAACCCTAACCCTATGATTCTACGATTTACAGATACTCCTTGACCTAAGTCCACAATTGAGCCCAAAATTTCTGTTGCTAAGCAAGACATTTGTTAAGTGATTTTTGCCCCATTTTACAATTTTCTTGCCACGTTTGTTAAGTGAATCATTATCGTTGTTAAAATAGTAAGATGATTGTTAAGTGAATCTGGCATCCCCAGGACACTACAACCATCATAAATATGAGTCAGTTACCAAGTGTCTGAATTTTGATCATGTGACATGGGGATGTCGAAATGGTCGTGTGAAAAACATTCGTAAGTCAATTTTTTCAGTGCCATTGTAACTTCAAATGGTCACTAAACCAAGTGTTGTAAGTCGAGAACCATTTGTATTACTTTTTAAGTAAGGTGGCAAACATACCTCATACTCCTTCCTCCTGTTTGTATTTTCCCCACAACAACAACCCTGTGAGGTGGAAGGTCTGAGAAAGAGTGATAGACTCAAAGTCATCCAGTCAACTTTCATGCTTAAACTGTCAATTTGAAGCCTGCAGATCAACCAACCAGATGCTCATCAAAGAATCACTATATTCATTCATTTTGGGATCTCCAAATGGCCCATTTTATCTGTATTCTCTTATTTAATTTTCACCATCCATTCACCTTATGAGAGTATTTCCTCTAGATCAGCGGTTCACAACCTGTGGGTCGCGACCCCATTTGGGGTTGAACGACCATTTCACGGGGGTCGCCAAACAACGCGATCCGCCATTTTTTTTCTCAGCTGGCGGCACCACGCATGTGTGCCGCATGGGGCAGCACCGCTCATGGGGGCACCGCCGCGCATGTGCGGCGCATCCTTATGACCGGGGTCGCCAGTATAAAAAGGTTGAGAACCACTGCTCTAGATCACATTTTTTCTACAATTTTCTCCAAAACCAATATGTATTTTTTAAATTATTATAGTCCTTTGGAGTATAACATGTAACTGTTAACAGCCTAAACATTTCTCTTTCATACAAAACCATAATAATCCAGATGATATTGATTCATACTTTCAGATATAAGTTTTAGCCCCTTAATTCATTATAACTATCCTTCACTTTTTGCATATTCAACTCTACTTAACATGGCTCCGGAACTGTCCATTGCCCAGAGCCCTTCTCTGAGAGAGATCGGCAGTTAAGAAGCATGAAATATAAATAAATAACGTCAAATCACCTTCTTCCTCTGTCACAAGTAGACATCATATTATTTATTTCCCCATTTTCTGTTAATTAATAAATAATTAATATTAATTATTAATTAAACAATAAATTGTTTAAATTTTCTCTTCTTATATTCCAAGTTATGTTTTTTGTAAGCCATGATGGTACAGATAGGTTCATAGACACTGTTCTCTGCTGCCCACCACAGTTTTGATCAATCAAAGCTTTGAAGAATGATTTTAATAAGACTGAGAAGGAATAAACTAGTCATGATCCCTCATCATGTACATGCAGCATTCCCTGCTGATCAGTTGTAGCACATTTTAAGCAGAATGCCACAAGCTCATCTGAAGCCCAATATTTCTCCAAGCCTACTCCCACTATTCTAGCATCTCTAATTTAGACTCCAGATTGAAAGCCAAAATACTATTACCTGTATACCACTATCTAGGAGGCATATGTGGTGTACTGATACACATTTAGGATATACGTATTGCACATTTATTTTGAATTTAAATATTTATTATATTTATAATTCAATTTATTTATTTATTATTTATGGAATTTATTTGCTGTCCATCTTGTATCCAATGACTCTCAGTGTCTTAAAGCAAAAAAATAAATTATAATGGAATTGTAGAATGTACATGGAAATGAAAGATCTGTAGTATACTTGCCCAAATTTTTATCCTAAATTTTGATAGCATTAGCTATTAATTTATAAAACAGTTAAAATCCAAAGAAACAGACTTGTGTGAATAATAGGCTATCTAGACAGAGATTTCATTTTCATTAATATCTTTCTTCCTTCGAAACCTTATTTTCTGAGACATAATGACTAAAACAGTCCAATGTCACTGTAGTGCAATTCTTATTTTTTTTATTGAAAAGTTTTATACAAATTTTAATACAATACAATATAATATCCCCCCCTACCTCCCCCCTCCCTTACCCTCCCCCCCTTACTTCCCAGAGCTGATTACAGGGTTAAAAAAGAGATAAACAAACAAATTCTAACGAAACCTATCCAACTATACAAAAATAAAACCTAAAATACTTTAACTCAAATACAAAAGAAAAATTTCAAACAAAAGCATAATTAACAATATAAATAATTCCCATTTTAAACTTTAAGTTATTCAAAACTAAATACTTTCTAATCCCATATTTATTCTGTACAAAATTTATCCATCTTCTCCACACCGAGATGTATCTTTCTTGTGAGTGATCCTTCAAATAAGCAGAAATTTTAGCCATTTCTGCTAAATTAGAAACTTTAAGCAACCATTCTTCTAAAGTAGGCAAAGGATCTTTCTTCCAATATTGTCCAACCAATAACCTTGCCACCATAATAAGATTCAACATTAAAATAGTTTCTTTAGCGTCACAAAGAAACAATAATACCTAACAAGAATAATTGTGGTGAAAACTTTATCTTTCTATTAAAGATCTTCTGAATGTAGTGCAGTTCTTATTAATGAAGCCTTACCTCATTAATTAAAAATTGAAGCTGCAGAACAGCAGCATCACTTTCATGATGACAATAGCAATCAACACCTGGCCTTCCCAATCTGTTAAGTACCATAGTCAAGGATCAGATTGCTTAGGTTGATTGATAAAATAAGAGAAATACAGAATCAAAGCAGAATTAACCTTTGCTTTTAGTAATCCAAGAAGATAATTAAAAGTCTGTGAAAAGGTTTAGAGACTTCTAGAGTTTATTTTCATCCTAGATTATGAGTTCAAAGGATTCATACAGAACAATTTATTCAACCTACCCCAATATTAGTAATAGTATTCAAATATCCTATAGCATTCTTGATTCTTATTAGGCTGACTTTTCTGGGATACATTGCTGCTCAGTATTGGTATTCTTAAGTGTTTTGTGTATCTCAGATGTTGACAACTAATTCAGAAGTTAGCCAAAAGGACTGGAACCCAAACTGATGTCCAATTTCAGTTGGCACTTTCTAACTAGAATGAGAATAGTTAGTCTTTGGGAAGAAGTATGGATGAAGGTGCTCTCTATATAAATGAAATAATATATAAATCACATAATCAAATGTATGGATAGTGATATCATCACTCTGTTCCAAAACAGGAAATCTGGCAAATACTAGAATGGATGCAGTTGTTTATATGGATTATTTTCGGCTACTGTATAAAGCATGATAAAATAATCTCCCACTACTAATTCAAAATGCTTATTTCTTCCCAATTATTTGATATGTAATTATGGTCTTTTCCAAATAGCCTTATATTACCATATTTAAGGGCTTAATTGTAGTTCTTAAATGTAGACATCATCCTTCAGTGGTTCCACGGTGACTGAGAGCAAAACTAGTTCCAAAAGAAGATCAAGCTATCTAGCCAAGTCCATAATTATGAAACAAACTGAGGGCCCAGAATCAACCTTGGCACATAGAACTAGAAAGAAACTTTGATTTGTACTGCCACAAAAATAGCAAAGCATAGTTTAAAAATTATTCTGTATTTATCTGAATAAAGATGATAAACAAACTGATAAACCTGTAAAATGTAGTTGAAACTATCATACTGCCCAACAGCAAAGGATACATTCGTATTGCACCTGTTCTTGTTCCAATAGCCAGAATCTTTTGAACTGGGTCAAAAGCTAAGACAGTGGGCAGATATGGAAATCCATGACGAACTGTCTGCAATAGAAAATATAAGTCTTAGTTGGAAAGAATAGTTGTAACTCCTAGATATATTTTCTATGCTTTCTTTAATTCCTAAAACAAATAAAAAGCTGAGTGGCCACTCAGTGATAAAAAAAAAAAAATCAATTAACTAATCATATAGGTTTTAACGCATTGACCAGGTAAATTGTATGCATGCAGATACATATTGCAAACGTCAACACAAGACCAAATTTAAAATTTATTCCGCAGTGTGGAGAATTTTGGATAGCAGCAGATAGTCTGGAACAGCCTCTGGACTGCAAAATGCAGCTCAAATCAGGGGAAAAATATACATTATAAGATAAACACTTTAAAAACTTTCCAGCATAAGCAAGCATTCAATATGGAAGGAGATAATTTCAGAATTTCTGAGCTTCACCGTATTATACTTGCTCACCAGTTAGTTAAGAAAAACAAAAATCCAAAAGAAAAGCAAAAGAAAAGACTCTGCTCTCAGTTACTCATGCCCTCATTATTTCCAGAGTAGATTACTGTAATGCACTCTACCTGGGGCTGCCCTTGAAGAGTATCCAAAAATTTCAGCTGGTGCAAAATGCAGTGACATGGACAGTTATATGTGCACACGTTACCCCTCTGCTGTGCAAGCTGTATTAGTTGTCAGTTTGCTTGCAGATCCGATTGAAAGTGCTGCTTTTGACCTTTAAAGCCCTTCATTGCATGGGGCCAGGATATCTAAGGGACCACCTCCACCTGATTAAATCTGCTCATTCTGGCAGAAGAGGTTTGCTTTGGGTTCCACCTGCAAAGCGTTTCATCTGGTTTTAACACAATTTTCTCCACTATCTTGTGGTTAATAATATTGTTGATGTCTTTTAATTGTAGTTGTAGTTTTTTACTTTAATTATTTTTTATTGTAAGCCACTTAAGATCACTTTACTATGATATGGATGGCTATATAAGAAATTGCACAGAATTTAAAATATGACAGGTATCCAGAAGATTTTAACAAAATTACTACTTCATGACAGATTTATGGAGGTTGAAATTAAACACCCAATATCATAACTTGTACAGAGATATAAAGAAAATCAGACTTAGCACATACAGAAATAGAACCTTAGAGCAAATTCCCAATGACATGTGTTTATTATTTCTACAGAAAGAGAAACCTTCTTGAAGATATGTGATTTCTTGGGCTTCTCTAACATCTTACAGCAGGGGTGTCAAACTGCTGGCCTGCGGGCCGGATGTGTCATGCCGAAACCGCACCCACCCCATTGCCGGCAATAGAAAAAAAGTTGCGACACACTGCAACACGTGACGTTGCGAGTTTGACACCCCTGTCTTAGAGATTCCCAATGTTAATCAAAGGTTACTATGGATGATAGACACACCCTTCATTCCCCATCCTTCCTTCTCCACATACTATACTTCTGTTTCTCTTGTAACAAAGAAACCACCAGAGTGATAATCTGAGCAGGTACATGGCAAAAAGCTATCTCCCATTTACAGAAATGTGGACTGTGAGTCAAGAAGGGCCATGGCTGGGGTACGTAGCCTTTCCTCCAATGTATTTTTAAACCTTGCAGGTGCAAACCTGAGCAAACCAGTCATCCAGACTTCTGGATTGTATCAACAGAACAGCCTTGTGGCCTCTGATGAAAAAACAAATTTATCATAGAATAATAAGATTCTTGATGGCATTTGCTGAAAACATTTAACAAATCAATCCCTCCTGAAACTGTTTTCTTTAAAAGTCTTCCTCCCCCTCCCACTCCTTGACTCAATTGCCATATTCTCTAAGCTCATACTTTTGAGATTTTTAAAATATTTTTTATATATAAGCATTTTCTTTTTCTGTAGACATTTCATAATAAAGCATGGAATTATTTTATGAAGTTCTTCATGTCATCTTCCTGTATCAGAAAATGTAAAATTTGTTTGCAATAAGTAAATACCTCAATATAGTTTGTTTCTTTAAGAAACATAAACATTGTTTCTTATTAAAAGGGACAGGGAAAAAATGGTATAAAAAGCCATAGGAATGGAATAAAGTATTTTAAAGTACAAGTATTAAGGAAATCAATTCCACAGGTTGGCTGAAACTATTTTTAGTGACTATAATACTACTAGATTATTGCAAGTCTCACTGGGCATATTTATTCCTCCTCCTTACAGTTCAGTGAATTAGAGAGCTGTTTGCCTGAGCTATATCCAAAAATAATGTTAGAACCCCTTTTTCCAAGACAATAATTCCTATATGTCTGTTAAGGTCATTTTCATTATGCTTTAGCGCCAGATACAAATTCTATCTTCAGCTCAGATGTTAGAGGATAGGAAAGGATAGAGGGTGTCAGAACCCATTTCCATTTCATTTCTATCTATCTCCTCTGATTTAAAAACAAATCTCACTTTTCCCTGGGTTCTGCCATACTCCCAAGGGAGAGGGGGGATATGCTGTAGGGTTATTGCTTTCGCTTCCTCTATTCACTACAATGTAACCTTTTGCTTTGTTATTGCCTCTGTGTCTGCTGCCCACTACAATGTAACAATTTGCTTCCTACACTGCATCTCTCTCTGAACTTTCTTCTCCTTAACATGTCAGCTAGGAAAAGGGGTGGGGAGAAAGAAATACAACCTCCAGAGCCTGGCTTATTTCTCCGGTCTCAAAAGGAGAAGTGCTGCTTGAACATCATGCTACGACCAGAGTCGGACCGATGTTATCTCCCCTTTCCCATGATGGACTTAACACCTGGGGATTGGCCGGTCTGAACCATCTGGATGAACTGTGGGGTGGAGTTTGCTCGGGGACACTTTAAAGTATCAATCTGTAAAGGAATCCCTCAAATCCTGTCTATTATGCCTGCTATCAACTACTTTTAATAAAAGTTCCTGTTGGAGGAAACCATCTCCAAGAGTTCTGCTTTCTTAAGATGTGGGATTGAAGTGTGTCCTTACATTAGACAGGATCTGCAGTAATAGTCAACCTGGAAGGAAGGCCCTTACCGGGGGACTTTGCAAAAACTACAATGTCAGACGATGGGGCAGGGAATGAAGACCCCACCATGAAAGGGGAGCCCTCCCTCTGGCAGGGACCCTGCCAGTTGTTGGTATCTGAGACGTCATACTCCTCAGAAGAAGAAATGGTGGAAACGTGTGACCACAAACCTTGGTGGTCGATGGGCATTGGCAAGAGAGACGTGGGAAAAAGTATTGGGGAAAGTGACCCTGAGGTGGGGCAGCCACCAACCCGGATGGAAGCAAGAGATGGAGAAATCCCTGCACCTTAGCAAAGAGGAAGGTCACGCGCAGCACTCGAACTGGATCCTAGAGAAAGCTATTGACCGGATGAAAAGAACCCTTGGCTCTCTCATGGAGGAGCACTCTGAATCCCGGGGCCGCATCAACATCTTGGGCTACAACTGGAGAGGCACTGAGGGGGAATCGGAAACTGTAGCCCCGGAGATGTCTGCAGAGACAGAAGGTACCATTTGGGCAGCCTCCACTCCCCGCCAACCTGCAGATGGCGATCAGAATGGGAGATAATACTGTCAGTGGCGAGGGCACCGATCCATCCAAAGATTCCCGCAAAATTCAGAGGGGAGTTGCAACGCTTGGGGTTCTTCCTAACCCAAGTCCTTAGCTACATGGAAGAATATGGGCAAGACATCCCCAGCGACAAAGCCCATATCCGTATCGTGCAATCCTCTCTGGACGGGGTGGCTGCAGACTGGATGGTGAACCTGCATGATTCCAATGCCCCAGAGCTCAACGACTTCAACCGCTTCATGTCCTCTCTGAGAAGGCGATTCGAGGACCCCCGGCTGATTGACAGGCCCGCGAGAGAATCAAAATGGTGAGGGAGGGCAGATAACCGGTAGCTGAATATACACAAGAATTCCTGGCCATTGCCAAAAAAGCTGAACTGGCCAGAAGACATCCTCCTTAGCCATTTCAAAGACTGTCTAAACTACGACCTGTATGATGCTTGCCTGCCTTGAGGGGATCCACGCCAACTCGATGAATGATACGTCCTGGCGGAGGAAGCAGAGATCGACCTACTGAAGAGGCACTTCCAAGGAAAACCATGGGGCCGCTCGCCTCCTGAGCCGACGCGCAAACCAGAGAAACCACCGGCTACGGCCAAGAAGTCAACAGGCTGTTTCAAATGCAGGAGAGAGGGGCATCACACTATAGAATGCCGCTCGAAAGCTCCTCAGTGCAATCCAGACCGATCACCGGCCAGGAAATCAGGGAAGTCCCCAGCCAAGCCAAGAGAACCCGCCATGAAGGCGACAGAGGCTGTGGAGTCCCCACCCCCTGCCAAGCATGGGAGGGAACTCCGGCCTACACCGCAGGGGCGGTGGACACCTCGGATGACAGCTTGGAGGGCGAACCCCTGGTAAGTGGACCCATCGCACCCATCCTCAAGAAAAGTGACTATATTATCCCCCTCCATGCCCGAAGCTGTCAAAGTGAAAGTCTTAATAGACTCTGGCTGCACCCGCTGCCTCATTAGCCCGGCGCTAGTGGGGAACTTGGGCATCCCAGTGAGGAGGCTGAAACAACCAATCTCATTTGGCCAGTTAGATGGGTCCATAGCAGGGGGGGTGCCAGCTACCCTAGTCACTTTACCAGTCTACCTTTCCCTGGGGAACCACAAGGAAGACATAATGTTTATAGTGACTCCAGGCATGGAATACCTAGTGATCCTATGGCTGAGTGGCTAGAGAAATGGAACCCCTGGGTAAATTGGAGGATGGCAGAATTCAATTTCCCGAAGAGAATCCTCAGTGAAACCCAGCTAGCCACTAAAATGGAGAATGGAATGCCAAGCGATGTTCGAGAGGTTAAAGAGACTTTTTTCCACCGAAGCCGTACTGAGGCACCCAGACACAGATAAACCTTTTGTAATATAGGCGGACGCAAGTGATGTGGCAATGGGGGCTGTACTATTACAAGAAAGTAGCCAGAAATCCAGCTAACTATATAACAGCCCACCTAGGGCAACTGAAGGACTGGAGGCATCCCCACCTATGAAACACCTCCCTCATCAAAAATCAAATTAAGCATTTTGTATGTATCATGTCTTAGGCCTGTTACCAATTAGTATAAACCCATAATTGCTCCTAACTGTTTAATTAAACTTTTCAGCCATTCCAGAAACACAAGCATCAGAAGATGAAAATAACCCAGGCCTGCAGGATTCCAGCACCAGCTCTGAAGCCAGTTCTGGTGAAGGATTTTGGTTAGTGGTGATGTTGGTTTAGGTATTACCCTAAGAGAGTTCCCAATCTATTCCTGCTCTCTATATAAGATACCACAAACCCAGCTTCACAAAAAATATTGGTAAGGAAAATATTTTTTCTAAATTGGCTTGCAAAACATTTTAAAATCAAATATCTAAAATCAGTCGCTTAAAGTCAATGTTTTCAAAAATAGATTTAATAATTAAAACAGCAATTAATTCAAGTTTTAAAAACTGAAATAAACCTAATGAAACTGTTCATTATTAACTTCATCCTAAAAGTAGTCCTAAAAGGGGTGTCTTTGTTTAGTGCTGGGGTGGTGGTGGAGGTGTGTGGCAAAAGAGACCTCCATATGGGGTTGAATCAGCAATATCAAATGTGTACTGTACAGGAAAAAGACACAAAGAAGATGAATCTGTGATTATAAATGATCAGAATTTGTGTGAGTATTATGTATCCTAAGCTGCCCACCAGCCTTTTGATCTCACTGAAGCATTTAAGGAAGATGAAAGCAGATCCCTGGTCTGTCAAGATTGCTTACTCCTTAGCCAAAGGAATTAAATTTTATCATAGTACAGTTAAAAATAAACTGGTGGAATTTGCAATACTAATATTAAGAATGCTAATTTATTCAAAAGGAGCAAACTTTATTAATCATCATTTAAATGAGGTTTAATGCAAAGTCTTCCAAAATAAATGAAGCAAAAAATATATCTTTTTTTCTTTCAAAGATGATATGAGTTCTGGGTATTGAATATGATATTTTTATAACTTAGGTTGTAACTTTGCTATCAAAGATAATTACAAAACAGAAAATAATGAAATCCTGATAAGCAAAGCCAAAAACGAGAGGATGACTTTTCCCATACTTAAAATTTTTGAATGTTTAACATAGAAAATAGTTTTGCTTTTCATTTTTGAGTAAAATTCCCGACTCAAGATATTAATCCCATCTTTAAATAATTATTCATACTTATTGTAGGTGCTGAGTGTTTATTGTGATTTCATTATACAAAATATAAAGCAGGGGGGGAGAGTGAGAAAAATGAAATGTAGCCAATATTTAAGATAATTTAAATTGGTCTGTTAAAACTCATCTATAGCATTCTACTTTTTTGAATCTTGATGCTTACAGAAAGCATTCAGCTCTTACCTTGCATATCTGAAAGTAGTCTGCAGTCAGCCTTTCTTGAATTTCATCCCTGGGTGTCCCTGCAGCCTCTCCGGAGTTCTCCGAGTTCCTTCCAGGCCCACTGCCACTGATACTACTACTGCAGTTTCCACTAGGGGATGAAGTTAAACCATCCAAAACTTTGTGAAAACTAAATTTCTTCATTTTGTAGAAAAAGTCTTAAGATTAATTTCACTTATGAGAACTCCTTGGGTTTGATAATTTCACATTCAGCAAAGACTGTTTCCTCTCACAAAGAATTTCTCAAATGTTCCAATGATACAGCAGTATGGTATTTTCTACTAACTCAAATGAAATATATAACAACTCCATGTTAATTTTGCTTTAAAAAGAAGGCATGTTAAGAAGGGATATTCTAAAATGACATTAGGGGAAGAAAAAACTGAAGGCTAGGCATTTAGCAGTGATTGGTTATGGCTCCTTCTTAAAGAATTAAAATTTATAAAACTAGTAATATTGATTTAAGTAGATCACACCTTTTTGCTGGAAATATATTGTTCTTTTAAGTAATTGAGTCCTAAAAGCCAACGTCTATGCTCAATTACTTTATTACAATCTTAAATATGATTCTTCTGAAGAATTGTTTGCTACTGTCCGTTTGCTTGCTTTTTAAAATTCCCGCTTCTACTCTAGATAACCCATGTTTTGGAACATTTGTAGAATCTTCTTGATCTTTCTTAATATTTAGAGTCTTTAGAATGAGTATTCAACTGTTCTTCAGTATTCAATTAACCTCCATCTTTGTAAATAAATGACATTCTCTTGCAATCTGAGATATTTTCACAACTGCTTCACAACTACACTCTTCTCTCACAATGCCAGCCTCCCACTCTGATTGCAATATTGCTATGCTGTTCAGCTCTAGCAGAAAACCACAGTTTATTAATTTTTATGTACCCACTCATATTCTACTTAAATCAAAACCAAACCAAATAAGGATTCTTTTGTTTGCAAGTAAGTTGTGGATACAAGGCTGATTGTCCTCGCTGCAAAGAGGCCTAAAAAAGTAGGGTTGCCAATTAGATTTTGATGAAATCAGCTATGGGGCTGACCCACCAATGAAAAGTGGAGGGACATGAATTACGCCTGGACATAAATTGCGTCCCAGCAGGCACATCACAGTTAATAGACATAAAAGAGAGTGTTGGATCACAACTTCGTGAATCGCGAGCCAGGATCGCCTGCAAATTGAGGGAGGATTGCGCAATCCTCTGGTCGCTTAGCTGTTGGTGGTACCGCAGTTCCCCGACCAAGCAAGCTCTCCAAGGTCCTGAAACCCCAGGCGAAGGCGGCAGAGGCGGCAGCAGCAGCAGCAGCGACTCCTCCTCCGGACTCACCCGTCTCGCGCGACAAAACTAGGGAGGATTGTTTCGCTGTGGGAAAGGTTGGTGAACGATGATGAGCTCACTATTAGGTAATCCGCTAGCAATTTTAAAAAGAAGCGGAGTTGAAAGAAACCAGAACGAAGCAAAAGAATCGAAGAAAGAATGTTCCAACTCAGAAGATATTGCAATAGAGAAGGTCAGATTAGAGGAAAGCTAAAACATAACTCAAAGAATCCGAATTTCATTCCGTTAAACAGAAGTCTCCGAAGGCCAGTAAGGAATGGCAAAAGGACCAAAATGCTGCAGCTTGGGTCAAGAACCTTCTTGCCGCTTCCTCCCATCACAGCGCTGGAAAAAATGGCTGAAAGAGGAAACGCCGGCGATTATCGGAGAGGGGAGTGGGAACAGTTAGAGCGCGTGCGCGCGCAACCGTATAGCCTCATCAGGTGGTACCTGCTGCTATGTCATTGTCCTTTTTGATTGACCGGAGGTGAGCTAAAGGGGGCGCTGCTGTCTTCCACCCTGCTGCCTTCTCTGACTCCACTCTAAAGGCGGGGCTGAGAAAAATATTGAACCACTTAAAGATCCGACGCTCTAACACTGACTGCAGTTTGGAGTCGTGAAGTATTTCAGAGATAGTAACATTCATCGAACTCTGAAATTTATCGTAAGCATCAATTGGTAAGTTCCATAGAGAAAGGGACCAAAACCCTGTGAGGTTTGCTTCTGAAACCTCTGGAATTGCGGGGAGGGGGGGGGAGCCAACAGGGACTGAACTCAGCTGCCAAGAGACTTTGCCTTTTAAAATAGCATTGATTTATAAGTATTGTTAAATTAACACCATAAACAGATACAACAAAACTAAAAAAGTTAACTTGTTTCCTGGTAGAAGAAATGTTGAATTCCACACAACTGAAAAACTTGGATAAAACTTATGTGCATAGTTATTGAATGTTTTAAGCTAGAAATTTCAAGGCTACTACATGTATTCTCTAATAGGGCTTGTTCTTCTGTATTTTTGATATGTTTAATATTTTTTACAAAAATAATAATGCTAAAATTCTAAATATCTCTAGAAATAGGGAAAATATGTATTGTTTCTATTTATCTAAAGGAAGTAATATGCCATGAATTGGGAAATAAATGGAAGAGTTGTACTTTTATTTATAATCACAATTTAGTCTATATTCTCAATTATTTTGGATCATTTTCTACGTATACAATGTTTCTTACAGGAAACGTATATTTCAACTCTGTTACAGACTATATTGTGCATTAAAGACTTTCCTCTGTGGTTAAGAACCATGAATACTTCTCCTGAAATGTTATTGTTCTTGATCATTATTATTGTGGGGAACCATTGTCAGTCATTCCTAGACACCCCTTCATCCTGCAGCCCCACTCATGTATTTGAAAGCTAAAAGTCCTGGATATGATCCCTGCTACTGCACATCTTCCATTCAGGCTAGACAAGAGAAGTATAGATCAGCAAAGAAGCTGATAAGCTGACTTCCAATAAGAAGTCTTTTATAAAAATTATGGACAGAAAATCAGGAAGAAAAAAAAATAAGGCAGATATTTGGCAAATAGGAGCCAGTGCTAAGGATGTAAGGAAGCCACTAAAAGATGAAGAAGAAACCTGCAGAGGATGAGGATAGAAGGAAATAAATGGAGAGGTTATTTGCCAATTCCCTTGCCTCATCAGGCATCACACTAGCCAGCAAAGGTGCACATAATATTCACAGGCTGGGATCACAATATTGCATTGTATGATACACCGTAGTTTACATAACTAGGCTTATACTGCATTGCCAATATGCAGTTTGTTTGGCTTGGGCTTTATACATATGTAAATTCTCACTCTTGAGAATGAGTATACAGTATATTCAAAGGTAATGGCTGAGTTCACTTGTACAAATTCGTAATATGACTTCTTTGGATTTGCTTTAGCAGAATCTGTAAACTTTGCGGTACATGGGGCTGCCCTTGAAGACTATCCAACAACTTCAGCTGGTACAAAATGCAGCAATGCATGCAATTATGTTTCTGGTAGAACATGTTACATCTGTTTCATAGGCTGTATTGTTTCCAGGTCCATTTCAAGGTGCTGATGTTGACCTTTAAAGCCCCACATTGCATGGGATTGGGTTAGTTGAGTGATTGTCACAGGTTTCATCTGCAAAGTGGGCTAGGATACGGGTTCTGTTTTCTAAGAACTACATTTGGTGGGCCCTAGGCAGTGGGCTTTTTCTATTGTGACATCCATGCTGTTGTTTCTTCTTCCCCCGATCACTTCCCCCCATCAATTCCAAGCTTCTGGTCTCTCAAGATTTGGTGATGTCAGTAGGCCTTGAGAATCCTAAGGGCAACTAAATTAATGAGGTGGCTCCATTACTATTAACATCAATTTATCTGTTATTTGTTTTGGCTCTGTTCTTATTTTTTTTAAATAATAATGTTTTTTTGATATTGCTTCAGCTTTGTTGTATGCCAACCAGAGTCACTTGCTTTTAGAAATTGAATCAAGCATCAAAGAAGTTCACCGTTTATTCTGATGCTGCGTAAAGAAAGTTACTTTGTTTAGTGCAGCCTTTTCCAAAATGGAGCTCACCCTAGAATGGTATTGGCAATTTGGTGAACAGTCCTCAATATATGTGTGAATGTAAGAAAAGAGGAATTGCTGAGCAGATCTAGTCAGGTTAATGTCTGGGTCCAAAGGGTAAAAGTATGGAAAATAACTGTCCATTAAAATCATTTTCATTACATCAGCTCAGAATAAACACTTCTACAAGCAAGTAGACTGTTTATCCAATATGGCCAGGAATTATAGAAATTAAATCCTTGAAAAATGATATAAGAAAAAAAAGGAAAGAAGCTCCAGGTTGATGAATGGGAGTATTCCATGATTTTAAGGGCAATCCAATCCCCCTTGTCTTCTAGACTTTATTGGGAAAGGGAGTTGGATGAACTCAAGGATCTGATTCTTTTTACTATTTTTCTCCAAAGCTGAGTCTTCAATAGCTTAGCTTTGTTTACATTTACTCTTTGAATCTAATGCTGCTTCTCTAAGGCCAACACTCATCTTAGTTTTTCTTCACTGTTAAATATTTTCTAATAATTATTTTAAACAATTTTGACTCCACATTGTCTGGTAACATGCCTCAGATGGCATCAGTTTCTGCAAACTGAGTGTATGTTGCTGGATTTGTAGCCTTTGTGGTTGTTTCACCTTTCACTGTTAGAAAAAAAGGGGAAGATGCATTCTTTTTTTTTAATCTTGTTCCTATAGTTGGGAAGATGAGGAAGAAAAAAAGATGGCAGCAAATACCAGTGAAAGAAACCACTGTGGTATAGACTTGGGCTCAGATGAGACACAGTAGCCCCTTCTATGAGTCCATTAATAATATCCAACTTTTTACTACTAAATGGATAGTTTTGTTTTCTAAAAGGCAGACAGTGGCACTTTTGAAAACTAGAAATAGAGTCTATATGAAACATATTTTTAAATAGGGCCCAAGACATGGCAGAGAAAAGATAAAAAAGAATATGAGAAAAGTCTCAGCCCATAGCATATAGTATAGTCACACTGTCACTATTGTTAGCAGTTGTTGCAATATTCCATTTTTCTATAAAGTTAGGAATTTCTTATGTTCCAAAAAAGATTTTAGATCCATGCTAAGCTTCAAATTCAAAGCCCAAAAAGTAGTTCAGGCCATGTGGGATGCACATGAAATATCCTAAAACAAAATGCATCTTCTTCTGAGATCATGTTGGAGCTGTGATAGGATGCCACACAATCCTGGCAAAAAAGGCAGGAGCTAAGTGAGCATCCCCATATGATCCAATGTGTCTTTTTTGCAACTGAATCTGAAATGCTGCATTTATAGAGAATATAGAATAACAGAGTTGGAAGGGACCTTGGAGGGCTTCCAGTCCAAACCCTTGCTCAAGCAGGATATCCTATACTATTCTGGTCAAATGGTTGTCCTGTCTCTTCTTAAAAACCTTCAGCATCCACCACTTCTGAAGGCAAGCCTTTATGTCTATGAATACTTTTTGTCTATTCTATTGGCTTTCAAAAGCCAATAGAATAAAATGGAGTAGCACAGCTAAGAGCACAGCTAAGGAAAAGGGGGGGAAATGGTGGACTGCATTGTTTGGCGATCCCCGTGAAATGGTCGTTCGACCCCAAATGGGGTCCCGACCCATAGGTTGGGAACCGCTGGTCTACAGCATGTTCACTATTAAATATACTTTACCATTAAAAGAATTAGACTTCAGGTTTGTTACTATTTGTATCACAATGATTTAATTCTGATGCAATGCTATTTAGTGGTGAGCAACCTTCCCTTGAATTATGTATTTCTTTCTTCCATTTGAAAGAGGAGGGACCAACCAAGTTGGAAGGCTGCTTTTAACTGTCAATACAATACATCCTGGTCAAATTCTCCAGAAGATCTGCATTCACAATGGTATTTGAATGCAAGAAGTACTTTTGATCTACTCATTCGTACATCCTTAATATGAAATACAAATACACAGGACAAAGACATTGTGATGGACAGGCAAGCATTTTGTGGGAACAGCTGCATATATTTCAGTAATTCTTCAATTAATATTCATTATTAAAGTAAAATAAAACCAGCTGTTTAAAATGCTTATTTGTAATCTAAAAACAATAGTCCTTAATGGAAGCATTACATTATTTTATTTTTATTTTAAAGTAAAACAAAATTTGACTCTATCAAAGTATCTGAAAGTTAGAAAAGGCAACACACATGGTCATTAGCTTTTCAATTTGCAAGCCTGTTAACTTGTACAATACTGATATATAAAAATGGAATATGCAATAAATGCTGGAGCTTTGAAATACAATTATTTTATCTATAGTCTACCACTATTCCGAAGAAGAAATGCACAATGATTTTTTTTAAAAAATGTGTTTTAGAAAGTTAAATATCACAAAATTGAATTTATGAAGGTACCACTGAAATATTAAAATAGACTCTGTCATGCTCTATAGTGGCATCTAAAGTCTGCATAATTTTTTTAAAAAATACTAAAGCTATTTAGATTTCTATTAAAACAATATATTGCTTTCCCCACAATTTATTTGGATAGTAGTTCCTAGTCATGACACATATATTTTACTGGACAGAGTCCAAGTTTGATCAAAGGCAACATTTTGCTTTCCACATTATTCTTGTTTGTTAAGAGGCAACTTTTTTATTTTTGCCTTGTCCTCATGGATTATGTAATGTGTAAAGACACACAGTCCACATTTTTAGACTAGTCTTTCTGGAAACTGTGAGGCTTGATTCAATCAGGCTAACTATCCAAAAATGGGATGTATAACACCACTTCTGCAAAAGATAAGAAAATTAGATTCACGTTATATTTTAACAAAGTCACCTCCTTGGAAATTTTAGCACTGCAGATGAAAGTGTTAAATATTTTTTTAAATCTATTAAGTTAGCAAAGAAGAGTCACTCACTAATATGCATTTTTTAAAAGGCAGATAAATTTGAAAACATTGTAGTGTCTGGATTATGGGTTTTTTTTTTCGTCCTTTAACAATAACTCCTATCTTCAGAATGCCTTCTGCAGAAAAAAAAATGTACACTGTAGTCACCAACACTCACTGATTTAACATGATTGTATTTATACTCTCTTCACCACAGGTTCTCTTTCTGCCCACCCTCGCCAAAGATATATGGCAGGCAAGCATTTAGCTTGTCAGACCATTGGAAATAAGAAGCCCATATAGTCACCATGCTTGCAAGGCAGTAAGTTCTTTCAACTATATGATACAGGAAGTTATTTTCAGAGTAAACTAAATATAATGCCTTCTATAGTACAATCCTTTTTTTCAAGGAAGAAAAATAAGCCATCAAAAGAGCATTCATATTTTCCGGGCAAAAAAAAATCAACAAAACCCACAAGTATAATGCAATGGAAAACTTGTAGACTAAACACAGCAGTGTGTGCACATATGCAAATATGTGAGAGAGAACATAGCTGGATTGACTGCAGGTTTCTCACACCTTCTTGCATCTGCGGCAGCTCCCTCCCTTTGTTCTGATCTTTGACTCCTCTGTTTGGTTCTAATTCAATCTTTTGCTTTTCAGAATTTTCAGTTGAAGATCATCTATCACTGCTACTTAAGCAGAAGTAGTTAATCAAACATATCCTCAAACATACGTTGGCCCATAGCTATATATTGCTCTTTCTCCTCCAGAGTCATCTGTGTCACAAGCTCCGGCCGCTGGTTTACTTGGCTGTAAGAAAATGGATGTCCCGCTACCATAACAATGGGGTCTTCGGTCACTACCTCAAACTCATCCTCGTCATTGTCATCTGTCAGCCCACAGAGTGTTGTGGGAGCAGGGGCTGCACAAGGAAGGGAGTCCTCATCCGATTCACTGGTCTCACTCTCAGAATCACTGGCATTTGTGGCAGATAAAGGAGCAATTCCTCCCATAGCAGCCGTAGAGGCAGAGGTGGTTTTCTTTTCATGGATGAGCAGAGCACGCATTACCTCTTCATTGTTATCTTGGGCTCCCTGTCCCTCTTCACCTTCATGGGACATGTTTATGTCTTGACCACCTGCAAGAAAGTATTTAAATAATTATATTCATTTTGGACATGACAGTATTCAGATGCTGGTCCTGCCACAACAGACAATGTTGCTAGGTACTATGCAATTAAATTTCTTGGATAACGATGTGTGGTTTGTAGTTGGGACTCAGCATTGTAAAGTAGATTCAGTGTGCACCTAATAAGTCATATTAAGATGCTTTATATCTTGACAAAGTCCAAAAACTAATGCTCCCATATACCTTTCTAACGTTACCACCCCTTCTTTTTAGATTCTATATATATATTTAGAATATATTTTTAATTTATCTAGCATTTACATCTTCTAGATTTTTATAATTCATTTTAGATTTTCACTTTTTAGTTCCCTTATGTTTCTTTTTGGTGACATTATCCCACAATCTTATGTTGGACTATGACCTTAATAAAGATTGGATTGGATTTAAAAAATGCCTAAAATTTAAAACATCAATAAGGATTAGGGTTAGTTACTACAATGCACTGAGTGCAAATAACATGATAACAAAAACAGAAGTGGAATAATAGAAAAAATATTAATAGTACAATATTTTAAATTTAAGTTCTGCCTATTAATATTGAGGTGATAGTGAGTATATGGAAACATGAGTTTATGTAAATATAAGTGTATATAAGCAAAATTATATATTGGTTAATGACAAACAATGCATCTTTTATTTTCTCTAATGCTTCCTGGCATTCTGTAGACCATTGTACTTTGGAGGGTTCTGTTTTTCTCATTAGGTCTGTTAGGGGTTGAGCTATAATAGAGAAATGAGGGATAAATCTTTGGTAATGCCCCACCAAACCCAGGAAAGAGTGAATCTCTTTGTTTTGGGGACTTCTACCTGTTTCAGCATTTCCACCTTTCCCTGTTCAGGCTTTATCTCCCCCTTACCAACCATGATCCCCAAATATCAGCTTTTCCTATATCCTAGATGGCACGCTTCTGGGTTTATGGTTAAGTCAGTTTTTCCTACACAATCCATTGTTAGGCTTAGGTGCTGAAAGTGTTCTTCTCAGATCTTGCCCTCTCCATGATCCAGATGGCACTTCCTATGTACCATCCCAGCATGGTGCCGCTCGTGCACTCCCTTTCTTCCTTGTGCACTTTCCCAATCTGTGCAGCATCTCTTGCCCCCCGTCCCTCCCTCCCTCATCCAGTAGCAACCACTTAACTGTCTGTGAGCCTGGGTTTTGCTATTTCCTGCTGGTTTCCCCACTGACCTTGGTTGTAGGAAGCCAAGCAGGAAGTTACCTCGTCTAATGGCGATGGGATTCAATTAACGATGGCAACCGGGACTGCATGAATTATCCTCACTAAACGATGTGGTCATACTTTATAACCACATTGCTTAGTGATGAAAATTCCAGTTCCATTTGCCATCAGAAATTGAGTACTTGTAATGTACATGCTTCTCTATTTATGCCCTTTTGGATTTTACAATGTTTTTCCTTTTATGCCTTTCTTACCTTCGGTGACTTCATTAGGATCATAAGCACCTTGCACTGTGCTTTCCCGCAGCCAGACTGGTCTCTCTCTGGGTAGCTTTCCTTCATTTGCTGGCTGATGTGTGTCTTCTTGATCTTCCATGTTAATAATTACATTCTGAGTGTACATGTCCCCATAAGAAGGACCCTTTGTTGTCCAGGCTTCTCTGTGCTGCCCACTTGGTAAACTATTTCCCAATGCACCAACAGCTCGTTCTTTGCTGCATACAATCATAAACAGACATGTTTGGATTAGAGAAATATCTTAAATAAAGTCTAAAGGTATAATTCCAGGCATTAGCTAGAAGTCCAGCTCAGTTAAATATAGTTTTTTTCTGTGAGTGCATATGATTACACCCAATTTATTAAAATTTCTCAGATATTTATGCTGGCAATATAGTATACTAGGATTATACAGCTATCATCTGTAGACACCTAGATAAATCATAAATGTCCATATCCAATGACATATATTGGTAGAAACAGAATTTGAGAAGACTGTCAACACTTGACTATCAAGTTCAGACAAATTAATACTCTGGCCCACCTCTGCTTCAGTGCAAGAATCTCCATAGGCTCAGGCTCAAGTAATTCATAAGCTAAATTAACATCCTCAGTCTCACGAAGCAATGCATAAATAGGTTCTATTTGTTCATTAAATCGTGCTACAAGAGTCCTTGCATCCTTTTTAGGCATTGCAGATTCATCTTCTTCCACTTCAGTCTCACAAAATGTGCAGCGAAATATTCCTATACAGAAAATAAATCAGTAAAAATTAGGAAATATAAAATGCTAATTGTTAATTTGATGAGTTGTGCAGAATAAAATTATCATGGAAAAGATACATTTTATTTAGGGAGACAATAAAACACAGAGAAGACAAAAAGTATTTACCTGCCATTTAAGGTAATAGTTAATTTAATAATAACTAATGACTCCACCAATTTATGGTTTTAAAAGACAAGATAAATTCATGGAGGATCAGTCAGCGAGTGGCTAACTGACTTGAAAGCTGTTTTATCTTCTGAATTAGAAACAATGTTCCTTCAATAGCAGCTGCCACTGTTCTCCTGGCTAGGCTACTGAGCTTCCTGTTAGCAATTTGTTGGCTGAAGTCCCACAAAATACTGGACAAAATAGGCAGTCTGGGTGAGCAGGGCTGTTGTTTTCTCCCTTATGCCAGGCCTCCACATTCATGAATGTATACACATAGGAGAGAAAAAAATGTATAGAAGTCCGGTGTGAACATGACAGAGAATGAAGTGCAAAGGATATAGTGGTGGAGAGGATATCAGCTCTGGTTATGGTGTGGTCCAGTTATTATCCGTTATCAGGCAGTCCTCAACATGCTCTGACATATGGCCTGTGGCAAGAAAGCTTTTACAGACAAAAAATGCAGTTTTGCAGGATCCCAGAGGCATGCTTTTTCTGCCCTCTGGTACATCATTCCTACAAAGATCCATTTGGCGCTACTCTATTTTAAAAACACTAGGGCAGTGGTAGCGAACCTATGGCACTGGTGCCAGAGGCGGCACTCAGAGCCCTCTCTGGGCACGTGCGCCGTTGCCCCAGTCCTAGGCCTTCAGCTGGGTTTTATAAAACCTTTTCACTTTAGGCCTCCGCCACCATGTGCAAAAAAAAAAAAAAAGTCAATCAATCAATTTCAGCTTCTCACAGGAAAAAAAAAAGATCTTGAAAAGTTGGAATTGATTGATTGAACTTTTTAGTCCCACCCAGTCTGCCGTTACCACCACGACGCCCACCCAATTGGCCACACCCAGCCGGCACTTGACGATGCATAAGTGGGTTTTGGGTTGCAGTTTGGGCACTCAGTCTCTAAAAGATTCGCCATCACTCCATTAGGGCTAAGGTCCTTTGGGTTCCAATCAAGCATTTTCACTGGAACAAACCAAAATTAATTTTTATATAGTTCCCCATTACATCATTTAGTTTTTATACCTTTTGCACTCTGATTGTTTTCCTGAGTTTTTAATATAAGCTGTTTTGAATCTTTCCAATTTTGCAACTGAATAAGTCTGATAAATAAATAAACTTCTCTTATATAACAGTACATTTACATGTTTGGGCAAGATTGCAACTAGACTATCCTAATGAAGCATTCTCTCCCAGATGCATTTTCTTTGGTGCAGTTCTCAATGTTTACTAAGCCTATGATATGCATTGTGACCATGTCTTGGTTATATGCTTCTGAAATATGTCTCTTTTAATATTTTCCCAATATTTATATTATAAATACACTTCCATTATTTTCATTCCTAAAAACTCTGCAGCCCTTTAAACAAAAATCACTTGGAACAACACAGTATGTAGGCTTTTTCTATTCCCAAATCAACTCTCCCAGATAAGATGGCAAATTAATATTTCAGCCCTTTGAGGAATTATTGTATCTTACCTGTATTAGGTTCAAACAACTGATTTGCTTCTAAATCTGTGAAGGTACTGGAACAAATAGGACACCTGAAAGAGGCTCGGTTGGTGGAGTCTCTTTCATCTGTCTCAATTCTCCTTCTCATGTGATCCAACTTATACTTCACCACATTGACCAATAGACGATAATTAATAAAGTAGAAATTGTGCCTGGTGGTCTTTCCATCTGCAGCTGTCTCCACTCTCATCCTGCATTTGATAAATTTGTCACCTTTAAGAGTGTTGAGAATTGCTCGCAGCTGCTTCCTATCAAACTTCAGAAGCTCCAACATGTCTTCTTCCTTTACACATGGATTCCGAATTAGAATGTCCAGGGCCAAAGCATGTTCAGTACCATAAAAACCACGCACTACATACTTAGCAAGGCGTTTCAGAGAAGCTGGGACCTCGGTAAGAATGTCTGGATCTGTCATAGCTGTTATCTTGCAAAAGAAATATTATATTCAAATTCTTGTTTTCTTCCACTTAGCAGTGTCAAATCCAATATCCACTATAGTTAACTACAAGCATAATAAATAACAAAATTAGAAAACTGCATATATAACATTACTTCTAATCTTCTTGCCTTCTTCACTGTTCTTATACATGCAGAAAAAAATTGTATTCCTGTCTTCCAGTTTGTAAAGACTATCAATTCATATAGCATTTAAGTCTGTCAAGACTATCAATTCATATAATATTTAAGGCACTTAATCTTTCATTAAGAGGACCAATAGATGAAAAATTGCATTACATGTGGACTATTGCTCTGTCTACCTAATGTGAGCTGCAAACTTCCTGATGGCCTCTAGACAGCTTTTTGTAGCCCACATCCGGTAACCTGAGCCATTGCACTAAGCATCTTTCTTCAACAAAATTCACTTGGACTTTTGAGCGCAGCCTAGGAGGAAAAACATGGTTTTGAAAGATTGCAAGATTATAAGATGTGGAAATATTTTGCTTCAACCACTTATACACTTCTTTCCAAAGAAAAAGTCAGACCTTTTCCTTTGCTTGTGTTAAGTGGATGAATGACCACCCAGTAAATTTATTCAGTCAATGATCAATATAACGGAATAATCCGTGTTTCTGCTATGGCAGACGCACTCGACTCCCGATGCTGCCAACAGAAAGAAACTACACAATGGAACCCTTCTCCCTGGCATACTACATTTCAACCTGCAGAAAGCGGGCTATTACGACCGTGTTACAAGGAGGAGGATTCAATCCGAAGCCTAATACCTCAGTGAAACGAGACAGGAGGGACGACGCTTCCTTTCACTCACAATCGCCTCCGCAATTCAAGACTGTCTCACCCAACGAGTCTGACAGACATGCGAAGCTCCCGAACACGTTGCCACTAACCTCACAAACAAGTTTGCTTCAAGGCGGCTGCAAACGAAAGTCTGGCCGTCTTGAAACGTCAATACTCTGCGACACACAGTGTTCTACTTCCTACCTCAGTAAGTTTCCCTCCTCCCTCCCCCGCAGCTCTTGGGGCCAATTGAAATGAAAAGAGTGTACGATCGGCCAATAGAAGATACGCGTGTAGGAATCGATCTGTGATTGGTCTCTTTTAGGAAGAATGAAAGTGGAGAGTTGGCCTACGTCGGTAGCTGCTTCTGGCAATTGCCCCTGAAGAAAAAAAAATGGCTGCCTTAGAAAGGGTGAAGGTGCTTGTGTTGGGTGATTCAGGTGAGTGGGTGAGGGCGTGAGGAGCGACCGCAGCCGTCCTCCACGAAAAAGAGCCAGACTCTGCCGCTTTAGTGGAGAGGGGCAGATTGGCTGTTATTTGGAATTACTTTCCTGCTTAAAATGTGATTTTTAGAAAACCAAATAAAGTGTAACAGACAATACAGCTATTTTTTTCCTGATTTTTAGAAAGTGTGGTTATATAACACACCAATATTCTTGGTTTGGTCCAATCAAGAGTTTTAGATCTATGATCTGCTGTGTATGTAAATGAGGCCACAGCGCTCGATGGTACAAGAGTTTCAAAAAAATTTCTACGAACGCACTTAGTTAACCTGTTTTTTTCTCTTAATAACATACTACAGAGGCACAGTTGCAGAAACATTATCTCTTCATACAAACATATTTGCTTATAGTGTGTTTGCAATAACTGTTGGTATTCTTGCGCGTTATTCTGCAGTAGGTTAATGGACTAAGATAAGACCCCACCTCCTTCCCGTGTGCATTGTGCTCCCTCCCTATCTTTGTCAATTTTAAATAAAATATAATGTGACCATTATTTTAAAGTTCAAATATTTTTATTGGTGTTTTAATGACTGGTTAGCCTCTTAGAGTCACCTTTAGGGACGTATAATTTAATTAAAAGTATTCTTGTACTCTCCCCCCCCCACCCCAGTTTTGGGATGGAGAGAACTATTAAGATATTTCAAAATATATCTGCTGGGGGCAATAGAATCTCAGAATTGGAAAGAGCCATTTCTACTACTGAATCCATTCTCTTGCTCAGTACAAGAATTCAGATGAAAGCATTTCCAATGGATGGCTATTTAGCCTTCACTTGAATTCATTCAGCAAAATAAAATTTATGATATCTTACTGTAATTTGTTTCATATGTCATTCTACGCCTGTGTATTTGATACTTGAATGCGGTACAAAATTTTGCATTTGTCTCTATTAAATTTCATTTAGTCTTTTTCATCCCTATTAAAGCTACCAAGAATATAGAATCCCAGAGTTGGAAGGGATAACAGAAATAATCAATCCAGCCTCTTACTCACTGCAGGAACTGCTAGAGTACTATGATATATTTAATAACATATTAAATTTATATGGCTTCCGCCTCCAAGCAACTCTCTGGTTTTAAATATTAAGTCAAATCAATCTGTAAGAAACACAACAACAAAAGAGAATAGAGTACAATCAGAGACTTTTTTTTTTTACTTAGCAGTTTATTTAATTTATTTAGTTCTGACAGCCTAGATTGCTAGTTCATTCTGTTTGACGCTTGCAAGGGGTGGACTGTTTGGTGGACTGCAGGGGATGAACTAGCTTTACACCAATTAACCAATGGCAGTCAGGTTACTGGTCTTCCAGACTCCTCTGCTGCTCTTGCCTCGCCTCGCCTCGCCTCACCTTGTGTCATGATGCCTCATGTCTGGCCAGGTCCAGTGCTGGTTTCTGTTCTCTGCATACATGAACACAGCTAGGTTTTTCCCATTGGAGTGGTACCCATGTAGCTAGTCACAATACTGCATGATTTTGAACTGCTGAATGGGCAGGAGCTAGGGATCGAGTGTTGAGAATTCACTCGGACTTATGGAGCCGGGCTTGAACTGCCAAAGTACAAATTTCTGGACAGCAATTCCAGCATCATAAGCCACTGTGCCACTGCGTCCTCTTACTAGCATAATCCACCAGAGATCTTGGGTTTTGTGATATTTGTCCAGGGTTTAATAACCAACTTTATTTAGATTTATTAAAGATAAGACAAGTTACCTACAGGCTGCTATCAGTTTTGACATACTCCTCTAATGCTATTAATAAATATGTCAGACATGGAAGATCAGATTCCAATAATTTGAAGATATAACACAATCTATTGTATCATTTTCTGGAAAATGCAACTTGTACAATGCTGAATCTAATTTTTGGACTTGTTACATAGAATAGCAGAGTTGGAAGGGACCTTGGAAGTCTTTTAGTCCAGAGGTCCCCAACCTTTTGGGCACCAGGGACCGGTTCCGTGGAGAAAGATTTTTCTGCGGACCGGAGAGTGTGTGGTTTTGTGTGTTGCCTGCATCCCACGGATGGGGCTTTGGTTGTTCCTGTGGACCGGTTGCTGGCATGCCACGGACCGGTACTGGTCCACGGACTGGGGGTTGGAAACCCCTGTTCTAGTCCAACCCCCTGCTCAAGCAGGAGACCCTATAAGAGCTATCTAGGATGATTTGTTCCTATTTAATTTCAGTTATATAGCAAAACTAAAAAGACAGCAGAAATGTTAGTTACTTTTGAAAGTTTATTTTATTACTTTGTTACAGGTGTGGGAAAATCATCACTTGTTCACCTCTTATGTCACAATCAGATGCTGGGAAATCCATCCTGGACTGTGGGCTGTTCTGTTGATGTCCGTGTATGTGGAAGTATAAACATAATACTGATAATTTGTGATATTGTCTTTGAAATAGTATATTTTACATACAGAAAATTATTGAAATTTAACTGCAGAGGTAAAGCATAACTGGAATGTAAGAGTGTTTCGTAGTTGATGGGTACTACCCATTATTGATAACTCTAACAGGGCCAGAGATGAGAAGGAAAGAAGTACAGAAATATAAAAACAAAAAATGGACCACAGAAAAAGATGTAATGGTCCATAGAGTCTACCCCTTGAGGGTTTTTTTCTTTTTAAATTTATTTATTAATTTTAATTTCTAATTTTTGTTGGATGACGGACATATGTTTATCCCAGGCAAGTTTAAGCTTAAAATATGGTGGCTTAAAGGAGGCATTTAAATATTCATAGACTTGCAGATGTTTTCTATAACTGATATTCTGTTTTTGTCAACGCTGCTAATATTGAATATTCTTGCTTTGACAAAATATGCAGAACTGTCTGGTACTTTTAGATTTAATTCAGATGAGAATGAGAGAGGAGAGAAAAGCATGAGGAAGGGAACGAAGTGTAGCTTTGCCCTCCAGGTTAATTGGAAGATGTGAATCATGACCCCAAAATAGGGGAGGGGAAATGCCTGGAATGTTATGTGCAAAGGAAGGGAAATTCAGATCTTGGCATTTTCCATGCCGTGCTGACACTCCTTTACACTAATAAAGGCTTTTTAGGTTAAAAAATGCCTGCAAGTTCTTTGAAGTGTTTCATTAGTCAGACACATGACCGTTTTTTTCTGTATTTTTGCAAAAATATGCAATGAAAATTAGTAAAATAGATGTACTATATATAAAGTGAGTGGTATAGGAATTGAATGAAAGTAAAAAATATTGGCCAAAGAATAGGAAAAATGATCTTTCCAGGATTTAGCAAATATATTCTGATTCTGTGATCCTCATTATAATTCTTATAGAGAGTATAGTGGTCACGTAATTCTTTGAAATATGATGTTTTATACCAATTGGCTACCAAGACATATATAACCATATTTATTTCAAGAAATGCTTCTGAATGCAGAATTTTTTTTAGGGGCAAATAATGAATAACTACTAACCAAGCTTCCTTTTGAAGCATTCTCTAACCAGAAAACAGACAACTCGCAAAGTGAATGGTTGAGTAGAGTTCTGGAGACAGAAGGAGCAGGAAAGAATAAATATGAAATTGTTCTGTAGTGCAGATTTTTTATAGTGTATTCTTTGTTTGCTTATTATACTTTGACATGGTATTTTTAATTTATCTGTAGTATAAACATGCATGCAAAAATGAATTACATCTGTGTGAACTATTTGGGGTGTATTTGAGCAGACTGTGACTCTTAACAGATGTCATAATGGTTACATCCGCCTGAAGAATTAGTGAAGGATTCCTGCAGATCATCTTTATCTGTTTATTCATGTAATTAAATTTTTTCACCAAAATTGGCAATAAAGGGGCTGCCACAGTTAAATGATTCTTCCAAATGATTTGTGTAGCCTATATGTCTATGTGTATGTTTTGTGTATACATACATTCGTATATTGATAGATGTGTCAGATATTTTGTATACATTCTCTCTCCCCATAAAAGCTAAATTCAGATAATTGATTCTCCATAAAAATCATGTTTGGATTTTTTCATAAGAACAAGTAGCAATAGCAATAGCACTTAGATGTATATATCGCTTCCCAGTGCTTTATACCCCGCTTTAAGCGGTTTACAGAGTCAGTGTATTGCCCCCAACAATCTGAGTCCTCATTTTGCCAACCTCGGAAGGATGGAAGGCTGAGTCAACCTTGAGCCGGTGACACTCGAACTGCTGGCAGCCGGCAGTGAGCAGAAGTAGCCTGCAGTACTGCATTCTAACCACTGCGCCACCATATAATACAGCAAGTATCTTCAGGAAAATACTTATTTTCTGTTTTTTTCCATTAAGGAATATTTCACCTTGTTACTTTCATTACCATTTGAAAAAAAAAAAAACCTACTGTATAACATGCATGGGCCAAAGAAGCTGCATTCTTAGAAACTCATTCTGAACCTAACTAATTCTCTCCTTAACCCACCTTTACTGGTTTTAATTTACTGTTGTTTTAAATTTATTTATGCTATGTGGTTTCTTGTTACCAGATTCATGACTACAAAGAAGGAACTCCAGAAGAAAAGATCTATTTCATCGAATTATGGGATGTTGGTGGTTCTGTAGGCAGTGCCAGTAGTGTGAAAAGCACACGTCTTATGTTCTACAATTCAGTAAATGGTAATGGATGCACTTTTAAAATCTGTTACATTGCTTTGATTTATGTAGACTATGTTCCCTAAATATTGCAAACAAGAATTTTATATTAAAGAACAGTTATTGGCTGAATTTCAGTTTCAAACACTTTACTTTCTTGGATACAACATATATTTGCATGTGTTGACAAATTTGTTTAACTTTTTTCCTGAACAGGTTTCTCAGTATATTTATTATTCATAATGTTTATTTGAAAACCAGTACATTCTAGTTAGCAACTTACATGCCATCCATCTCACCTGGAGGCAATTTATGGACTTGTATATATTATGTATCTATATCATTGCCATATATATGTACTTTAAGGGTTTCTGAGCCATTCTTTATTTATATTCATGAGATTATTAAATAATTAATAGCCAATACTAGTTTCAAAGTAGAATACCAACTATTCCTATTAGATACCTGATTTAATCCTTAGCTATGTATACTTGGAGCTAAAAATATTCTTTTCTAAATTTGTATTAGGACTAGCATGTGAATTGTTACCGAATACCACCCATTAATTATCACTATTATCACCAATTATCACTATTATTTTTTTAGTTTGCTTTTCTGCACAAGTGATGCCTAATGTATACTAATCATGGATTGATTTTTTTGGCTCAGTGTCCTTCCTTCCTTTCTGCCAGCCTTGAATTACATTGGCCAGCATGCTTTACAGAATAGTAGAGTGTAGCATAGTGCAATTAGTTCTTGTATCTAATCAATCTGATTAGGTTGGGACTTTGATTGCATTGGTGCACAATTTTCATTTGAATGACTATAGTTCAGAAACTGCTGGAACAAATAAAAACTAAATGTAGTTTAATTTAAATTCAGTTTCAGTTAATGTAGTTGGTTTGTTTATTTTCCATGAAATTAGGAATGTCCCATTTTTATCACATTAAATTATAATTTGGAAAAAATATTTAAGGGCTCCATAAGCTACTTTCAAAGCTTTCAGAGACTATAAATGATACATTTCTGCTTCACTAGTCAGATTATTTAATAAAAACACCTTTGAAAATATAAAATAGCTTATATAATATCTATATAAAAATGGAGAAGATATTCCTTGCTTACCAACTGCTTATTCAGCAACTTCAAAATTATGACAGTGCTGAAAAAGATTTATGACCAGTCTTCAAACTTGTGGCTATCACAATATTTTTGTGGTCATGTGATCATGATTCAGATGTATGGCAACTGGCACACATTTATGACAGTGTTCCACAATCGTGATCATTTGCAACCTTCACAGGCAGCTTCCAACAAGCAGAGTGAGTGGGATGCTGGCTGGAAGTCACAAATTGCAATCTTGTGACTTTGCACTGAACAATAGTCATTCACTTAATGTCAACTGGAATCGATATGTCAGGTGTAGTCATGTGATGTTTGCCTTTACAACCACATTGCTTCTCATCAGTTGCCATTCCCAATTGCAGTCAGTAATTGAGCATTGTCTGTACCTTATTATTGCCTGAAGATTTCCCTGTTTTTGATATTTCCTCTAACTTGGTAAGGTTGTTCAATCACTGTTAATTTATTTTGATCTAAAGATATTAGAGATTCCCCCTTGTTCATTCCCATGGTAACATCCTTGATTTAATTTGGGCTAAGGATTTGCAGCTTGCATTTTATGCTTTATTTAATCTAATAACTTTATTGTAAATATTTCTCTTCAAGGCATGTTTTCAAATTTGTTATTGGTTTGATCCATTCTATGTCTGCATTGGTTCTTAGTTTCAACCTTTGAAAAGAGCTTTTATCCGTGGCTAGATTTACAGAAAATTCCAAGTTACATACATAAACTCAAATAGAAGTATAGAGTAGGGCCATCTGCTCTTACTGATTTTTTATATTTTTGGAAATAGCCAAGCAAAATTACCAGAATCTAATTGCAGTTCAAGCCAAGTCCACTTTTTTGCTATGTTGAGGTCTTTTTATTGTCATCTCTGCCGGTGGGTTGCTATTTATATTTGAGAACTTTTTTGTCTAAAATCAAGATGCTCCAGTTATCCATCTGTATGCATGGCTTATGTGGTACTTCTGATGCTGCAAATTGTTTCTCCTCTAGCTTTTCATTTTTTCTAGTTACTGAAGCAACTCTAACTAAAATAGTAGCATTACTTGCTTGTATTACTCCCGGTATTACTTGCCCTTTTCCTTTCTTTTGTCATTTTTGACAAAATGACTTTTTTCCGTCACTTTTAAGTATGCCGATCAATTCCTCTTATGGCAGGATTTTTTCAGGCACCCCAAATTATACCTATCTTTTTTCTCTCTCTCTTTCTAAAGGTTTCTTGATTGGTTTTCATTCATTCTTTTTCATCTGAGATTATTGAGTTAGTTACTCTCTTCCAGCTTCTTAATTGTTTATCAGTTAAATAAATTCACTGACCCATTTTAGTCTGGGTTTCATATGGGTTAGTCTACCAAATCAGCATTAGCTTGGGCCTCTGGCAATGGGAAAATCAGTATTGGTTCTGCTACACTTATCAATGGCATTTGCCCTCCCCTGCAAGAAATTCTGTTTCCTATTATCTGCAGTGTTCCTTCAAATTGTTTTTTACTTTGTAAATTAGCCTCTGGTTTCTCTGATATCTTCTTTTCAACTGAAATTCATCCAGATATATTTGTTGGGTCCTGTCTTCAGTGATGCAGTATGTTCTTTTTACCTGGAATTTCCAACTAGATGTATTGTTGCCACTTAAATTAAATTTAGAAAAGATTGTTCTTTATTTTTTTCCCTCTCCTTTGTCTTTCTTTGTTCCTCTTATTTCTGTATCTTTTATTTCTTTGAAAATAAATTGCTGACCTCTGTTGTAAGTTAGATCCCACATTTAGTAAAATTCCAGCAGTGGTAAAATTCTTTGGTCCAGCCATGTTATTGTAAATTTTTACTTTACTTTGAATTGTGATTTTTGCTTGTATGTTGTACTGTTGTCTGTGTAGATTTTTACATCAATTTACATAGCTAACTTTTTTGAATGCTTTAACTGTAATACATCACTTTGAGAATTTCTGTTATTGAGGATTATAAAAGTAGAAGTAAGAAAAGCCTTCCCCCACACTTAAACTAAAACAAACAAAACAAAAGATGGGGAAGGAAAAATAATTGTTGCTATTGTTTCTTTGATTATTTTTAACAAAGTTTTTTAAACTATTATTCATTTTTATAATATTCTAGAATAAGTCCTACATAATTTTTATTATTCAGTTTTACATAACTTTTATTGCTGAAATAGTTCCATCCTCATCTGAAAAAGGACTGAATCCATGCACAGCATCTAGTAATTCTACAGCCAATAGCATTTGGTTAGAAGTGATTGGGAATTAGAAATGGGAATTTTTCCAGGATGTTAGAACATTTCATTTTTTTGTGGGAACATAAGATCAGGGTATAAACCAAAACAAAAAAATAACCAGGGAACAGGATCATAAATTAGTACTGTGCAAGAATAACATTGGGGGCAAGGTCTTATTAAAATTGGGAACATGCTTATAGTCCCTTCAGTTCAAGAAAGTTAGGGAAGAGCAATCAAGGAACTGAAAATATTTACATTACAGCAATTCAATTCTATGGTTCATTATAAAGTGCTATCATATCTAGACCAAAATCCTTCCAGCTGAAGCCTCAGTACTCTTTCCTTACATAATCCATCAAATTCCCTTGCCCTAGCTGATTGCTTCATGATGCCTGATTGCTTCATAATGCATCATAATTGATTTTATTACCTTGTTTGTTAGGCAAAACTGGTTTTTCTAATCATCTTCTGCAATACTTTACTTCTAAACGTGGTTTGCTTTCATTCTGATTCTGTCCTTAATGAGAGACTGAATAATACTCTCATTTTTGTGCTCCTTGGAGGCCTGGCTTTGTTTTTATAATTGCTATATCTTTCTATGTGCTTTTGGTAATTTTAGGAAAAAATAAAAATCTTTTCCTTACCTAGGAATAATTTTAGTGCATGATTTAACCAACAAAAAATCCTCCCAAAACTTGTATCGATGGTCTTTGGAAGCTCTTAACAAAGATGTGATTCCATCTAGTGTCCTGGTGACAAATGGGTAAGTAGGCAGAATATACAGCTGTCCACTATCATTATGATAACCATGTGAATTAGATGGAGGGATGACATGTTGTAAGATTTTGAAAATGGGGAAAAATGGGTAGGCTATTTTCTGTCAGTAAAAAGAAGGTCCATCTCCTCTAGCAATATTCTCTTTAGAAATGTGTCCTTAAAAGATATGTAAAAGTCATAGTATATGTTTCATACATAATGAGTAGCAGTGGCCCACAGTTTTAATAGCAAAAATACATCTAAATATACTCAACTTTATGAAGTAGAATAGGAAAAAATGCAGTTTATGGATATTCTCAATCTTCCAGATCATGGTTGTCCCAAAGGTGCTTTTCAATTCCCCACCGTTTAGTCAGATCTGAAGAAGCTTCTTGGATGAAAAGTAAAACATCTTCAAGGAAAAAATAAAGTCCAGTTGCCTTTTGAAAAACACCTTTGGGAAAAATACATTAATTTCGGCTAATGTTCACAGCTAGTCAGAATTTATCTCCTAAATAAACTGAGGACCTATTTCATTAAAAATGATTCAAAGCTTTGTGCTGAATACATTTTAATAATGAAAAATATATAATCAAAAAATAATAGAAACAGGCTCTTTTTTCCAGACTTTGGGGGATTTGGAGATATGAAAATATGATATTGCTAAAGTGCTTTTTTTTTAACCAGAAAAAAAAGTAGCCCATTGATCCCATTGTCAGATTATAGAATGTTGAAAGCTAGAGATGAAATCAACTTGACCTTATTTATTTAAAACCTTTTTATATTCTCCCATCTTACAACAAATTGAGTGGCTCCCAATCAAAAATTAAAATAACATAAAGGCCATATTAAAACTATAATAACCAAATATATTTAAAAACAAAAATCTTGCATGAAGTCAAGTTTCCAGTAGGTAAACAGCTCATCCTAGCGCTAGGGAGAAAAGCCAGGTCTTCAATGCTTTATGAAAGGTTAGAAGGGTAGAGGCCTGCCCCATTTTAATCTTTAGGTACATGTGAAATGCTAGTGCAAATGGTTGCTTTTTTCTGGGTAGTTTAAAGAGACCGTGTAAAATTGGATTCTACTAATGTAACTAAATTTCAGAGATTATCAGATCCTGACTTTGCAATGAAAGAGTTAATATACATGTAGCTTTCTAAAACTCAGGTTGTATCTTGATGTAAATGACCAGAGAACTAACCTTAGGCAGATTTGAGATAGCTGTCAAAGGAGGAAGGAAGGAGCAATCCATTCCACTAAAAAGAGGCTTGATCAAAAGAGATAGAAGGAAGCATGAGAAAGAAATTTAAAATAATCACATTTTGATTTTGTTTAGTATAAGATGGAACTAAGAGAAACTTAGACTGGCTTTCAAAATTATGTTACTATATACTGCCACAATAAAGTATCATTTTTGGAATCGTTGCAATGTCTGTTTCTTGATCTAGCCTGCCTCAAAGGCCTGACACTAAATATATCATAAATATGCCTTGTACATTTATATTATCTTTACTTTTCATTTGCCATATTCATCCTAGATTTGGTTGTTGTTATATTGTGATGTGAGAGCTCTTAAGTAGTGAAAACATGTAATAAATGATTAAAAAATTGATTAAAATTTTTATCCGGTATAAAGTTTCCTTACACTTTCAGTAAAATATGTACTTTTTTACTCAGGGATTGGGGTGAAGCATCTTAAAGATGGGGTTGCATTCCCCAAGAAAGAGCAGATCTTGATAGATAGCTGTGGCAAGGAGTATATTTGGTGAATGTTAGCTAGTGTGCCACCTGCAATATTTCACAAACTGGTTTATATCTTATCTTCACTTTCCTTCACAGAGACTATGATCGAGAGCAGTTTGCTGATAACCAGATTCCACTGCTTGTCATAGGAACAAAATTAGATCAAATCCCAGAGACAAAACGCAATGAGGTCTTGAGCCGAACTGCTTTTCTAGTTGAGGATTTCAGTGCAGAAGAAATCAATCTGGTTTGTGTTATCCTTTATTTTCTCAGCTTGGATTAATGCTATTGTTGGCCATAAATTTATTTCAAAGAATAGTCATTTTCCTGAAATAAATCCTGCTCATTTTCCATTATCGCTGAAGAGTACCTTTAAGCTATTTTTTCCCTTGCAGACAGAATCAAAGAATGTTATGGAGCACCTAACTTCCACAGAGCAACTTTCCCACCAGTTCTTTTATCCTTCCCAATTTTGTAAAGAGGCAGCAATAAGGGACAGTTTATGTCTTATTTATCCACTGTAAATTCCTCTCATCATAGACACTTGGTGCTTCATAGTTGCCTGTGGCTATGCCATAGAATTTCAAGGCATACACATTTATATTTTCCTCCCAAGTTGCAACAAAAATATTTCCAAATTTAGATCAGTCATCTGCTAAAAATCAAGGCCATAAAACTAGTTCCACCAGTAGAATAGTTTTCAGAATGCTACAACAATTTTCTCTAAAGACTAAAAGGAATGAGAATTTCAGAGACTGGCTCAAGAGATATCTGAGCTAAGGTCAGTATCTCATGTGCCAAACAATCAATTCTGACCTGCCTCCCAAAACATTATGCATTGACTCAGTTCATGCTCCTTCTTATATAATTTACCCATAGCAAGCAGTCTTTTTCTTACATAAAGTTATGAAAATGGGACATCATAATTAAGTTAAACGTGCATCTGAAATAGTCCTTCAGATAATAGAAGTCCTAAAACCTAGAAATTCATTTGGGAGTGGTCAACACATACGCTAAACACCACCCAAATAAGTTTTCTTGGTGTATGATTGGGTAGATGTTTCAGTGTCCCTGAACAACAACAACAACAGACTACAAATATAGTATAATTTTTTCTGGTGATTAACAGTGATTGGACTAGTTAATCTTGAATTCAGGCTTCTAATATGTTTGTCCTTGACAAAGCACAATACAGCCCAAGCATATTTTTTATACCTAAATTGAATTGAGCCCCAATCCTTCCCGAGGAAGACCTCAACAATGCTGGAATGACCAGAGTCTCAACTTCTTCAAAACACATCCAGAGTCTATGTCTTACAATATGAATGAATAAATTCTTCATTCATAGGTTGTCATGAGATCACCACAAGGTTTAAAGTTCCATTAGTAGACTTGTATTTCCAACTAACAGTAAGCTGAGCCATTTTGTGTTCCAGTTCCCTGCAGAGGGAGTCATAGCATCAGATATCTTGAACATCAAAAGAGCCCAACGATCTTCTCTGCATCTTTCCTCCATTTCCTCTAAGTGTGTATATTATGCAAGTTTTAACATGGAAAGGATGAAAGTAGGTAACTAGCCAAGAAGACCTTCATAACCCTGAAGAAGGACATTACCATGGTCCCTGTCCTATAGACTAATTCGATTCCCTTTAGTCAGGAAACAGTTTTTCCCAGCATATTTGTAGCTGCATGTCAGGATTGAGAAATTCAATCCTTGCAAACCTTAGGCTATAGCACAACTATGACTTTCATCAAGACCCTATTTAGTTTGTACAGAATGTTATTTGATATATGAGATCAATATGCTCTCACCACACTGGAGACCGCAAGGGGGCCTAGGCATAACAGTCACTCAGATTCCTTTATCCAAGTGAACTTTGCTTCAACACATTTAAATCTCAGGTCTCACTGTCAACACCTGTCCTTTTATTTGTTGATTTTGTTTTAATTGAAGGTTGCTATTTATTTATTTAGTATACTATCTCAACTCCTTTGAGGAAAGGCAGGCACAAAAATAAAAATGTTAACTCAAATTGATATTAATGCACTTATTGCAGGTTTTTTATAGATCTAGATATTAATTTTACTGTAAAAATTAAACATTAATTTATTGCTAATTATACAGTGTTGAAACAGCAAGCTAATAGCATCAGAGGACTCAAATTTGGGAACTATACATTTAAGGGAAATGGCAACAACTAATTTGGCTTTTAAAAAAAATTGCTAACAGAATGCCATAGTTCAATTTTACAGTGAGGGAAAAAATTATTTGATCCCCTGCTGATTTTGTCCACTGACAAGGAAATGATAATTTTAATGGTAGGTTCATTTTAACAGTGAGAGACAGAATAACAACAAAAAATCCAGAAAAACACATTTCAAAAAAGTTATAAATTGATTTACATTTTAATGAGTGAAATAAGTATTTGACCCCTTCACAAAACATGACTTAGTACTTGGTGGCAAAACCCTTGTTGGCAATCACAGAGGTCAGACGTTTCTTGTAGTTGGCCACCAGGTTTGCACACATCTCAGGGATTTTGTCCCATTCCTCTTTGCAGATCCTCTCCAAGTCATTAAGGTTTCAAGGTTGATGTTTGGCAGTTCCCTTCAGCTCCCTCCACAGATTTTCTATGGGATTAAGTCTGGAGATTGGCTAGGCCACTCCAGGACCTCAATGTGCTTCTTCTTGAGCTATTTCTTTGTTGCCTTGGCCATGTATTGTGGGTTATTGTCATGCTAGAATACCCAACCACGATCCATTTTCAATGCCCTGGCTGAGGGAAAGAGGTTCCACTCAAGATTTGACGGGCCCCATCCATCATCCCTTTTATGCAGTGAAGTTGTTCTGTCCCCTTAGCAGAAAAACATCCCCAAAGCATAATGTGCCCACCTCCGTGTTTAACAGTGGACATGGTGTTCTTGGGGTCATAGTCAGCATTCCTCCTCCTCCGAACACGGCAAGTTGAATTGATGCCAAAGAGCTTGATTTTGGTCTCATCTGATCACAACACTTTCACCCAGTTCTCCTCTGAATCATTCAGATGTTCATTGGCAAACTTCAGACAAGCCTGTACATCTGCTTTTTGAGCAGGGGGACTTTGCAGGCGCTGCAGGATTTCAGTCCTTCACGGCGTAGTGTTACCAATTGTTTTCTTGGTGACTATGTTGCCTGCTGCCTTGAGATCATTGACAAGATCCCCCCAGATCTTGGGTTGATTCCTCACCATTCTCATGATCATTGAAAATCCATGAGGTGAGATCTTGTATGGAGCCCGCAGATCAAGGGAGATTGACAGTTATTTTGTGTTTTTTCCATTTGCAAATAATCGCACCAAGTATTGTCACCTTTTTACCAAGCTGCTTGGCGATGGTCTTGTAGCCCATTCCAGCCTTGTGTAGGTCTACAATTTTGTCTCTTTTATCCTGGGACAGCTCTTTGGTCTTGGCCATGGTGGAGAGTTTGGAATCTGATTGGTTGATTGCTTCTATGGACAGGTGTCTTTTATACAGGTAACAAGCTGGGATTAGCAGCACTCCTTTTAAGAGAGTGCCCCTAATCTCAGCTCGTTACCTGTATAAAAGACACCTGGGAGCCAGAAATCTTGCTGATTGATAGGGGATCAAATACCTATTTCACTCATTAAAATGAAAATCAATTTATAACTTCTTTGAAATGTGTTTTCTGGATTTTTTTGTTGTTATTCTGTCTCTCACTGTTAAAATAAATTTACCATTAAAATTATAGACCTATCATTTCCTTGTCAGAGGACAAACGTACAAAATAAGCAGGGGATCAAATAATTTTTCCCTCACTGTAGTGCTTACCATTCAGTTACCTGGAATTTCTATTAGCAACCTACCTCTACTCTTTCTTCAAAAATATATTTTTTTCAGTGATATTAAGAAAATTGGTATCATAGCCCAACACCTTAACCACTACACCACATTGGCTATCTAGGTGAAGAATGATCACTGATCATGCGTGCCTAAATAAGTGTGTCACATACATGATGGCATATAGATAGACTTGCTCTGTCTTTGACAAGTAATTCTGGGATGGAGGTTCATATTTTCTGTCCCCTGGGGCAACAAGTGTATTGATTGCTACTAACTAATGATTTACAAAACCAGGTATAAATATAGTAGGGGTGGGAGGGAGATTATAATAGGGTAAATGCATTAAGCTGCCAAAGGAAAGAACACTGATTATTTATGTTGAAAGAAAGACTATTACCATTGGATGTGAAAATAAAATTTTGCTTCAGCTTATATTTGGTGGAATGAATACACAAATGAAGTTGCTAAGTGTAAAAAAAGAATTAAGGAAGAAATATATTTTAGTTGTGAAGAGCTGTTAGTTGAGAATGAAGGTAAAAACAGGATTGAAGTTTTAGAAAAATCACTATTCTTCAGTTACATTAATACAGCACCTAGAGAAATAGTTTCATTTATTTTTTTAAAAATCAGAGATTCAAATATTCAGGATCTAATGACAGCTGTCCGATAAGTTCTCTGTAATTATCTGAAAGCAATAGATATATTAATTCTACAAATGCCTCTTCCCACCAAAAAGAAAGTTTTATTGTGTTGTTTGGAAGGAAAAAATACTGAATCTGCTTTTTCTAGTGAATTCCACATATTGAAAAAAGTATTTTATGAGAAATGCCTGACGTATTGGTGTTGTTAACAATAGCTTCGTTTGAACATGTGCTTGTAGCACACACTTCAAAACTCCTCTGTACTTTTAGGGACTTTTTACCAATGAGAAAATTAAGAAATTAAAGAGAAAAATAATTCTTTGGTCTTTCAGGATTGTACAAGTCCTCGCTACTTGGCTGCAGGTTCCTCTAACGCTGTCAAGCTCAGCAGATTTTTTGATAAGGTAATCGTTTATTTTTCTCAATTGATAGATTATGGAATGAAAACGTGAGCTAAATTATACAGGTTTTATTGCATAAGACCTGCACAAACATCTCAGAGCATGCGCCTCAGCAGCCTCTTGAGGAAGTAGAAGAAATTGTAGGGTTCTGGCATAGTTCCCTCACTTTTGTGCTTTACCTGAATTTGCCTATCAATGTTAAGCCCTCTGTTTTAGTATTTCAACATGAATTGTGCTCAGAGATGTTATATTTCTCTGTTAATCTCTTTCTAACACCTTATCAACATCAGGGCTGTGGAATTACATCAAGAACATAACCTAGATTAGGGTTGTTATGTTTATTTTACTCAGGACTATTTAGCTTTTGTAAAAGCAAACCTATCTCCATTTAGGATGCTTTTAATAGTTTATTACAGTGGTGGTGAACCTATGGCACGGGTGCCAAAGGCGGCACTCAGAGCCCTCTCTGTGGGCACGTGCGCCATCACCCCAGTCCGAAGCCTTCAGGTGGATTTTATAAAACCTTTTCGCTTTAGGCCTCCGCTGCCGTGTACAAAAAAATAAGGTTCAATTAATCAATTTCAACTACTCGCAGGAAAAAAAAGATCTTGCAAAGCTGGAATTGGTTGATTGAACTTTTTAGTCCCACCCAGTCTGCAGTTACCACCGCAGCCACGCCCACCCAATAGGTCACACCCAGCCAATGGGCCACACCCACCCGGCACCCGATGATGCATAAGTGGGTTTTGGGTTGCAGTTTGGGCACTCGGTCTCTAAAAGATTTGCCGTCACTGTTCTATTACTAATAAGATCAGCTGTTATTAGGGTTGTTATGCTATCTGAAGCCTATGTTTTCGTGCTGCCTTTAGACAGTCAGCCTGTTAGTTCCCATGGTTTTACTGGCATTTTAGTGCAGAATTCGATTGCTTGAATACTTTGGTTGCTTGAATGTTCTTGTATCATCGATTGTTTTTCTAAGATGCCTAGGAAGTACTTGCACATTCGGGCATCAGCAGAACAGCGATATCTCCACAGCATATAGATCAGACCCTCAGATTTTTTTTATATAAATATTTTATTAATTTTCTAGTTTTACAATCATAAGTTCTTAATAAACAACGTGTTGTCCTGGGTCCATTAATAATTCAGTGATACATATTAACTTCTTCAATTTAGGCCCAGTATTACACCATCCAATGCTTTCTCTCTACTTCCAGTAGTACATTTTCCCACATTAGGCAAATACAATTCTTATTGTTGTTAATACATATATAATAGAATATCAACATCTTTGTTACATTTTCCTAATAATATCAATAATGTCACTTTAAAATATTTTTCTAACCAAAATATATCTTAATTGCATTTGCGCTTAATATCCATTTGTTCAATTAATATCCTGTTTTTCCACTTTTTTTAAAAAAAATTCCCATCAGTGTTCAAAATGTCTCTATCGCTTATAATTTCTCATAATAAGTTATATTTGGGTAACCAAAAGCTTTCCTTATTCAAATCCTCTTAGCAACAAGAGTCTTATTTGAGTCTGGGCTTCCAGCCAAGTTTCTTTTAGGCTCAACAAATTGTAGTGCTATAGTTCGCCACTAGATGTCCTTGACACCATCTTCCAGCTTTTTACATCCAAACTTATATTTTAAAAAAAAATCTCAAAAGCACTTTTAGTCCCCAAATTTCAAAGTTATATATGTGTGTTGCTTCCAAATTAATCTTGTAATTTTCTCTATTTCCCCCCCCAAGCAATTAATTCACCACTTTTCTTTTCCTGATGGGATGGAGTGGAATTCCCCTTCCCTCTCTCATCGGGGAGGATTCTTTGCTTTGGGCAGCTTTTTCCCAGGAAAAAGTCTTAAAGTCATAAAGAGAGGATAGGTCTCACCCAGTTCCATCCATGTTGCTCAAAAATTGCTAGTTAATGCTTATTTTCTTCGGTTGTCAGCAGCTTCTGACTGGCCACACAAATGTAGCCAGTCTTTCTCCTGCCGGTTTGGAGGGCTTCCTCGGATCAAACGGAAGGGCTGCCGCCCTCCCGTGATCAACGAGGATCCCCTTCGGGGAGACTTTTGCACCTTTTGAAGGTCCCCTCACACCACGATGTCAAACCAGACCCTCAGATTTAATGGGTTCCTTACAAGTAGTCCTTGATTTATGTCCACAATTGAGCTCAAAATTTTTGTTGCTAAGTGAGATCGTTGGTAAATGAATTTGCCCCATTTTATGATCTTTCTTGCCACAGTTGTTAAATGAATCACTGCAGTTGTTAAGTTAGTAATGCAGTTGCTAAGTGAATCTGGCTTCCCCATTGACTTTGATTGTCAGAAGGTCACAAATGGTGATCATATGATCCCAGGACACTGCATCTGTTATAAATATGGACAAATTGCTAAGTGTGTGAATTTTGATCACATGACCATAGGAATATTGCATGGCCATAAATGTGAAAACAGTCATAAGTCACTTTTTTCAGTGCCATTGTAACTTGGAACGGTCACTAAGTGAACTGTTGAAGGTCGAGGACTTCTTGTATTTCTTGATCCACTTTGTTCAATATTTTTTCTTGAACATGGAGATTCTTTTTAGTGATGGTAACAAACTACACAGATTCCTTTGGCTCTTACTGAGTAAAGAGTGCTTTATTATTAAAATAGATTAAAAATAAATTAAGTGCTTACATAAACAAGAATGTGATTTTTATTTGTTATACTTTTAAACCTTATCTTTTTATAATTCTAGGAGTTGGTTCTTTATCCAATCATACTTTTAATTTCCGTATAACCTGATCAGGCCCTTCCACCTCCGATTCAGAAGATCAGAATAAACTAGAACTCACTCTCCCTCCCTCCCCTCCCGCCCTCTCCCTCTGTCTCTTACACACACACACACACACACACACACCCATGGGCATATGTATGGTAGACAAACATACACAAACACATCTGTGGTTTCAATGAGGGTTCTCTTAGTACTATCTTTGCTTTGAATACCTCCTTGCTTCCCCATTGCATCCACTCTCCTTTCTGGACCTCTGAACATTTAGATGTTACACATTGTTAAATATTATATTGTTTCATTTCTCCAGGCCTCTTGCCAAGATCTGTTACAATCAAAGCAATGCATGCTCATGATTTTTTGGTGGTGCATGCAGTTCTGGTTTCCTAAACTACTTTGAGGGCAAAGGCTATTTTGGTCATCTCCCCTTCACAAAAATCTCCTGTCACAAGGTTTGTGGATATGTGTCTGACAGCCTGGAAGCCTGTCTTATGCCACCTGCTAAACAAGAGGTCCTGATGCCTCTTTGAAGTCTTCTGTTCTTTGTTCTTTTTAGCTCTGAATGGGCTTCTTTCCAAAGGTCTCTTTCCACTTTCTTTGAAAGGCCATCAACCCAGGCTTGTTGTGGCCTTTTTTACTATTCATCCTTTTATCCAGAATTAGTCAGTTTTTCTCCTCATTTGGTTTCAGTTTTCTTTGTGAAATCTAATAGGTATCCCCATTTCTGAGATGGGCTTTTTCTTGGAAGAGTTCAATGGTTCTTTCTTAGTCAACTCTGAAAATACTTGAGACCATTCTTCCTAATGTTTACTTACCTTGAAGTGTTTTTCTTTTGCCAGTTACTTATGTGAATCATGCTAGTGAACTTTGTGCCCTTATTGTTTATCCATCTTATCTCATCTGGCAGAAAGACAATTATACTCTAACCAGATGTTTCTTTTCTGCCAAAGATATCCCTACTACTCTGTAACGCCAATCGTTTGGCTAACAAGCGTTTTACCGGTCTATTTGGCTCCTGCCCTCCTGTGGTTAATTGCTCTGTTGTTTCCATCGCGCTCGTTGACAGCTGTTTGAATTTTGGCGCTCTGCTCCTCTCGTGCCCCGCCCGTGCAGGGGGTGCGTTCTGCTGCATGCAGTCATCTCGCTGCTTTTCTGACATCTCCATATGCAATGCTGTCATTTCAGCTGGTTGTTCTTTCTTGCTGTCATCGTCCCTGTCCATGTTGGTTCCAGGTCTTTTGCTGTCACTCATCAGCACCGTCTGCCTCCTCTTGGTCATTTGACGTAACAATAAGTCCGTTGAGGAACAGTTACAGTCCTCTGTTGGCCTATTTGTGTCAGTGGGATCTGTGGCTGTTTCATCCTTGCAGTTTTCTTATTCAAGGATATCTGCCGGCGTAATGTCTAATAAGCTGGTAACAGTTCAATATGCCGGTTGATGGAATGCTTGTTGGATAGCCATGCCACTTTTAGCAGACGGCCACCCTTTGTTACATCATGAGCAATGACCCTGGCCTCCATGAAATTAAACGTCAGAAAAGCGGCAAGATGACTACATGCGGCAGAATGCATGCTCCACATGGGCGGGGCACGAAGAGAGGAGCAGAGCGCCGAAATTCAAACAGCTGTCAATGAGTGCAACGGAAACAACAACAAAGCAATTAACCACGGGAGGGCGGGAGCTGAATAGACCAGTAACACGCTCATTAGCCAAACGGTTGGCGTTACAGAGACTATAAAAGCATTATTCTCAATCCTGGCTAGAACTCTGACAATGTCAGCAGATATAAATTATGAGAGACTGTTAGAATGTTGATCTCCGGGATAAAATCTTTTATTTTACACTGAGCTTTTGTCAGCAACTGCTGACATTTTCAAAGTATGAGCCAACGTCTGTAGGCGCCTGTCTCTACGGCTCTCCAGATGTTAATGATCTGGCCATTGGGCACGCGATAGAGCTGTCTATCCTTGCTCTCCGGTGTCAATCTCGATCCAGCTTCGCTGGTCGGTGTCTGCTTTAGTTCCGCTGCTCTCTCTGTTTGCTCCGTCTGCTGATCTTCTCTGTCTCGTGAAGTGCAGCTGTAATGCAAAGCATGGCTGTTAAGTGTTGTTGCAGGACTTCTCTTTTCATTGTTATATCTGTATATGCTGTCAATATGTGGTGTGGTTGCATCTGTTGACGGTTTATCTGTTACATTTTTGTTGCTGCTTTCCCTGCTTGCTTCACCTGCCGATCTTCTCTGTTTTGCAAAGCACAGCTGTCATGCAAAATATGGCTGTTAAGAGTTGTTGCAGGATCACTCCTTCCATTGTCATATTCGGATACGTTGTCAGTGTGTGGTGTGATTGCATCCATTGATGGTTTACCTGTCATATTTACCGCATTGATCGCGTTGATTTGTTGTCTCTCCTTTGATCCTGTGGCAGGCTCAATTTGCACTTCCGTGTTTTCATTTTTTGTAGTCCTCTGCTGTGTCAGTGTTTCTGTAAGTATGTGGCCAAGATCTTTCATTTTTCTGTTTTCTTCAGAGAGGGGTGGTCGATGGTTTCTCCGTTTTAATCCCCTGTGTGACTGTTCATGTTATTTTAGTGTTTGATATGCTGGCAATAATTCTGTGTGCCAGTTAATAGAATGCCTGTTAGATAGCCATGCTTCTTTTAGCTGGTGGCCACCCTTCGTTGGATCTTGGGTGATAACTTTGGGTCCTGCAAAGTTGAAAGTGTGGTTGTGTTCACTTTCTGCTTTGTTTCCAGCTGTTTATAATTGTAAATCACCTACTTTCTCTCCTCCCCCACATACATCTCCAACTTCTGCCATTTCCATGGAGGTCATCAAGGGGGCATTGTTCTTGTCTCCATCCTGCTCAAACCCAGTTCTTAGAAAGTACATTTCTATCTCCCGCATGACACAGTATTGTGGATGGATCACATTTAATAACCTTTCTTTTTTACTGTGTTTTAGGTTATAGAAAAGAGATATTATATACGAGATGGTAATCAGGTATGTGTCATTTCCCTTTTTTATTTTTTATAAATAACATGAGTTATAAATAACATGAGTTGAGTTGATGTTTAAAATCTTTTAAATGCAAACTCCTTTCTACAATGCACTGACATAATTTCATTGGATTAGGAAAAAAGAAAGAGATCCTCACTTTCTCTGTGGAGAGACAAGTGGTCTCTGTGGTAATGAGTGTGCTTTGCCAGGATTCAGGTGAATTTAATCCTTGCATTTGTAACTTCTGCACTAAATTATTGAAATTATATAGATCTAGAAATAGGTTAAAACACTAGAATAGAATAGAGCTGGAAGGGACCTTGGAGATCTTCTAGTCCAGCCCCCCCCCCAAATAGGAGAACCTATACCACTATAATTAGTGCAAAATGTTAGGCTATTTCCAATTAACTGAGAAAGAGGCGAGGTTATCAAAAATGCTGAATGTAGAGACCTAGTAGAAAATCACAACACAAAACATAGTAGGCCCATTAGGGTTACTCCTGGATTACTGCTCATGCAACAGATTCCCTGATGCTGAAAAACCGCTGATAGATTGCTTTAATTAGTTTGGTCTTCATAACAGCTATATGGTTGTCTCACGTGGTCATCAGTAGAACACAAGGCATAGCACAGATTTTTGCCCCAAGGGATGGAATTAATTTGAGCACATGTAAAATTATAGTAACTGCATTGTCATGACCAGATCCTTTCCAAGTGAAATCCATAAAGAGGAGGAGCCTGGTGGCATTTTTTTCCAACTAACACATTTTATTAAAAGGCTCACATTTTCATGAGTTACAGCTCACTTCATCAGATGCATAGAGTGGCTAGACTGATAGATTTAAATTACTGTGTGGTGGGAAAGGGAAGAGACGGAAAGAGAGATTGGCTCTGCAAACAAAAGCATGTGAAACAAATTACCAATTAAATTATCAATTGAATCAATCAAACAATTATCAGTTGAATAGCTTTCTGAATAAAATAGTTGATATTTCAGCAGCTGAAGTAGTCTCACTCTAGACCAGAGGTTCTCAACCTTGGCAACTTTAAGACTTGTGGACTTCAACTCCCAGAATTCCTCAGCCAGCTTTGCTGGCTGAGGAATTCTGGGAATTGAAGTCCACAAGTCTTAAAGTTGCCAAGGTTGAGAACCGCTGCTCTAGACTGATGAGATACAGCGGGCCACTAATTGCTCCTGAGTGGTCTCTTCAATACTATAAGTTGTAAGCATGATGGTTTTCCAGAAGCAGTTAAACAGATTGGAAAATGGCTTGAAAGCTGGCGATCCAAAATTAAATATGTCCCTGCCCAAGTATTTTTTTGGAGACAAGGCAGTTTAGAAAATGTCACATAAGTATTTGCAGACATGAAGTCTTCTTGGAGTCTTTAAGGTACAATCTATAATTGTTCGTTTGGGCTTCTGACTAGAACAAGGCAGGGGTAGGCAACCCAAAACACTCAAAGAGCCACTTGGACCCTTTTCCACCAAAAACAAAACACTGGGAGCCGCAAAATCCTTTTGATATCTAAAATGAAGATAACACTGCATATATCCTTTTTTACCTTTATTATAGGTGTGTGTGTGTGTATCATAAAGGTAAAAAAGGATATATGCAGTGTTATTTTCATTTTAGATGTCAAAAGAGTCTCTATCCCTCCCTCCCTCCCTCTCTCTCTCTCTCTCTTTCTGCTCTTGGTCTGCCAGTTCTCTTCCTCCATTCTCTTTCTTTCTCTCCCTCTCTCTCTCTCTTTCCTCTCCCTCTCTCTCTCTCTCTTTCCCTCTCTTTCTCTCCCTCTCTCTCTTTCTCCCCCTCTCTCGGATCTTCTGCTCACCTGGCAAGCTGGCTTCAAGCTGTTCTCCAACAAGCTCAGGGGTAGGCAACCTCAGCTCTTTTATGACTCATGTCATGGCCTTCAACTCCCAGAATTCCTGAGTCAGCATAGCTGAGCTAGCTATCTCTCTCCTGCCCTTCCTGTTTCCTGCTTCCTGCAGAGAGGCAGCAAAGGGAGGAGCCCCGCCCAGTAAGCTTGTCGGCTCTTTGAACAGGGTGAGGCCACTCTCTTTTTTACACACACACACACAAGTGCCTCTCTCTGTCTCTGTCTCTCTCTGCAATTGGCAGAGGAGGCTGGGAGCCGTAGGTTGTCGACCTGTGGTCTAAACAAATGTGCTTATTTCAGAACATGGAATCTTTTATCTCAGTAAAAGCTGTTTTGGTACTTCTGGGTAGATTACTTTGATGCAATCTGTGTATTTGGTAGTGATCTAGAAGGTTCTCACATATCAGACTTGTGGTAAAAGATTTGTATTGGCTGGCTGACAAAGCAGCCTTGAAAGATCAGATCACCCTGAAAAAAAATCTTCAGATTATAAGCATTTGTGACTTGGGTAGCAATAATAGACCACATAGACACTTCTCTATGATGGCTCCTATCTACTCCAGCAATCAGAGGTTGCAAGTATATTTTATATACTACTTTTCTGAACAGCTAATTCTCCCTAATATCTTCCTTTTGATTGATTGGGTTTTTTTAATTTGTAATACTGTTTTATGCAAACATATGTCCAGAAGAACCACAAGAAGATCTTAAAACTGTGGATACTTTGTAGCCTTAAAGAATAGACCCAGAGGAGTGCTTTGTTCAATAATTTCTAAAGGCCTAATTTGTATAAGTTATATAATATTTTAATAACAATTATAGTGAATTCTAATACAAACATTTTTATCCATCAACAGATTCCTAGCTTCTCAGAAAAAAAGAGAATGGGAAGTGGCTTTGTAAAGAATTTTCACTATGACTGATCCTCTGCTGTGCCATCTATAAAGTGTGCAAAATGAAATGAATGCAGCATTCTGGTACTAAGCAAAGTCAGATCTTCTCCCAGTTACAGTGTATGGAACTGTGTCTTCCCAGATTTATTTAGAAAGAAGCTGCAATTCACTATCCAAGAAGCATAATGAATACCTAGTTTTGTTGTAGAATATGCTGTCTCGTATTACATTTTTGTTCGTTATTATTAATTTGCAAATACAAATAACAAGCCAGTGATAAGTGGATAACTAGGAAAGAGATTCTACAGCAATTATACCAACATCATTCCCATTGCTATGTCACTGATAGCAATCAGAGCTAAAGGACATCTGAATTAAAATATATTTATAAATAATAATGTCTCAAACATGAAGGAATAGTATCGGCAAAGCAAGCCTGCAAATAAATGACCATGCATACCTATTTAATAGTATATTCTACTTATACAGTTTTAAGTGTCATTAATTATATGGTAAAATATACAAAGAAAAATTGGAAAAGAAGGAAAACAAAACAACTCAGTGAAGGGGTACAAATTAGTGGCCACAAATGTTCCTGTTTTGTAGTATCCTCTGCCCTCCAGATAGAAGAGTCTGAAAGTTTATATTTTAGGGGTGTGCAACATTTCAAATTCTATTAGAGCCTACCCATAGGAGCTGGGTGCAATTTCATTTATTCCTTAGCAGCAGCCATGATGCCCAGTAAAAAGATGCTCCTGCTTTAAAGAATGCAGACAAATCTGGCACTTGCCTACTCTAAAGCACAGTTTAGAAATTGAAAAGCATTATGCAAGTATAATAACTTATCACTTCTGATTATACTCTGAGCAGAAGCCCAGAGTAACAATTGTATTATGAAGATGAGGATACCTGTTATATGCAAGCACTCTGACACGGAATAAAGATTTTTTTAAAAAAAATATTGTTCCAGTTTGCTTACTCACGTAGAGGTTTGAAGATGAGGAGCAGTGGTATCTTTCCTGTTGTTGGTAGCAGTAACATGGTAAACCACAGCTGGGATGGAGAGTTGAAATAGGTGCTGGGTTTAATGACACAAAAAGTAAAATTTATTTTTTAATTTATATCCCACCTTTATTATTTTTATAAACATCTCAAGGTGGCCAACATATCTAATGCTCCTTCCTCCTCCTGTTTTCCTCAGAGCAACCACCCTGTGAGGGGAATTGGGCTGAGAGAGTGCAACTGGTCCAAGGTTACTCAGCTGGCTTTCCTGCCTAAGGCAGGAGTTGAATGGATGTAAAACACCCATTTTTTTGGAAATCAATGTAAAAACTGAAACCAGCTTGTCCATTACTTACTAGAGCATTATTAATAAAAAAGAACATTTTTAAATGAGGCTAATATCGGCCATAATAGTTCCTTAGCATTTCCTCTGACCTGCCAGTTTTTTTCTACAGTGCTTCCTTGATTTCAGCCTCACTAGCAAGCCTTTTACAAATAAAGGAGGCTTTAATGTCTTTTCAGTTCCACTCTCCCCCACAACCTAGACAAATGTCTAGACAAATGTACATAATATGAAGGAAGAACATGAAGTTTTTTTAGTTTACTTCATTTTCCTGTGGAGTGGGAAAGAGTAGCAATAAGGCTGTGCAGCACTTAGACATTTTGAAGGATTAGGAATAGAAATGCTGTTTTTTTTACTCATGTTTGGGTTCCATTGCTAACATTATCTGAAATAAAATTACAAAAGCAAGTCAGCTTTTTCCTCCCCCTTTTTCCTGGTTGTTGATTCGCGGAGATCCTTCCATTGGTTCCAGAAGAGAAGCCTGTTTCTCATTAAACCAGGCTCAACTGAGTAAATAGTTTGAAATCTCTCTTGGACTTTCTCACTTGCAGAATAGCTTGGTTGCCATCGTACTATTTTAACTTTCTTCAGTTGCTAAAAGAAACTAATTTTGGAAACCATTTTGGCAGTCATTTGACCAAACACATTTAGTTTTTGCAATGTCCTCAGGAATGATAAGAAATATGGAAGAAATATCAGAGTTAAAGGTAAGTTACCAGTGAAAATCTGTATCTTGTTGCTTTGACTAAAAGATTTCAGAATTTCTTCATTCCCATTCATTAACATACTTCTAAACAGAGTAAAATTCTAGAGTGCTTTCATCGTTTCTGTGATGAACTAGTGAAATCACTTTTTTTTTAATAGGGAATCCTTGCTGCAGATACAAAGGCTTTCTATGAGCAGGCAGAAACCAGCCCCAGATGTTTGCTAGAGCTTTGATTGCTTTTATCTATGGGGTCATTTACTTGAAGTAAGGAGTTTTTGCCCAGTTCACTTAAAGCTGTATATTTAAAACTTCATTCTTTGTAATGCCTTTTCAAATTTAGATTGTGACGGATCTAACTGCTGCATAGTCAGATTTTTAACATGTTTAAACTGTAAGTCTAAATCTAGAAAATTCTGGGAAACAGGAATTACAACACTTTTCCCTTTTTTAAAGAACTATTTTAAAATTATATGGAATGTGTTAAACACATGAGAAGAATATTTAACAAGCATGACTCTGTTACGCTTTTATAAGTTTCTTAACATTTTGGAGTAATCCAAAACAGCTTTGTATAATAATTTCCAAATGAATCAAACCAATCCATTTCACCAAGAGGGTCTGATGCAACAAAACCCAGATTTTGAATAAGAACTTCATTCCATTAACTGTTAATAGCTATCTCTTAGAAAACGATTTGGAAGGTTAAATTTCATCAGTTATGCAGAGCTAAGAGATAACTGATTCATTAAGGCAGAAAATATATCCTGACCATTCCAGATAAAATTCATATTTTAACAAATTGTAGAAAGGTTATTTCTCAACTAGCTCATCAAGCAAACTAAATATTAATTGCACATAATATATTTTATCAGTGCAGCTGGAGAAGTGGCTTTTTCATTATCTCTGAAAGAGATTTCTAGAGCTGGTGATCCATCAGTCTAACCAGGTTCAACTTACCTGACGCTTCACTTGAAAAATCCTAACTTGAAGCCCCTTGATAAAGCCTGTCTCTTTCTTTCTATCCTTTTAATCGGTAAGAATACACCTATTATATGTCATTTCTTTCATTTCTCACTAATTCTCTGAAATTAAAATTTTACTGCTATAGAAACAGTAAAAATGCTCTTCCATTGATTTTCATGAATCGAGACATCATAGTTTTATATTTAAAGCCGCCTTAGAATCTTGAACATCTAATTTATGTGTTGGAGGAACTTTTCTTTAAAGTAATCATTGTATTATTGTGTAGAGAACATATTAAATCCTTTAAGACCTCCAGCCACATCAACATCAAATAATATTTTAATTGAGGGCATTGCCACTCTATACATTTTTGGCAGCCATCTGTATTATGAAAATCAGCTAATACTATTAATTGTTCTAAGACATCTATTTCACATTCCACTCAGGTTCTTCAATGAAAAAACTGCCTTACTGTTTTTGAGGTTCAATTTCCCATAATGTTCGTGTACAATTGCAATCTGCTCAGTTTGTTTGAGTTGGGCAGCTGTGGAAATCAGAATAAATAAATAAGGGGGCTTCCGGTACTAGGCGACGGCGATGGCGGCTATCTTTTAGCCGTCCAGCTGGGGAAGTGTCAGAGCCGCGGAGCACAGCGCGCATCAGCTGGCCCGCAGCTCGGAATTCCCTTCCCGGGCAAAGGGAAGGGACAGAGAACGCAGGAATAGAGGTAGAACCCCTAAACCCCCTCTGGATTTATTTCTAGAGGGGGTGAAAGGAGTGTTCCCTCGGAGCTCCTGCTGATCTCCGCCTCCCAGCTGTTTTTGCTTCCTAGGAAGCAAAAGAAACCGCCGCTTCTATCTCCGTGTTTATAGTATTTTGGTGAGTAATTTTTAAACGGACGGAGCAGTTTAAAGGATTTTTGTTATATACTTTAGGTGTTTATTTTTTTTTATTATTTGATTTTTACTATTTTTCCTCCTTTTCTTTGTTATATTAGTGAAAGGATTTAAGATGGCGTTTTGAAAGTGTCGGAGTTTTTTTTTCCTTTCCCTTTTGTTTTACTTTCCCTTTTTAAGGACTGGCTTTTGCTTTTGCTTTTGGCTTAGAATTTTTTCTTTTGAATTGTTTGCTCTTTTATCTTTTATTCTTTGGATTTTCTCTGGATTTTCAAGGACTATAGTTTGTCTCTTTTTAAATTCTTTTTCTTTTTCTTTCCTCCTCCCTTCTTGTGTGGAGGGGAAAGGGAAGTGAGAACTGCGCTTTTTAAAATGGCTTCAAAGAGACAGCAGCCTGCTTCAATACCTAAGGTTGTTTCTTCTCCTATAACTTCCACTGCACAATTACAACAACAATCTAAACATGTACCACCGGCTCAGCCACCACCCTCCCCCCCTCTGCCTGGACTTTCAGCACAAGAGGTCAGAGGCATAATGGGAGAGATTGTAGTTCAAATGAGAGAGGAAATGAAGCAATTTGCCTCACAGATTAAATCAGAAATTAAATCTGATCTTAAAGAAGAGATAACGGGGATAAAGACTAAATTGCAAGAAAATAATAATGATTTACGACAAGATATACTTGCAGCAGTTTCAGGCTTGGCTACTGTGGTGGTTAAGCTCGATGCAAGGCTTGAGGAAGTGGAAAACAAAGTTGATTTCTTTGATGATAAAATTCAAGATGTGGAAAGGAAGGTGGAGTCCTCACAAGAAGATATTTTGATGTTTCAGTACAGACAGATGGAGTATGCCCTGAGGATTAGAGGCCTCAAGGAAGATATGAATCAAGATTTGGTGGAGGTGGTCCTTACTGATCTGGCAGTGGCCTTGGATATGGATAAAGGAGAATTACATAGAGAAGTGGAAAAAATTTATAGACTTAACTCCTGGATTGCTAAGCAGAAGAATTTGCCTAGAGATGTGGTGATTTATTTTACAAAGAAGTCCCTGCGGAATGAGATTATACAAGCCTTTTACAACAAAAGATTTCAGATTGCTGCCCAAGATGTTATCATTCTAAAGGAAATCCCATCCAAAATTTTAAGAAGCAGGAAAGACTTCGCTTTTTTAACCAATGAGCTCAAAGCTAGATTGATGCCATTTAGATGGGAAATTCCGATGGGTATTGTTTTGAGCCATGCGGGGACACGCTACAGATTGAATACAGTTGACAAAGCTAGAGAGTTTTATACTTCGGTCCTGGGTGCAGGCTCAACTCCATCTGGTCAGAAATCTCCGAGTGGCAAGGAAGTCGAGCAGCAATCTGAGGCATTAGGTTTGGTTTCCGCTGGGATGATACAAGCTGAAAGGCAACGCCAGATGGAGGTTAAAGAGCAGAGGATGACTCGTGCAGCTTATAAGCGTAAAGAGAAGGAGCAACGTAAAAAAGAGCCTAAAGCGAATTCTTCTGGAAGTGCATCACCGCCGGTGGGAGGAGCAAGACCCAAGAGTTATGCAACACATGCAGCTCTTTCAGATCTTGATGGTGTCTTCTCCAGGCTGCGTGCCAAGGGAGATGGCAAAGTTTTTGACCTGGAATGTTAATGGATTGAATTCTCCTCAGAAACGGAAAAAAATCTTTTATTATTTGAAGCAACATACCAATGATGTTATTTGCTTACAGGAAACTCATATTTTACTTAAAGATCAGAAATATTTAGTCAATGCTCGTTTGGGATCTCATTTTATATCTTTTGCTCCTGGGAAGAAAGGGGGAGTTGTTATATATGTTAAACAAAACCTACCAGCTTGTCTGGTAGAATCAGATTCCTAGGGGAGATATGTGATGATTGAACTTGGTATATATGGTAAGAAAGTACTTATAGTGGGACTTTATGCTCCAAATCAACAACAGGAACAATTTTATAAGCAGTTACATCAAAAAATAACATTGCTTGACTATAGATCAGTGGTATTAATGGGTGATTGGAATGGTGTCTTAGATATACAAAGGGACAAGAAAGGTTCCTCTCCTTTTCTTAAACAAGCAAGGTTACCTAAAGCTTTTTTTGATATGAAGGAAGACTGGGAATTAAGGGATTATTGGCGGGAATGTAATCAAGAGGAGAGAGATTTCACTTTTTTTTCTGATAGACACCAATCTTTTTCAAGAATTGACTTTTTTTTGATTACTACGGATTTGTATAATAAAGTAAAGAATGTAAAGATTTTTCCTAGATCACTGACGGATCATAGCCCAGTTTGGATGGAGCTGACTCAAGAGAAAGAGGAAAGGAGATCCTGGAGAGTTAATGAAAATTTGTTCAGACAAGAGAAGAATGTTCAAAAGTTAAAGGAGTGTTTAAAGGACTATTTTGCTTTGAACATGTATAAGGGGACTTCAATGTCAATGGTATGGGATGCAGGTAAAGCATTTATGCGTGGTGTTTTGATAAAAATGAATAATTGTCATAAGCGGAAGCAGATTCAGAAACGTAGAGAACTTGAAGATGAAATTAAATCAAAAGAAAGGGCCTTGATTCTAAATCCTTCTGATGAAAGTATTAAAGAATCTGTAAAGTTACTAAGGTCACAATTTAATATGTTGATAGCAGATCAAGCGGCAACCAATTTATTGTTTATGAAACAAAATACATTTTGTAATGCTAATAAGCCTGGGAGATGGTTGGCTTATCAATTAAGAAAGAAACAGAGACAGAGAATAATAGAGAAAATAAATTACAAGGGTAAATTAGTTTCTCAGAAGGAATTGATTAAAAAATCTTTTTTGGATTATTATCAAAAGTTATACAAATCTACTAATGTGCAACTGCTAGATATAAATAAATATCTAGCTGAGGCAAGTTTTCCTAAACTGACTGAGGATCAGAAACATGAAATTAATGGCTTAATTACTAAGGAGGAAATTGCCTCAGCAATTCAACAATTGAAACTAGGGAAAGCACCGGGTACGGATGGGTTAACAGCTGTTTATTATAAAGCTTTAATGGAGGAGATGATCCAACCATTAAATGATCTTTTTAATGGTATCTTACAGGGTTTAGAGATTCCTCCTTCATGGCGTAGTGCTTTTATATCATTGATTCCAAAGGAGGATCAAGATCTTACTTTACCAAAAAATTATAGGCCTATATCTCTTTTAAATGTGGATTATAAGATATTTGTAAAAATCTTGGTAAATAGGCTTATGAGGGTGGCGCATCATCTTGTGCATAAAGATCAATCAGGGTTTATAACAGGAAGGTATATGAAAAATAATGTTAGACAAATTATTAATCTATTAGAATATTTAGACAAGAACAACCAAGTTCCTGCAGGGCTCATATTTTTAGATGCTGAAAAAGCATTTGATCAATTGAATTGGCATTTTATGCTAAGAGTAATGGAAGAAATGAATTTTGGCGAAAAGATATTACAAGCTCTTACGGTAATATATCAAAAACAAATGGCACAACTTATTGTTAATGGAGGTTTGTCGGAGGTTTTTACAATAGAGAAAGGTACTAGACAGGGGTGTCCTTTATCGCCATTGTTGTTTGTTTTAACACTGGAAATATTATTGATCAAAATTCGAGAGTCTCAGGAAATTAAAGGAATAGAAGTTAACAAAAAAGAATATAAGTTGAGAGCTTTTGCGGATGACTTGGTTGTTACTTTGTCGCAACCTGATTATTCTGCAGTAAACTTATTACAGTTGATTCATCATTATGGTTTGGTTTCGGGTTTCAAGATTAATGTAAATAAGACTAAAATCTTACCTAAAAATATGTCTAGTCAGGAGAAGCAGATTTTGGCTAACTTGACGGGTTTTGAGATTGTTAATAAGGTAAAATATTTGGGGGTGATGTTGTCTGTTTCTAATGTAAAATTATTTAAAAATAATTATGAAAGGTTGTGGGTCAGGGTACAGAAGGACTTGAAGAATTGGGAGAAGTTGCAATTATCCCTCATGGGAAGAATTGCAGTGATAAAAATGAATATTCTACCCAAGTTTCTTTTTTTGTTTCAAATGTTACCGATTTTGAAAAATGAGATTAATTTAAGTGAGTGGCAGAAGGGTCTTAATAAATTTATTTGGGCAGGGAAAAAGCCAAGGGTTAAGTTTAAAATTATGCAAGACTTCCGTGAGAGGGGTGGACTTAAGGTACCAAATTTGAAATTATATTACGATGCGGTGGTCTTAACACTAATCAGTGATTGGGTAAATTTGACAAATCCTGAGATACTTCATTTAGAGGGATGGGATTTACTTTATGGGTGGCATGCCTATTTAATATTTAATAAAAAAATGGACTGGGTCTTTAAATCTCATATTTTAAGAATTTCTTTACTTAGGATTTGGAGAAAATATTATAAAAGTGATTTTAAAGTTCCATTATGGGCTATACCTTGGCATGCGATAGAAGGAATAAAAAGAGGAGTAAAAATGGACATGGTGTCTTATAGTCAGTTACTTAGATGGGATGGGCAAAACTGGCACTTAAGATTACGGGAAGATTTAGCGCAAGGAAATATTATTTATTCTTGGTTTCAATATAGGCAACTAGTAGATAAATGGAAGGTGGATTGTAAATTGGGTTTTCTTAGACAAGATGGAAATCTTATTAAGCAAGTCAAGGATCAAAGACAAACCCGTATCAAGAGAATTTATGGGGTATTAGTTGAAATGGACTCAGAAACGGAATTAATTAAAGATTGTATGATTAGATGGGCGCAGAATTTTGGTGTCCCAGTCTCATTGGACATTTGGGAAACCATTTGGGTGAGAAATGTCAAATTTACACAAGCACAGAACCTTAGGGAGAATTTTTATAAAATGTTTTATAGATGGCACCTTGATCCACAAAAAATGTCTCTTATGTACCCTGACGTGCAACCCAAATGTTGGAGATGTGGTTATAAGGATGCTTCCTATTATCATATTTGGTGGTCATGCAGAGAGATAAAAGCATTTTGGATCAAAATATGGTGGAATATCCAGAGAATTTTTAGAAGGAGGGTAAAATTTACTCCGCAATTATTTTTGTTAGGCATTGTTACAGATTGTGATACAAAGGAGGTTGTATTGATGTTAAATTTGATTACAGCCGCTAGGCTGTTAGTAGGACAATATTGGAAGAAGGAATCTTTGCCTACATTGCAGGAATGGTTTCTTAAAGTAGCTTATCTGGCGGAAATGGCAAAGATTTCGGCTTTCTTAAAGCAACAAACGCAAGAGAAGTTCCTTGCTGTTTGGGACAAATGGATAAAATTTATACAATTTAGATTGGGTATACAAAAATATCACATAGCTTTTTTATAAGTTTTATTTTTATATATATATATAGATATTTTTTTATATATATATAAATATAAATTTTTTAATTTAATTTTTTATTTTTATTTCTTAATTTTTAATTAAGCCTATATTCTGCTCTGGGAAGCTCAGGGGGGGGAAGGGAGGGTTTTTGTGAGGGGTGGGGGATGGGTTTTTTTTTTTATATATATATGTAATGTTTAGTTTCTTTTTTGTATATGTTGTCTTTTGTGTTGTATTGTTTTTGTCTTTTTGTAAAATTTATAAAACTTTCAATAAAAAAAATATAAATAAATAAATAAATAAAATACATGAATGAATGAATGAATGAATGAATGAATAGTTATTGAATGCAATCCTCTTTTGTAGATAATATTAGGAGGGGGAGAACTCATTTTAGACAAATTAATTGATCACATTCCAACTTATTAAAGCTCTTTATGATAAAAGTGTGAATCTTAAAAACTGAAATTCAACAGTCAACTGAAAAGTTCTGATTGAAAAACAAGGGAAGAATTTCCCCAAATTTCAAAACAGTGACTTAAGTTCACAAAATACATTTTAGGACTATAGTATACTATACTGTATTCATGTTATTTTTTGTTGTTCTGTTCAATTGTGATTCTTGGGGATTGCCTGGACAAGTCCCTGCAAATTTCTTAGTAAGGTTTTTCAGAAGTGGTTTGGCACTGTCTTCTTTTTAGGGCTGGGAGAAAGTGACTGGCTCAAGGTGACCCAGATGACATTGTGTCTAAGGCAGGACCAGAACTCACAATACTGTACAATTCTCAGCTTAAATGAGGCATGTCTAACCAAATTTTACTAATTTATAACAACAATTTGTTTAAATCAGTTTACTCTGAATCACAGCAAACAATTTCATTTAACAGACCTCAGTTTAGCAGACTTCAGATTAAATAAACAGGGATACAGTATGCATGGACTTTGGCAGTAATAAAAGCTGTAGTAGCAGGGAGGGAAGACTGGGAGGTTCAATATGGGGTGGATAGGCCCAAAGGATATTAATCAAAATCTACAGTCAGGTTTTTATTCATTTCTATAAGATAAGATGTGTTTTTATCCTTTCAATAGTGGATGAATATAGGAGAATTGGCAGAGCCAGGGGGAAGGGTAAAAAGAGAGATCAGTTTAGAGTCATTACTTAGCCACAGACGAAATAAGTCCAACCCCCTCCCACCTGCTGTTGCCCCTTATCTAGCCCTAACCAGTTGTTGACCATTAGAGAAGATTCCTATGCATAGACCTTAGTAATTTTAGCATTAGATCCTTCCATGCTATGTAGCATATCAGGCAGCAGGGTAATAAATCAGTTAAACTAAACCTTCAGGTATGGTCCTGGTTTTTCACCACCTGACAATGTGGGAGTAGATGCCATTGCCAACTCTGCTGTGCCACAAGTTGGAAGCTTCTTGTTAGTTGTAAATTTTCCTCTTCAAAATATTTAGGTGGCCTGGAAGTTATTTCCCAATTAGATTTTTAAAACCTGAAAATTAGCCAAACTTCTCTTTATCAGTTCTAATGAAGAGGCTATGTGACTCTGTAGAATCAATAAAACAGAAGACAATAGGAATGAAAATTGCAGCTAAACACACAGACTTCTTGACTGCAGGCATTTCATTATCAGGTTCTAGAATGGCTAGACTTCTCTCTCATGTGACATTAAACATTTTCTAGAAATAGGATTCTTTCTTAAGAAACAGACAACAGCCTGTATCTCTTTTAACTCTAGAGGTTGTCCAGAGTCAGATTTATTAAACCATGAATGTAATGTAGTTGATTAAAAACCAGAGCGGAGATCAGCTCCAAATATCCACTTGTCCTGCAAGCCATGTGACATCAAGATAGGGCTTAAGAGAATGAAGTTGTTCCATTAAACCCCACACCATGGTAGTGGGATAAGGGAAATAGTTACTTTCCACGTCCTCCACCATAGATCAAATGACCGCAAGAGAAATTGAATTCAGAAATTCAACTAGAATCCAATTTGTAATCGAAAATGACATGCCCATCTTATGATAAATCTGAAAAAGCAAAACTATAATTTTTCAATAAGATAAAAAATACTTCTTTGTATAAAGTGTTCTTTTGTTTTATAGTACATGTCAGGATTTGGTAATGAATTCAGCTCTGAAGATCCACGCTGCCCTGGAGCTTTACCAGAAGGACAGGTATTTAAAATATTGAGAAATGGATTTGACCAAAAGACCAGAGAATTCTTCAGCCTGGCCTTTTTAGAAGAATTAAGAGACATTATTCTGTGAATAAAACTACATATGGGGGATAGGCAAACAAAGGGGGTACCCCCCATGTGCCAACATAACTAGAAGAATGTATTTCTCTTTGACAATGGATTTTGTGTGAAACACATTGAGTCATCAATTTAAAAAATGGGGTTCCCTCTTTTGTTTCTAACAAAATAATTCTATAAAAGGAAAGTTACCTGGAGATAAGAACAGCAAGAAGATTTTTCCTTGCCTGTTGTAGGGATTGAAAATTTCACATTTACCAGGGAGCTCATCTTACCTAGACAACCTTGCTTGAGAAGGTGAAGAGACTTTCTGCTGACTTTTTTTGTGCTTGAAAAAGACAGATGTTTCCATGATTTTGCCCAGCAGGAGGAACTTCCTCCAAGTTCAATCTTGGAGGTCATTTGTCTCCTTCAGAGAACTGAACGGAGTCCTTAGTCAATAACTATCTTAAGTTATATTTATGTTATTTATAACAAAAGCAAAATTGGGTTATGTTCAATTAGAGTCACATTGGTTCATTATTGTTGTTCATAAACCTTGGGACAGAAACTTCATTTTTCCAGTTGTGTCCTTTACAGGGCCTCTTGGTCTGTACTGGATATTCAGAAGTATCCTATGGAAGAAGATGCAAAGTGTTCTTGAGGAGTCTGTCAAAATATGACATAAAATATGTCATCACTCTCAGTTGAATCCAGGAGGACTATAACATTTATGTAATCTGCATATTAAAGAAAAAACTTAATTCTAATTAATTATTTCTATTCATTTAGAATAATCCTCAGGTCTGTCCGTATGGTCTGTATGCTGAACAGATCTCAGGTTCAGCTTTTACCTGTCCACGATCCTCCAATAGGAGAAGGTATGTGTGAATTTAGGAGAAACGGCATCATAATATTGGCCATGGAATCCATTGCAATATCCTTTCAAAGAGAAAGGCACTTTGGCTTCTATATTAGTGATAGGCTTAGCCATCAGAACAAAATGGTAAGCCATTGAGATACTGGACTAGAAGCATGGAGACCCAGGGTCTGGCCTTTTATTAGGCATAGAAGCTAATGGGGTGGCCTAGGGGCCAGTCGCTTTTTCTCATGCCAAATCCACATCTACAGTAAGCTGTAAACTCCTTATCACACTGTGCAATGATAGTTTCACTTGTGAGAACTAAGTAAGCACAGAGCAGAAACAGAAAGATGCTGCAACTAAGTAGAACAAACACATTTTCCACAGTGTACAACTGAAGGGAGAAGAGCAAAAGTATGTTGAGTCAGATTTTAATAGAAAAGAAGGATGTGTGAGCTGGGGCAAAGGGTTTTCTCATATGTCCTTTTTTCCCAGAATGGCACAAAAACTGAACCTTTATATCTGAGAATAACACTGTGTGCCTTTTCCCTTCTATGAATTCCCACTAAGTGGGAAAAAGTTGGTGTGTACAAGAAAATACATATTTTTGTTGAAAGAAAACATTTGTATGATGATGAATGCTGAAATCAGTTGACATAACTGATGCATGTTCATGTGTGTTCTAGACTACCTTCAATGGTTTCTTGCTTTGTCAAAAAAAAAAAGAAATCCAGAATTTTATACTGATGTAAAAAAATGTGAAAAAAGAAGAGTCAAAGAAGCTTACCACATCTTTGAAAGTTGCAAGAAAAAGACAATTAACCCCTTAATACTTTACACCAAAATCAGTCTCAACAATTACACTGAATTTTTGGGTTCCTTTAGATACCTGGATTTAGTAACTTTGTGCTTCTTTTATATTAAATTCTGACTCATATTCCCACCCAGGAAAACCCTATTCTCCAAGATGGTGTCTGGTAGTATTCCTTATTTACCCATGCAAAAATGAGATGTATTATGTATCAAAAATAATAAATTATGGTGTATCATTCAAAACAAAATCCCAAACTTTTCAAATCTGAAATATTTTGAGCTCAAAACACTCCATTTTAAGTTTGAAATAAATGGTTCCAACTTTTCTGTAAGGGATTTTTTATTTTGAATTGGAAGTGTTGGTGTTTCAAGCAGATTTCCAGAATGGCAAAATGGGGCACTTGACCTTCAAAATGTTTCAAATTTAAATTGTTTTTATGTATCCCTAATAAATAAGCCTTTTGGAACAACATTCTTCTGGCAGGGAGTAGTATCAAGTATGCACAGGGTAATATGTTGTACCATATAGGTGACTAGCTCTGCTCATCAGCAGCTCTAGACACCAGAATGTTGCCACCCTCTGCAATATACATTCTAACCAGCAAGGGACAGTGGAAAGGCTTCTAAAAAAATTGCAAGCTCAAAATTCCCTTAGTAACACTTTCTGACAAAATCAGCAAAACTTTCTAGAAAGGATGACTGTGCTGCAGTTCATCCATTTCTTCCCTACACATAAATGTTCAAGTAGCAAGACATGCACACAGTCTAGCACTGGGGAGGGAGACTGAACAATTATGAAAGAAATGATTACAGAAGTGTCAAAGGTATTCATGATTTAGGAGTGTTACAGAGAAAGTAATAAAAGACTTGAACATCTGGTTTAGATTACTCAATTTGCAATACATGGAAAGTAGATTTATATGTTTAAGGGGTTTTTCCCTCCCCTATTGCTCTAATATAATTACCTGGAAGATGCAGTGCATTTTCTAGATTTTCTAGAGAAAGTTGTAGCTTATTTCAGAGTTCAACAAAGCACTGAATATTATCATTTCTTGGATAATCTCTGCATTTGTTTTCTCCCTAGCTGGTTATATAGAATTCTGCCTTCTGCTTGCCATAAGCCCTTCCAGCCTATTGATCAGGGTCATCTGACACATAACTGGAATGAAACTGAACCGGAACCCAACCAGGTAATCATATCTGGCAAGGAATCTCCAGCTTCTGTATATTGGCTCCAAAATGCTACTGTTGTTCACTTTTATAACTGTCCAACAGGCTTAGCCAGAGCCAGCTTGGTTGCTGTTCTCATATTTTTTGGTATTTTTCTACCTGAGTGCCATTTTCCTTATCTAGTTCAGTTTGGAATCACCTGTGCTTTAGAGAGCCACCTCTGGTTGAATTTTTAATAAGTTTTTTACAAGTTTTTGTTTATGCTACATAAACTAAAATCTCCCAGAACAAACCCTTCCATCTCTGTGATCTGCTTTGAATGAATCTCATCAAACATTATCCCTGGATTAAAGTGTGCAGAACAAATGGACTGAGGAATTGCTTACCAAACTCTCAAAGATAAGTCTCTGGGAAAGTTCTTGGGAAGAGAACTCAATCAGTAAACAGTTTGCAGATAAATCAGCATGGATTTATTAGAACAAGTCCTGAGAGTTTAAATTTATCTCATGCTTTGATCTGCTAAATTTCTTAGCAAATGTATTTTGGTTTCAAGAAAGTACTTGTCAAGATACCCTCATTACATTTGTCACAGTTCACTCCAAGTTGTGTGGCCAATGAATTAATAATAAATCTGATAATCAGATTAAGGTGATGGCTGAAAATTAAGTCTGCTAGCTACAACTGTTTCAAAAAAGCAGTTTCAAAACTCCTACAGTACTAAAGACTGAGCATTAGTGGCTCCTCATCCTAAAAACTGGAACTGAGATATCAAGCAGAGGATATCAAAGGAACCTCAGAAGCCTTCAAATCTTACCCCCTGCACAGGGAAGAAATCTTCAGACTATCCCAGAAAAATATTTTTTTAAAAAAACCAACAGTGCTGGAACATCTATGATTCTAGGGGACAATCTGTCCTATTACATCATAGCCTTTACAGTCAGGAAATTATTCCTTATTTCAAGTATGGATCTTGCTCTGCAAAGTATTCACCTGCTGACTCTTGCCCTTCCCCAGACTGTATGGAGACTAAATCCACAATCTCTTCTCTGTAGCAGTAGTTATCAGAAAATTGCTATCCTGTCTCTCCTTAGCTTTCTCTACTTTATGCAAAACACACAATTCTTCATAGAATTTAGCCTTCAAACTTCTTGCCATTTTTGTTGCTTTTCTCTGCACCTCTTTCCAGTTCCTCAGCATCTTTCTTGTACTATGATGACCAAACCTGGACATTTTATATAAGTTGCATATTAATTGTAGTATAAAATACCTCAGATGGCATCAATTATTTTAGAATGATGTCTGTCTTTCTTTCAGTTGAGATGGAAGCCATTTGAGATCCCTACAATCTTTCAAAAAACACTGGACTTTGTAACTGTAAGTAACCATACAGAAGCATTAAAAGCATTTTTCACTTAATCTTTCTGATATGAATAAGAATGGAGTTTTCAACCTGAAGGGAAGGTACTTGAAGTCATGGTAGACTTGCCTCCAATCTTAATTCTTGTATGCATACACATTAACCTTCATTTAGTCTTCATTTTATAACTGTTTTGTTTAGCGACCACTTGCTAATTACTGTAAGATGACAACTTTTATAGACTTCCAATTCCTACTATAATGGCAAATAACTCTTTTGAAAAAGTACTAAATAAATTGATCTTTCAACATTTAAAGCTCTTCTTTATCATTAACTTTGGTAATATTCTCCACATTAATTTCACCCTGCCCCTTTTCAACTGTATGAACACTATACCACCTCATTTCTGCTTTTCAACTTTTTACAAGGTCAGATCAAAATCTTCCAATAGATGTCTATGTAAACTAGAATCCAGGATGCTCATGGCAATTAAACCTTGCATTAAAGAATTTCTCAATTATTCTGAAAGAGCAAGCTAAAAACCTTGGCTCTTAAATCCAGACGTGGATTTTAGTTTTAGGAAGGCAGAACTGGTCAAACACTATTGTATTAAAGTTCTGAATTTCTGATTCTGCCATGCATTATTTTGGTAACCAAAGGAAATCAAAGCGATTCTAATGATTATACCTTTGTTTTCTTATAATTATATATTATATATAGGGACTATATACTTTGTGTGGTGCTGGTGAGCCAAAGTCAGGGAATGGGCTGGCAATTCACATCTTCATCTGTAACAACTCCATGATTAACAGGTCTGTATGGAGTCAGAGTATCTCATGGGTTCTATCTAAACTTCTAAAAGAGTGGACATTTGGAGATAGTCCAGATGTTCTGACTATTTGTTGAGACTTGACTATTATTAAGGAACTTTTCCTTTCTTTCTTCATCTATATATTATGAATAATTGAAAGGTTTATGTCACAAAATGTGTTAGATTTGTTCTAGCCTGATTCTTTATCAAATGTTGCAAATTTCATTACAACTTTGATGAACCTTGATTCAGGCCTTGTCTGCTTAGAAGAAGGCCCTGAATTTAAGTTTAGCCGTATACGTCCCCTCCATCAAAAAAAGTTAAACAGAATATTTTACTGATCTTAGATTTGGGATCTTTACTGATCTTAGATAAGTAAATATAGTAAAAAAGTAAAAGTGACAATAGGCCAGTGGTGGCGAACCTATGGCACACGTGCCAGAGATGGCACTCAGAGCCCTCTCTGTGGGCACGCGTGCCATTGCCCCAGCCCCGCCTCTGCCCACAGCCCCCTCCTCACCAGCAGCCCCCCTGGAGGAGAGTCACCCCCCGGCGCGGCTGCACGAAGCAGCGCAGCTAAGGACATAGCCGGGCAGCAGGAACAAGATTCCGCCCTTGCACCCCATAGCATGCAGATGATGCTGCGGGGTGTGGGCGGAGGGTGTGGCTTCCATGGCACTGCAGGGCTGCCTGGGTGATCTGCTGTGGCAGGCCATGGAGACAGTGCGTAGCCCTGTGGGTGGGTGGGGCAGGGGTGGGCGGGGCTGGAGCAGGCAGGGTGGGAGGCAGAACGGGGGCGGGGCAATTTTGGGGCACTCGGTCTCTAAAAGATTTGCCATCACTGCAATAGGCAGAAGGAAATGTACAATAATATTCTCTCAGTGGGTCTGAAACAAGACATAGCAATCTATTTGACTAGAGAATTTTTAGAAATCTATGCATCACTAGAACGAGCAATTGAATATTGGAATTTCATTTTGTAAGAAGAAAAGCATATTCTCTAGCAATAGAAACCAGGAAATTGATGACTAGTCCAGTAAAGAAGGTTAATATTTTAGGGAGGGGGCGGGAATTCCCAACTTACCAAACCTTGTTGACTGATTGATTAATCTTCTCATTAAAGGTTACATGCGACCTTTTTAATCTTTAGGTGGGAAGTAATTGATATGCTGTAAAAAGTAATTCAGAAATCTAGGGTTGGCAGCTATATGTGAACCCCAGACAACACGTAGCAGAAAAATGAAAGGCTGTTTTCAATAAAACCATAAAAGACAAGTAATTTGGCATGCAGTTCCCTAGGTGGTAGCAAAATACTCTTCCATTGATTTATCTGACTCTCAGTTGACTTGAGAAGAAAACAAATCTTGTCAAAGGCTTAAATATCTGCTTTTCTTTCACAATTAGACAAATAGAGTCTCTCAGTGCTTCCTTCTTTGACTCATTAGAACTCATCCAGAAAGATAATCATATTTTCCCATTTTCTTTCTTTTTATTGAAAAGTTTTATACAGTATACAATATCCATTCTTCTATAATAGGCAAGAAATCTTTCTTCCAATATTGCCCTACCAATAACCTTGCTGCTGTTATTAAATTCAACATCAAATTAATTTCTTTAACATCGAAATCTACCATAATATCCAACAAAAATAATTGAGGAGTAAACTTTATCTTTCTTTTAAAAATCTTTTGAATGTTCCACCAAATCTTAATCCAAAAAGCTTTTATATCTCTACAAGTCCACCAAATATGAAAATACGTTGCGTCCAAGCTACCCATCTCCAACATTTGGGCTGTAAGTTAGGATACATACAAGACAACTTTTTAGGATCCAAATGCCACCTATAAAACATTTTATAAAAATTTTCTCTTAAATTTTGAGTCTGTATAAAATTTACATTTCTAACCCAAATTATTTCCCATGTATCCAACGGAATCGGTTCCTGGATATTTTGAGCCCATTTTACCATGCAATCTTTAACTAAATCCATTTCTGAATCCAATTCTATTAAAACATTATAAATTCTCTTTATATGCACTCGGTTTTGGTCTTTAATCTGTTTTACCAAATTCTCATCTATTAAAGTAATCCCAACCTTTTGATATAACTTCCACCTAACCAACAATTGATTATACTAAAACCAAGATTGTACAATATTTTCTTGCTTTAACTCAAATAACGGTTTTAATTGCCAATCATTCCCTACCAATTTAAGAAGTTCCTTATAAGAAATCCTATCTAAATTCACACCCATAGATACCCCCTCTATCACGTGTCCAGGAATCCCCCAGATTGGTATTTTATAATTTAACCTATAATAATACTTCTTCCAGACACGCAATAAGGCATTCCTTAAAATATGGGATTTAAAAGCCTGATCTACTTTTTTATTATAAATTAAATATGCATGCCATCCATATAATGTCCCATCCCTCAAGAGAGTATATTTTTATTTGTTAAGTTAACCCAGTCACTAATCATTGTTAGGGCCGCCGCATCATAATATAATTTCAAATTAGGTGCCTTAAGCCCTCCTCTTTCCCGAGCATCTTGTAAAATCTTAAACTTTACTCTTGATTTTTTCCCAGCCCAGATAAATTTATTGATACCCTTCTGCCATTCACCCAGATTAGTATCTTTTTTCAAAATGGGTATCATTTGAAACAAAAAAAGAAACTTTGGTAGAACATTCATTTTAACAGCTAAAATTCTCCCCAACAAAGATAATTGTAATTTTTTCCAATCACTTAGATCCTTTTGCACTTTTACCCATAGTGTCTCATAATTATTTTTATACAATTTTCCATTAGAAGCTGCAATATATACTCCCAGATATTTAACCTTTTTCACTATTTCAAAACCTGTAAATTTAGCTAAAATTTCCTTTTCCTTCATAATAATATTTTTTGGTAATATTTTAGTCTTATTATTATTTATCTTAAAACCAGAAACTTTCCCATACTGGGTTATAATTTCCACCAAATGCACAACCGATTGAGTCGGTTGAGATAATGTCAAAACCAAATCATCAGCAAAAGCTCTCAACCTATAATCATTCTTCTTTATTTTTATTCCCTTTATTATAGTTGATTCACGGATTTTAATTAATAAAATCTCCATTGTTAAAACAATAACAATGGCGATAATGGACATCCCTGTCTTGTACCCTATTCAATTTTAAATGCCTCTGTTAATCCCCCATTAATTATAATTTGTGCTGATTGTTTTTGATATATAGCCTTAAGGGCATATAAAAATTTATCCCCAAAATTCATTTTCTCTACAACTCCCAATAAGAATTGCCAATCTAACTGATCAAAAGCTTTCTCAGTATCCAGAAATATCAAAGCCGCAGAAATTTGATTATTCTTATCCAAATATTCAATTAAGTTAACAATTTGTCTTACATTATATTTCATATATCTTCCAGTTATAAATCCAGATTGATCACTATGAATCAATTGCTTCATAACTTGCATTAACCTATTTGCCAGTATTTTTGAAAAAATCTTATAATCTATATTCAAAAGAGATATAGGTCTATAATTCTTAGACTGGGTAAGGTCTTGATCTTCTTTTGGAATCAAGGATATAAAAGCCCTTCTCCAAGATGGAGGTACCTCTGCTCCCAACAAAATACTATTAAAAAGTTCCTTTAATGGCTGTACCATTTCTTCAAATAATATTTTATAGTAAATTGCTGTTAATCCATCTATACTATAATCCTTGCCTTCTGTTTCTTCCGTAATTGATAAGCCAACCACCTACCAGCTTATTTGCATTACAAAATGTGTTATGTTTCATATAACGCAAGTTAATTGCAATCTGATCACTTCTCTTTCAATTTAATCTCTTCTTCTAAATCTTTACGTTTTTGCGTCTGTTTACGCCTATATGCATTATTCATATGAATCAAAACCCCTCTCATGTAAGCTTTACTAGTGTCCCAGACCATTGCCATTGAAGTACCCTTATATATATTCAAAACAAAAAAATCCTTCGAATATTCTCTGCATTTCTGCGAAAGCCCCTCATGTCTAAATAAATTTTCATTCAATCTCCAAGATCTTCCATTCCCATCTTCAGCAAATAACTCCAACCATACAGGACTATGATCCGACAATGTTCTAGGAAAGATCTTGACATTCTTAACCTTTGAAAAAAGATCAGTAGTAATTAAAAAAAATCAATTCTGGAGAACGATTGATGCCTATCCGAATAAAAAGTGAAATCTCTATCCTCCATATTCCATTCTCGCCAAATGTCTCTAAGTTCCAAGTCATCTTTCATATCAAAAAAAGCTTTAGGTAATTTAGCATGGTTGGAAGTTTTAAAAAATCCCTTCTTGTCCTTCCTTGAATCTAAAACACCATTTCAATCACCCATCACGATAACAGATTTATAATCCAATTGACTTAATTTCTGATGTAACACCTTATAAAACTGTTTTTGTTGTTGATTGGGCGCATATAGTCCAACAATGAGGAACTTCTTGCCTTGTAATACTAAATCAATGATAACGTATCTTCCTTGTATATCAGAATCAATTAATTTAGCTGATAAAGCTCTTCTTACATAAATAACTATTCCTCCTTTTTTTCTGGGGCAGAAGCTATAAAATGTGATCCCAACCGGGAATTTATCAAATACTTTTGGTCCTTCGAAGCAATACGAGTCTCCTGCAGACAAACAATATTGTGCTCATATTGTTTCAAATAATGAAATACTTTTTTCCTTTTCTGTGGTGAATTCAGGCCATTAACATTCCATGTCAGAAACTTTGCCATTCTTAATGGCCTGAAACCTCTGGAACACAACTTGAAGATCAGCTGTTGATGATCTCTTCGGTCTTGTCCCTCCCATGGGCTCTGTAGTAAATGAACCTTGTGTTGTTGATCCAACATCAGCCTTCTGCTTCTGCTCCTTTTCTTTACGTCTATGTGCAGCACGAGTCCTCCTCTGTTCCTTTAGATCCTCTTTTACCTCCAAAGACTGTTCCATACATTCAGCCTGCAAATCTCCCACAACCAATGATGTTACACCTTCTCCTAATTGTTCTTCCGACCTCTCTTCTATTCTTTTAACTCGTGGAGATGGTGGCAAACCTGCTTTCAAAACAGAGGTATAAAAATCTTTTGCTTTTGAAATTGTATTAAGTCTATATCATATCCCTGCATAGTTCACCACTATTCCAACCGGTATCTCCCATCTAAACTGAACTTGTCAGCGTTTAAGCTCCTCAGACAAAAAAGCAAAATCCTTTTTTTTTCTAAGAATTTTTGGAGGTAATTTCTTTTAAAATTATAACATTTTGAGCAGCAATTTGAAATCTTTGCTTGTAAAAAGCCTGAATAATTTAATTACGAAGTGATCTCCTGGAAAAATAAATGACCACATCTCTGGGTAAATTTCTCTGCCTCACAATCCATGGGTTAACCCTAAATATTTTTTCCATCTCTCTTAATATCTCCTTCAGTTCACATCCCAAAATAGGAGCTATGTCTCTTGCCATCTCTTCTCTCAAGTTCTCTTGCAGATTCTCCTTCAATCCTCTTATTCGCAAAGCAAATTCCATTTCTTTATATTGTGATATAATAAGTTCATCCTGTGTTAAATCAATCTTGTTTTCAATTTTGCCAACTCTACTTTCTAATCTTACAGTATTTTCCACAACTTCATCCACCCTATCATCCAGACGTTCAATGTGCGCAGCTAGCCCTTGAAATGCAAACACTATGTCTTCCCTCATCTCTCTATTTTTATTCTCAAGAAGCTCTGCCATCACTGGCATCTCTAAATTCATTGTAGTGTCTAAAAGATCAGCCACTTCATCTTTAATTTCTTGTGCTGTTTTTTTCAAAGCTTCTTGTAAATCTTTGAGTGTAAATGCTGGTGGTGGGGGAGAGGGTGGAGGTGATTTTGGTTTAATTTGCAACACAGTCTGTGAAACCGGAGAAGAAATTGAGCCTTTAGGAACAGCAGGGATTCCAAAGCGCTTTGAAGCCATTTTCTTTCAATTTACAACCTCTTATAAAATACAAAAAAGAGAAAAAAGAAAAAGCAAGTTCCAAGAAAAATAAAAAAGAAAAATTCTTGCCACTTGAATAAATAATCAGAATCTATTACAATATCTAAACTTTGTTGCCAAATGTGAGTCTTTCTTCACACAAAGAAACAACATTCCAACGCCATTTTATCCAACTTTCTTCTTCCTTTTAAAGATGTTAAAATGTAGAGAAGATTCTTTTACTGAGTTAAAGTTCCAAGCAATTACAATTCTAATCTCTCCTGGTCAGCTCCGTCTGCTTTTAATTTACTCACGAATTTTCTTTAATATGCAGATGTGGAAGCGGCGTCTGGCTTTGTTCCTGAAGTTCGGAACAAAGGCGTCCTGGAGTGCGGAGAAAAACCTCGGGCTCCGAGGGAGCTCTATCCTCCGATCTCCTGATGATTAAGGGGGTCCAGGGGAGCTCAACCTCTACCCGTGGAAAACTCTCCTCTTCCTCTTCTCCCGATGAAAGAGGTTTCAAGCCGCAGGACAACTGATTTTAGCAGTCTCTGCGTACTTTCACACAGTCCCAGGACTGGCAGCTAAAAAGAAGCCGCCATCGGCGCAGCGGTCACCACCGGAAGTCACCATTTTCTTCAAATTAAGCCAAAAATTCTAGTCTCCCACAGGGTTTTCTTCCCAAGCCCATGTGGCAGGAAAGACTGGGTTAGGGAAGACAGTATCCTACTCCAAGTGAAATCTGCACTCCTATACACCCTCCCATGTAGTGTGAATGTAGTGAATGTAGTGCAATTCCTGATCAGGAAGGAAGCTCAGATTTTAGTCTGGTTTGTTCCTTGGTAGATGAACAAGACTTTCTTATGTCGAAGGAAAAGTCTTCATCAGGGTCCAGTCCAAGCCAGGAATAAACAACATGGCAACTGCTTTAGAAAGAAGGTTGTAGTTTATTGAAGAGGAGAGCCAGACAGAAAGATAGCTCTGGAAGAAAAGAGAGTCCGCACCTGTAGAAGGGAGTGGGTTTTTATACCCTCTTGGGCTTTTGTTTGGAGTTGTTTCCTGTTCCTGTTTGAGGCTTTGTATTTCCTGTGTCATATACTGTGACCTGAGTCTGAGTGTGCCCCTTTGGCATCTGTGGGTTAATCCTATTATGTCTTGTCTTAGAGTTTGGGTGGGGTATGTAGATTTTAGGTGTCTTTGTCTTCCTAAGCTTCTAGCTGGAGGACTCCAACCTTCCTGAATGGATTATTACATCTGTATTTCTACAGAGCTGGTTTCTGCTTGGGGGGGGGGAGACTTGGGGCTAATAAGAAAAACTGGGCATGCTTTTCTGCCTCTTTAAGATCCTTTGAGGAAATATAATATTCTGCCCTTGTAATATTTCCTTCTCGGGGGGGGGAGTGACTTCCCCACACTTAATAATAAAAGCCTCTGAAAATTATAGATTTAAGCTCTAGCAGCATAATATATACTATGATTATAATGTTTAGCAGTGCACCAGAAAGTTCTTATCAGATGATTAGAGTAGTAGTACTAGAGGGCGAACCCAATATTTTCACTGAAGGATTTACCCAAATCTAGCATTAAGAGGGGAAGGTGTGAAAGTACCTTTAATAGGTCAAAGATAAGTTTCTGGATTCTCATGTTTCTATCCAAACATAAAGCAAACTCCTCCTGATTTTACTGAAGTACTTGTAATTCCTGAGTATTAGATATACTAAGATGTACTAAATTATTTAAATAACTCTAAACCAGTGGTGGCAAACCTATGGCATGCATGCCAGAGGTGGCACTCAGAGCCCTCTCTGTAGGCACGTGTGCCATGCCCCAGAAATGGCAACTGTCCTTCTTCAACCAGCCATCCGCTAACTCACTGAGCTCCCATGTGACCAGATGCCACATGCTCTCCCATGTGGTCAGAGAGCTTGCATGCTCTCCTTTTCCTGGGCACGACCCACTGCATCTCCTCATCAGCTGTCAGCTGGCCGTCCAGCTCAGAAGCGGCTTCTCTGAACTGGCAGTGGGCTGTAGAGCCCCAGAGTGCGCCCGTCGAGGGACCGGCAGGCTGTGGCTGGTGACAGACACTGTCAGCCCCCATGTGTTCGCTGGCCTCTGTGTGCGTGGGCTGATGGTGTCAGGCAGCAGCCTCCCCAGCCCCTACCTCACCTTGCCCTGCAACAATGGCACCCCCGCTCTGCTTCGTCTTGCCTCACCTCATTCCACAGGACGAGCCTCCTGCCCACTGTCCCACCTGCCAGAGACCCCCTGGATCTCCTCCAACCCTGCCCGACCCCCACAGGCGTCCCTCCCCACAAGCAACATCGAGGTGACCATGCCCACCTTGGCCACACCCACCCAGTCTGCCATGACCACCACAGCCATGCCCACCCAGTGGGCCACGCGCACCTGGCAATAAATAAGTGGGGTTTTGGTTGCAATTTGGGCATTTGATGTCTAAAATGTTCACCATCGCTGCTCTAAACTATCCTGAATGTCCTATGGGCAGAATAGTGGAATATAAAACATAATCATATAAAAAATATAGCTGTTTTGAGACATTTGAATGTTCCATACACAAACACACTAGCATGGAGTTTTTGTAGGAGTTTACTTAAAAATTAAGTTTCATCGGCCTTCTGAGGAAGAAATGGCAGCCTAAAAACAGTTCTATCGATAAACAGAGTGGATTGAATACCTTGTAAGTATAATTCCTCTCCGGACAAGGATTGGTACTTGGTATGAATTTAGAATCTAGAGTTCATAATACTGTATATTCCTCAGAATTGTGTAATCACTTATTCTTTTTTCAATATAGATGTTTTTGTAATTCCGATGGAGACTTTCTGATTGGTAAGTTGCGAACTATTACTCTGAAATACTGTTATTTCTTTTACAAACTGGAATGTTAATTTGGCTAATGAAAGAATGTGAAGAATCTTTATTACACAGTCAGATGACATACTGATCAAGTAAAATAAAACTTGGGCTACCCTTTTTATAAAATAAAGTTTTGTAAAGACACGTGTCCTAGAATAAGATCTTGTAAGTACTGTATATTCTTCCAATATTTTTCTATGTTATAATTCATGAAAGGATATCATCTATGACATCCAAATTTATCAAGTTTATCAAGAACTTAGAAAATCATCCTATTTCATAGCAATATCATATTTAAAAAGTGTATTAGCAACTATGCAATCAGAAATAAAAAAAAGAAAAATTAGTCTGACTTGAAAAAAGGAAACACAAATATCAAGTATTATTTTAAATAATTTGTTATTTAAAAAATCTATAGGCGTTAGATAACAGTATTTGATACTCCAAGTCCAGCTTCTCTCCCATTATAATGCTACTTACAATGGTGACTTTTTTTTCCTCTTTAAGTCAGTGTTGACTCCTGGCAATTGTCTTAACAGGTCTCTGCAGTTTCCTTGGTAGGATTTTGCCCTTGCCTGCTTCCTAGGGCTCACAGGGCTGGCCCGAAGTTGATCAGCTAGTTTTTGCCTTAGGTGGGACTAGAACTCACAATTTCCTGGTTTTTAGTCTGCTGCCTTAAGCACACTGGCTCTCACTATAGTGAGTAATGCCTCCCAAATTATTTCTGATTGTAATTAGATCTTGCTTCCTGTGAATCAGGGCTCTGTGAAAATGTCAATTCATTTTGCATCTCAGCATGATTACTCTTACGCAGTGGTGGTATTCAAATATGTGAACAACCGGTTCTCTGTGTGGATGCCGCTTCTGGAAGTCCATTCTGGGCCTGGGCAACAAAAAAATTAGCTACCAATTCTGTTGAAGCGGTGCAAACCGGCTGAATCCCACCACTGCTCTTACAAAAGATTTTAATTCAATGAACTAACCCAAAATATTTCAACTGGTTCATTTTGAACAAAATCCAAAGTCCATAATCATGTTGCATTCTAGTTATGAATGCCCACATTTTATTTTGAATTTGTTTATGATATCCATGATTCTGGAATTTTATCCTGTGTTTCTAAATAATCATAATTCCTGGCCATTCTGTTTCCACATCTTTAATGCTGCAGTCTTTGCCTTCCATATGTTCTGAACATGTTGGTTGCTTACAGAAGCAACACTCAGGCATGCCTAGTAGGAGTTTGGAATTAAACACAATATCAAAAGGAATATTAAAACATAGAAACTTATAGATTTCAATACCTTCTCCTAAATTTCCTTTTAAAAATTGACAAGATTAATTTAAAAAGCAAGATCTTTTTAAAGTATCACAATATTGTCTGGGGTAAACAAATAGAATTCTGCCCTTGCATTTTCTTTATTCAGTACCACAGCAAGGCAAACTGCTCATCACTACAGAGTTTGGCAAGCTGCTAGTGGAGCCGAATGAGTTCTGTGTCATTCAGGTAAGCACTGGAGCCATATGCCTATCCTTCACTCTTTACCTCGTAACTCCTGAGTGAAAGGGACAGATGAATACTGATGTGTATCCACGTTTGAAGTTACTCCATGGGTCCTTAAAAAAAAAAAAAGCCTGCTTGCTATACTTTCTCTGAAAAGATGTACTTTTATACCCACGTGTAACTTTTTAACGTTTTAAGTGATGTGAATATATTTCACATTACTTGTTTATTGTTTATGTGCAAGACTATGGCATATTAAGTCTTTTGGATGTTTTGGAGCCAGCATTCTCTCTTAGTCCATGACATCAGGCTCAGGTGACAAGCCAGCTGGCTATTCCTTTCGCAACCATTGGATCAATATTTGGTTGACTTGAAAAAACTGGAAAATGCTAGGAAGAAAAACAAATTCCCTGTACCTGTCAAGACTTGGTTTCTTTTACAACCATGCTAAGCATAACATAGGCTCAAATATTTTCTTGCTTTCTCATAACACCTATATTCTACAGCTGAATCCAAGTCTGGGCAACGTGCCTGCCTGCTTTGAGGGGAACCTCTTTGTAATGCAGTCTTTGTTCTTACTTCAGGTGGCTTATTGTTGTCCACAATTGGCTCACAAATTAGCAATTTGTCAAATTAAGATTAATAATTTTTGTATAGACAGTAGAACTACTGTCAGGGTAAGTGTTCAGAAATTATCTCAAAGGGATTTTATTAGGAGAAAAATAAAAGAAATCTGAGTTGTGAAATTGGAAGGCTTCCGAAAGGAAAGCCTTTCAGTTGATACCACCACACTTTGGAACTCCCTCCTGGCAGAGAGATGGCCGCCTTCGTTCCTCTGGGATTTTAGGAAAATTGCCCTGGAAGACAGAATAAGTGATGTTTGTATCATCTAGCTTTTATCTTTTTTGATTTATATATATAAGTTCTTGGGGTTTGGGAGTTACTATTTTATGTTGACAATCTCCTGACCGATAACATAGAAACAAAATAAATAAATAGCTATACTTTTCTGTAATATCAACAGAATTCAGATGCTTTTGTAAAGATACCGCCATCACCTGATAAACAGAGATAGCTTTATCTCTTTATCTGATAGTAGAACAATAATAATCAGTCTTAATATTTATATTCATATTTTGTCTCCTCCTTAGAAAGGAATGCGTTTTAATGTGGAAGTATTTGGAGAAACTCGAGGCTACATCCTAGAAATATATGGTGTACATTTTGAGTTACCTGATCTAGGACCAATTGGTAAATATATTTAATACTATTTCTGCTTCCAAAAATAATTATGTCATTTTTCTTAATAATACTTATTTAACACTCCTAGCATACATTTATGTTTTTATCTATAAGGCACGTGGAACTGGGTAACAAATTATTCATGACAGCAAAAAAAAAAGTTCATCTCTGTCCTTCATAATGCTAATAAAAGTACTGAGAAAACACTTGGCCAGAGCAAATACCAAAACATTTTCAAACTGTGATGTAGAAAAGCTGGCATGTATACTTTTAGGAAAATTCCATGAATTTAAGACTGGAAATTAGATTTAATTTGAAGATCTGTGTGTTGAGATGCTGCTTAAGAACACTTGTGACATTTTCAAAGCTTAGTAGGCAAAGGCTCTCCAAAGAGATCCTATGGAATGGAACTTGCCAATAGCTAGCTTCCTTCCTTCCTTCCTTCCTTCCTTCCTTCCTTCCTTCCTTCCTTCCTTCCTTCCTTCCTTCCTTCCTTCCTTCCTTCCTTCCTTTTTCTTCTTTCTCTCTCTCTCTCTCTCTCTCTCTCCCTCCCTCGCTCCCTCCCTCCCTCCCTCCCTCCCTCCCTCTCTCTCTCTCTCTTTCTCTCTCTCTCTCTTTCTTTCACCAACTTCAGTAAGTGGTCTCTGAAAGGGCAAAACCCACTGGGAAAAAAAGTCTTTATCCAGAAGCTAAAGAGAGCTCTAGCATCGAGATCAAGTCTAGCTCTAAACATAAAGTAGCATTCTTAATATATCTTGGAATTGCAAGAATAATTGTATAGTGAATAACTTTGAGGATGTTAAGCTTCATAAATTACAGTCTTAGGCACCATAGAGAAACTGAAACTTGACTATAAAGACCTTACAAACTGTGGTGATAAAAAATGACAAACCTCAGGATAACTGAAGAACTATACTAAACACTATACTAAACACACCAGCAGAGAGCTGTTCAATATAGTGAGGTGTGGAACAGCACTCCAAGGCATTTATAGCCATGTACTTGCTCAATAGAAATATAATTGATTTCCCAATTCATGAAAGTAGTAAAACCTGAGTTTCTAATGGCTCGTTGTATATTATCTTCTGGACAAAAAGATGCCAATGCTCTTCTCATTCCCACTTGAGATATAGACCTGATTACATTGTTGTCTTCCTATAAATTTGCTGGAAGCATTCAGTTGTTAATATATGGTGGTGATGAGTAGAAACCTGGACTGAATTAGTATACAAGTGAAAAAGTGGGGAAGCTAAAATGCATCTTTAACTTACCCCTCTCTGAATCAGAGTATAAAAAACTGAAAAGGCAACATTTTGTCTATTGAGGATACCCTTCATTTTTCTCATAGCCTCTCCCTTGAGAATCAAATCAGAGGCTTGAGAGACAGATAGTCAGGAAATATCTGTTCACTTGGTATGACTGTCCCTATGACCAGAGAAACTGCATTCTAGAATACTGAAGGAACTAGTTAATGCAGAGGTGTAAAACTGGCAACCCGCAGGTCGGATGCATCATGCACAGGCCATGCCCACCTCAGCTCCGCAAAGGCAAAAAATGTTACAATACGTCACTTGACTGATCGAGTTTGATATCTATGAGTTAATGGCTTGGCTGAAGCCCTTATACAGTATATTATCCTAAACAAAGAATACTAGTGAAATGTGAAATGACTGGACAGCAAATGTCCCTATCTTCAAAAGTGGGGAAATAAGATTAGCAGATATCAATACCTACGGAGATTAGATTTGTAAGGACATTAAAAACAATGCAACTATTATGGAATTCAGAATGGATCTGTCAAGAAATTTTTTTACTGGATTTATTTTATGTTATCTTCTGATTGATTAATATCCATGGTAAATTATGGGAATTTTGTATCTTGATTTCAGCAAAGCAGCTGATTAAAAACATCAGCACATACTGGTTAGTAAGCTACTGAAGTGAGAGGTGGATGTTGTGACAATTAAGTAGATACATAGCTGGCTTGAAACCATATTCAAGAGAGCGTCTCAATATTTGTCATAAATTTGGAGAATTGAATGGGGCATCACAAAGATGAGTCTTGAGTCTATTATTTCAGTATTTTCATTAATTACTTGACTAAATAGTAAAGGGAATGCATATCAAATTTGAGAATGACAGATATGGATTGTATAGTATCCTTGAAAACAGGAATAAATTTCATAACAATGTTCATAAAGATTGAGCTAAAGGTAACAGAATGAAAATTGATTGCACACTGAAGCCAATGTGATATAGCTGCAAAAATATAAGTGCAATTTTAGGGTGCATCAAGTGTAATTTTCAATACATGAAAGGTAATACTTCCAGTGTATTGTGCATTGATCAGACCTCACTTTGAGTATTCTGTCCAGTTGTGACATGTTTTAAGAATTCAGGAAATTAGGACAATTCAGATAAGGGCAAAAAGGATGATCAGGGTATGGAAGGTATGTTTAGCCTTCAAAAAAAGATAACAATGTGGATATGATTGTACTCTTGAAATATTTGAATGCATGTCTTATAGGAGACATTCTTCTGTTATGCAGAAGAATGTTTTCTCTTGTTCCAGAGTGGAAGGCATGAAATAATGCATTTAAACTTAGACGAAGCCAGATTCTGATTCAAGTTAAAAATGTTAAAATTACTCTACAGAATGCTGTATGTGGGGCTTTCTTTGAAAACAAACTGGAAACTTCTGTTAGTTCAAAATACAGCAACTAGGCTGCTCAATGGGATTGGCTAATGTGAATGTACTATGCCATTTTTTGCTATCTAGACTGGCTGGCTGTTTTGGAGCCAAAATGCTGATTTTGACTTTTAAAGCTCTATATGACTTAGAACCAGGTTACCCGAAGGGGCTCCTTAACTGGACTTTAAGATCATTTAATGAGGCCTTCTTAGTAGGGGAGAGCTTTTTCTATAGGAGCACCCAATTTATGGAATGCCCTCTCCTGGGTGGTTTAACTGGTCTTCACACTAAAATTCTTATTTTCCTAGGTTTTTAACTGGCTATTAACTGTATTTTAATTCATTTTGCTTTATATGAATTTTATTTGAATTTTTGACTTTGCAGTTGATTAGTTTTAATGATTTTTTATTTTGAATTTTATTCTTTAGTTCAAGTTGTATTTTTAGTATGTTTAATGGTAAAGTATCCAATGACCATGATTGGACTGATCTCAAATTTCAAATATACAATTGGTTACAAAGCCTTTGTGTGTGTTTTTTTAGGAGCCAATGGCTTAGCTAATCCACGAGACTTCCTTGTGCCGGTTGCCTGGTATGAAGAGGGCCAAATAGCTGAGGGTTACACAGTGATCAACAAGTACCAAGGGAAACTCTTTGAAGCAAAACAGGTGAGGAGTTAGAATTTAGAGAATTAGGAATTTCATTAAAAATTAGCTTCCCTGTATTTATGCCTTTTTGCATTAATCATTACTCTTTTTATTAATCAGAAATCAGATATAAAATTTACAACAAAATACAGAAGTCTATCCATTTCTTACCATAAATGCTGATTATTAGCATCAAGAAGGGTGCTCTGCTTTCCCTCAGTATTCTGTTTTCTTTTCAACAAATACCCAACATTTGAAGGCTGCTGAGCATACTCATTACTTAGCTAACTGTGAATTATCTATTTATTTCTATTTCCTATATCTAAACAGCCCATCTTACTCAAAGGAGGCCTCTTTGTCTTGACTTATGAATTTGTTTGTGCTTTGGGGTTGGATACTTCTGTAATTCTCAGGAATCGACCAAAATAGTGAAAATTTTCCTGTTTCTAGTAACCTTATTTTAGACGAAGATGCATACATGCTGTGTGGAAATATAAAAAGTGCTTGACATACGCACCCATAAGAAATAGAAGACAAAAATGAAAAATCATTGAGTTGTTGATAATCAAGTGACATAATAAATAAAGTTTAATAAATGGTATTTAAATTATTAAAATTTGTGTCTTTAAAGATCAGAAAATACAAATGGAACTAAATGATAATCCTGTATCTTCTAACAAAACAGTAGTTTGCCTTACTTTGCGAGAGTTTTCTGCCTGCTGCTTAAGATCCCATCCATGGTTATTTAGGCAGAAGTTGTGGAACTAATGGAGTCAGCGCAATGAATTGCTGGTTTTCCAGTTTGCTTCTGCTGGTCAATTACCAATGGATGAGGAGCATTATTGGCAGATAATGCTTTTAAGGGAAATAGAAATGTTTCACTCCCAAGGTGGAGTCCCTTTACTATCCTGAAAAAAGTGGAAAATATGTGTGTTGCTGCTGTATTTCATATACTTATATTGTAATGGTAATTTGCATTATATATTTACTCTATGCTTTATTTATGTTTTCAGCTACTGAAGTCTCCCTCCCCCCCAAATATGATTTTTTTTAAATGTGGTTTTGGATATCAGATACTTTCCATGTCTTAAGATAGCTGTGTTGTTTAATCTTACAGAACTGGTCTCCCTTCAATGTTGTGGCTTGGCATGGGAATTACACACCATACAAGTATAATTTCAGCAAGTTCATGGTCATAAATTCTGTAGCTTTTGATCATGCGGTAAGTTCTTGTTAGGTCTTAATTCTGATCTTAGAGTACTTTGGTTAATTCTTTTGAATTAAACAAAACAGACTTTGGACTTCGGGAAACCTCAACTAAATTGCAAGTTACTGCTTTGTAATTTACACTGAACTGAAATATTTACAGTTATGACTCTGAATTTGCCTTAAATGTAATTGATTTTTCAGATTAGCACAGTTGTTTTAATAATTGCCAATTTCCCCTCACTCCACTGTTTTTTAAGGATCCTTCCATCTTTACTGTCTTAACTGCAAAATCAACCCGTCCTGGAGTGGCAATTGCTGATTTTGTTATATTTCCACCCCGCTGGGCAGTGGCCAACAACACTTTCCGTCCACCTTATTATCACAGTATGTATGCCATTTTTACTGTGTGATTTCACACACAGATAGTCCTCGACTTACACTCACTTAATAATTTCTTGAAATTACAACAGACCAACCCCAAATGTCAGGCACAAAGAATCAGGACTGTCTGTTAAGTTGCAGTTAAGCTGTTTTATTGCTCACACCTATACCTAAGAATCTAGTCAACAGTCAGCTCTAAATTGGCACTAGGTAAAAGTTAATGGAATTCAAGAGGGGCTGCACTTGGATCACTTATGGGAACATAATGGCTTCAAGCAGATCACTCTCTTGATATTGCCCCCGGCTCTGCTTCTTCTTCTCCTACATCAAAGCTACTTATGACTCGTTTTCAGAGTTATATCAGCCGTACACACACATTTGCATTTTGGATGCTTGGCAACTGCCTCATCTTTATAGCTGTTTGCAGTGTCCTACAGGTACATGACCACATTTTCTGCCACTTTTTGGCAAAATGAGCTATTGGAAGAAATGGATTTGCGTAACAATGGCATTCATTTAAGAACTGTAAAAATGGTTATAATTTCAAATCCAATTATGTGCTGCCTTGATTTACAACTCAACAACCTGCAGTTGTAATTCCAGACTCAATTATCATTATAAGTTGAGGATTATCTGTACCTGCAAGATACAGAAGACTTACTTAATAGAAATTAAGAAGGCCAGATGTCTGAAAGACCCTTGATAAAGGGCTGCAAGTCAAGTGGATGAGAAGTATTTCCTGCAATTCTTGGAAATACAGTATAAACTAAAGAGAAGGAAGGGAAGGAATACTCTGCTGTTTGCTTGTCCAGAAAAAAAAAAACCAGCCAGTGGGACTTTGGACTAAACCACTAAATGCTAAATACCAATTTGCAGCGGTGTCTTTTCTTTCATTTCAAGCTCATGCCCAACTTAAGCTATACAATTTAATTGATCAAATTTAATAAATTTAAATCAAGATTTTTTTAAAAAAAATCCACAGGAAACTGTATGAGTGAATTTATGGGCTTAATCAAAGGGAATTATGAAGCAAAGGAACAAGGATTTCTACCAGGAGGAGCCACTCTGCACAGCATCATGATACCGCATGGACCAGATGCTGAATGTTTTGAGAAGGCCAGCACAAGCAGGCAGGAGCCTGAGAAAATTGCAGAGGGAACTATGGTAAGTGTTTGGAAAACCTAAGCATTTTCACATTAATGTGGAAGCTGCTGTTATGACCCAGTTACTCAAGGCAAGGCACACCTCTAGAGAGTCTTTTATTGCTCTAAGTAATGTCCCAACAAATGGCCCTCCAATGGCCTCACTCTACCCTGAAGGCAGCCACCCTCAGTCCCCCTAACAACACCCCATATATAACAAAGAACATCCACAGAGTAGGAACACATTCACAGGGCAAGTGCCCAGTCAAATCCACCCGGCTAAGCAAGTCCACAAGGCAGAGTCAAGGCAGAAGACAAAAGGCAGTCTTCAGGGCAAAGGCAAGATATAAAGCAAAAGGCAGTCCTCAAAGCTAGGCAAAAGGCACAAGTCAAAGTGTAAACCAAAACAAACTATTGTTCCTGGCAAAAATAACTCCCCATGGCTTTTCCTTAAGTCAATCCAATCCAGGTGTTCCTTGTGAGGAAGGGTGGGGCGACCTTCTGCTGAGTAGTCTCACAGCCCTTCTTTGAGCTTGCCTACACTCCACACTCCGTGCCCTTGGATTGAGTGGGAGAGGCAGCTGTTCCTTATCAGAAGGGATCTGCTGCCTATCAGCAGCCAATTCTCCCTTGTGTCTGTGAGGGCAAGCAGCTCTCCATCCAGACAACCACCTCCCCCAATGCCTGAAGTGACTGGGACAGCATTGTCCTCAGCCCCTGGCCTCTCCAAACATGCCAAGATAGACGTGCCATCCCCATTGCATGGTCCCGGTTCCAACTCTTCCTCCTCTGAACTGGGCTCCAGTGGGGCCATGCTACTATCCCCCTGTCAAGGTTCCAATAGACAGAGACAAATAAAGCAGAACTCCAAGGCTTGCAAATTCCTCAAAGAACATGTTTGTTGATATAAAGTATTGGCACTTCAAAAGTGAAACCAAGTCTTAAGAGATGCATAGCAATTCCCCAATACAAAGTTAAGAAATCCCACCCCTAAGGAGGATTGTAAGCAACTACAGTTTCCCATGCAGCTTGTTGGTGGGCTTTTCATGAAATGCCCAGCTCACAATCTCGGGAACAGCCGATGACCTTGGTTCCCATGAGAGAAAGTCTGTTTTGTGTAGTGCAACACCTGGCAATTCCCCCTCCCTCCGTGCTATTTGGCAACTAGAAACGAGAAGGAAAAAATAGCTGCAGCCATGCTCATTCTAAAGTTGACAGTCGGTTCCACCTCAGAAAGAAAGAGTCTCCGGCAAGGGAAACAGAAATCAGGTTAGCCATCCCCTCGGGGCTTGTGAGAGTATTTATCATAAAACTTTTTTTATCAACCTATCCGCCTTAACATTCGTACATTTCACCCATGTAACCTCTGAAAGAGGGTAACCTTTCCACTGGACAAGGTATTGTAGTTTTCCCTTGTGCAACCTAGAATCCAGAATACATTTGATCTCATAATGTGTCTCTCCGTCCACCACTATTGGACCAGGCAGCTTTTTTTGGAATAGGTCTTAAGGTGGATTCTGACACAGGTTTTAAAAGACTGCAATGAAATACAGGATTGTAGTAACCAGTGCTCAGTCATTGCAGGGTGCAAATATGGCTGACTGCCTTCACAGCGTTTATTCTTTTATACAGTTTTCCAAGCAGCAAAAGTTTAACATGGCAATAGCGTAGCAATAGCATTTCATTGGTTAAACTCCTTAGCAATCCTTAAGAAGATATCATCCAGGAGGCCCAGCCAGGGAGCAGTTTCTACCACATCCTGTTGATGTAACCAGGCTGATATCATGTGAACCAGATGATATCATGTACCAACCTGGGGTATTTCCCTACATTGCCATGGTGATGTGAATGGATGAGATCATGTAGAGAGAAGAGGCATGCAGGTGTTGGAAGGGCAGTTTGCTGCTCACGACCTCTACCTGGCCCCTATCTCTACACAGGATTAACTTTCCCCAACAATTGCAGAAGTTTTAACTCCACTGTCACAGAGTTTATGATCCTGACAATGGGAAAAGGACCAAGGAATTTCGGACCCAATTTTTTGCTGGGCAATTTTAACTGTAAATACTTTGTTGAAAGATAAACTAATTGTCCAACATAAAAAGGTTTTTGAGGGGAATGTCATTTATCTGCTTGCTCCTTGTAAACCTTTGTAGCTTTTCCCAATGCTTCCTTCACATTCACCCAACCCCCTGGAAAGATGTCACCCATTGGTCCAAGGTCTGGGAAGTAGGTGGCTCCTGTGGGAATTCAGGACACAAAATCCCTATCCATCACTATTTTGAATGGGGTGAGACCAGTACTACTGTGCACACTATTATTGTAGGTTACCTCTGCAAAAGGTAAAAGATCAGCCCAATTTGACTGCTGGTAATTTACATAGCATTTGAGATAATGTTTCACCATTGTGTTAGCTTTTTCAGTGGCTCCATTAGTATTGGGATGAAAAGCAGATGAAAGCCCCTGGGAGGATCCAATCAGTTTAACAAACTCCCTCCAGAATTTTGCATAAACTGTACCCCTCTGTCAGAAATAATTCGCTTTGGAGCATCATGGAGATATGTGATTCAAAAACAGTTTGGTTAGTTTCTGGGCAGAAGGAAGTCCCAAGCAAGCAATGAAATGTGCCTGTTTGGAAAATAGATCAATCACAGTCCATATCACAGTGTTTCCCTTGCTCTCAGGTAATTCTACTATAAAATCCATGGCTATCTCCTCCCAAGGCTGAGAGGGGTCGGCCCCTTCTGCAATACACCTGGTAGTTTCCCAGGATGTTTCTTCATGGTAGCACAAGTGGCACAACTTTTTATATAACTCTCAATGTCTTTTTTTTCATTTTCGGCCACCAGAATTGCCTCCACAATAGATGCGATATTTTTAAAAATCCAAAGTGACCTGCTTTCTTAGCGTCATGACTCCATTGCAACACCTGGAGTCTGAGGCTTTCTGGGAGGTATAACTTAGAACATTTCCAAACTAATCCCCCTCTTAAAGTCAATATACACCTGTTATCTTTAAACCAGGCATCAGTATCTAACTTCTCCTTTAGCTCCTTTAACAATTGATCATCAGGACCCGCAGGGGGTCTCTCTGTGTGTGATCTGGTTCTTATTTGGGAAGCAGATTGTGGCACAGGAATAATGGAATTAATTACTTCCTCTCTGTTGCTGTTGAAATGGGACATTCTAGACAAGGCATCTGCCAGAAAGTTCTTGCCTCCAGGAAAATATTTTAAGCTGAAATTAAAATGGTTGAAATATTGAGCCCCTCGAACTTGCTTGGGGGATAATTTACGAGGGGTCTTGAGAGCCTCCAAGCTTTTGTGATCAGTCCATATCTCAAAAGGTAATTCCCCCCTTCCAAGAAATGATGCCATGTCAGCGATGCCCAATGAACTACAAAAGCCTCTTTCTCCCAAACCACCCACCTCCTCTAGGTCTCAGTTAATTTCAGGGAAGTGTAACCACAAGGTTGTAATTCTCCTCTGTGATTTTTTTGTAACAGAATGGCATCCATGGCCATGTCGCTTGCATCAGCTTGAATGATGAATTGTTGCTCGGGGTCAGGGTGTTTAAGGACTGGTTCAGCTGCAAAGAGTCTCTTTAGGTTTTGAATGCCACCTGGCATTCAAAATGATCATTGTAACGGCTGATAATTCGGGGGTATTCCCCCCTTTGTCTGACTTTAGTAAGTTGGTGATTGGCATGGCTATCATTGCAAAAGAAGGAATAAATTGATGATAAAAGTTGACAAAGCCTAGAAAGCTTAGAAGCTGCTTACAGGTGCTTGGGGGTTGCCATTCCAAAATTGCTTTGACTTTGGCAGGATCCATTTCTACTCCCTCATTCGAAATCCAAAATCCCAGGTAGTCAATGTGTGTCTGGTGAAATCCACATTTTGACAGTTTTGCATACAGTTTGGCTTTCAACAGTTTTCTTAATACATCACGGACTAATTTTAGTGTAGATCAGGATGTCATCAAGATAAACTAAAACCCCTTGTATAAATCAGGGGTCTTCAAACTTGGCCCTTTTATGACTTGTGGACTTCAACTCCCAGAATTCCTCAGCAAGGTTAGCCGGAAAGCGACAGTGTTGATTACATTACATCAGGTTGATTCCAGTATCTGGGGGGCTGCCACAAGGAAGAGGGGGTCACGTTATTCACCAGAGCACCAAAGGAAAGGACAAGAAACAATGGTTGGAAACTGATCAAAGAGAGAAGCAACCTGGAATTAAGGAGAAACTTCCTGACAATGATGACAATTAACCAATGGAACAGCTTGCCTCCAGAAATCGTGAGCACTCCATCATTGGAGATTTTTAAGAAGAGACTAGACAGTCACCTGTCTGAGATGGTATAGGTTCTCTTGCTTGAGCAGGGGGCTGGAATAGAAGATTTCAAGGTCCCTTCCAGCTCTATTATCTTCTATTACAGCATTGATAGGAAATAGGTCCAGATAGCGGTGGTCCTGTTTTTTGAATGATCGATTTGAAGGCAAGTGCCATGTGGAAAGCCAAACTTGATCCTCCATGGCTAGCAGGGGAATGTCTCTGCAATGGCAGTCTGCAAACTTCTTATAGTTGTATTGAGCCTGAAGCTCTTGGAGGAATGTGTACATGGGATAGCCCGATGGGGCTAAGGGAAAGAGGCACAGGCAAAAGACGTAACTGGTGAAGAATGGGATCACTTGGATGCAGATGTGTTGAGAGTTGTTATATGTAAACTCAGTCACCACTAGGACATCCACCCAGTTGTCCTGCTCTTGATTAGTGAAACATCAGAGATATTGCTTGAGGTCTCTGGATGATGGACGAAGGAGAGACACACTTGGATCTAGAATTCTTTCAGCAGAGCCTGCCAAAACTGTGCTATGAATTGTGCTCCTCAATTTGACATGACCTGGTCTGGCAGACCGTGCAGCCAGAACATATTGCGGATGAATAACTGGGCCATAGACTGAGCCATGGGTAGACCTGAACTCAGGATAAAATGGGTTATTTAGTGAGCATATCCACCACGACCAACACAATGGTGGCTCACTTAGATGGTGGCAGCTCAGTGATAAAATCCATAGAGACAGCCTCCGTGGTCTGCAGTGTGGAGAAAAGCTGCAGCAGGGTGGGAGGAGCACCAGGAGTGTTTTTGGCCTGCCTACACTGAATACACAAGCCCACATACCCAGTTATGTCATGCTGAAGATGTGGCTACCAAAAAGTCTTGGACACCAGATGGAGGGTCTTGAACACCCCGAAGTATCCTGCCACCAGGCTGACATGGCTGCCAACTATCCCATTTGGCACTTTTAACCAAAGAAACTCCTGGCTCTTTAGATTGACCAAGAGTGTAGCTTTATTGAAAAAATTCATCTAAGCACAGAGAAGCAAAGTCAGTTCTGGGATTTTCCTGTGAAAACCACATAGGTAACTGCCCACTTTCCCTCTGGCCACCCATAGTTCATAGTTCACCGAGTTCAGTTCTTTTACTTTGGGAAAAAAACTGTCTGCTCCGGTCAAACATTCTTCATGACTTGGCCTTGGAAGATAACATTTCTCTGGCAACAGAAGGTTCACTTGCATTTCATAGCCTCCCCCCACTCTTAGGAATTCACGACCCTCCTCCCCTCACTGGCAAAGCTGCAAGCAAAAGCAGGTGCAGGCAACTATGGAGTTCAGGCAGGTTTGACAATGGCACTGCAGCAAGATGAGATGCCAGAGGGTCCCCGCAGGTATTCTATCCCAGCCTATTGCCATCCTTGTTAAAGGCACAAGGACTGATAAAATAGGCTGGAGACTTTAAAACAAAACAAACCCCTTTTAATATGGGTGACAAACCTGCCAAATAGTCCAAAACACAAACAGCAAAACTCAAGTCCAAATGAAGGAAATAGTCCACAGGAAACACGATGCAAACAGAATAGTAGTCACAAGCAAGATGAACAGACCAGGATTCCAAGAAGTATTTTGCAAACGGTTGCCTTCAGCAACCAGCACCGCCCACACCTCCTCTTTTTATACAGCAGTCCCAAGGCGTTGCCTCTCATTGCCTTCTCCTTTTACCCTGGAGTTGCTGTATTGACTGCTGCTGATTTACTCTCGCTAATTGATGACATGTGCGAGCATCAATTAGCAAGTCCATCAGGTGTGAGTCCTCCGAGTCTGACTCATTCTCCTCACACAGCTGAGCTTCATCAGGAACACGACTGGAGGGCCCAGGCTCTGCATCAAATCGTGAGTCCTGTAATTCATCAGAGCCTCCCTCTTCCCTGATGGCCCTTCAAATGCCTCCTCCACCTCCTCCTCAGATTCCTCAGACTCAGCTGTTGGGAGCACAGGCTGGCATGGAATCACAACAGCAGGTAGGATAGAATAAAAACTTTATTATTATTTTAAATGTACACTAATCAGCATACATTAAAATGAAATTGCATTGCATTCAGCTCTCAAAAAATACCATTATGCATATATCCACATACATACACATATGACACAAACATCACAGTCTACTTCAAATGTATATATATAAATGGCGAAAAAAAAGAATCCTGAGAATGTAGAAAACGGCTGTTATAGAATCTAGTAGTTCTGCTATAAATACTTTGAAATCTCCTCCCAGAGGGGAGCAATAGAAACACACCGTGAAGTGGGTATATGGGATCCTAAGCACATAGTACTTATAAGCAATATCCTAATGGGAAGCGAGCTTCATATAATTTTCTCAGCTGTCCTTCCCACTCTATCTGAGGCACTGCTACCACCAGACCAAACCAAACCAAACCAAACAGTGTTGCAGTTTGTTAAAACACTCTCAATCATGCCTCTGTAAACAGTGGCTAGGACAGGAGAAATATGTGCTCTCCTCATCCAACGCAAGAAATGCAAATGCTGGTTTGCATGCTTCACTAAAGATAATTGTTAGAGAATTTTAATTTCTCTGTTGGTGAAAAATAAATCAGAAGCTCTCACAGTTGACTGCATTTAGCTGATTTAAATAACTTTATATTTATATAAAAATATTTACAATACCATTCTTCTTTACAGCAACATAGCTTAACGAAGACTTCTTACAGAGACAGACCAGAGACAAAACCTTGAGACTGGAAATCCAGCTCCTAACTCAATACTCTTTTTGCACAGACTCAGTAGCCCTTTCTTCTCATTGGCTGACTGAGTTACACATGACTCTTCCTGTTTATGAATATTCCAACACTCCTCCCTTCATGACAGGAAGAGACATCAGACTAATTGACTTAATACATTCTTAATTTGTGAAATACCTTGTGCCACTAACCTGGCCTTATACTGTATATCATTATTTGGCAATATCTTTTTCTTATATGCCCACTTACAACCCACAGCTTTGGTTCCCTGTGTCAAAGTCACTGATTTAAATACTTCAGGGTCTCTCATGGATTTCATCTCTTTATCCATGACCTCCTTCCATCTTTCTTGTTCAGCTTTTGGTAATGCCAACACCTCTTTATAACTTCTTGGCTCATACCACACATTGCAAACCTTTACTTTGCTGGCAGAATACCTGTCAGGCGGAATTCCTTTATTACATCGCTCTGACCTACGTGGTATTAACTGCTCCTGTGTCTCAATTCTATCTGGCTTCATGTCTTGTTCAGACTCTCCTCCCTGAACATTGACATCTTCAATAATCATTTTATCATTAGATGAGTTGTCATTAAATAGATCACCGTCATTAAGTGAGACATACCCAGAAGTTGCATTAATTCTGTCCCAATTTTGTTCTGCAAAATTAGCAGACCTTGAAATTATAATTCTTTTACTTCCATCGCTAAAGCGATATCCTTTTGACCCTGGCTCATAGCCCACAAACCTGAGCTTTCTTGCCTTTTGCTGTCCCTTTCTTCTGATTGCCTTAGGAATATGTACCCATGCAGTACTTCCAAAAATTCTCAAATGTGCCAGTGATGGCTTTCTCCCATATAGAATGGCATATGGAGTATTATTAATGGAGAACTCCACAGCCTGTTAACTATATAATTAGCAGTCAATATGGCTTCTCCCCAATATTACCTGCTCAAACCAGAATCCTCCAATAATGAATCTTTCATTGTTTGCAAAACACCATTCCTTCTTTCAGGTACACCGTTCTCTGCTGCTGTGTAAGGATTTGTACGTCTGTGTCTTATCCCCAACTGCCCCAGCCATTGTTGGAATTTAGTTGACATAAATTCAGTACCTCTGTCAGTTTGCAACTGACACACTTGTTGTCTGTACCTTCTCTCTACCAAACTTACCCACTGCTTGAATTGTTGTAGCACCTCTGTCTTTGCTCTAAGCAAATAGCAAAACGAATACCTGCTATAATCATCAACAATTACCAGTGCATATTTTGCTCCTCCCAAACTGGCTTGCATAGGTCCCACCAGATCTGCATGGACCAGCTCTAGAACTCTTTTTGTTTGTCTTGTGCTATATTTACTAACTGGGAATGCCTTTGACTTTGATGCTTTGCATACTGCACAGTCCAAATATGTTTTGCATCCCTTCAAATTTAGCCCTTCTGCAAAATCTTGCATTTGCTGCAAAACTTTAAAGCTTGCATGGCCAAGTCTTCTATGCAGAAGATGAACACATGAATCATGCTCTGCAACATTCTTAAATATATGGGAACATTGAACCTTTTGTCCCTGCAATACATATAGATTATCTTCCTTTATGCCTTCTGCACAAATATTCCCATTCCTTTTGATGAGACATTTCCCATTTACAAAAATGACCTCAAAACCTTGTTTGTCTAAATTAGACACACTTAACAAATTATGTTCCATCTCAGGTACACAAAGCACATTGGTAAACTTTGATTCCAAATATGGAATTTTTACATCGCCCCTTCCAATGACTTTTGCTTTCTGGCCATTTGCCAAAGCCACAGCTTCTTGTGCTACTGGAACAAACCTGCAAAATAATTCAGAGTCATTAACAACTGTTTGACTTGCCCCACTATCAATTAGCCACTTGTCTCTGTTGTTGCTATTGCAAACTTTTGCAACACCAAAATGTTCCTTTTGCAAATTAGTCTTCTTTGCATGCACAAATGTCCTTTGCTGCAAACAGTTCCTTTGCAAACAGTTTCTTTGCAAATGTGTCTTCGCTCCACAAATGTAGCAACTCTTTACTGGTAAAGCTCTCTTGTAAAATCTCTCATTTGTTGCAATTTGATCCGGTCCGATCTGCTTGTTTCTTCTTCTCTGGAGACTTGCAGTCTGGACCCCCTCCTCGGGAATTTCTCCTCCTGGTGGCTGCTTCTAAAATGGCGTTTTTCTTCTTCATTAAGCAAACATGCCTTTAAAGACTCAAACTTTAAGTCTTGCTCTTCTTTGCATTCAAATATTGCAGAAACTGTGTCCCAGGTTTTATCTAAACTGTTCAACACCAATAAAACCTTCTGGGACTCAGGGAATTTAATCCCACGTTGTTCTAAGTCCAAAAATAAACTTTGCATTTTATTTAAATGCTGTTCCACAGATTCACCTGGTTGCAAACAGGCTCTGTAAAGTTTTCTTGACAATTGCACTATATTGCATGCAGAAACATTCACATGCACAGCTCTCAACTTCAACCAAATCTCCTTTGCAGTCTTTAAATTGCAACATTTAGAAATTGATCATCATCTAAATTCAAGATAAGATAAGCCATTGCTGTATCATGATTTTTCTGATCAACTGCTGCAAACACTTGTGGTGGATTTTCAACAATATACCACAGCTCTTTTGCTTTCAGCAAACATTCCATTTTTGCAGCCCACACAATGTAATTCTTCTGGCCCAAACGAGGCACACAGCTTTCTTTAAATTCCATTGCAGCCATTTTGCTAATTCTGCCTTGTTCTTAAACTTTCTAAACACAGGTAATTTCTTCCAGCTTTAAATTACAATGCAGTCCTTAGTAAGCTCTGGGCCCATAACCTGTTAGAGAATTTTAATTTCTCTATTGGTGAAAAATAAATCAGAAGCTCTCACAGTTGACTGCATTTAGCTGATTTAAATAACTTTATATTTATATAAAAATATTTACAATACCATTCTTCTTTACAGCAACATAGCTTAACGAAGACTTCTTACAGAGACAGACCAGAGACAAAACCTTGAGACTGGAAATCCAGTTCCTAACTCAATACTCTTTTTGCACAGATTCAGTAGCCCTTTCTTCTCATTGGCTGACTGAGTTACCACATGACTCTTCCTGTTCATGAATATTCCAACAATAATGTATGAAGAGACCAAGTCAGGTTGTTAGTTATCTGCACTCCCAGGTACTTAATACTGTTGACGAACTCCATAGCTGCAGCCTTGATACGAAGTGGAGTATGACTATGCCGGCTCTTTCTAAGATCAACAATGATCTCCTTTGTTTTATTAACATTCAAAACCAGGTTATTTTTACTGCACTAGTCCACCAAAGCCTTTATCTCCTCCCTATAAAAAACTTTGTTATTATTTTGGATAAAACCCACCACTGCTGTGTCATCTGCATACTTCACAATATGATTTGTAGCAGACTTGGCACAGCAGTCATGGGTCATCAAGGTGAACAATAATGGACTCATAACACAGCCCTATGGGGAATCTGTACTCAAAAAGATGGAATTGGAAATTTTCTTCCAACTCGCACAAACTGACACCTATCAATAAGGAAGTCAAGTATCCAGTTATGTAAAGAAGTATTAAAACCTAATAGGCCCAGTTTGCTCACCAAATGCTGAGGAATGATTATGTTGAGCACCTAACTAAAATCAACAAACAGCATTCGCACATGAGTATTTTTCTCCTCCAGGTGCGCCAAACTAAGATGAAACACACAAGAAAGTGCATCATCAATAGAGTGGTTCATAGAGGTGGCCCTGGAAATGAAAAGTATGTTTAAGACCAGGGGGTTGCCTCATTCCCCACACTTGGGCCAAGTCACGGCATTATATAGCCACAAATAGATCCTGCTGCTGCGAATCCTGGTTCTGCGGTCTCAAATTCACCAGTTCCTTGGTGGTTGCAAAGCACTCCAACAGAATGACTACGCGAGGCCCTAACTTGTCCTCCTTACAGGTATACTCAGGTTTGCGGAACAATGTGTCTGCATGCTGGTTGCACCTGTTTGGCACATATATCATCATAAAGTCAATGGATGAAAAGAACGACCATCACACCTGTCGCTGGTTCAGAGTTTGAGCCATCTCCAAATGCTCCAGATTGCTATGATCCATTCAAATCTCAATTTGATGCTAAGCACCCTCCAAACGTTGCCATCAGGTCTCAAAGGCCACCTTCACGGCCAGCAGTTCCTTGTCCCATATTGTGTAGTTCCTTTCCACCGAGGACAACTTCCTGGAGTAGTAGATACAAGGGGAAAAGGGTACCCAAGGAAATATAGGCTTGAAGGAGAATGGGCCAAATGGCAATATCCGATGCATCTGTCTCCACCACAAAAGGGCACACTGGATTGTGATGCTTCAGGATGGGCTCCGAGGTGAAGGTGGCTTTTATGGTGTCAGAGGCATCCTGCTCTGCAGTGCCTCAGTGGAACTGTACCATCTTCCATAACAGGTTGGATAGGGATGCAGTCAAGGTGGCAAACAAGGGAACAAACGTATGATAGTTTGGAAAGCCCAAGAGCAGTTGCACATCCTTCATCCAGTGTGGGGGATGCCAGACCCACAGCACCTCCAATTTCTCAGGATCCATCTCTGTGCCCTCGGGAGATGCAATGGCCCAGGAAGCAAATTGGCATTTTTCGCACTCTGCGAAGAGTTGATGCTCACATAGTTGCTGTAACACCAAACGGATGTGCTTCCAGTGCTCTCTTGGGGAAGGAGAGTAGACCAATATGTCATCCAAGTAGATGACCACAAAATAGTCCAACAGAACCCAGGACACATTTTGCATGAAGTGCATGAAGATCCCAGGAGCATTGGTCAGGCCAAAGGACATCACCATGGATTCGATGTGGCCATAACATATCCTGAAGACTTCTTCCACTCCCCCACTCTGATTCGGATCAAATTGTAGGCTTCCCACAGGTCCAGTATGGTGGAATTCTGGGCCTGGCATAGCCTCTATACCTTGACAATCCACAGCAGAGGGTACCGATTTAGCACCGTTCAGTTTGTGATAATCACAAGAGTCTTACCTCCATGGATTTTTTCTTTACAAAAAGTATGGGAGCAGCCAAAGGAGATGTTGAGCGCCAGCAGGTTTTTATCCAAGAATTCCCAAAGAGCCACCAACTTGGGTTTAGAAAGGGAGTAAATCCAGCCCACTGGCAATTTTGCATCTGCGACCAGGTCTATTGGGCAATCATACGGGCGGAGATGTGGCAACTGGTCCACCTGCTTTTCCCCAAACAATTGGTGTAGTCAGTGATCTTAGAGGGTAAATCCAATGACTGCCCAGCAGTCAGCCATGCCTAGTGAACGGCATTGAGCCAGCTGCACCAAGGTGGCCACACCCACTCAACCACACCCACCTAGTCATGCCAACCCACCTGCGACCACCCAGCCATGCCCACCTGGCCACTGTGAGTCAGCATAGACCCTTCCTGGAACTCGTCCATCAAAGTGGCCTTGTTCCACTGGACATCCTGGCTAACCACTCAGAAGTCACTGATGTAATTTGCAACTGGCCGATGCCAGTCGTAGCTCCCACAAACACCAATCACGGTATGTGCCTTTAAGAGATCCTCAACATAATACACAGCTGTGTATAAAACCAGACCCCCCCCCATGAGGAAACTAATCAGGAATCCCACTTTGTCCTAGTCCATGGGAAAGTCCTCTGGCCATAGGCTCATATACAGCTGGCATTGCTCAAAAAAGGTGAGGAATTGGGCAAACGTCCCATCAAATGTATCTGGCACTACCACAGGGCATTTGTGGCAAGGCCGGGCGGAACTAGCAGCTTGCAACTGGGCAAGTTGCGAGGAGAGGAGCACCACTTGTTGAACTACATGAGCACTATTGGCAAGGAGCTGTTCCATCTTGTCTTGCTGCATTCCATGTCCTGCTCAAGAGACTGGATGGGGTGGAGTTGTTGGGCCAGGAACAAACTATTATGACACAGGTGATCAAGGAAAGGCAGGCCTCTAGAGAATCTTTTATTGCTCTAAGTAAATGTTCCAACAAATGGCCTTCCAATGTCCTGTCACAAGTCCAATCCACCCATCTAAGCAAGTCCACGAGGCAACTGTCAAGGCACAAGACAAAAAGCAGTCCTCAGGACAAAAGCAAGATACAAGGCAAAAGGCAGTGCTCAAAGCAAGGCAAGGCAAGAGGCAAAAGACATGAGTCAAAGGCAGGGGAGTATAAGCCAAACAAACTATTGTTCCTGGCAAAGACTAACAGCATCAGGAGGCATGTCATCCACATTAGACGGTCCTGGTTCCAACTCTTCCTCCTCCTCTGAACCGCACTCCAATGGGGCCATGACAGCTGCCCACACTCTCTCAGTGGTTAGGATGCTGACCTTGTCGGCTTGTAAGCTGAAAACCGGGGTCTCAGCGCCATGTGACAGAGTGAGCTTGTTACTTGCCCCAGTTCCTGCCCACCATGCAAATGTGAGTAGATAAATAGGTGCCACTTTGGTGGGAAAGTAACAGCATTCCGTGATGCCATGCTGGCTATTTGATCACAGAAATGTCTTCAGACAATAATGGCTCAATGGTCTTGAAACAGAGATGAGCATCGCTCCTTACAGTCGATAATTAAAATCTGCAAGGATTCCTCCTGCCCACGTTGGAATCTTTCCTTTTCTCAGAAAACATTTTTTTAAATATAGCTTATAATCTCATTACTAACTGGAATATTAAGACGGGGAAAATATAGAAAATGGCAGTTGTGTTGATAACCCTGAAGAGAATAACTGTATGCATGGAATGGAAACACGGGTAGTTGCTGAGTTCCAATGAGAAAATCTGCGTATATTTCTCATTTTGTGCTGAGCTGAGGAAACCAAAGATTTGCTCTTTCACAAGACCCTAAATACATATTTGTAAAAAGTGTTTTAATAGTTGATTTCATTTTTTCTGGCTTTAACTCTGATTGTATGTAAAACCATCAGTTTTTCTGTAAAACACTAAGACACTCTAAGCATCAAATTTATTAAAGAAAATATTTCCTGTTACAATTTTAAACTCTGCTACAAAACTACAAATCTTTGCAATTCTCATTATGAATGCTTATTATCCACTGAGCTCATGGAATAACCCATTTCACTGCACAGTAGCACTTCCTGCTAAACTTATTTTAGTTAGGATTTGTTCATAAACTAAATTTTTGACAATCAGCTCAATAATTCCTAGTTTTTCTAATGTTTTATTTCATATTAGAATTTAAATTCTCTGCAAAATTATATAAAACAAGCCAAATGATAAAATGAACACCAACATATGATAAAAGCAAAATAGCAATATCATTCAAATCAGTTAAAATAGTGTATTTTTTTTTGTCCACTTCATTCAAACAAATACTGATTTACTTACTCTTGCAATATGTCTTATTTATTTTCCCAACAGGCTTTCATGTTTGAATCATCCTTTAGCTTGGCTGTGACCAAGTGGGGGCTGAAAACCAACTTGGATAAGAATTACTACAAGTGTTGGGAAGAGCTGAAGATCAATTTTAATGCCAAATGTAAATGAAGTATCCATATCCAGTTTCTTCATTCCCAAGTAGTTCAAGAAAATCATGGAACAATATCTTAACCATCTTAAATGAGCATATGAAATAAAGTCTAGCAGCTGAAAAAATTAAAATCACTAATGTGAATTGTTCATGTAAAACTGTCCATTATGAAATTGGGAATATATGTAAGCCCATCATATCATACCCAGTATAAAAAAGAGAAAAGAAAAAAAAAACCCTCCCAAGCCTAGCACAAAAAAACTTGTGTAGACTTATGTTGTTGAAGAACTTCTTTTATGAGGTGATTTCTCAAATATATATCACTGGGCTCAAGAGTGAGAATTTGTCATTTTGAAAGAAAGCACTGTTTATCTTCAGTTTAATTTTCTACAAAATACACAAAATATATTTCTCTGCTTATCTCCTTTGCAAAAGAAATTAGAAAAATAGCTGTAATTTATGTTTCATGAGTAAAGAATGCCATTAATTCACAACACTCATTTTCAGGGCTACCAGTTCACTTCATTTGTAGGAAAAAAACAGAGGATAGGAAGAAGAATGGAGAAGAGAAAAATGACATCTTTTTGGTTCTTCATGGAACACATGGTTTGCTAAAACAGTAAATTGAAATTCAGAGAAAAAGGTGCTATGACCCAAAGATGCAGGAAAGACGGAGTGGAAAGGATCAGGAAAGAAAAAGGAGAAAGACAGAATCTGAATGGCAGACAGAAATGCAGTAGGGGCATGTGGAGAGAGGAGAGATATCAGGAACATATGATACAGTCCATATAATCTGGAACTCTATATTCAAGATTAGCATATATTCCCTAAATTTCTAATACGTTTTAGCTGGAATCTTGCTTTTCATAATTGGTGGAACACATAACCTCTTCCTAGAAAGATCGAGCTAAAATAGGAACTGAATACCCCAAATTTATTACCCCAAATTATTTTGTAATTTGTTTTACTGGAATACCATTTTTTCTATATTATTTTAAATGTATTTTTGTTGTCTCTAGCATCCTTTGTTAATCTGTTCTGACTTTTAGCTTTCATAACAGAATCTACAAATCTAGGCATCTGTATGTATTCTTAATTATTTGCTTTTTTATATTTTATTATGTGCCTTTTTTAATGTTGATAAGTTTATTCACACACTGCTAAGCCCTCAGAGGTGTTTCCACATGATAGCTTATCCTGGAGTGTATATAAAATCAGAATACAGATAGTCCTCAAGTTATGAGTGTAATGGAGCTTGCCCATTCCACTTGTAACTCGAAAACTGGTAGAGTAAATCTCGTTTGAGGTACGAGATCACTCCCTTGCTCGTTAAAACGCACACGGCTTGTTAAGCGAACATGAGGTATCTCAGGGTGGGGAAGGCCATGGAGGGCCCAGTGCTGGAACAGGCCCCCAAGGTCTCCCCGACCCACTAAAATACTGCATACTTCCCCCTTGCCTTCCTGCCACGCCGGACTCACCTGGAAAAGATCCGTCTCCTCTCTGCCGTGGTTCCTGCTGCCGCCGAGATTTGAGGCCAGGGAACGCTTCCACGGACCCCTGCGGCCCGATCGGGCCTGGAAAAGGCCTCTGGAGCCCAGATCGGACCGTGGGGGGTACGCGGAAGCATTCCCTGGCCTCAAATCCAGGCGGCAGCAGCCTAGAAAAAGCCTCCAGAGCCCCGATCCAACCTCCAGAGGCACGTGGAAGCATCCACCAGCTTTGGTTCCATTCTGTTACAGAGAACAGAGGCCTAAAGTACCATGAGCTCACATGAGATCAGTAGCGTGAGATCTCGCCCCACTGATCTCACGTGATCGTACGTTACTTTAGGCCTCCATTCTCAGCAAACGCTCCAAAGGCCTAGAGCAGCCAAGAAAGTGAAGGATCTTGATCTTTTTAAAAATGTTTTATTAATTTTCTAATTTTACATTTAAGTATTTAAAAAGCAGTGTGGCGACTGGGTTAATCGATAATTCAATAACATACAAGTATCTTTAGTACAAGTCTCAAACTACCACATTAAATATTTCTTCTCTTTTTCCCTTAATATTTACTGTCTCATGTTTAAACTAATACAATTCTTATTATATCAATTAAGTAAAAATAACAGTTACATTTATCAATAATTTTAGCTTATACATATCCTAGTTACTTTAAACATTCAGTCTTTATAGACAATCAATGTCCTGTCATTAGTTTTTCACAATTTTTAAATCAATATTTAAATTTAACATTTAATATTTATAATTTCCAAGTTTTAGGTAACCAAAGTTTCCTTTATCACAATTCATCAAAAGTCTAATATTCAAGATACACATCTTATCTATTTGAGTATATTCTATTTCTCACCATCTTACATCATCTAGTTAATAATATAGTATAACATTCTTATTTTCTACTAATTTTCAAATGTCTTAAATTTAATGACCAAAATTTCCCCTATTTCAACATCAAATACTTCCTCTTTTTCTCTTAATGTCTATCTCATATTTAAGCTAATACAATTCTTATATCAACTGAGTAAAAACATGTTTATTACATTCATGAATAGATTTTTAGCTTATATATATCTTAATTACTTTTACATTCAATCTTTATAGACAATATCCTATTTATTTGTTTTCCCAATTTTTAATTTCCCATCAATATTCAAATTTAACTTTTAATATTTATACTTCCAAGTTTTAAATGACCAGTTTTCTTTATCTCAATTCATAGCAAAATCTAGTATTCAAAATACACATCTTGTCTGATTATATTTTATTTTGATTAGTAACATAAAATCCTCACTAATAAATCAAAACCCCAATTTTTTTCAGCCTTATTCTAGCTTTCTTTCTTTGCCAACTCATTTCTGTGCTTTTAAGTTATCAAATAGATCTCTCTGTAATTGTATACATTATTTGAGATAAAAGAGACCATCCAATCGCCATTTTTTTGGGAGGGATAGCAAATTGTCTATTATTCCATCTCCCCATAGTTGTCCTGAAATATTTATCTTCCCTTCGGTCTGTTCTTCTTGTTGCTCAAGTTTCTTCTGGTTTATATAGAAAGTCTTCTCCATTTTCAGTGTTGTCAGTCCCTTTTCTGGGTTTTCCATTAACTGTATTTTTTATCAGTTGAATCCTCTGTCATGATATTTGATTGTTCCACTTCTTGTGTTATGTTCTGTGTAGTTGATTCTTTAATTGTAGTCAAAAGTTTGGGTTCGGATATCTAGGCTGACATCTTGTTCTTTTCTGTAGTGTTTTATTTCATCAGAAGCTGTAAGAATGGTTTCATGAATTGCTTTCAGCATAGAATCTGTTCCTGATCTTCATCCATGTTCTCTTAGTGGTATGTTAAATTGAAAGCTTTACAATCAGAGAATGAAAATAATTTTGTCACTGAGTACAGAACACAGCTGAGCTTCTCACAGCTGATATCTGCCAAGGTTGAAAAAGTCTTATCTATAGGCTGGGCTTCAAGCCAAGTCTCTTTTAGACAATAACAAGTTGTAATATCAGGTTTAGCCACAAGATGTCACCAGTGCTGTTTAAGGTTTTTTTAAGTCCAAAATTTTTATAATCCTTTTCCCAATTTTACTTCTTTTTTTGTAAGTAAAAACCCAAATCTTCAGTAAGGATAAGAAATCTTTTGGTCTCCAAATTTTAGAAACATAGAAATCCAGTTAAAATAAAGTTATTCTTTCAGCGTTTTAAACTCCCCTGGATAGTCAGTCGCCGCTGTTCTTAGAGAGTGGGATAGAATTTCCCTTCCCTCTCTCCACAGGGGAAAAAATACTTTGGGCAGCTTATACAGATAGAAAAAATAATTAGGATTGAAGAGAGGTTCAGATCTCACCAAGTCTCATCCACACTGCTTTAGAAGTGCCTGGTGGTAAGTTTGACTTCGGCTGTCTGCAACCTAGTGACAGGCCATATTTCTATGGCTGGTCTTTCGTCCGCCGGTTTGGAGGACTGTCCCGGATCGAGCGGGAGGGCTATCGGCCTCCCTCGATCAAACAGGGGTCCCCTCGCTTGTTGCCCCTACAGGGTGACTTTCGACCCTTTCCAGGGTCCCCCAGCGGTGCGAAACCAAACACGGAAGACGTAGCCCAAACGACTGCCATGGTGCTGCAATATTCATCACTTCGGGACTTGCTCATAAGCACTAGGGGGCACTCACCACGTAACTTTGAACGAGCATTAAGTGAACGTTTGTAACTTGGGGATTACCTGTAGAAGAAAGTGGATGCAAACAAAGGAATAATAATAAGAGCTGAGGTGGCGCAGCAGTTAGAGTGCAGTACTGCAGGCCACTTTAGCTGACTGTGTTCAGCAGGTCAGCGGTTCAAATCTCACCGGCTCAAGGTTGACTCAGCCTTCCATCCTTCCGAGGTAGGTAAAATGAAGACCCAGATTGTTGGGGGCAATGTAAATATATATATATATATATACATTGCTTACTGGTGTACACCGCTTAGAGTGTGCTTGCACTTAAAGCGGTATATAAGTCTCATAAATAAATAAATAAATAACAATTGTGTCAATTCATGTTTTTAAAAAAGATTTATATGCAAACTGTTTTAACTACTACCATGCCCGTCATACGAATTAAAGTGGTTCTATTAGGCCTATATATCACTAGACTGAAAGGAAAAACACAAACATTTATTTATTAAATTTATTTGCTGCCCATCTCGTTTCAAAGTGACTCTGGACGGCTTAAAGCATAAAAAGCATTGAAATCATAAAAAAAAGTATTTCTAAGACAAGAAAAATGGAAACTACTATAAAAAATAGAATTATAGTTAAAAATCAGGAGGGAAGGAACAGGATGTGCAAGTGGGAAGGTGGGAGTGCCTCTTAATACATCAATCACCTCCAGTGTGATGCTCCCCTGTTGGGACCTGGGGGAGAGCAAGGTCTTCTGGCCCTTAAAGGTTAGAAGAGAGGGAGCCAATCTTATCTCAAGTGGCACAATGTTCCAAAGGGCAGGAAACACAGCAGATAAGACTCTTCTCCTGGATCCTGCCAACTGGAATTTCTTGACTGATTGACTGACTGATGGGGTCCATAGCATACCTCCTCTGCCAGTGCGGGTGGGGTGAGCCTGTTCCAATGGGGTTAGACAGTTCATCAAATAACCTGGACTCATGCCAGGTTAAATCACATACAGGGATTTAAAGATAATAACCAACACCTTGAATTGCACCTGGAAGCCAACCAGCTGCCAGGCAGTTCATAGTAGTGATGTTACATTGGCCACTGTATGGGCCCCAAGAATTGCCTTCGCTGCCACACTCTGTACCAGTAGAAGCTTCTGAATGCTCCTAGCACATGGAAATGAAAACATAGCCCTTGTCAGAATTACTTAAAACAAATACTTGTTTCCCAGGAACTGCACAGCAGATATGGAGGACAGCCAAATAATCCCAGGAAAAGGCATGACTGCTTTAATGAATTGCAGGTAGATGCCATGCTCCTGATTCCATGGACTCTGAAACACTTTTATGATTCTAGCTTGTTAAGATTTATGGGTTCCAGTAACTTCACTGGGATTGGTTTGGTTCTTTTCTTGCCCTTGGCATTTTGAGGTGCTGGGTTAAGCCAGAAGTGCAACTGGAAGCTTATTTCAGAAGATGCTAGTTTGTCACCATTTTTGGCTCCTCTTCATGGAGCCTTTATGATTCCAAATCTAAAGTACTGTACTGTTACATTTTTATTCAAAATATTCGGCACAGTGAAGTGTTTCTATGAGAATTCTTTCACAACATCAGTTCAGAACACATTAAAAGAAGAAATGGATCAGAAAGAAATGTAAAGATGCAACAACAATGGAAAAATGTTTTTTTTTCTATTGTCACTAATACAATAGGAACTTTTATGAGAAAGGAATTTGTCAGATACTTGAAACAAACCCACAAATTATTATGTGAACAGTTCAAAGTAAAAATATTCACATCCTGTTGAAATAAGAAATGAGAGGAACATTATCTTCAGAATGTTTAAATAGTTGAATTATTTTTTTAAAAAAAAATCATAGGAATATGGAAGATCAATCAAATAAGAGCTGGATTTCAATGACATAATTACTGGCCATTATGAGAACTGGGGAGGGGAAATAGGAATAGTTTGTCTCATTTAAAAAAACTGTTAGTTATTAATTCAACAGGACTCATTATAAAGTAATAGTCTTGACAAGAAATAAACCATAATTTAATTAGTAAGCTTTATTTTGAAAGTAGACTTACAGAGAAATAAATTTTCTTCAGCAAGATTTTCACACATAGTTTCACACATAGATTTAACAACTAGTACGGAACCCTTCGTCATATCTGCCTTCCGATTTGAGTCTTTCTTTATAAGCCTGCAAATAAACAAAATTTTATTCCAAAGATTAAAGTCATTTCAAAATAGAAACCCTCTTCCAAGCACTGAGCAGAATCACAGAATAATAGAGTTGGAAGGGACCTTGGAGGTCTTCTAGTCTATCCCCCTGCTTGATCAGGAGACCTATAACCATTCTGGACAAATAGTTGTCCAATCTCTTCTTGAAAACCTCCAATAATGGAGAATCCACAATTTCTGCAGAATGAGATTGCAATCCTTACTTGGGAGAAAATCTAACTAATTTCTGAGTTAGCTTTTTGTTTTATTAAAATACTTTTATACTAGACTGTTGAATATTGCAAGGCAGTTTTAAAAAATTCCAGTACTAAACATGTGTAGAAATAAACTAAATGTAGACACTTTAAGTTATGTGTTGATACTGTTCTTCATTTTTAATGTTTACTTTCATGTGGTCCAATTGTCTGCATAATAATAAATAAGGATGTTGACAAATACTTTGAAAAATCTGATATAACTAAATAAAACTAACAGTGTAAATCGTGTTACTGATCAAGACTGGGAGTAGTGAATGCTTGATTCTCAGAACTGAATTCAAATCGAATTAAACAGTATTTTAACTTAGTAATTCATTTTATCAATGTCATTTAAGCAAATTAAAACAGCATGCTGCATTGCATAGGGCTACTTCTGTGTTATTTAACTAGTCTTAATTTAATGGTAACAGAAGATAAATGAATCAGAAATCTGGAAAACTTTAAGGACTAAAGAAATAAAAACAGTTGCAATTTTTAAAAAGACATAAAATAGTAATGGTATTTACACTATGTGGGGTTTTTTTTGCAGCAGCAATAACTAAAGACAATTCATTGTTTGGTTGCCTGCAACTAAACTTCCAGATCTCTGAGTTTCAAAACATATGCCTAATGGCTTTTTCATTTAAAGTTTGTAATATTTAAATTTAATAAATTTAATAATATTTCTAAGCAAACAGAAAAAGAATGTCCTTTGTTTAGTTCGCTATATATAATAGGTGAACTATGATTTTGTGACTCAGAGGATGCATGCCGCAAGGATTTTTTTCAAAGTGGGTTCCAATGTCAGTGAAGTGTCTCTTTAATTCTAAATTCAGAAATGAACTGTACCAATTGTCAGAGGAACCTTGATTTCAAAAGGCCTCCACTGTTAAGCCCAATGAGAAAAGTACCTTCCATACAGATATTTCCAAATGCAGAATTTCATAGAAAAGTCTCTATTTGTCTGTTTCTTGGAAGAAAGATAATTCACAAAAATAATAATAAAGAGGATATGCTGCATTATATTTCACATCATTCCCTAGGCATTAAAGACACTCGAAGCATTTACAGGCAGAAAATCACTTCTATCAAAAAACTGAACTATTGATATACTCATGCAAAGTAATGATGTAAACTTTTAAACTTACCCTATTGGTTTTCAAGACATACCACCAGAAAACAAAGGGCCCTGCTCCCCAAAGAAGACTCAATAGGGAGCTTTTAGGAGTAAAACGGTAACTAGGATACACATTTTGCCTTCTGGCATGATCCCAACGAATTACAGCAGGATCTTCCTAAATCAAAGAGAATGAAAAATTGCCTAATTACACAACGAAAGGAATCAATTATGGAAGCACATGTGCTCACCTTAATGCTATCACTCATTTCGTGGCTTTTTCTGCACTAAGTACTATATCAGAGGTTTCCAAACTTGGCAACTTTAAGATTTATGAACTTCAACTCCCAGAATTTCCCAGCTAGCTTGGCTGCCTGAGGAATTCTGGGAGTTGAAGTCTACAGTCTTAAAGTTGCCATGTTTGGAGGTCCCGGTACTATACGAAAGATGTGCAAAATGGGGGTGGGGCTCCCCACGGACGCCGGAAGCAGTTGGTTGCAAGATTTAGTTTAATTTGCGCAGCGGGGTGGCAGTACTAAACCTTGCAAGCAACTGCATCATCCTAAGGTCGAGGGGAACAAAAAACGAGCTCTCTCAGCTTTCAAAGCGGACTTTATACGCCTTTTCTTCGGGCCGAGGAGGGGGGCGAAGACCCGGAAGCCTCGGCCCTACCTGATCGGCAGCCCTGAAAGGAGAATGAACGACCCCACGGCACGTCACAACATCTCCTTTTCTGGAAGAAAGTCCCGGCCCGCCCGCCCGCTCGGCCCCGGCTCACGATGAGCTCCGTCCGTCGAGGGTCATTAAGCCGCAGGAAGAACTCGCGCTTGATGCGGGAGCGGAGGGCGACCCGCTCGGCTTCCGCACGGCGTTTCTCGGGGGTCCATTGGTATTCGTTGGGGTCCAGCTGAGGTGGCAACCTCGCTAGAGGTGCCGGGCGGTACTTGGACGCAAAGCGGGAGACCGAGGACACGATAACCATGGTCGAGGGCAAAACACAGGCTTAGCTTGTTCTTCCACGCATGCGCACGCACGGCGCCTTGCGTTCATATGCGCCACTGAGCTAAGAAAGTTTAGAACTTTATGCATGTACACAAAAATGATCTTTGAATCCCGTTATAGCTGCAGTAATAATTGGGAGACTAGTGTTTTTTCAACTTCGGCAAATTTAAGATGTGTGAACTTCAGCTCCCAGTACAGTGTATTGGCTGAAGAATTCGGAAGTTTAGGTCCGTATATTTTAAAACTACCAAGATTAGACAATCTGAGAACCTTATTTCAGATTTATAACCTTTTATTATATATTTTAAAAGGCATGCAAGAACAAGGCACGTTGTCAGGAGTGCTGTCTACCTGGCCAGTTGCAGCAAACTCTCTTTTCATATAGAACTAGAAGGGTTTCAAGTCCAGTTCAGATTACGATAATCCTACACACTGTTATTCATTTCAAATATTCAGGGCAAGAGGGAGTAAATATCTGAGGCTGTACAGATGTCATAAATGCTTAAAAAAATCCAGGTATTGAGTTTGGAATTGCAGTAGCAGTTTAGAAAAGGAGAGGCAAAATGAATAGTGATGGAGTAGGCTAAAGCAGGGGTCCCCAACCCCCAGGGTGTGCCAGCAACGGGTTCGCACAAACAAGCAAAGCCCCATCTGCGGGATGCAGGTAGCACACAAAACCACACACCCTCTGGTCTGCTGAAAAACCTCTCTCCACAGAACCGGTCCCTGTGCCCAAAAGGATGGGGACCTCTGGCCTAAAGTCAAAAATACTGGATATCTCAAGCAGTGCGATGGTTCTTGGATGGAGGCAAAAAGTAGGTACCCTTTTCCCCTAAGGCCTGCAGATATTTTTTATGATCATAGCAGTCTCAGTATTGATGCTTTTAAATATCCCAGGTAAGAAAAACAAGAAATGTACATTAGTGGGAGAGGCCAGAAGGATATTATGCTAATTGTTAACATTGATTTGTATCTAGTTTATGTTCCTATGCTCCTGATAAAAAATGATCTTTGGCATTTTCTTTGCCCATCCTAATTCCTAGTTGTTGGGATATTTTGAAAAGTAAAGATTCCAGATATTTTCCTTTCTATTCCACTTAAAAGAAGCTCCCATTAGATAAAAGAAAGTTCCATTGAAGGCAGTATATTAATAACTAGTTTGTTTCCTGCTTTAGTGAGAAAAAAGATTAAAAAGAAAGTGATAACTCTCCCAGCCAGTTTTGTATGGGAGGAAGTCTGCCAAATCAATGACTAAAACTTTGATAAAGATTATTCTGACGTTATTACACACTAGAGTCTTTAAACTGAAATGTTAGATAGTTGTTGTTTAAGCTAAAATGGAGCCCTTTATACCAACCCATTTATTGGAATTTGGTAAAAATGATTTTAAAAATTTACTGCTTCCAGATGAGAGCTAAAAAAAATCAATGATCCAAATATTATAAATGCTAGTTGTAATGTAATGTGGAATGATGAACAATCACTAGAATAATGATGTGTCTGCATAATTACTGGAATAGTGCTGTGTTAGTAGTGTGTGACTAACCTAATATGCGTTGCACTTGGATACAATGTATGTAGCAAACTCTCCATTGTATGCCCGTGAGAAACGAACCTAATGTATTACAATGTGTATTCCTTTGTTCCTGAGAAAAAGAAAGTATAAAACTGAAGTCTGAACCCGCCCTCGGGGTTCAGAATTGCTGTAGCTATTGCTTCTGAACCTGTGCAATAAATCTCTCTGCTAAAACCCTCTGGAATTCGTAAGAGTCTTTTCGATTTCCACAAGAATGTTGCAGCTGAATAGAGTATAAGTTCAAATTTAAGTGTTCTGTACTGATCTTTTAGAACTAAGGCTAGGATGACAAAGTAGACCACAACCTATTTCTTGGTAAACTAGAAAAATGTGGGATTGACAGTATCACCACCAGATGGATTTGTAACTAGCTGACAAACTGTACTCAACAAGTAGTCCTTAATGGTACTACATCTACATAAAGCAGTGGGGTACCACAAGGTTCTGTCTTAGGCCCAATACTTTTCAATATCTCCATAAATGATTTAGATGACGGAATAGAAGGGAATCTCATCAAATTTGCAGATGACACCAAGCTGGCAGGAACAGCCAACACCCCAGAAGACAAGCTCAGAATCCAAAAAGATATTGACAGATTTGAACAATGGACCCTAACTAACAAAATGATATTTAATGTGGAGAAAAGTAAGGTTTTACACGTGGGCAGGAAAAACCAAAGGTAGAAGTATAGATTAGGTGAAACCTGGCTCAAAAACAGTAACTGGGAGAGGGATCTTGGAGTCCTAGTGGACGATCACTTAAACATGAGTCAGCAATGTGCGGCAGCAGCCAAAAAAGCTAATACAATCCTTGGTTGTATAAACAGGCATAGAATCAAAATCATGCAAAGTATTATTACCGCTTTGTAAAGCCTTAGTAAGGCCACATTTGGAATACTGCATCCAGTTTTGGTCACCACATTACAAAAAATATGTTGAGACCTTGGAAAAAGTGCAAAGAAGAATTACTAAGATGATTAAGGGCCTAGAGACTAAAACATATGAAGAACAGTTCAGGATTTGGGAATGGTCAGTCTAGATAAAAGAAGGGCTAGGGGGGGACACGATAGCCTTATTCCAGTATTTGAGAGGCTGCCACAAGGAGGACAGGGTCAATTTATTTTCCAAAGCACCAGACAGCAGGACAAGAAACAACAGATGAAAACTAATCAAGGAGAGAAGCAACCTGGAATTAAGGAAAAACTTCCTAACAGTGAAGACAATTAACTAGTGGAACAGCTTGCCTTCAGACTTTGTGGGTGCTTCATTACTCAAGGTTTTTAAGAAAAGACTGGAGAATCACTTGTCTGAAATGATATAGGGCAGTGATGGCGCACCTTTTAGAGACCGAATGCCCAAACCGCAATCCAAAACCCACTTATTTATCGCAAAGTGCCAGGAGTGCATCAGCATTGTAGTGCCCTCGGGGGGGGGGCATGGCCCACTGGGTGGGTGTGGCTGTGATGGTCACAGCAGACTGGATGGGCAAACAAGGACCAACAAAAGCAAATCTCTCCATTAAGTACCGTATATTCCGGCGTATAGGGCGACCCGGCGTAGAAGATGACCCCCTAGTTCGACACCAGGTCGCAAGACGATCGACGCCGAGTTGCATGCCTAGAAAGTCGTCTTATATGCTAAAAACTACCGGTATTTCCGGCGTATAAGATGATCAACGCCGAGTTGCATGCCTAGAAAGTCGTCTTATACGCCGGAAACTACGTTATTTCCGGCGTATAAGATGATGGACGCCGAGTCTCATGCCTAGAAAGTCATCTTATATGCTAGAAACTACCTTATTTCTGGCGTATAAGATGACTCGGCGTATAAGACGACCCCCGAGTTCGGAGGCTGTTTCGACGCTCTCAAAAGTCGTCTTATACAGCTTCCGGTGGTCAGCGACGATGATGGCGGCTACTTTGTAGCCGTCCTCCTGGGACGGCGTCAGATCTGCGGAGCACAGCGCGCATCAGCTGGCCCGCGGCTCGAAATCCCCTTCCCGGGCGAAGGGAAGGGGTAGAGACTACACGAATAGAGGTAGAACCTTTTAACTCCCCCTGGATTTCTTTTTTGGGGGGGTAGAAAGAGCATTCCCTCGGAGTTCGTGCTTTCTCCGCCTCCCAGCTGTCTTTGTTTCTTCGGAAACAAAGTGAAACGCTGCTACCATCTCCGCGCTTAAAGTTTTCTGGTGAGTGATTTTTAAAGCGGACAGAACTGTTTAAAGGATTTTACTTAGAGTTAGAGTTTTATTTCTTTTCATTTTTCTTTTAGCTTATGTTGATCCTTTTTTCTTCTGTTTCTTTTTTTTTGGTGGAGAGTGAGAGTGAAAGTAAAATGGCGTTTAGAAAGTGCTTTTTTTTTTTCTTTCCGGAAAGAAAGAACGGACTTAAATGCTCTTTTAAGTTTCTTTTTTCCTTTTTCTTTTAAAGTGTTTTGGAAGTTCTTTTTTTTTTTTTTTTTTTGCACTCTCCCTGGTCTTTTTTTTATTTTTTAAGGACTTTAGTATCTTTTTTTTTAAGAAGAAAGAAAGAGAGAACAAGATTTTTTAAAAAAATGGCTTCAAAGAGACAACCAGCTTCCATAGTCTCTAAGGTGATTTCTTCTCCTGCAATTGCAACTGTACAACAACAACTTAAAATTACACCACCAGTGTTGCAACCTAAGGTTACACCCCCATCTTCTCCTCCCCTGCCAGGTTTGTCTGCACAAGACATTAAAGATATAATGGGAAATGCTGTATCTCAAATCAGGGAGGAAATGAAGCAACTTCTTGAACAGAGCAAGTCTGAAAGTAAAAAGGAAATAAAGGACCTTTTTAAACAGAACAAAGATCTTGAACAGAATAAATCTGAAACTAAAGAGGAAATGAAGGAGCTTTTAGTGGAGAATAATATTATTCTGAGGCAAGACATAGTTACAGCTTTATCAGGATTGGCTTCTGTGGTTGTGAAGTTGGATTCCAGAGTGGAAGAAGTTACAGAGAAAGTAGACCTCCTTGAGTACAAATTCCAAGATATGGAAAAAAAGATGGAAATTTCACAAGAGGATATTCTTATGTCTCAGTACAGGCAAATGGAATATGCTTTGAGAATTAGGGGTCTTAAAGAAGATATGAATCAAGACCTGATAGAGATGGTGATTAATGATCTAGCTGTTGTTCTGAATAGGGATAAAGATGGATTACATAGAGAAGTGGAAAAAATTTACAGAGTTAATTCTTGGATTGCGAAACAAAAGAATCTGCCAAGAGATGTGGTGATTTACTTCGCAAAGAGGTCTCTGCATAATGAGATTATACAAGCTTTTTACAATAAGAGGTTCCAGATTGCTGCCCAAGATGTCATCATTCTAAAGGAAATCCCACCTAAAATTTTAAGAAATAGAAAAGACTTTGCTTTTTTAACTAATGAACTTAAAACAAGATTGATGCCATTCAGATGGGAGATTCCAATGGGTATTGTTTTGAGCCATGCGGGGACACGTTACAGACTTAATACGGTTGCCAAAGCTAAAGAATTTTATAATACGGTCCTGGGAGCAGGCTCATCTTCATCTATGACTCAGAAAGCTTTGGGCAGCAAAGAGGTGGAACAGCAGTCTGAAGAATTAGGTTTGATGGCTGCTGGAAAATCACAGGTGGAATGGCTGCACCAAACAGAGGTTAAAGAGCAGAGAATGACCCACGCAGCACATAAACATAAGGAAAAGGAACAACAGAAGAAAGAAGCTAAAGAATCTTCTCATGAGAGTGTTTCAGTGCCGGTGGGAGGAGCAAGACCCAAGAGTTCTGCAACACATTCTTCAGTGGCAGATCTTCAGGCAGTTTTCTCCAGGCTCCTGGTCAAGGGAGATGGCAAAGTTCCTGACCTGGAATGTTAACGGTCTCAATTCTCCGCAGAAAAGAAAGAAAATCTTTTATTATCTAAAGCAACATAACAATGATATTATCTGCTTGCAGGAAACTCATATCTTACTTAAAGATCAAAAATATTTAGCTAACGCTCGCTTGGGATCTCATTTTGCATCTCCTGCCCCTGGGCAAAAAGGGGGCATGGTTATTTATGTTAAGCAAAGTCTACCAGCTTGTCTGGTAGAATCAGATTCTCAAGGAAGATATGTTATGATTGAACTTGGTCTATATGGTAAGAAAATACTTATAGTGGGATTGTATGCACCAAACCAGCAACAGGAACAATTTTATAGATTGTTAAAAATGAACAATGTTCATAGACAAAAGCAGATTCAGAAAAGTAAAGAACTGGAAGATGAGATTAAACTAAAAGAGAAGTCTTTGATTTTAAATCTTTCAGATGAAAAGGTTAGAGAAGCTATAAAGCTGTTAAAAACACAATTTAATATGTTGATGGCTGATCAAGCCGCAACTAATCTAATGTTTATGAAACAAAATACATTTTGTAATGCTAACCAGGGAGATGGTTGGCCTACCAATTAAGAAAGAAACAGAGACAGAGAATTATAGATAAAATAAATTATAACGGTAAATTAGTCTATCAGAAGGAGCTGATTAAGAAATCTTTTCTAGATTATTATCAGAAATTATATAAGAGTACCAATGTACAAACTTTAGATATAAATAATTATTTAAGTGAGGCTAACTTTCCTAAATTAACAGAAGATCAGAAACAAGAAATCAATGGTTTAATTACTAATGAGGAAATTGTGATAGCTATTAAGCAATTAAAATTAGGTAAAGCGCCGGGTACGGATGGTTTGACATCCATTTATTATAAAACTTTAGTAGAAGAGATGATTCAACCTTTATGTGAGCTTTTTAATAATATATTACAGGGTTTAGAGATTCCTCCGTCATGGCGCAGTGCTTTTATATCCTTGATTCCAAAAGAGGACCAAGATCTTACCTTACCAAAGAATTATAGGCCTATATCTCTCTTAAATGTGGATTATAAGATTTTTGCAAAAATTTTAGCTAATAGGTTTATGAGGGTTTTGCAGCAGCTTATACATAAGGATCAATCGGGTTTTATAACTGGAAGGTGTATGAAAAATAATGTTAGACAAATTATTAACTTATTAGAATATTTAGATAAGAATAACCAAATCTCTGCAGGGCTGATATTTTTAGATGCTGAAAAAGCCTTCGATCAATTGAATTGGATATCAAAAACAAACGGCACAACTTATTGTTAATGGAGGCTTGTCAGAGGTTTTCACAATAGAAAAAGGTACAAGACAGGGATGTCCATTGTCACCGTTATTGTTTGTCTTAACATTGGAAATTTTGTTGATTAAAATTCGAGAGTCGCAGGAAATAAAAGGAATAGAAGTTAACAAAAAAGAATATAAGTTAAGAGCTTTTGCAGATGACTTGGTGGTTACTCTGTCTCAACCTACTTATTCTGTAGTAAAGTTACTACAATTGATTCATCAATATGGATGTGTTTCGGGTTTTAAAATCAATAACAATAAGACTAAAATATTACCTAAAAATATGATTAACCGGGATAAGCAGATTTTGGTTAATTTAACAGATTTTGAAATTGTTGATAAGGTAAAATATTTGGGGGTTACTTTATCTGTTTCTAATGTAAAATTGTATAAGAATAATTATGAAAAGTTGTGGATCAGGGTACAGAAAGATTTGAAGAATTGGAATAAGTTACAGTTATCTCTTATGGGTAGAATTGCAGTGATTAAAATGAATGTCTTACCAAAATTTCTTTTTTTGTTTCAAATGTTACCTATTTTAAAGAATGAGCTTAACTTAAATGAATGGCAGAAAGGCATTAATAAATTTATTTGGGCAGGGAAAAAACCAAGGGTAAAGCTTAAAATTATGCAAGATTTTCGTGAGAGAGGTGGACTCAAGGTACCGAATTTGAAATTATATTATGATGCTGTGGTCTTAACATTGATTAGTGATTGGGTAAATTTAACAAATGTAGAAATACTCCATCTGGAGGGTTGGGATTTACTTTTTGGATGGCATGCCTACTTAATTTTTAATAAAAAAGTGGATCGAGTTTTTAAATCACATATTATAAGGATTTCTTTACTTCGGGTTTGGAGGAAGTATTATAAGAGTGATTTTAAAATACCTCTATGGGCCATACCTTGGCATGCGATAGAGGGGATAAGGAGAGGAGTTAAAATGGATAGGGTTTCTTATACACAACTACTTAGATGGGATGGTCAAAACTGGCAGTTAAAATCTTTGGAGGATTTAGTACATGAAAATATTACCTATTCATGGTTTCAATATAGACAAATAGTGGACAGATGGAAGATGGATTGTAATATGGGTTGGCTTAGAGAAGATGAAAATCTTTTTAAACAAGTAAAGGATCAAAGACAAACTCACATTAAGAGGGTTTACGGGGTTCTAGTGGAATTGGATTCAGAATCTGAATTAATCAAAGACTGTATGATTAAATGGGCACAAAATTTTGGTGAACCAATCCCACTGGATACCTGGGAAATTATTTGGGTGAGGAATGTTAAATTTACACAAGCCCAGAACTTAAGGGAGAATTTTTATAAAATGTTTTATAGATGGCACCTTGATCCACAAAAAATGTCTCTTATGTACCCTGATTTACAGCCTAAATGTTGGAGATGTGGTTGTTTGGATGCCACCTATTATCATATTTGGTGGTCGTGTAAAAACATAAAAGCTTTTTGGATTAAGATATGGTGGAATATTCAAAGAATTTTTAGAAGGAGGGTAAAATTTACTCCGCAATTATTTTTGTTAGGTATTGTTACTGATTGCAATACTAAGGAGGTTATATTGATGTTAAATTTGATTACAGCCGCAAGGCTGTTAGTAGGGCAATATTGGAAGAAGGAATCTTTGCCTACCTTGCAAGAGTGGTTTTTTAAAGTTTCTTATCTGGCAGAAATGGCAAAGATTTCGGCCTTTTTAAAGGAGCAATCGCAAGAGAAATTTTTTGCTGTATGGGAAAAATGGATAAATTTTATACAACATAAATTGGATATAAAAAATATCATTTAGCTTTTTTATAACTTGTATATAATTCTTGATATTTTATAGATTATTTTCTTTTTTTTCCCTTTTTTTCTTTTTCCTATTTCTTTTCTTCTTTCTTTCTTTCTTTCTTCTTTTTTTTCTTCTTCTTAAGTATTTAATGTTTATGTCATATATATTTTATTATTAACTATTTTATAAGTTGTTAAAATTTGTTTAGGTTTTTTAATATATATTTTATTATACTATTCTACATGCTGTTAAAATTTGTTTAGGTTTCTTAAAATTTTATTAAGCCTATATTCAGTTCTGGGAAGCTCGGGGGGGGATAGAGGGGGTGGTCTGGGAGGGATTGGGTGAGGGTTGTTTTGTCTTTTTTTGTTGTTGTTGTTTTTGTTATTTGTAAAAACTTTTAAAAACTTTCAATAAAAAAAAAGTCGTCTTATACACCGGAATATACGGTAGGAAAAAAAGATAATGATTTAAAAACTCACTATGAGGGTAAAGGTTCATTCTCCAAGTTTCTGGACTAGTTTCTGAACGTTTCATTACCAGGCTAGGTAACATCTTCAGCAGAGTTTAGGGGATGTCTGTGTCAGTGCTCTTCTATTTATAAGGGCTGCAGGTGTGGGTGTATCAAGTGAGAGTCTCATGTGAGTTATCAGTGAGAGGCTTGTGATGGGGATGTTACTACAAGTCAGGGTCGTTGGAGGGTGTGAATTATCAGTAGGTTAGGGGTGAGTTATCAGTGAGAGGCTGCTGATGGGTCTTGTGATGCAGAGATTACATCAGGTCAGGGTCGTTGGAAGGTGAACTGCTGTGAGAGATAGCACCAGAAAAAATACTACTATAACTCATTGATCTGACTAATTGCTACCCATATTAGACTATTCACATAAACCTATGCACATATCTTACTGGAATGTTTGTGATTTGGGATTTTCAGCATTTACTATTTCAAGAAGGCCCCAGAATCTTAGGGTCCTTTTCCCATTAATGTCTCCTGCCATGGAATCCTAGTTATTAATGTTCTAATTTGTTAAGGTTTAAAAAAAATATCAGGAGGAATCTGGTAGCAGCTTTTAATAAAATTTGCTTGCTAGTAAAGTTGCTTCCAAATTCTTTCTGAGTTTTTGCCATAAACTAACACAGCTCTAATCATTTTTTGCTTAAGGATTCTATCTCCTCCCCTTAGTTTAATAAAGTTTAATTAACTTCTCTCTGCTTAGGATCAAGTCACAGATAGCAAATCCTCTTGCTCCTTCCTACAGGTCAGGAAATTAATGGAAGAGCCATATGTGGCAGAATTTCTTTCCCAACAAATGTTGGTGTAGTTAAAGTTTCCCATCACTAGTACTTCATGTCTCTTTGAAAAATCTGCAATTCGATACTTTCTTCCTTGGGTGGTCTGTAGAGAACAGTAAGAAAGGAGCTGCTTTTTTCTAGGAATGCACAAATCTTACAATTGTAGGGATAAAATGCTCCTGGAAAAGAAAATGATTTTTCTTCCAGATTAAACCAATTACATTTATTTCAACATTCTGACTTTCCAAAACTAATTTGGGCTAGACCATCCCCCAAATGCCACAAAATTCATCCTGCTGTGAAACATTTAATGATGAATGGTTGCAGGAATTAGGTATGGCTAGTCTAACAACAGAAGGACTAGGGGTGACATGATAGCAGCTTCCCAGTACTTGAGGGGCTATCACAGAGAAAAAGGAGTTGACCTATTCTTCAAAGCACTAGACCAGTGTTTCTCAACCTTGACAATTTTAAGGCATGTGGACTTCAACTCCCAGAATTCCACAGCCAGCAATGCTGGCTGTGGAATTCTGGGAGTTGAAGTCCACATGCCTTAAAATTGTCAAGGTTGAGAAACACTGCACTAAACAGTAGGATAAGAGATAATGGGTGGAAACTTGTTAAAGTTTGTTAAAAATGCAACCTAGAAGTAAGGAGAAATTTTCTGACAGTGAGAACAGCTAAACAATGGAATAGCTTGCCTCCCGCAGTTGTGGGTGCTTCATCAAAAGTAGATTGAACAACCATTTAACTGGGATGTATCCTGCCTTGAGCAGGAGGTTTGACTAGAAGACCTCCAAGGTTCTTTCCAGCCTTATGATTTTATGTTTCATGAGTATGGACAAAAAGATCCATGTTCCTGAGAATGTACTATCCTCTACTCTGCTTGCACCGATCTTCCCAGTCCTCCTTCTACTTCTCAACTGCTGCCACTGCTAAGTTTCCAGCATGTCTTATCTTACCTTCCTATCCATTTGCCCTCAAAGTTCCCAGCATCCTTTCCCTCTCTTTCCTCCATTCATCTATGGTTATCAATGATGTTCTTGTGGAGTTTTTTTGTCACCCTCCCCTCTACACCACCTATACCTAAATCAGGTATGTATTGATCTATGTTGAATACATAATTTCTTACATCAAAGTATTTCCTCCATAATGCAGAATAAAGGAAAGATTACCTGGTGTCCTACTTCTATTTCCATCTCTATTCTGCTGCTGTTAGGTACATTTCATGATTAAAATTAGAACAACCAAATGTTACTGCCTTTGGGACTGTTCATGCTAATTAGCCACAATTTTGTTTTCAATGGCTCTTGAAAGTTCTGTGCCTTTTAAAAGAGAAAGCCATAGATAAGATATAGTATAAATTCTTGACTATTGTCCACATCTTCCTCTCCCTCCTCCCTGCCTTGTTTTCCCTACTTTTTATCCCGTTTTACCACTTAACTGGTTTGATGTTTGCTAACGTTTAATACATAAACATCAAGCTATATTTTTGCTAGTCAATCTGAGTATTGGGTGTGTTTACTCTGATATAGAGATTGAGTGGGTGCATGCTGGATGTAAACTAAATTGGAAATTGTTCATAGTAATTTTTCAGCAATCCATGCTGAGAATCACACAGCTGTATTTTGTTCTGTGCATAGACCACATCTGAAATGTCCATTTTACAGTATTTGGTCAGAGACCAGAAGAAACCACCTCTTTAATACATAACATTATGTAGGGAACATTTTGTACATCACTGATATAGACAGTAAAAAACATGAACAGTCATGTACAACCACAGTTTTTTCTAATATTTCACTGAATACTTAGGCCTTGCTTATTTGTGCAGTGCACACATTTCCATAGCTAATCATTTGCCTAAAATGCTATTCTTTTTCTTTTCCAGGGTTCTGAAGACTGAATGATAACACTATCAGAATGAATATTTCTGTTTTTCTTGGTAGACAATAATCAATTACTGGAAACTGATCAAAGAGAGAAGCAACCTGGAACTAAGGAGAAACTTCCTGACAGTGAGGACAATCAACCAGTGGAACAGCTTACCCCCGAAATCGTGGGCGCTCTATCACTGGAGATTTTTAAGAGGAGACTAGACATTCACCTGTCTGAGATGGTATAGGTTCTCCTGCCTGAGCAGGGGGCTGGACTAGAAGACCTCCAAGGTCCCTTCCAGCTTCTATTCTATTCTATTCTATTCTATTCTATTCTATTCTATTCTATTCTATTCTATTCTATTCTATTCTATTCCTACAACTCTCCTCTTGAAGTAACTGTGTTTATGGTCAATTAAAAAATATGGAAAAGGGTTATCTCAGTGTGCTTTTCACAATATGGAAGACTACTACTACTAAAGAAAGCATTTATGAGAGCTTTGTTTATCTTTCTGGCATCAAGTACCAAGCAAATAATGAAGAAACAGACTCAGTGCTGAATGATCTGAAACAGCATATTTAGCTTCAGATTTAGAACAAAAGATACAAGCAAATTACTTTTATAGAATCAGAATCAACTAGATTTACTGGAAGTAAATGAAACCTTGAAGAGGTTTAACTTTACCAAGGAACATATTTATAAAAGGCAACAAGTCAGACAAATTGCTGGCTTATCAGTTCCATATGTATGGAAAGTATTATATGTATTGAAAATTTAAATAAAAAAATTTAAAAAAAAAGCTGGATAAAAGTATACTTCTATTTGGGATGAAAGCGATTTTCTACAATTAAAGAAATGATGCAGCTATTTGCCAAGTATTCCAAACTATATCGTAAATAGGAATTTGATCTAGAAAAGATTGAAAAACATTCAAAAGAAGTATTATTCACAAAATATACATATTAACAAAAGAATTCTTAACCAGTAACAGAAGATAAAACTAAGTGGCAGCTGTAATTGAATAAGACTCCAGGATTTAATGGTATTTATACATTATATTAAAGTAGATATTCTAGTCAAGATATTCTATTCAGCTAATGAATGGGATTCAGGAATAAGAAAATCATTGAAAGAAGGCTTTATTTTTTAATTTATAAAAAAAACAAGATTTGAAACATCTAGAGTTATTTAGACTTATGTTATGTCCTTTAGTGAATATAGATTATAAACATTTTAAAGCAATTCTTGCTAACAGAATAAATGGTTTTCTGCCTGAAGTGAAATATCCTGATCAAAGTAGATATGTCATAAGGGGGTATATCAGAAGTTACATCAGATATGTTTTGAATGTTATTGACAAGTTAAATAAAAAAAATAAATGTCTGTGATTTTTCTTGATGCATAAAAAGGCTTTTGACAATTTGGAATGGTATTTTATGTTTTACTGAACCTAAATTTTAATAGTCTTACTAGAATATATCAGTTATGGTTCTATGTCAGGTTACAAGATTAATAAATGTTACCCAAATGTTGATATGTATCTTGGCAGAAGAAGAAAAACAATGCTTTTAAATAGGTCAAATAATTAGGAATCTAATAAAAAATAATTAGGACTTATTCAAAAATAATTACTGGCAGATTTAGAAAAAATATAATGCTAGATATTTCTAGAAAGAAAAACTAATTTGTCCTGGACATTAAAATGAATATCCTACTAAATTTCAACATTCTTATTCAAATGATTTATCGCCGGGTGCCAGGGGCGTGGCCCACTGGGTGGGCATGGCTGTGGTGGTCACGCCAGATTGGATGGGTGTGGTCAAGGTGGGCATGATCACCTCGATGTTGCTCAAGGGGAGGGACATCTGTGGGGGCTGGGCAGGGTTGGGGGAGATCCAGGGGTCTCTGGCAGGTGGGGTGGTGGGCAGGAGGCTCGTCCTGTGAGGTGAGGTGAGACAAGGCAAGGCAGGGCGGGAGTGCCATTGTCGCAGGGAAAGGTGAGGCAGGAGTCATGGTGGCTGCTTCCTGACACCATCGGCCCCTGCACACAGAGGCCAGTGAGAGCATGGGTGCTGGGATGCATCCGGCCATGTGGGACCTTGGCGAGTTAGCAGGTGCCTAGTTGAAGAGGGACGGTTGCCATCTCCGGGGCATGGTACGCGTGTCTACAGAGAGGGCTCTGAGTGCCGCCTCTGGCACGCATGCAATAGGTTCGCCACTACTGCCCTATTATTATATACAGATCAAGCCCATCATTATCATAAACATGCTTTAGAAAATCATGCAATAGTAGAAAGACTTAACTGTGCCAACTGTGCAATACAATCTAAAATTACTCTGTTGCATAGAAAAAGAACACCTTAGCCCAGTCCTGCTTGTCCCTCCCATCTATTCAAATCAATAAAGCCATAAATAATTTGATTCTTGGTTTTATTCAGTAAGAAATGGGAGTTTTTAAAATCTCTAACAGAGATCTGTTCAGGTAAAACGCTAATTATTTAGATGCGGTACATATTGGCTATTTTCCTTATGTACAACATGGCTAGGAAATATGGAATGTAGTCATTCAACAGTATGAATTTATATAAAAGATGGTATTATTTATTCTTGAACTCAATTATTTGCAGATGAATTCCTTTCTACCATTAGATCATAGAATCATAGGGCTGGAAGGGAGCTTGGAAGTCATCTATTCTAGTCCAATCTCTGCCCAGAGCAGGAATCCTCATATTTTGGAGAAATTGTTGTCTGGTCTTTTTCTGAAAACCTTCAGTGTGGGAGCACTCACAACTTCAGATGACAAGCTGCTCCACTGCTTAATAGCAACCTCAGTGAGGGAATTCTTCCTTGGTTCAAGTTGGGATCTCTCTCATTGCAGAGCTTCCACCCATTAGTTCTTGCATGGTTCTTACTCAGTTTTAACTTTGCTACTGATTATAATAAATACCAACAGCAAAGAGTAATTTTGTTTGAAAGAGTAGAGTTTTGAGGAAATCTCTTAAGAGGAATTATTTTTAGTGAATTATGACTACCCTCAGTCTAGTCCTGCCAACATATATATTATCCCACTGAGGCCCCTAGCCTCTCAAGTATCAAGATGTCCATCTCTACAGTCTTGTTTCCCATTTTACAAGTAATAGCAATTGTGTACAGTACACTAATGAACATTGACACAAGTGTGGGGATCCACATCAGTCTGGAAGCAGGAAAATAATGGAATAGTTTGGTGGAAATGAACATGAATTTAACAAGATTTCAGAGACTGATTTCCTTCCTTCCTTCCTTCCTTCCTTCCTTCCTTCCTTCCTTCCTTCCTTCCTTCCTTCCTTCCTTCCTTCCTTCCTTCCATTGTGGGAGTTTGGCTTTTGCAATTCTTTGGTAAAGCACCACATAATGTTCTGATTGGCTAACTACTTATGGTAAGTCTGAGTTGGATGGATGATAACAAGATAAGCAAGAATGTAAATTGAAATATCAAGGTTTCTGATACTCATCAACATTTTTATTAAAGAAAGGAAAGTGAAAAGAATGTATAAGATTTGCAGAAGATACAAAATGGGGTATAATAGTTAATATTCTAATGACTATGATAGAAGAGACAAAGAGAAGACTCTTTAATTTGAATTTCTGTGCTGAGAAGAGCTCAGTTTCTAAATGGTTCCTTGCATCTCTATGCCTTTACTGGTTTCATTAGTATTTGCCAAGATTCCAGGTTATTTTATACAACTTTATTTAAAATTAATATTGTAAGTAGAGTCTTACAACAAAAACAGTATCAAATAATAAAAACTATTTCTCAAAATTCTTGGTGTGGGTTCCTTGGTGCTCTCTGAGCTTGGTGTTTTCTTGTAGACATTCCATTACCAAATTAACACTGATGTTACCTAGTTTGATAATAAAATGTCTCCAAGAAAACAGCCAATCTCAGAGAGTATCAAGGACCCCTTGGTTCAATCCCGAGCTACAAATATTCTCTTCTATTGATTTCTAACTGCATACTGCAATTATTATATATTAGTTTTGGAGAAGGATTATAATATATAGATGTATCTATGTAATTCCAGCAGGGGCATCTCTATGAAGTATTTGGAGAGGATTCTTCTGTTGATGTCTAGATGTTCTCTAGATGTATTCCTCCCAAATCCACTGTTGACTTGGAAGACTAAGTCCAAACAAAATCCCAACTTGAATGAAAAGCCAGCATGATATTGAATAAGGTTTTTATAGCTTTGGTGCAAAATATATGATGCATTTTGAGATGCACTTGCTTTTCAAAGCACTAGTATAAAACACTAGAGAATACATTCTATCTTAAATGGAATATGAATTACAGTAGTAAGGCATTTTAACCTGAACAAAAAAACCAAGTTTAGGAAGAGACGTGAAGGAGTGGTCAAGAATTAATGACATAATTGGCTCAATTTCAGTGTATGAAATTAACAGTACTACCCATTCCTTAGTGAATAAGATTTATGCAAAAGGGGAGTGAGTTACATTATAATAAGATGATATCATAGACTCAGTTCCTAGGAGAATTACTTCTCCACCCTTTTCTAAGCAGGGAATTAGCTGCTGAATTCATGTGGTTTGGAAATGAACCATTCAAATATGGTAATAAAACAACCAACAACATTGTTTTCTAGCATTGCTGTTCCTTTCTTAGTCATGAATGCTTGTGTCAGCTATTCAATAAATCTGTACTAAAAGACAGTGTATTTCCAGAGACATGGTATTCTTTTGTAAATATATTTTTCTTTATTTTCTCAGCAGTCATAAAAGCATCCTTTTTCCAAATATGTTTATTATCACTCTTCATTTATCACCTTAAAATTATGAAGCCTTTCAATTGGATTAGTAATGCATATAATTAAGAAGTCAGAAACTGTAATGTTTTGTGGGTCCTCATTTTTATTTATTTACTGCAATATAGTGTCTGCATATATCACAAGTTTCAATGGTTTACAAAAAAGAAAATATTAAGGTTGTCAGCAATTACCCATCCCAAAGCCAGGAAATACCCTTCTCACTTCAGTTGCATGAAAAAGCCATGAAGGCAAGTACATCATTAGCAGGTGGCAGAGGACATCTTAGAGAGCATCCTATCCACTTCATTGGAGGCAACAGGTCAAAAAGAATCCCAGATAACTTGGTAAGTAATTGCCATATGGAGTCAAAACTCAAGCAAATCTGAATCACTTTATTGCAAAATGCTGTCCTAACTAGTGAGAGGGGCCAGGGGGAAGCTCGTACAGCTGGGTTCCACCCTGAGTAACCACTGGATGACAGCCCATTGATGCAGTAAGGGAAGGAAAAATGTCCCATCTTTCTTATCACCCTGGAGTAATCTTGAATCATTGGCACCCATGTTCAGTGGGTTTCACATATTGTTTTCAACCTATTCTCTAGGAGTTGCTTTTGCTGTTCTTCTCCCAAAAGATCTTTGAAAACTAAGGGGCCATATGGGATCAACCAACACTTACAAAAGTCTTTAGGAGTTATTTAGGGCTCCTAAATTGTCTTGAAGGGCAGCTCCATCTAGAGCACACTGTGGTAATCCAACTGAGAGGTGGCTAAGATGTAAATGGCAGTAAGCAAGACCTTCTGGTCCAGGAAAGGGCGCAATTGTACACAAGGCAAACCTGTCCAAACGCCTCTCTAATCTTGGCTGCTCCTGCTTCTCCTTGTGCATCAGATAAAACAATGATAGCCAATATGTTACATATCCGAATCACATGATGACTGCTCCAAAGCAAAACAGGTATAATACATGTCCACTTATATGTGCTGGGTCCAAGATTACCAGGACAAGCCCACAGTTGCCATGGAAACCATGAAGTCCTGAGCAGGAACCATGAACTTCCCCAGCTACCACAATATGAAGGTTGAAGTCCCCCAATACCCAACTGGCAAGCAACAAGGTCCCAAAATCAGAGAAAAATCCAGATGGGGACCACAGTGGCTGGTACATCAAGAAGACTCCTGGCTTGTCCCTAAGGCACAACCTAGCTGCAAGGATCTGCCCTAGTTGTTCCCTCAGGAAAGCAAAACTCTTGACTCCATTAAGGATAATCAAAAGAACTATGCAGAAAAGTCAGGCAGAATCTGAACGTCCTGCACAAAGTGCAAAGCAATTATTTCATTTCCCCCCAAACCCAGATCCCCTGTTCTGTCCCAGCCTAGGTGAGTCCTTGTTATCCTCACAAGGAGAAAACCCTCTTCCAAGAAACAGGCAGGAACCACAAGAAAAAAAAACAATCCCTTTTATTCTCACAGACCTGAGTCAGTGTCCAAAGCAAACACAGTCCACAGAAACTCAATCCTCAACACGAATGGTTGCCTTTAACAACCAGCACCTCCCACACATTTCCTTTTATAATTCAGCCAAGGCATGGCTTCCTAATGCCTTCTCCTTTGCCTTTGGAGCTGCCCCATTGCATTCCTCTGTCCTACTCGCTTCTCCTGCTTGCATATTTGTACATCTGGGATTTGTCCCAGCTGTTCTTCATCACTGTCCAACTCAGGCTCCCAGCACAGCTATGTCTCAGCCTGAGCACGAGTAGAGGGGCCAGGCTCCTCGTCCAACCATAAGTCTTGGAGCTCCTCAGAGCTTTGCTCTGACTAATGTCACTCCAGGCCCCTCCTCCTCATCTGATTCCTCAGACTCAGCTGCTGGATCCACTGGCTGGTGAGGAATCACAACACCCCCTGACCAGTCCACTGGCAGCTAATATGATGCCATAGAGATGTCATGTGAACACTGAGGTGCTGGATAGATAACAGGTCACTCTTAGGGCACAACGACCTTGAAACGAGGCTGGAACCAGCTGAGGAGGAGTCTGATTCTTCTCCGAAGACAATTCCCCTCCTAATTCCCAAGCAGTTACAGAGAAGCAAAAGTATGTGAGGAAGGCCAAAAGCCTTCCTCCACCCTCCTGCTCAACAGAATAGCAGGAAACCTGCATGGTGGACCTGACACTAGCATAAAGATAATCACACACTTTGAAAACAGTGAGTATTATGTTATGTGAGCCTGCTCTCAAATAAGCTATCACAATGGACCAATAGCATCTCACATACCTAACCCTGAGATCAAGGCTGATGCAAATTTCTGGAAGAGTGGCATATATGTCTTGGCTTAGTTAGATTTTGGTAATACACGTCAGGGCAGCCTTGTGAAATGCAAATCAGGTGAGAGCTACCATCACTTTAGTGGCCAAGGTGTTCCACAATGTAAGATTGATATCATAATAGTGCAGTTTCAGGACTCCACCCATGGTGTGGGGACTCAGAGCAGCCCCTCTTGGGAAGCACAAGATTTAATCATTTTGGTCAGGAAAATATACAGAAAGTATACACTTTGCTAGTATATAGAGACCAAGCTATTTATGGCTTTAAAGGTTTAAACGAATCCTTTGAAAAGCCAGATTCAGAAGCCTATTGGTAATTGATACAATCTCCTATCAGCAGTTGGACTGCTGCATTTTGGACCACCTGTAGCTTCTGAGTTACCTTCAAGGGAGCCTGATGTCAAGCATTTTGCATAGTTCTAGCAGCTAGAACGACTGCAAAATTCTTGACATTAGGTTCCCTTGAAGGTCACTGTTGTAAGGGCTTGACATTAAATCAATAGCAGTTAACTGTGAGAGGGATCTTGGAGTCCTAGTGGACAATCATTTAAATATGAGCCAGCAGTGTGCGGCAACAGTCAAAAAAGACAATGCAGTCTTGGGTTGCGTTAAGAGGGATAGAATCAAGATCATGTGAAGTAAGTACTGTTTTATAAAGCCTTAGTAAGACCACACTTGGAATACTGCATACAGTTTTGGTCACAACAATATAAAAAAGATGTTGAGACTCTGTAAAGAGTGTAGAAAAGAGCAACAAAGGTGATTAGGGGAGTGGAGGCTAAAACATATGTAGAATGGTCACAAGAATTGGATGTGTTTAATGAAAAGAAGGACTAGGGGTGACATGATAGCAGAGTTTCAATATTTGAAGGGCTGACACAAAGAAGAAGGAGTCAACCTCTTTTTCAAAGTACCAGAAGGCAAGACAGGAAGCAATGGATTCAAAACTAACCAAGGAGAGAACTAACCTAGAACTAAGGATAAACTTCCTAACAGTGAGGACAATTAACCAGTGGAACAGCTTGCCTTGAGAAGTTGTGTGTGCTCCATCTCGGAGGTTTTTAAGAAGAGACTAGACAGTCACTTGTCTGAGATGGTATAGTGTCTTCTGCTTGAGCAGGGGGCTGGATTAAAAGACCTCCAAGGTCCCTTCCAACTCTTTTATTCTGTTAAATGCTTGATACCAGCCTCTCTTTAAGGTCATTGTTGTAAGAGCTACCCTATCCCAAAAAACCCTCTAATTCAGGGGTCCCAAACCCCTGGTCTGTGGACCGGTTCTGGGCCACAGCCAGTTAGGAACTGGGTCACGCAGCTGTAGGTGCGCTGAAGGCACATCTTCCACCTCCACGCATGAGGCAAGAGTGCAGGGGTCTGGGCAGGAGCAGGAGAGTGGCTGAGCAGAAACTTCTTGCTTGGTGCAAAGGTCCTCCAGCAACTGCACTTGCAACTGGTTACTCTTCCTCCTGCTACTTCTTCCTCCTCTTCTTTCGCACTTTCCTCCTCCCCCCCCCCGCACTTCAGCTGAGCTTGTGCGCTCTTTGTGCAACTGTCCAAGTTTGCAAGACAAGCGCGCACCAGCCCAGCTTCCAACCGGGAGCTTCCCCAAAGCCTCATTGGAGGGGGACCCTCCCAAGGTATGTGTGTGTGTGTATTTTGTCAGAGTGCAAATAGGAGCAGGGAGAAGCTACCTTTCACCTTAAGCCCTGTGTCTCTAAGGGATTCTCTCTCTCTCTCTCCCTCGTCTGCACCTTTTCTAAGACTGCTGTTGCACTTCAACTGGAGTTTTTTTTTTTTTTTTGATGCTCCAGGTGGCAACATTCTGCTTGCTTTTCATGGCTTATTTTGGTCTGTATGTGTATTCCTTTCTTCTGCAGCTCTCCAAGTTTGCAAGCCTACCCAGCTTGCAAAGGGCGAGGGGGGAGGAGAGAAGCTACATTTCTCCTTAAGCACTGTGTCTCCAAGGGAATCCTTCATTTCCACCTTTTCAAAGACTGTTGTGCTAGTGCAATGCCTAGCTGGTTTGGTCTCTCTCTCTCTCTGTCTCTGTCTCTCTCTTTTGAATGATGTTCTCAGCACTTCCTCAACATGCTGGGTTTTGCTGGAAGGCTAAATTTTTAGGATTCTCTTTTCCTTCCCACTTTCTTAGAAGCAGAAAGTCACTGATATAATCTAATACAATGTAATAATAATAGAAATAAGTGCATTATTTATTTATTCATTTGTTTATTTAGAAAAGTTTCAATAAATGTAATGTACTTGAGTCATCCTGAATCCCCCCTACGCCCCCCATCCCATCCTATCCCATCCCCGGTCCATGGAAAAACTGTCTTCCATGAAATCGGTCCCTAGTGCCAAAAAGGTTGGAGACCTCTGCTCTAACTGATGCAATAATTGAAGCTGGGCAAAGGACTTCCTGATCACAGCCTCCATCTGCTATCCAAGCAATAGTCATGATTGTGTGAGGATCCCAAAGTTGGGAGCCTTCTCTTTCAGATGATCTTGTCAAGAGCTAACACAGAAACAAATAACAAATAGCAACTCCATCTTGTATTTAATCTATTTTCTTGTGATCTATTTAGATCTTTACAACCTCCAAAAATCTCCAGAGATCAAGACCTCCACAGCCTAGTCTCAAGCCAAGATGGTAACGTATACAGGTAATCCTTGCCTTACAACACTTCCTTTAGTGACCATTCAGATTTACAACGACACTGAATAGACTTATGACCATTTTTCACATAACCGTTGTAGCATCCCTGTGGTCACATGATCAAAATTCATGGCAACTGATTCATATTTATGATGGTTGCAGTGCCCCAGGATCATGTGATCATCTTTTGCGAACTTCTGGCAAGCAAAGGCAATGGGGAAGCCAGATTCACTTAACAACCGTGTTACTAACATAACTACTTCAATGATTTACTTAACAATTGCAGCAAGAAAAGACGTAAAATGGAGCAAAACTCATTTAATTGTGATTGTAAGTCAAGGACTACTTGTAGTTGATCATATTCTTTTTAAGCATAAAGATATATTTGCTTAAGACTAGGAATAGAAAAATAGAAGATGTTATAGAATTAAAAATCTAATTATAGATGAAAACTCTGCTATTTCTTGAATAAATTTTGCCAAAAAGATTATTACTGGTACCATAGTAGCTTGATTCCAAATAGTTCTATAATTCCATGATAAAATGTCTGGATTTCATCAGTCAAGAGCATTAATATTTGAACAGTGGTGCAGAGCAAAGGAATCCTATCATATTATATAAAATCATATAAAATTATTGTATTAAGAGTGACAGATTCCCTTGAATGACTTCAAAACTTGAGAGAATGTAATTTGAAGCTGACCAATCTTTTGTGATGAAAATTCCACTTACATCTTTTTCTGAGGCTATCAGAAATTGATCATGGTGATAATCCATCAGTGGTAAATAAAAATAAAAAGAAGCAAAATCATGAACAGATACTGTAGTCCTAAAGTCTTAACATCACTTTATACAAGTATCTTATTGAAATATTTTACATGAGAACCATCTTCCTACTCAGTTAAGAATCTCCATCCACAGAATTCTTATCCAGGAAAGGAAGGCAGGCTAAAAGGTTTCCCTGGTCAGTTTTGGTTTAAAAGACTGAAAAAAATAGGGGAAAAAATAAAATAAAGCATCTTATGGTACCTGAACAACTAAATTAAAACAAGGGAACTGTGAAAGTTCTGTGCAGTAACAAGCTAAACGCATGGCGTTCCAGAGTAACCATTCTTGTCCCAAAGAGGATGATACTGTTTTTCAGTGCAGATGTTTGAATGATTGTATTGTACCTGATATTCGTTCTGTTCTTTAGTGGTGAGAAGTATAAGTATAAACATAAGAAGCATAAGAAGTATAAGAAGCATAAGTATAAGAAGCATAAGCATAAGCATAAGATATAAATCAAATTGAAGAATGAATGAACTAATGAACGTGCACATAAGCATAAGCATCAGAAGCATCAGAAGCAGAAGCAGAAGCAGCAGCAGCAGAAGATATAATTCAAATTGAAGAATGAATGAACTAATGAACGTGTACATTATTCCGAGTTTTACTTGAAGAAATATGAGCTCTCGACTGAAATGGAACCAGTTTCCTTTTCTGCTGCGCCCGAAAGCTCTTTTCCTCCGCCCGGAGCATCAGTCTCCACGGCCAGCTTGGCCTCGCTGGGGGAGCCGCGCTTTCCGCCAACTTCACAGACCACCCTCCTCCGCCCTGTCGGTCTGTGATGCATGGTGGGCGGGCTAGAGGGAAGGAAGGAAAGCAAGCCAAAAAGCTGGCGAAGCGACTGGGTGGAGCTCCTGGCTGCGCCGCGCTTCCATCCCGAGAACTCGCGACCCTCGGATTCATTACCCAGACGAAGCCGAAGTCCTGAAGAGTCTCGCAAGCGGAACCAGCAAGATGGTGAGGGGGCTCGGCCGACGGGGAGATGGGGCCTGGCTCTGAGGTTAGGGGACTAATAGGATTTCTGTAAGCCTTCTCCTCTCTCTTTCTCTCTTGCAGCTGTGCAGCCAACTCTTCACCTTCGTCGTTGTGACGGGGATCGCCCTGGGGCTTCGGACTTCGGTAGGAGATGCGTCCTTGCTCGGCGCTTATCGGCGCAGCCGCCGTTAGGGGAAAGATGCCTCCCAGGATCCGGCATCAGGACAAGGGATGGGAAGAAAGGAGGGAGGCTCCGGGGCGAATTCCAGAGCACGGCCTGCTTCAGGCCAGAGCCTCTGCTCTTGCCAGCTCTGGGAGGCGGAGGAGTCTTCCTCCCCTCCCGAGGAAACAAAAGGGTCTTCTTCAAAAATAGAGGTTCTGAACCCAAAAGAGAGAAATAGCTAGTTTTGCCATTTCCGTAGAGCAAAAGGTTTTGCTTTGTTGTAACAGAAAATATGTTGTACCCAGTGAGGGCTTTGTGAAAGAAAGAGAGAGAGAGAGAGAAAAAAGTTTCTTTTCCTCCAAGAAGGAAAATTCACATTTCACACACAGGCAAGGTTGACTCTCAGACATCTCTTGCCTATCTTGGGAAGCCTGGAAGAGTACTTAGAACGTAAAATTGCAGACTTTGAAATTGAGGAAAACTCTCTACAAGACAAGGATGCACAATGTTGAAGCCTTAGAACTAAATCTGGGCCATTGAGCCCCTCCAGAATATACCACCAAATATGATGTTTAATATGACAGAAGGAGGGGGATAATTCTATAGAAAGAGCATGTAATTCATTATATTTAAATATAAATTGAATTATTTTTTTCCCTCTCTGTAACCTACATTTGGGAATGTGGTCCTGTGCATGCTCCTAAATGTGCATGCTTCCCAGCCAATCCTCTTCCCCACCTAAATTGTAAACCTTGCTATTAGATCATGATATAGAGCAAAGTAATGGTAGAAAAATTATGCACTCACAATTCACAAAAGCATTATTATGAACTGTCATTGATGTTTCAAACAATGCACAAAACTGTTTTGGTTTTAATTGGAACAATGCCATAAACCATCTTTCAACAAGACTGCCGGGGCAGATATTTAAGTAGGTGAAAATAAAATATAAAAAAGGGAAGAGAATTAAGAGTGAGCAACATATTCAGGGCATTTTAAAAGCTCACAAAGTTGATTAAGGAGATTCAATCAGTTCCAATCAAATTTCTCAATAACACCAAACTTTTGCTTGTGAATTCTATGACTGGTACCTGAGTACTACATTGGCAGATCTCTGTCTCCTTCTGTCTCTCTTTCTCTCTCCCACCCCCCAAATATATATACTTACATAGAATTAATTAGAATTAATGGCCAGCACATATAGTATTTCTCCTCTTTTATATGCTTGATGAACATTCTGTAGATCAGCTGGTTCTCAACCTGTGAGTCGGGACCCCATTTGGGGTCGAACGACCATTTCACGGGGGTCGCCAAACAAGGCTGTCCGCCATTTTTTCCCCCTTTTCTTTGGCCACGCCCCTGGCACCTGGTGATGTATAAGTGGTTGGGGGTCACCACAACATGGGGAACTGTATTATGGGGTCACAGCATTAGAAAGGTTGAGAACCACTGCTGTAGATGATCTGCTATAAGTTGCCCTAAAATTCAGGCAAAGCTGATCTACCCTCTTATCTTCTGACTCAGTGTTTTCAAAAGCAAAAGAAGTGGCTGTTGAGCTCTTATTAAGTATTGTGCATGCTAGTTTAAAATTGATGTGAAATAACTGATTACTGGCCATCTGTATCCATATATTCAGAGACCCCATATCATTTTAATCAACTATGTGAGTCCTGACTGAATCAGAAGAATCAATTTAATATAATTTATTCTGAGGAAGGGGATTCCCCCCCCCCACACACACACACCCCGCTGTCTGTTAAGGTGAAGAAGTCTACACGTTGAAGAGATGTGAAGAAAAGCCCTCTGGGAGGAGTGCAACCAGATTAAAAAACATGAAAGAAAAACATTTGTTACTCTTTATGTTCCCAGCAAATGATTCATCCTCATCTGGAAACAAAACTGATTATCTTAGGTTTGCAGAAGGAATTCCTTATTAAGTTGAAAAAAATCAAGTAAATAAATTATAGTGACTAGAGTAATGTCTGGAAGGCTTTCTAAAGATGCATAAACTTATTGAAAACCTATGAATTTCTGCTCCACTTTTTTATTGTATGCATATTAATATATTATCCTTGGAAATAGGGAGGAGAAATAGTGTTTGAATTCCCAGAATCAAAACTTCCCTAAAAGTGAGGTCATTGACTAAGCCCTTAATAATTGCCATAGAAAATGTTTTAAACTAACCAGATTCAAGCTGCTTCAAGCAAAGGGACAAAATATCCATTACAAAAATCTCTGGTGAGTTCCATCCTGCCCTTTACACAAATTTCCCTCCCTTTTATATTAACTTCAGAACTATTATATTTGATTGTGATCAAAATTACATTTATAATGAATATTTCTTTTTCTGATTTATCTTTAATAACTCTTTCTCACTGTGAATATGGTAGACTTAGAGATGCTCTGTGTTACAGTGATGTAAGCAATTTTACCTCACTCTGAGATGTCCCGCTTTGGGAGTTTATCTTAAAAACACTATAAAGGTTCCTCAAAGCAATTATTGAAAAATGCAAGAATTCTAAACTTGTGCAGTGTTTTGAATTTCCCACTTTTATTAAATTTATGTATTTATGTGTTTGATTTACATTCTGCCTTGCCTCTATGAGCTCAAGGCTATTTAGCTGGGTTCTCCCTTTTTTCCATCTCTATAGCAAAAACCATGTAAGATATGTGATTCTTAGCTTGGGGTCATCTAATGCAGGGCTTTTCAACCAGTGGTATGGGTACCATCTGTGGTACATTGGCAGGTGGTACGTGACCATCCTTAAAAAAGTGGTAGCGGGGGAGGGGAATGAGCTGAACCAGTGGCAGGACCGCACAAGCCTGAGTGAGAGATGGCTGGAGTTGCAGGGCTGTCAGGGCTCAGTGGAAGTGCCAGGATCAGCGCCAGGCTCCAGCTGGAGCTCGGCGCTGATCCTGGTGCTTCTGTTGAGCCCAGAAGAAGTGCTGATCAGCTGGAATGTTGCAACATCTCCAGAGTCTTGTGATTTACATTCAGATGCTTGGCAACTGATTCATATTTATTACAGTCACAGTGTCCCAGGGTCATGTGAAGTGACCAAAACCTGCTGCAACCATTTAGCAGACGAGGGAAATAAAAACCAAACACCCCCACCCCACCCCTGCTGCCAATTCTCAGCAGAAATGCTCACAACAATGAAAACCTCGGACAGGAGGAAGGGAGCCACTGGGCAGGCAGGCAGGTGTCTTTCTCGGCTGTGGCTTGGGGGGCACTTTTTTCAGTGTCATTGTAACTTTGAACAGTCACTAAGTGAACTATTGTAAGTGGAGGACTAGCTGTACTTCATCACTTTTTTCCTTTTTTTATCATCAACTTTTTGACACCTTGCTAGGTGACTGGTGGTACTCGGATATTGCCATATCCTAAAAGTGGTACAATGGGTGAAAAGGTTGAAAAGCCCTGATCTAATGAGTTTCCACAGCTGAGGGTGGATTGGATTTGAACCCAAATCTCCCCAATATTAAACTGATCCCTAATCATGGCATCCAATTGGCTGTTATTTTGAAGAATTTTTAAAGCAAGCAATATACTATGGTGCCGTAGTGAGAGGTAGCAAAGGAGCAATGACAGAGACAAGCCAGAGCTTGCGATAGTCGGGCTATAATATAGTCAGCTTGCGATAGTCAGGCTATAATATATTTAGAAGGTGGTAAAAGTAGAAAGCTGAGTGGGAGTGGGAGTTCATCTAGCCAGCAATATCATATGTATTCCAAAGAATGTTTCTGGACCTTTTACAGACCCCATAAGTATTGTATCTAGTATCTAGCCAGTGCATATATTTGGAATTTTGAAAATAAGACACTTATGCACAGTGGCTGGGCAAGAACAGGGGCGATTCCATTAACAAAATGGCTGCCAAAGAAGAACAACCACAAAACATCAATTTCCTATAAGACGTTCTGATTAGAATGTCCTTAGCATTTCCCTCTAGCCTTCCAGAATGGTCTATAGCACCCTTTGTTTACCTTTGTCTTTTTTCTTTTTTATGAGCAGCTTGCCTATACCAACTACCAGTTTTCAAAAAAATACTTATTGGGCCTGTTAAAGATTCAGCAACATTCTTTGAAATACATATGATATTGCTGGCCAGAGCTTTATGTAGCAGAAATACAACATTCTGAACATATTGTAAAAATAATATTGCATAGAAAGGTCACGCCCCTGTATCCCTTGTTAGGGAGCCCAGCCTTGTGCAGTAATTTCACATCAACAAACTTAGCAAAAAGTATTATCTGGCAAAAGAACATTTCAAATCTGATGAAAGTCCTATCAACTTTACTATCCAGACCACTCAATTTTCTAAAGGCATGGAAGCCCAAATAATAACTTTTGATACGTGGAAGGAACTGGTATTCAGGGAAACCTGTGCTTCCTGGATGATGTTAGATATAAGTGATGCAACATTGGCATGCAATATTAGCAGGCCTAGTTTGCATGTAATACCATCAGCATGCATGGGGGATGTCTGGATTTTGGTACCCTTTTTAGCATGCTGGAATAAATGTCCACAACTGGCCAATGCTGTTCCTTGCTATTAGCAGGGAAGGCTCCATGTGGCTTGGGAACAACTAAGGTTGAAAATGAGTATACTCTTTATTGTACTAAAAACCGTGTGTAAAAGTCTTGAGCAATGGTACAGTGTGGTGAACAGTATTGTATTTCATAGCCTCAGCTATTGATAGCCCTGAGAGTAGATGTTTTATTGTAACTTATTTTCATGTCAGCTGTAATAGTTCCATGATATACAAATTTAGTAAATTATAATTATTATAATAATATGTGTGTCTTGAAATATAAAAGGAGGATGTAGTAAAGGATATAATTAATAAAATGAAAAAAAGAAAAACAGTATGTTATGTGTTTGTGAAATTAAGAGAAAGTGGAAGAATGTAATAGAACTGAATTAAAATAATTAACTGAAGAATACATGTGAAGTGAAATTGTGAATTTATTATGAATGAAAGAAGTAAAATGTGTCAGAAAATATGCCTTGGTCTCATCTAGATTGTTTTGGTGTGTATAAAAGAAGAAAGTATAGCTTGGTAATAGTTTCATGTTATGATTCAATTAATGGTGATACTCAAGAAAAGCAAATTCAGTTTACTCCAAACAGAATGAATAGAAGGTGGATATAAGGAAGATTAACCTGGAAGTAGATTGAAGCTTAGTGATAAAGTTTGACTAGTGGGAAGTATTTAAAAATATGTTTCCCTTTCTAACAGTGAGCAAGCAATAAGACAGTAATGTTAATATATTTATGAATATGGTATAAGGAACACATGATGTTGAGAATGTGAACAAATATGATATTTTGTATATAGATAATGCTGAATTGTTAGCTGAGAGTCAAATGAAGATAGATTATGTAATACGATAAATTATGTATCTGAAAATTAAAAACCAAGAACATCAACATCAATAACATCAACAACATCTTTGACAGAAAGGATACAGTGAACAAAAGCAAACAGTGAAAAACTAGAGCAAATATTTTGGGGAAATGGACAGAGAAATGTTAAGAATTGGTTGAGATAAAAAAACAGGATTGGGTGGTGAGTGAGATTCTTAAAAAGAGATGATGAGAAACAATAAAATGCAGTGTATAAATAATTTTATGGATGTGATGGAAACAACGGTTTGCGGAATTAAAGATATGAAAGAGATATAGTTATTGGTAATTTGTATAAACTAGATTTAGTTAGATTCTCTTTTCATTTCTTTTATTGTTTGCCTTTCATTATTTTTATTATTAGATTTTTATTCTGCTTTTATTACTATGTAAGTAGCTCAAGATGGTAATTATAATTAATACTCCTTCTATTTGACAATAACCCTGCGATCTGGCTTTCATGACTAATGCAGGACTAGAATTCACAGTCTCCTGATTTCCAGCCCAGCATCTTAACCACTACACCAAACTGGCTCTCTATTATTGTCAGTTTTCTGTACTTAGCACAATATTGTCTACCTTCAAAGAAAATAGTGCAATTGATAAGTATGTATATTGTACATATGTGTATTAATCAGCATTTTTTAAACCATTATGGTTTGAAAACTTTTGTGATGTGTTTTATAAGATGGGTGACAATTTTTAATTTAGATAGAAATTAAGGAATGTATATTCCAGGTTATTTGGAAGATATGAGAGTAGAAAAAAGTGATTTAGCTACTGACATTAACAAGACAAATACAGAGTTACATATGGGTTGCATGCACCAAATCAGAGTTTGATCATGGTCAACCAATATGGATGCAGATGTGGTCTGATCTTGGCTTGGTATGTTGAGGATATCTGGGAAATTATTTTACATTGTGTGATACAATAAATAGCAAAAACAGTCTCTCTCTCTCTCTCTCTCTCTCTCTCTCTCTCTCTCTCTCACACACACACACACACATACACACACACACACACACATACACACAGCTTCAATTTATACCCTCGCTGCTCATTTCAGTGAGAAAGAAATAAAACATTTGCTGATAAAATGCAAATTAGAAAGAGTGGGAAAAAATAGTGGAAATAATTTTACTTCTTCAAGGGCTATGCTGGCCTTGCTCCCTTGCTCCCCAGCTAAGCCTTACAGGAGACCAGTGGTGTGTTCTGCAGGCCTGGTTCTAATAGGAGGTACCTGGAGGGGATGCTGCAACTTGGAATTTTAGCATTTTGGCAATAAAATTTATTTCCAGTGGTCTACTAGCCTTTCTCCAAACAAAACAAATCTACTTTCACACAGTTCCTATGCCATCAGCACTTTTCAGCCATCACTATGGACTAAGTCAACAAATGAAATGGCAAGAAATACAGCTCTATTTTACAGTAAAGTTTTTTTTTAATTTAGTGAATTTATTGACACTTTTCTATCACTCTATAAAAAGACTTCAACATTGCAGCCATTGGACCAAGAAGCCCTTGTGACTATATGAGCTTTGAAACCTTGATTTAGCTAAAACTCAGATCTCATTGCAGATCACAGAAATGCAGGATTATAGGTAGTTCTAAATAGTTCACAAACTTCCTCTTTCAATTGTAAGTCTCCAGAACTTGGAGTCTTAAAGGATTGGATGGTCTTGGAGCCCCTTTCAGAATCATGAAGGGTAGATGGAATATTTGAGGATTAGTTTGTGCAAATCAATCTTGACCCCTGGTGACTGCCAGGACAAGCCCTTGAATTTTTCTTGGCAAAGTTTTTCGGGAAGTAGTTTGCCATTGCTTCATTCCTAAGACTGGCCTAAGGTGACTGGCCTAAGGTGTTCCCAGCTGGCTTTGTATCTAAGGCAGGACTATAACTCACAGTCTCCTGGTTTGTAGTCTGATGCCTTAATCACTGCTGCACATCAAATTGGCTCACTTAATGCCTGAAGAAGGGCAAAAACTGATCTTATCTTTAAAAGGAGAAAAGAGGCTACTTGGCAACTGGGTAGTGTTCATTTTTATGCTTCTGTATTATAATTATTTGTATTCTTTTGTTGATTTGTCCCATATGTTCATATAAATGCACTTATTTATCCTAAAACAAGATCAAAATCCCCTTTCTGGTTAGCAACTGCAAGTTCAGACCACTCCAAATATATGCATGAAGTTAGGATGGTTGTGTTCCGAGTCATTTTTTAAATATTTTTTCACAAGCCTTCTCTTGTAATGTCACAAAGTTTCATAATATTGGCAGAGCTTGTCTTCAAGATTCAGCCCTAACCTCTCTATGAATGTTGAGAAACAGAGAAGGCAAAACTAATATTCTGCTTCTCTCCTTATTAGTCATGGGATAATATACTATTAAACCATTTATGATCCATTTCTTTTAATTTGGAGATACTTTATTAGAACTGATCAGAAACTGCTTTGGTTTTCATAGCCCTGAATAATTTTCTGCATATGTTTTCTGCAGATAGTCACTTAATTACTCTTCCCTAATATTGAATCATTTATGAAAAAAATGATCCTTGCTGCAGAATCCTCTGGAAAACTGCCTAAATTGCTGATGAAAACATGTTCTCTCTTCTTTAGCTAGTTACTAATCTAAATCTTCTTCATCTTAAATTTATTTTCTTATCCTTTGTCTACTGCTGATAAATAATTATCAAAAAAAAAAAAACCTTTGGACAAACCAGTTACAGCTGGTGCTTGCTTATATTTGGGGATTGTTGTTGTTGTTTGCATGGGTTCTCTTTCTGTATCCTGTTAAAATTTGTGAATACAGAAAAACTTACTAACTTGGTAATGATTTTCTCATACTGCAAGCATAAATAAGCACTAGTTGTGGGTGCTTTAATAAATTTTAAGTAGGATACATTGAGGAATCTCACTTTAAGGTTTTCTCTCCATCCCTTCTTGCCTAGAGTGCCTTATTTGTTGCGTTTTCTTCCTGACTTCAGTGATGGTCCTTTAACTTTCATAATACTGAATGATATGATTCACTCTACCAAACCATGGATGCAGTGATGGGATTCAGCCAGTTTGCACCAGTTCAGCAGAACTGGTAGCTAATTTTTCATTGCCCAGGCCCAGAATGGACTTCCGGAAGCAGCATCCACACACAGAACCGGTTGTTCACATATTTGAATCCCATCACTGCATGGATGGCTTTTTGCAGAAGCCACAGTTATGCTAAGCTATAAACCTTGCTTTATAAACCATAGTGTAGGCTTATTCGGCAAGCTAACCCTAACAACAACAAAACAAAAACCATGGGATTGTGCAATATGTCTGATTAAGAATGACTCCCAAACTCTGCTCTATGTTCACCACGCCTGCACTGCATCATCCTTTCTGTTCTTTGTACCAGTGAAAGCTGGTATAGGACCTCAGTAGAGTGCATGTATAAGAAGTTACTATTCCAGTACTCAGTTGAAGACTCAGATCTGACTTATGCTTATATCTGCTGGGATTTCTAAATGTCCTTCAGAGGTCCTTGGCAGAACAGTGTTTTGCCTAACATCAGGTTTTATTTGTTGTTGTTACATGTATAGCTAATTAAGCAATCTGGATGGACTGTTAAACTAATTGCAGAAGTTCCAAGATCAAAAAAATTGTAAAAAGAAATGCATCTTAATTCCTTTTGCAAGCCAGCAAACAGCTTTTCATTAGTTCATCTGAGCTGTTTATTCAAAGTATTTCTGGTAGATAGTAAAGATAAAATTCACTGAGTATCCTTATTTTATTTGGGTGTAATGTAGTAGGAAGATATTAACAGAAAACCAGAAAATTATTGGTTGATATCCATAATAATGTAGGATTCTTAAACCAAACTGCTTTTACTGCAGGGCTGTGAAGAGCAAAGTGAAAAAAGCACCACTGATGAAAAAAATGTGAGGTCTTTGCATTACAGTAAAAGAATGCTCCGACTTTATAGCTCAGAAATCTCCACTTTTCCTCTTTGAAAAAAGCAACTTCTGTACTAGAAATTCAGATACTGTCATCAGTGATCCATTCTTACGAATCAAATAGAGTATAGATTTCTCCTTCTAGTGCTGTATAATGTTTCTTTTATCCAAAACCCACATTTTTTTAAATGTGATAGTTAATACTGGGGATATAGCAAAGAACAACATACCGGTATGCTTGCTTTGACATTCAACATTGATCCACAGTTGTTAACAATCCTGTTGATGCTAGCACCAGATTCAGTAATAATAAACCAGATTAAACTGTAAGGTTTAACTCTTGAGTTATGTTGTCAACAGTAGAGTAACCAATATTTATTAAACATTCATATTGTATCCTTTCACAGAAGTATAGCATCAAAATGATTCGGTGCTCATATCTGTTTTACATCTATCAGACTGAATGTCTATGGAGATTCTCAGTCATCTAGGTCATGGTTGTCCCAAAGGTGCTTTTTTTCACAGGGCAACTGGACTTCATTTTTTCTTTGAAGAAGTTTTGCTCCTCATCCAAGCAGCTTCTTCAGCTCTGACTGGATAGTGGGGAATGGCAGGATTTATACTTTCAACAGTTCCAAGAAGGCTCAACACCCATTTGCACCACTCAGGTGACCCTGATGACACAGATAAGCCTCCAGGGGCTTCAACGATTTGCTAAAAGAATGCAAATGACCAGCTGTCTACAAGGAATATAAATCCTGCCATTCCCCATCATCCAGTCAGAGCTGAAGGAGCTTCTTGGATAAGAAGTGAAACGTCTTCAACCCCCCCCCCAAAAGTCCAGTTGCCTTGTGAAAAAAGCACCTTTGGAACACCTGTTAGACTGCATCTAAAATAATCTAAGTTGTGGGCACCATGTTGGTAAAATGGAATGTATCCAGTGGAAACAACTAACAAAAGAGGACAGGAAGGAAAAAACCATACAAGGGCCAATTAACAGGACTGATTGAAGATAGTGGATAAGTTTTGCCTGGAAAAAGGAAGGTTGTGGGTAAAAAAATAGGAGAAAAATGTTCTTTTGGAAAGTACCACACCAAGATGAAGTCAAGCAGGTTGATGCAAGCTTAGCTGATAAGGCTGTAAATATGTGCAAGATGAAAAGAGTTCTAAACAAAAAAAAAGAGGAGGTAAACCATAGAGCTCTAGCACAGACTTGATGCCTCTATTAGCAAAAGACTTTATTACAGAAATTAAATCTGCTGCAATAGCAAAGAATTTTTGCAGTGCCATTTTGCAGCAACTGAGCTGTAGAGAAATCCTCTCCCAGAAGATTTGTAATGGAATTCATTTGTGGGCTGTTTTAAGAATTATATCAAGAGCTGTATAATTATATAAAGTGCTCATGATGCTATGTGAAGAGCTTTAAGAAAAACCCAATACTGTATAGTATTCATAATCAGACTTTTCAGCATTGGAGCAAAGAGAAGGATTGTATTACGCTGGCTCTCCTGAACTTTTTTCCCCCTTAGCCTCGAACAAAACATGTATTGTCATTTATATTTGGAAGAATGAAAATTTGAAATTTGAAAGCAGAAATATGCAATTGAGGTGTAAAATTGCACACATTTTCAAAAGTCCAGTGGGACAAATTGGCGGTTATCTCAGGCATCCTTCTGTTATACAATATCGAAGATGGCTTTTTTATTTTATGGCACACATCTCCATTACATTTCTGTTTTATCACTGAAAAACTTTAAATGCAGCTAAGGCAGACATAAAAATGTCTGTTAGTTGTCTTGTACACTCTTGCAGCATTATTAAAGGCATTCTAATCTTCTGACAGAATTGGAACACTTTTTTTTGATAGTTAGAAACTTAGGGAGGCTCTTGCTGCTTTTAAAATGATTTCAACCACTCTGATCTTATAATTCTGGTATGTTCAAATTGCCTAACCTCCTGGAGACTTGCTCTGATTGAATGGGCATGGTCTCTTTCCTCCCAAGGGGTGAGTTTTGCAGCTGGGTTTGGCTGAGCTGTAGAAAGGAATGGAAGCATATGAGACATGCAGAAAAATCTTTAAGAAAAGTGAACATTTTAATACTGAAACTTTGTAGATTGCTTCAGTTAATTGGCCAGATGGGTGTAGGAAACAATTTGTATAACTTGCAGACAGTTTCCATTCTTGACTAACCATGGGAGAGGGCAATCAGTGGAAAACCACATGTAGGTTCACGCAAAATCATATGCATATATCACTTGTATTTGTTTGATTGCAATTGCTTGAATACATGAATTTATGCATATCTATGACACTATTTATTTTTGAAGTAGGCAGCGTTACACAAAGCACGGGATAAAAAAATAATGAGCAAGAGAAATTAAAGACAGAAAATAAAAATAATTTTAAGTCAACCTTACTTATATTAACACCACTCACTGTTTCTCTTTTATTTTTGCAAACTTTTGCTTTTGAGACATCTGTACCCTGATTCATATCTTGCTTGAATATAGAAGGAGAAATAGTTTCATCTGTGACATCCTTCTCATTTAGTGCAATGTATATTCGCTACACATAGTTTACATGTTCTAAAGAAACCATAATGCGAAAAAGCACCAAACTGAAAAGCACAGTTTTTTTTCTGAATTACATCCTTTCAACAATGTATTTTGTTTTAACATCTTATAGGAAGAGCCAGTTAGCAAATCTAAAATCTGCGCCAATGTTTTTTGTGGAGCTGGCCGGGAATGTGCTGTGACAGAAAAGAGTGAGCCAACCTGCCTGTGCATTGAGGTATGACATAGACTATCACTTTAACAGCAAAAATCCTTTTATAGCGTAAACATTTCTGTCAGTAAGGTGTTTTTTTTTTTTTTTGCTTGTGGCAGTTGTAAGTCATATAGTCCTGCAAACTCTTCTCAGCCATCAGTAGACATATACAGATAAACTAGATTTACACACCATTCAAAAGAGACACAGCAAGCTATTGTATATAAACAGGGATCAAACCCCATACACATTTGTACTAATGATGTCACATATTTGTGTAACAAAACATCTACAAGCAAACAACTAAACTCAGAGACTACCAACAGTCTTCTGACTTTGTCTAAACCAGGGGTTCTCAACCTTGGCAACTTTAAGACTTGTGGATTTCAACTCCCAGAATTCCTCAGCCAGCTTTACTGGCTGAGGAATTCTGGGAGTTGAAGTCCACAAGTCTTAAAGTTGCCAAGGTTGAGAACCCCCTGGTCTAAACCTTTATGTCAGTGTTATCAGTAGTCACTGTTACTATGACAGCAATAGACTCGGAGACCTGGTATTTTCTATTGGTCTGGACTTTGACTCCCATCAACCTTAATCAGCCTGAAGAATTGTATGATTCAAAGTTAGATCCTTGCCTTAAAATGCTTAGGCAGACTTTAAAGCAGGATTAGGACCCTATGGCTCTTCAAATTTGCTGAACTATAATTTCCAGTAACAAATCTTTTTAAGTCTGAATTGTGGGGGTAAATTATCCAAGACCCTTCTTTTCCATGGATAGAGACTTCCTATAAAACCATCAAGTACAGCAGAAATTATGTATAATATTCTTAATTGGGTCAAAGAATTCCTGCCAAAAAGTAAGGGGATGTAGTTAAAGTAATTTTCATGCTCAAATATGGTTTTCATTAACATCTAGAGTGTGGCATGGAACAATCTTACTGTTCCCATACATATAGCAAGTTGAAAGGCTACACTCTATATGCTATATTTATATACTTGTCTTGATTAAAATTGTTTCAGGAATAAATAATTTCTATTATAAATTCATGTAATTAGTTACTGAAAAGCAACTCAGCTTAACTAAAAAAATATTATTTTACTAGCAGAATTTAGTTTAACTGGAAACATGCCATTGCACAATAAAAGAAACAGATGCATTGAAGTAGATCCAGTGATTGTTCTCAGGCATTTGTTTTGAGGGAATTTTAAGTCAAGTTATGTGTGCAAACCTTCAGATTTCTGTAGCAAATAAAAATATGCAATCAATTGGTTGCAATCTAACATGTTAACTTCTAGACAGCGTCTGGCTCTACAGGAGGTTCAAAAGCATTCTGAAGAACAAAGTTGACAGGAGACCAATATTCCCATTCTAGCAATCCTGTGATAGAGGAGAATGATTCTATCTTGTCATATTAACATTTTTCAATGTTATTAAATCAATAATAAATTATGAATAAATTCAGTCAGAACAATGCAGGATAAGATATTGCCAGGGACTGCTCTTGTCTAATAATGGATTAAAAGGGAACCTTGAGTGAGGGTAAATCAGGGAAGGATATATGTTTATATACATATAAGAATTTACGTTCAAGCTCATGTATGCCAAGGAATAGTTTGGGGAGCAGGTCTGAAAAGCAGCCCATGTCCCAGGACCCAGTTTTTGCTTCAGTAAGCATTTGAATTGCATCTCTGCTATTAGAGTTCTTGCTGGGTAGTTTGTTTTTAGTGGCACCTTCACAGCCTTCCTTCTGTCCCAAGTCCTCAATCTTCTAGTCAACAGTCCCCAGTTCCCCCATCTGCACTCCCCTGACGAACACATCCAAAAATTTTCTTTATTTATTTATATCCCACCTTTATTATTTTTTACAAATAATTCAAGGCAGGAAATATATTTACATTTCTTTTCCCATTTGTGGTGTTTGTAAATTTTTTTAAAGAGAAATGGATGCCTGAAGCCTTGCATTAATTTTGCTTATTCTTCTGTTAGTGCCATTACATTCAATAATTTACTTCTATAACATACAGCATCATTTGCAATCAGAAGATAATTTTCATCATAATAATAAAGGCTAAGCCTCCAGAAACACACACACACAATTTCCTTGAACATTATGCAAAAGAGTATAACCAAAATAAATTCTAAAGGGAGGCCTGAGATTTTGTTGCTTTGCAGGAATTTCAGAAAGCAGAAAAGTTGCTATTATAGTAGCTCTCGGGAATTGATGATTAGAATAGAGAGACCCCTAACTCTGTCTTATTAAAGTTTTTTTTTGTCCTTCACCCTTGAAGCTGGTAGAGATTTCACAATAGTTATGAAGAGAATTAAAGAATCACAGGAGTAAAGCCTATTATAGTTATAATTAAATATAAATATATAATATTTACATAACTATTACAATAGCATCATTGGTATTAGATGAATTGTCTTTGCTGGCCATTTGTTATTCAGCAATTCGTGAAGGGCCAAAGAGTTCTCTGCCCTTTTCCTCTAAAATTGTGAGGCAATGCAGTATCCTCCTTCAAACACAAAAAATGTTCCATAAGACCCTTCAGTTTTAACAGCATGTGAGATCATCTTTTGGTTAACTATATTTTTTAATAAACCACAAATGGATTTATACAAATCATTGCCTATGTTCATATGACACACCCAGGGTTAACTTTACTCTAGTTTATTTAATTATCCCAGTTCTTTAATTCACATGACACACTGATAGGATGGATTGAGGTTGGAAAGCACTTTAAGCTAAAATGTGGTTAATTGGTTTATAGGTAGGTATACCACATAATCATTACCATTAAATCATGATTCCATTTACCATGATTTCTAAACCACAATGGGCAATTTCATACAAGAATAGTTAATCCAAGGAAAGCATTTGAATCCAGGCAAAATCAATTTTATAATACCTTCATGACCTGTCTGTACCATTTATAATCTAGCCAGTTCACATCATTCAAGATAATGAAATTACCAAATTAGAATCTAATGCTAAAAAAGTAGATTGATCAAGTTATTCTGCAAAGATTCAATTTTCAAAATCAAACTCAGGCCTTCCTTCATGAGTTCCTTGATTCCCCCTTTTCCGCCATTTTCTTTTATAGAAGTGTAAAACCCACAAGAGGCCAGTATGTGGCAGCAATGGCAAGACATACCTGAACCACTGTGAGCTGCACCGTGATGCTTGCCTCACTGGTTCCAAGATCCAGGTGGACTACGATGGCCATTGTAAAGGTAAGCACCTGGGTGCACCTTGGGCTCCATTAAAGTGAAAATATGTGTATAATAATGTATAATAATAATAATATGAATTATTCTTAGTAAGAAGTAGAGTATGAAGGAAGAAAAATGTAAATAAGAAACAACGGGGCAATAAGGACAAATATTCTAAAGAAGAATAAGGGGGAGAAATGTAAAGAAGATTACCATTACGTAATCGCTGTTAAAAAAATGAGAGGAGTATATACTGTGTATGTATGTGTGTTATGTTTTGTTTTGTCTTGTTGGTTTAAAAATAAAAAATATATAAAAAAAAGTGAACTGAATTCTATGAGGCCTGAACAACAAGTCTTAAACCTTATCAGGCAATTAAAATTAAAGTTACCAATCAGTTTTGAAATTCTGCTGATGAAGATTTGGGGGGGGGGAGAGGTTGGACACAGCAAAGCAAGCCATAATATGGGATTTCAGATTTGAAGACTCAGCCTGCAAGGACTGAGCAAGATCCTGAACAAGAATGTGAATAAAACAAGTTGATGAAACTTTGGGTACAGGGTGTTCTGGGTTCAACTTGGACCATCTAAGCTATTTCAGTGTTTACAGTTTTGTTAAAGTGCATTTACTATTGTAAAATTTTATTTCTATGGGACTAAATGCATTTTTGAAAATATCTCATCATGCAAGGATATATTCTATTTAAGGCAAAGACGTTTAAATTGATTATTGTGATAGCCAATATAAAAGGTTTTTCATTTACTGTTGATGTCCTATATTACACAGACAATAAAAAGGTTTTTTAATGTAAAAAAAAATCCACAAAACCAAAAAAAAGTAGACGATATTTAAAACTCAAACACAAAGGAATGGGAAGTAATACTGCTCTTGCCACCTCAGTAAATTTAGCACTGAGTAATGGAAACATTATGAAATTTTAAAAGTTTTGCTTTGTAAATATAAATATTAAAAAAGAAAAAGTGAACAATTTTCAAGGATAGAAGGATAGAAAAAAGAAATGAAAATAAGACATTAGTCTATAAGAAATTTAAACCTTTAATATATTGTTAAACCTTGACCATACAGAGTAATCAACCTTTTCATTAGATTTATGAAGAACCAGTTCATGAATACAAGGTGAAATATTATAAATCCAGAATGGTTCTGTCTTTCCAGTGTTCAGTAATAATCTTTCTTGCGGCCTCAAACAGAAATATAATAGAAATGAAACATAAATATTATATGTTTGGAGATTAGGATGCAAATTATTACTAGCTTTTATTTTGAATAATTTGTTTCGCAGTGTGACCTCTAGTAGATCTGTGCATTTTGTCACCTTGATCAAGCAGCTTTTATTCTGAAGAAAAACTAGCCCTTTTGTGATTCGGTCACCCAGTTAGCTCATTTTGAGCTGGAGCCTTCTCAACACCATCTTTTGAAAAGAATCAGCCACATCTTCTTGGCTTGGGCAAAGAGTAGTAGACATTGACAACATTTTATTCATTCCTCCACTTAATTGAATCCACATGCTTTCTACAATATTTCCTGGTTCATTCAACTGGAATTCTAAGCAGGAATGAATACTTTTACAGTAATGTACAGTGTAATTCCTCCCCCCTTTCTGTTACTGTTTGTTTTGAACAGATGACATTGTTTAATGGCTATATTCAAATTATTGTAGTCATATCATCTGATCTCTGTTAAACTTATTTCCCTTTTGTACCAAGAGCTCACTCATTTATTTCTCATAGTAGATTTTAGTACATATGCAGGAAAATCTTTGCAATTTTATAAGCCAATGCTCTTTCTCATTTTTAATTAGCTAGTTTAAGTAGCCATTACAGAAAAAATCCAGCTTCTTTCTACCATGGTGTTCTGGTTAGAAAGCCCTCTGAATTGAGAATACATCTAGTTTTTAAAAACATATTTTTACCAACACAAAAAGAGAAACATTGGAGGGGAAAAAAAGAAGCACACAAAAGCATATCTGCCTGACTAATCTGATCTTGCAGGCTTGGTGTGCTCTGGGCTTCTTACCAATTAAACACTGTCATCTCTCAGAATGCCTGTAGCAGCACCTACCCTCTAGAACAGGGGTAGGCAACCCAAAACACTCCAAGAGCCACTTGGACCCATTTCCCACCAAAAACAAAACACCGGGAGCCGCAAAATCCTTTTGATATCTAAAATGAAGATAACACTGCATATATCCTTTTTTACCTTTATTATAGGTGTGTGTGTGTGTTTGTGTGTGTGTATATATGTGTGTGTGTGTGTATGTATGTATACACACACACACACACACACATATATACACATACATACAAATACACATACAGGTAAAAAAAGGATATATGCACTGTTATCTTCATTTTAGATGTCAAAAGGGTCTCTCTCTCTCTCTCTCTCTCTCTCTCTGTCTCTGTCTCTCTCTCCCTCCCTCTCTATCTGCCCTTGGTCTGCCTGCCACTCCTCTTCCCCCACTCTCTTTCTTTCTCTCTCTCTCTTTCCTCTCTCTCTCTCTCTCTCTCCCTCCCTCTCTCTCTTTCTGTCTCTCTCTCCTATCTGCTGCTCACCTGGCAAGTTTCAAGCTGTTGTCCAACAACCTCCGGGGTAGGCAACCTCGTCTCTTTTATGACTCATGGACTTCAACTCCCAGAATTCCTGAGTCAGCCTAGCTGGGCTAGCTAGCTCTCTCCTGCCCTTCCTGCTTCCTGCTTCCTGCAGAGACGCAGCAAAGGGAGGAGCTCCGTCCAGAAAGCTTTTCAGCTCCACGGAGAACACTGTGAGTGCAATCTTTTACACACACACACACAGAGAGAGAGGGGGGGGAGGGCAGGGAAGCGCAGTTGCCTCTCTCTGTCTCTGTCTCTCTCTGCAAAGGCAGAGGAGGCTGGGAGCCACCGGGGAAGGCTCAAAGAGTCGCATGCGGCTCCGGAGCCGCAGGTTGCCGACCTGTGCTCTAGAATGAGGCTCCCCTCCAAGATCTGGGTGGTCCCCACTCTGTTGCCGTATAAGAAAGCCGTGAAGGAAATTAAATATCAAAAAATGCTGTATCAGTAGTATCAAATTCTTAATAATTCTCTATGCATGACTTGGTCAAACGTAAATGAGCACTTCATATTAGTAGGTTATTTATGCCATGGTTCTAGGGACTGAAGAAAACTCTATAACAGTGTCACTCAACCTTGGCAGCTTGAAGATGTATGGATTTCAACTTTAAAAATTCTGGGGGTTGAAGTCCATATATCTTCAAGTTGCCAAGGTTGAGAAACATTGATCTACAGGTTTTGCAAAGGGGAGGATTCCTGCCTTTACCCCAAAATTCCATCAATAAATGATAGTGATCAAAGACTGTGAGGGAGAGAAGCAGCTTGAAAGTCTATTTAGACGTTTGCTGCCTTCCTGGAGCTCATATTCTGGATGTAATGGAAAGGCTTCCAAGAGTCTTTAAGGCAACAGACAAGTAATTCATTTCTACCTATCCACAGTAAAAGAAAATGGTACGTGTATTTATTAAATTTCTATATTGGCCGTCTCACTTAGATGACTCTATCTGATATCATCAGATAAAGCTTTTGAAAATACTGCAACACTTCACCAGTATGAAGCACTGGATAAGAAGGCGAAGAGACACAAGTGGTGATTTTTTAACTTTTCTTATTAAAAGGCATGGCTCAGGAAAAGAGAGACTATTGAAAGTATGTAGGGTGGACTGTATTACCGTTAGACATACCTGGCTGAACAATGATACCAGTTATTGTACATTGATGTCTCAGTGTCAAGCTAGAGTCAAGTGATCCAACAAAGGTAGCTCTATATTGAGGCCTCTGCTATTCAGAAAACAAACTGGGTAACAGTTAGAAAATATGATTACACCTTCTCATTTAGCTACTGCTAAGTTGGAAACAAAATAGCCTTAAATGAAGAATGGAGAGAGAGAAAGAGAATTCAGATAAAGTTTTCTCATATGCTATGCTAGCATTAGTCTTATTACCATGTTGTTATCAGGTGCATGAAATTGGATTGTAAGTGTACGTGTTGTTAGGACAATGATTTTTAATATTTTTATTAATATTTTTACCATCATATTTGCAAATGGTTGCTAAATAAGGTAGCTGCTAAACAAGGCACCTGGAAGGAAAAAAATGGCAAAGAATACTTGGAAGTGTTATTTTTAGCTTGGAGAAGAAAAGTTTGCAGAGACATAATAGTTCTCCTCAAGTATTTGGGAGGCTATATAAGGTTCTGCCCCAGCTATCTTCTCAGGAAAGCATGACTATTATTTCAAAAGGAACTTTTACTGAAAGTGATTGCAGAGGAGCCAGGCAGAATCTGAAGTTCCCGCATGAATTGTTATGCTAATTTCCTATTGTTCAAACCCCACCCCAACGTCCCAGTCCATCATGAGCCAATCCGCTGGCATGAAGGGGTTATGAGAATTCCGAGATGAGAAGGTAATAACAAGTCGTCCTCCTGGCACCGTGACCTTGGTAACAGGCTGAAACTGACCGGAAAGGAATCCATCCAGATGGCCCTGATAGCCCATCCCCCCCTCTATTTCCCATACAGATACATCAAAGCAAAAGTTACAAATTCTTAAATTCCCAAGTAACAATCCCCCTCCCATCGGAATGGGACCTGACTGGCTATTGTTTAGAGGGGGGGCAGAATTACAAGTAATCCTCGATTTATGACCACAATTGAGCCCAAAATTTCTGCTGCTAAGTGAGACAGTTGTTAAGTGAATTTGCCCCATTTTACGACCTTTCTTGCCACAATTATTAAGTGAATCACTGCAGCTATTAAGTTAGTAACATGGTTGTTAAGCAAATCTGGCTTCCCCATTAATTTTTGCTTCTCAAATCACAAAAGGTGAGCACGTGACCCAGGGACATTGCCACCGTCATAAATATGAGTCAGTTGTCAAGCATCTAAATTTTAATCAAATGACCATATCTTTTCCTATTAATAGAGAAGAAGTCTGAGAACTTAGCTGCAAGTCCAGGTAAATATGTTTTTATGATGTATTTTATTTTTTATTATTTTATTATGCATTTTGATTATTAAATTTGTTCAGTTTGTATGAGAGAGAAAAAAATCCAGTATATTTACACAGTAATAGGGTTTGGAAACATGGACCTGATATTTGGAGAAGTGTTTTGGAGAGCAGATTGTCTGTTCCTAGATGACCTCAGACTATCTTCCTAAAACATGTACCATATTCTGATTATCATATTCTACCACTCTGCTCTTCATTAAACATTTAACATTTTATAAAGTTTAAAAATGGAATGTGGTGTATATTTTTTTTAAAAGTTGCTTATTTGAAGATATGTTTGTATTATAAGCTTATCCACGTAAACTTTTAAGAATGGTCTTCTGAACCCAATTTTCTGGATTGATATGCCACAGAAAAGCAATAGGCTGATTTTACACAATGCCGCAATCTGAAATGTGATGGCTCACCTACAGTCAAGTGTGTCATGTGAATTTTTAGCCAGGGAATACAGTTTTAAGCTCAAGCAGAGGATTGAGGAGTAAGGGAGTTTGGGTTTCATTTGCTCCAAACTATTTATTTAATATAGATATAAGAAATGGAGGGATTGAATGGCTTGTTATGATTAGGGATTGTGGCCTAAATTTTAATTAATTGGCAGGCAACCATTCTAAAGACAGTGGCAGTAGTTGTAATTATGGCAGTAATAAACTCTATTAATATTTTATTTCTCTGAGGCAAGGACATCTTCAGCAACTGGTTCCAAAATAGGGGGCATGGCTGGGTGACTGAATCAGCACCCCTTTTAATGAGCATGCAATATATGTGGCACATTAAAAAGAGGTGGGGCTTTGATCACCCAATTACTTCCATTTTGAAGCCAGGGACTCTCAGTGTGGATACCCACCCTCCAAGGGGAGGGATGATGAGCAGTGACAGTTTATGTTCACTAAAGCAGTTGAGCTAGAGGGAAGCCCACCAATGACTGCAGCCATAAGAAACAGAACCAGGATTAGCAACAGGGTGATGATCCTAAGGAGCCATGGTTCTCTTTAAGCCCCTCCCCCTGGTCATTCAAGAGGAGTCTGTCGCTGTATCTTTCCCTCCCATCCCTTGCCTTTTTTTTTACATACAGACTCCAAAATAGACAGACAGATAGACATACATTGTATATAAATAAAAATGATCCTACATTTAAAAAAAAATCCCCCACCCCCAAAATTCAGAAGAATGGCAACAGCTTTTCCAACTAATACATTTCAAAGGCACAAACTGTTTAATACCTAAACATTTTTTAAATTTTAAGAAATAAAATTTGTTAGGAAATTAGATTTTTAGATTAGATTTTTCTGACATTTTACCACCATAGACTAAGATGGTTCTTCTCTTACAAAGCCCCTCAAAAGAAGAACACATAGGAAGAAAAAAAGATATAAGCAGAGAATCCAAATATGTAGTAGTTCTTTAGCCATTGCCCTAATGAGTCTATGACCAAATCATCTATTGTCAGTCCTCCCAGGTGAACCAGACAGGAAACATAACTAGATGAGCTAATCCTACTTTATTGTAAAGCTACATTATCAGAACCTTACAAATCTGAAAGTATAAACTTACCGCCACCACTTTTAAGTGCTTGATCCATTAGTATGGGTCCTCCATTCTTAAGAGTTATCCCTTCCTCATATTCATAATCTTGATTTCTAAAACAGGACTATTGAATATCCCTGAAGACAAGGGGAAAAAAATCTTCTTTCTCTTCTCCCCTTCTCTAATTCTTTCAACTATTTTTTCCATTCTAATAAGATTCAGTCATATCACTGAAGCACATTGAACTGAATATGAATGCAGTCATATCACTGAAGCACATTGAGAAGTCTAAATGTGTTAGTTCAGCTGAATCACTAGGATAGGGTGTAGTATTTTAATAATCTTATCTCTGCATATAGATTAATATTCATATTAGCACAGTTTGCTACAATATCTTCCAAGGAATTCACTTGTCTATTAAAACAAAGTAATTGAAAATCATAAGGGACTCAGGAAAGCATTGAATCCATCTCCCTGTCTAAGGCAATGGAAGGCTTTTTCCCCTGAAAGTAGTTTCTTTCAGATGTGTCATACACCTAAAGAATAAAGCAAATAAATATATTCCAATCCATTTTCTTCTAAAAATTAAAATAGAAATTCTCAACTTTGCTCCATTATGACCCCTTTGGGAAAAAAAAGGTTATTTGGGGGGTGGGGATCAGAGCTAGGCAAGAAGTATAATTGGTCACTTTTAATAATTTCATTTTTAATCTGCACGGACAAAGCAGTTTCCAAAGCCCCAAGTGAGTTTTTACAGCACTTAAATTTTGCCTATACAAGCCTGATCAGATTTTCGCAACTTCCCCCTCTAAGTTGCTCATAAACCCCTAGAGGGTCACAGTGTTTGGAAACACACAGTTTATAATAAAAATGTTCTCAATAACCTCTTTTTTTTTAAAAAAAAAAAACATTTTCCCCTTCTCTGTTATTTTTTTTGCTTCACATTTTTGGTCCTACCTCCCCACCCTTCAATAGTGGTCTGCTATCAGACTGACCGTGATGAACTTCGGCGTCGTGTCATCCAGTGGCTTGAAGCTGAAATCGTTCCTGATGGGTGGTTCTCCAAGGGCAGCAACTACACAGAAATCTTGGAAAAGTACTTCAAGGTAGTTGATGTACTGCATCTTAATGTACTAGCTTAAGGGGTCATGAATAATTGTTTTGACTGTTTTAAAGTGCTTTGTATTGTTTTAATTGTTTTTATATTTTGAAATTATTAAGCCACCCAAAAACATTGATCGAGATGGGCAGCTACAGAAATTGAATGAACAAATGAATAAATGAATGAAAATAGATACTAAGGGATAATCGATTTTCCTTTTTTGAGAGTACAGATAATCCTTGAGTTACAAATGTAATGGAACTTGCCAATTACATTCATAACCTGAGGATTTGTTGGAGTGAATCACATTAAATGAACATGAAAACTCCCTACCTTCGCTCATGCATTTGCTAATCGAATGTGCGGGTCATTAATAATAATAATAATAATAATGGTAAAGTTGGAAGGGACCTTGGAGGTCATCTAGTCCAACCCCCTGCTCGGGCAGGAAACCCTACACCATTTCGGACAAATGGCTGTCCAGTCTCTTCTTAAAAACTTCCAGTGTTGGAGCATTTGCTGCTTCTGGAGGCAAGCTGTTCCACTGATTAATTGTTCTCACTGTCAGGAAGTTTCTCCTTAGTTCTAGGTTGCTTCTCTCCTTGATTAGTTTCCACCCGTTGCTTCTTGTCCTGCCTTCAGGTGCTTTGGAAAATAGCTTAATTCTCTCTTCTTTATGGCACCCCTGAGATATTGGAATACTGCTATCATGTCCCCTCTTGTCCTTCTCTTCGTTAAACTAGACATACCCAATTCTAGCAACCGTTCCTTATATGTTTTAGCCTCCAGTCCCCTAATCATCTTTGTTGCTCTTCTCTGTACTCTTTCTAGAGTCTCAACATCTTTTTTACATCGTGGTGACCAAAGCTGGATGCAGTATTCCAAGTGTGGCTTTACCAAGGCATTAAAGTGTGGTATTAATACTTCACGTGATCCTGATTCTATCCCTCTGTTAGTGCAGCCTAGCACTGTGTTGGCCTTTTTGGCAGCTGCAGCACACTGCTGGCTCATATTTAAGTGATTGTCTACTAGGACTCCGAGGTCCCTCTCACAGTTACTACTATTGAGCATGGTGCCACCTATGCTGTACTTTTGCATTTGGTTTTTCTTGCCTAAATGTAGAACCTTGCTTTTTTCACCATTGAATTTCATTTTGTTAGTTAGTGCCCAGTGTTCAAGTCAGGTATTTCGGGGTGGGGAACAGCAGGGGGCCTAGTGCTTCCGACCACCCAAGACCTCTCCCAACCCACTGAGATATCTCATGCTTCGCCCCCCCACCCCCAATCCTGCCTGAACTGGTCCACTTACCTTTGGAAGATCTCAATGAGTTGTCTCTCTAGCCTCTCTGCTACAGTTTCACCTTGAGCAAAGGCTTGCCGAAGCCTAGAGGGAGATTGTGTCCCTCTAGGCTCTGATTGTCTTTGCAAAAAGTCCTTGCTGCTGAAAACCGAGCCATGCCAAAAATGGAGCCTGGGAGAGATGCAGCAATGGCTCCGTTTTTGGTGGCAAGGGCTTTTTGCAAAAATGACCGGAGCCCATAGGGACGCAATCTCTAGCCCCTGCAGTCTTTGGCAAGGAAATGGCAAATGGAGGAAAGGCCTGAAGAACCGAAGCCTTCCCTCCATTTGCAAAGCCTTTTGTCGCAGATTTTGTCCAGGCATCAATTCGCAGAGAACAGAGACCTAAAGTAGTACGAGATCACATGAGATCAGTAGCGCGAGATCTCATGCTACTGATCTCGTGTGATCTTGCGATACTTTAGGCCTCTGTTCTCTGCGAATGCACTGAAGGCCTGAAGCAATGAAGCAAGCAAAGAAAGCGAAGACTCGCTAGATCTTCGCAAAGTGTGTGTGTGTGTGTGTGTGTGTGTGAAATAGGAAATAGGCAGGGTGAATGTTGCAGTGCTTCTGCAGTCGTTCGTAAGGGTGAACGACTGCTGTTGTGGTGCAACATTCGTAACTTCAGGAATATTGTAAGTACTTGGGGGATTATGTTGTAACATTGAACGGTTGCTAAGTGAAATGTCGTAACTCGAGGATTACCTGTATCAAAACTAATGCTAAATTTCTGAGAAAGGAAGCTTAATAAGCTTGGTCTGAATTTCAGTAAAACATTGTTTGTAAGCTACCCAGAGTCCCCTCCAGACGAGATGAGCAGCACATACATCCAATCAACAATAAATAAATAGCTAATATTGGAAATAAAAAACTTATTTATTTATTTTATTTTATTTTTAAAATTTATAAACCGCCCCACTCCCAGAGGACTCTGGGCGGCTAACAATAAAAACACCATAAAACATAACAAAACAAACAGTACAATAACAGTCATCCAGGGGTCAGATTTTATAAACCCCAGGCCTGCCGGAAAAGCCAGGTCTTAAGCAGCTTACGGAAAACCAACAGGGTGGGAGCAGTCCTAATCTCCGGGGGGAGCTGGTTCCAAGATGTGGGCGCCATCACAGAGAAAGCCCTCCTCCGCGGCCCCACCAAATGGCACTGCTTGGCCGATGGGACCTGAAGGAGGCCCAGCCTGTGGGATCTAACCGGACGAAGGGAACTATGAGGTAGTAGGCGGTCTCGCAAATAGCCTGGCCCTGAGCCATATAGGGCTTTAAAGGTAATAACCAACACCTTGAATTGGACCCGGAGACCAATAGGCAACCAGTGCTACTCACGGAGGATAGGTGTAACGTGGGTGTATCGAGGAGCACCCACTATCACTCGCGCGGCTGCATTCTGGACCAACTGTAGTCTCCGAATACTTTTCAAGGGTAGCCCCATGTAGAGCGCGTTGCAGTAGTCCAGACGTGAGGTGACAAGAGCGTGAGTGACTGTAAGGAGAGCCTCCCGGTCCAGGTAGGGTCGCAACTGGTGCAACAGGCGAACTTGTGCGAAGGTCCTCCCAGCCACAGCCGTCAATTGATGTTCAAAATTCAGCTGTGGATCAAGGAGGACACCCAAGTTGCGAACCCGCTCCGAAGGGGGTATATTTTCCCCCGCAAGAGTCAACACTGGACAGTCGACATGATCCTTGGGAGGCAACATCCAAAGCCACTCGGTCTTGTCAGGATTGAGCCTGAGTCTGTTAACCCCCATCCAGACCCTCATGGCTTCGAGGCAACGGCCCATCACATCGGCCGCTTCACTGAGAGAGCTCGGGAAGGAGATATATAGCTGGGTATCATCAGCATACTGATGAAACCTCACCCCGTGCTGTCTGAAGATCTCACCCAGCGGCTTCATATAAATGTTAAATAGGAGGGGGAAGAGGACCGACCCCTGCGGCACACCGCATTCAAGGGGCCTCAGGGTTGACCTCTGCCCTCCCACCAATACCGATTGCGACCGGCCAGAGAGTTAGGAGGAGAACCACCGTAAAACGGTGCCTCCCACTCCCACCCCTTCAAGTCGTCGCAAAAGGATACCATGATCGATGGTATCAAAAGCCGCTGAAAGGTCATGTAGCACCAAGAAAGAGGAATAACCCCTGTCTTGGGCCCGCCAGAGATCATCCATCAGTGCGACCAAAGCGGTTTCTGTGTTGAAGCCGGGCCTGAAGCCAGATTGAAAAGGGTCTAGATAATCCGCTTCATCCAGAGACCGTCGGAGCTGGAGCGCCACCACTCTCTCTACAACCTTCCCCAAAAAGGGGAGATTGGAGACTGGACGGAAGTTATTTAAGTCAGCCAGGTCCAGGGTAGGCTTCTTGAGAAGGGGCCTCACAACCGCCTCCTTCAAGGATTGCGGGAAAGACCCGTCCCTCAACGAAGCATTGATCAGCACCTGGAGCCAGCCTCGTGTCACCTCCTTGGCAGCCGAGACCAACCAGGAAGGACACAGGTCCAATAAACAAGTGGAGGCGCTCATTGCTCCCACCGCTCTGTCAACATCCTCAGCAGTCACAGACTCAAATTCATCCCATAAAACTGGGCTAAGACCTGCCCCAGTCATCTCAGAAGGCCCTGCCCAATCGGAGTCTAGGTCTGTCCGAATCCGAGCAATTTTGTCTGATAGGAACTGCACAAATTCCTCTGCTCTATCCTGTAAGGGCTCCCCAGCTTCCCGAACGTTAAGTAGGGAACGGGTCACCCTAAACAGGGCGGCGGGGCGAGATTCTGCAGATGCAATAAGTGTGGAAAAATGCGAACATTTTGCCGCTCGTATCGCCACTAAATAAGTCCTAATATAGGCTCTTAAAAGTGTCCGGTCGGATTCGGAGTTACTAGCCCTTCAGCGTCGCTCTAGACGTCTCTTCTGACGGTTCATCTCCCGTAGCTCCTCAGTAAACCAAGGTGCCCTCCGGGATCCACAATCACGGAGAGGTCGCAAAGGCGCGATCCGGTCTAACGCCCCTGATGCCACCTTATTCCAAGCAGCGACCAAGGACTCAGCCGGTTTGTGGAGGAGGGAATCAGGAAAACCCCCAAGCACTATTTGGAACCCCTCCGGGTCCATTAAATGCCTGGGGCAGAACCACCTAATTGGTTCCGCCTCCCTGCGGTGGGGGAGTAGGACCGAGAAATCTAACCTCAACAGGAAGTGATCCGACCATGACAAGGGAGAAGTAACTATACCCCTTAAATCGAAATCACCTCTCCACTGTCCCGAGAGGAATACCAAGTCGAGCGTGTGTCTTCCCCTATGGGTCGGACCCTGAATTATCTGGGTCAGGTCCATGGTTGTCATGGAAGCCATGAACTCCTGAGCCACACCAAAGGATTTGCCGAGTGATGGCAGATTGAAATCCCCCAGCACCATAAGCCTGGGGAATTCCACCGCCAACCCAGCTACCGCCTCCAGCAGCTCAGGCAGGGCTGTTGTCACATAGCTGGGAGGCAAGTATGTCAACAACAAGCCCGACTGAACCCTTGAATCCAACCTCAAGAGAAGGGACTCACACCCAACAACCTCTGGGGCAGGGATCCTGCGAGGTCTCAAGGATTCTCGGACAAGAATCGCCACTTCCCCACCCCTTCCCTAGAGTCACGGTTGGTGCATTATCTGAAACCCGTCTGGGCACATCTCTGAGAGAGGAACACCTCCCTCTTGGCCCAGCCAGGTCTCAGTAATACAAGCCAGGTCGGCCTCCTCATCTAGTATCAAGTCCCGGATGAGGGGGGCTTTATTAATAACCGACCTGGCATTAAGAAGCAGCAACCTGAGGCCAGGGTCCTGAACACCCCCCTCTCCAGGTATTGGAGAAGAGTCCAAGGGGTCGGAACAAGTAATCGCTTTAATGCAGCGAGTCCTTGTTCCCCGAAGATGGCCCACCCCTTGGCTCCCACCATATCTACCTCTCCCTACGATAACCAGGATGTTCTGGCCCACCTCCACCCCCGAAGACTCCCCACCCACCCCGCAGGTCTCCCTCCCACCATCCCCCCCCTCCTGGCAGTCCACATCTCACATTCAAATCGAGCCGGGAAGTACATCTGGCCCCCCCTCCACTTCTGTTTACACACTCAGCAGAGGGGGCACCAGTTCTCGTTTCCAGCTCCATCACTCACACCCATACACACCCTAATACAATAAAACTAAAAAGAAAATTAAAAACAATCAATCATACAGTCAACATACACTGGCTGAGAGATTCTGGGAATCGAAGTCCAAAAGTCACAAAGGGCCAGCCCCCCCCCCCGGCAGCGGCGGCGGCAACGACAACGGGATGGCACCAGCCAGGCCCCTCGTGGTGCGTGGCAGCCCCACTGGTCTCGCAGAGCCGGACCGACGAGCATGACCACACGGTGAAGGGGTGTAGCCCGCCCGAGGCCATGGGGAGAGAAGGGCCTGCTTTTTCTCCTCCTCCCTCTACACTCGTCCTCTGGCGGCGGCGGTCCTCCCGCGAGCTTCCAGCTGGGCAGTGCCGGTGCGGCAATATATTGGAAAGGATATGAAAACTCGTATGTCTACAAATAAGAACAGCTTGAGCTATCAAAAACAAAAAACAGCAATGTACCATTGTGCTGACGTCTGCAGTTGGATGTCGGTATGCAGGGCCGCACTCTTGTGGATGGGGAGTGTAGAGTGCTGAAATCTCAGATTTTCCAACATGTTTAAAAAACCACTGGTTATCAAGCCTGTCAGTTTATTTCAGGGAAAGAGGGCTGATGGAAACCTTTTTTAAATGCTTTTTTTGTGATTTTACAGAGTTTTGATGATGGAGATTCCCGCCTTGACTCCAACGAGTTCTTGAAGTTTGTAGAACAAAATGAGTCAGCTGTCAACATTTCTACTTATATGAATCAAGAGACCAACAAGCTTCTCAGGTAGCTTCGAGCAGAAGAACATCAGAATATATAACTATGACTGCAAAAGATGATTAATTATGGAATTCCGTGTTGAGAAATGATTTTTTTCCACTTTGTAGACCTATTTTGGAAGCTTTGATTAAAAACTGAAGAATGGCAGAACCCCTGAAAATAGTTACTTTCTTGCTGTCTTGCATTTCTAAACACTCCCCAATTTCTTCCAGTTTTAAAGCATTGTTTAAACTTTGGCAAAGGCTGAGAGCACTGGAAAGGGGAAAAATGTTCCTACCCTTTTTTTTTCTGGAACGCCTATTGGGCTACACATAAATAATGTTGGAGAAGCTTATCTTTTTATCCACTTACTCAAACTTTTAAAAATAAGGTTTGAAGAGAGATCTAATCGCTGCCACATAAAGTCTTGTTATAGTGTAGTTACCTAGTTTGTTGAGGGTTCTTTTTTGGAAATGAACTTTCCCTTGGAGGGTACACATTTATCTTTTGTGTTTAGTGAAAGGGATGGAATAGTTTTTTGTTACTGGGAAAAAAGTCTGTACAAGTTGCATGTATTATAGCCGGAAATTCTGCATAAATTAGAGAATGGAGGGGAAGGTTTTTGAAGGTGTTTCCCAATGTGATTTCTTTTCTCTTAATTTGTTGTTTCATGGAAAGTCAATGACTTTTTCTACACTTTGCCCATGGTAGTTTAGAGAAGGGAGATGTTGTATGCATTTTGGGACTGTTTACTTTATATGATTAGGTTTGAAGAGCAGAGTAGTGTAGAATTTACAGGAGGGTTTCTTTTTGCCCTAATATGTCATTCTCATAGGTTGACTTGGTGAGGTGCTTTTTAAAGAAGTATTTTCTATTTTGTGTGCCACATAACTTCCCATGATAATTATGGAGTTTAATAATTCATCAGGAAGAAGGGATAATCATTCTGCTTCTCGTGAGTACTAGAAACAAGCAGCCATATGGAAAAATCCATTACCACAAGATGTAGATAGCCCAAAAGTCTGATTCATATGAAGTGATCTGACATGGCAGCAATTGATAATTTGAATATTAGCCATTTGCACTTTCCTGTGATGTATTTGGGAGTCATTTCTAGATGGGATAACCCTGTATTGTATGTCTTCTAGGGGACTCTGTGTAGATGCTCTCATTGAGCTCTCTGATGAAAATGCTGACTGGAAGCTGAGTTTCAATGAATTCCTGAAGTGCCTCAACCCAACCTTCAATCCACCAGAAAAAAGTAGGAGCTCTGTCCCTGCACAAAACAGTCCTGAAGTTGTTAAAAGAGTGGGGAAAGTTGAGTACGAGTGGGATAGAAGTAATATGTTGCACTCTTGTTTCAAAATGTAGTTGAAAGAATTACAACATACTTGGATTTCTGGCCAAATTTGGACTTTTGACAATATGTATTGCATATTATAGAGCAGCGTGGTGGCCTATGGTGAAGACGCTTGCCAACCACTTGGAAGGTTGAGAATTCAATCCTGGGTAGCGGCAGATATTTCTCTCCTAGGGCGCAAAGAAAAAATATCTGCTGCAAAGTCTGTGGTGTCAGGAAAGGCATCTGGCCAGTAAACACTCAGCTCCATCCAGTCGCCCGGACTCTTCCCCAAATTGTGAATAAAAAAGGAGATGAGCACCATCCCCTAGAGTCAGATACTTTACCTTCATATTTCTTCCCATGTACATTAACAGCATCTTTTTTATGGTTATTTAGAATGTGCCTTAGAAGACGAATCATATGAAGATGGAGCAGAGACTCAAGTGAACTGTAACCGCTGTGTCTGTGCTTGTGGGAACTGGGTGTGCACTGCCATGACCTGTGAAGGTATGGACTGGAAAATTCAGTCATTTTAGAAGGATTCACCCCACTGTTCAAAGAAAAAAAAACATGTTCTGTTTCAACGAGTGGCTTGACTAAATTAATGAAAATGCTAGAGAACAGGGAAAAGTAGAATAACATATTGATCTCACTAATAGCACATCAAGCCAGATTAATAATTTTTGATCAAGCAAACTGATTTTCTGGGGTGAAGAACCTATTGGATACAAAGAAGGCAACAGAAATAATGAATTCCATAACTGATGAATAGCTTGTCAAGATCATAGTTTTCTCATTTAATCCACTGTCTCACGCTGAACATTTATTTGTCTGTTGAGGAAAAAACCCCTTCAGCAACTGGCAGCTGAATTTCTTCCACATATAGGTGTCTGTAATTGAGATGGATCATAAGACCTTGAAAAATTGAATATACTTGTTTGTTTGGAACCTAGTAAATCAGTAATTCATAGCTGTCAGTAATTAATAGTTAAATATTACTGGAGAGGGGGAGCCAAAATTAGGGACAAGAGATTTTGCAAAATTTAAGGAAAGGATTGCTTTATCTGAATCAGAGTGTCCAGTCAGAAATTCAAACTTGCTGGACCTCCCATTGACAAGCAAGGGAAAATCAATATTACAGACTAGAATGACTATTTCAGACAAAATAGTTATTTCTAAGAGGGTAAAGATAATTTGTATGACTGCAGAAGCATATCCATTGCAAGGGGAAAATTGAGGAAAATTCATTTAATTGTCATAACTGCAGAGCAGAAAATTTGGAGGGAGAATATCAAAGATATATGAATGTTCTTTAAAGCAGGTTAATAAGAAAGCAAAAAGGATGCCTTGATCCCTTTCACATGGAAGAACTGTATTGATCCAAAATTTGGGCTGCCTTTCTGGATCCCTATTATTCCAACAGGTCTTCAAGAGTTGAATTATTTCTGAGGGCAATCAGCTCAGCCTTCAGTTTAGAGGAAACGTGCAACAATTTTTATCTTCGAAGCTGCAGGGTGAACCACTTGGGATTCTCTTTTTCTTTCCAAAAGCCAGAAATATTGAGTGCTACCAAATATAGGAACTGCTTTGCCAAGCACAAAGCAATAGCTTGCCTGTTCTTTTTTCCTTAAAAATAGTAAAAGCTATCCACAGAACAAAAACTTTCCCTGGAAGAACAGTGAAGGTTGGGTTGTGTGCTGTTTTTGACTGAAGGCAGTCAAGATAGATAGTAGGATCCTCTGGCCCATCCACTGCTAAAGATGGTACATTTCTCCCTTATGTTTTGCCAAAAGATCCAACATCCATTGTTAATGTGAAAGAACACACTACAGCTTTGTATTGCTCTTTTGTTGAGTATGTGCATACTCAATGTGCATTGAGTATCGTAAACTCTGTTTCTGCTCATAGGTAAGAACCAGAAGGCCCCTTTTCAAGAGCAGCCTGAAGAGAAGCTGACTGAAGAAGAGCTAGCCAGATATGTTCAGGAGCTGCAGAAGCACCAGGTTAGAAGGAGCTATGTGTACAAGCTTATGTATTTCAGTACATTTATTCTACTAAAGTGCTGTGAAATTCCTAACAATTTAAACCTGTCATTTGTTGGCTGCTAATATACCTGAAACCAGCATTGTATGTTGGCAAACAACTAGAAATTTGATGGAGACAAATGCATGTCATTCCATGCAGATGAACAAACCATGATGATCTCAAAACGATGAAATATATGCCATGACATTGCAATGCAAACTTCAGACTCATAATTGTGTTTTGATGTTGGATGCAAGTAAATAAATCATATGGTTTGCATTACAATGTCATGCTGCTTGTTCTCACATTTGCCCTCCTGTACAGGTGAATTGACAAATTGTTAGAAGGGAAATATCACTGCACTACTTTGGTGCCAAAAGTTTTGATTGAAGGCAGTTTTTAACTGGTACACGAAAAATATAAAACAAATTATAAAATTACTTCAAGCCATCAATCATAAAAATCTTTATACATTAGTAAGAACTGAAGAATTATTGAAGGAGTACCACTATCTTACGTGCTCTGCTGATTTATTATATCTGCCTTGCCTTCAAGAGAGCATATCTAATATTTCCTCCAACTTGTCTATGTGCCATGGGAAGGAATCTTCTGTTGTCTGTCCCAAATCACCCAATGTTACAGTAGATGATTCCTGGGTTCCAGTAATTTAGGAAACAGTATTTTTCCTGTCCAACTGTTTTCCCTCTTGCATAATTTTGTATGCCTCTGTTATGTTCCCATTTATGCATGTTGTTTGTACATGAAAAAAAAAATCTCTAACGTGTTCCCCCTTTTCTCATAAAGGAGTAATCCATTCTTCTGAAAATCTGGGTAGTTCTCTTGAGATGTAACAGACAGAACCATACCCTGTAAATAAAAAAATAAATACTTTCTCAAGTAACCCCAGTTCTTGCACATATTCTGCACATATCAGTGTACTTTTCTGTCAGATGTGCATGCAGATGTACATGCAGATGATGCATTCATCTGGCATATTTTTTTTCAACTTCCCAGTCTAACCAGTTTTTTCAACTTCTCAGTGACCTCCCATTGAAGTATTAACTAGGTCTGCCTAAGTTAAGCTTTTGAGATAGTCAAAGTTGATTGGAGCTGCAGTAAAATATAACATCCTAAAATGCTAACCAATGTTACTTACAGGCCAAAGTTAAAAATACATCTAATACAGTACTGTGAATAAAAAAAAGAAAGAAATTACAAGACATGCCTGAAACATAATGAAAGGACAAATTACTTCAATAAACTATTGCTATAAATTTTGCGACCTTATTGGAAGTGTCTGGAAATTAGTCAGGGAAAAGGAGAGTGTTAATTTCTTAATCATAAGAAAAAATAATTTTTTGGCAACTGGTTTTATAAGATATGTTTACTTTTGAGTGTATAGTGAGAACTTTAGCAGTCCATGTGATCCAGATTCTGTCTCTGTATCAAAACAGTGCAGAATTTATGAGGGAGGCTGGTTTGTGTGTCCATTGTCACCCTGGTGGATAACATGCTATTTGGAGAAGAATGGGGCATGAAAGATGTTGGAATATCTAGGGATAATTTGGGAGGGGTGGGTGGTGTAGAGGTGGGAATGTCTTAGTCCCAAATTTTCTACTTAAATTCAGTCAAAGCTTTATTAAGGCCAATGGCGCATATTGACAGAATGGAAAAGCCTTAGCAATCATTATTATTTGGACATGAGGGTGATTGACTGCGGTATCTGTCACTAGTTACTGGGGCTGATTTGGTAGATGTGAGAGTGTCCCCTTCCTCTCTTACTGCTCCATGTGCATCCCTCCCAATACTGCATGCTTGTGGAAGAGGATGGCCATATCATATAGAAGGGCTGTACGATGTTTCAGTCAAGGGTAAATGATATCTAAATCCTGTTTTCTTTCTTTCTCTTATTTTTCTTTAGGAGACCTCTGAGAAGATCAAGCAAATGACTACCAAAGAAATGTGAGAGGAACACACCAGAAGGCAAAGTGTGTTACCTGTCTTATCTACCAATTTTCCTTCAATATGCAAACATGTTTAGAAATTATTGCTCAGTCACAGATATTTACATTATGTAGCAATGGGAGGGAGGTAAAGGAAAATGGATTCTTTTGAAATTTAAAAGAACCTCCCCTCAAATAGTATGGCTTCTATAGCAAGGAAATGAAGTTGAATTGTTAGCAATTAATGAGGACAGAAAATTACTCCAGTTATGGAGCTCTTAGAACTCAGGGGAAGCATCACTGTAAACTAGGATCATGGTGTCTTCTGTGGAAGTTGTACTGATGGTGGAGCATTGCCCTTGCTGCCTCTTAGGAATCTCCCTGACAGCCTAAAATACTTTTTCACAAATATTACTATAACTGGAGGAGCCCAACAAAGAAAATGCAATAGCTATGCTTATATTCCATGGCATATCACCTTTCTACACTCCATTTTGATATGTAGTCTTTCTGTCTTCTTCTGTCCTTCACTCAACTTTTTTTTCTATATGGAGTTTCAATCAGCTCCTGTAGAATGTCCCCTAGCCCTGCCATTGATTAATGTGCATATCAATGAGAGTCCCTAGTACATATAGAGCAAGCTCTTTATCTCTGCCAGAAGCCACCTAACTCCACCATGAGCTTCAAACTGACCTCATTTTCTTTCCTCCTCTCTTTGCAATGGTGCTACAATATATTTTCTTATCACCTTCTTACACTCTTTTTAATTAATGATTTTTAACGGAGCTTTTTGTATCTTTGATTTATATTGTTTATAGCTTCTGGAAAATGATGTACTTCTGTGTTCATGCTTTATATTATAGCTACATGTATCAAGGAAGTAAAATCAGTTCAGCACCAAGGGGACCAAGATTGTATATGGCTGTTCTTAATTTGCCATTGCACCTTTCACTGTAAACAGTATGGTACTTGCATGGACAGAGCAGAATAGAGTTTTCGAGAGAGATGCCCTACAGCTTCCTACAGCATCATTCTTTCAAGGAAGTGGGGAATGGGAAAAGATGCCATTCTTGATTTTATTCAAGAATTCACTCAACCCTATTAATTAAATAGAAGGAAACAGTAATGTTTGTCAAGCATGAAGTAAGTACTCCCTGTGCTGTTGGGAAGATAGATCAACAAGAAACATATGTACATATCTAGTGCTTTATATTGAGGCACTGCTGCTGTCATTCCCAAGGGGAAAGATATATACCTGAGGTTTGCAGACTTAGAAGTCGTCTGATGGTTTTTGACAACTAGTCCCTAAGTAGAAAAGGAAAATGCACATTATCATAAATGCATTGAATGTTTTGGTGCAAAATCAATCTGTTTAGGAATTTTGGCAATAAAATCAGGAGATCCAGTCTCCTCACTTGTTATAACAAACATCAAAAGCATTGTTGTTGTTCTTGCATATGCTTAAGAAAGAAATTGGATTCTTGTTTCTTTACAAGTGAATAGCTTGAGGAGGGGATTGTATTAGAAGACCTCCAAGTTTCTAAATCATGTTGAAGAAACTCATCATTAGGATTACATTCTGTTGGATCATATGTACTGTAGAGTCCAAAGAAAGCTCCACCTAGCAATATATGTTTTTGATTTCCTTCTCTTTATAAAAGAATTATCTTCAGAACTACTTGAATAAAAGTTGATTCTTCCCCAAAAGTTAAGCAATCATATCGGATGGCCAAATAGTACATGTGCTGAAGTCTTGTTTTAGCTTGGTCTGATCACTAAGATATATCATTGTACTGTAAGCATGCTTTGGTTTGAAGTCTTAATATTCTTCCCTCATAATTTAGTCATAGATTTAAGTGTAACTTGATGGAATATGTACTTTATGTACTATTGGAGCAAATGCAAGACAGTAACATATCTCAATTGTATCTAGCCTGAGGCATGACTTTAGCTATTTTTTTCATATTAAACTCTATACACTCAATAGCATTGTCATGGTTCTGATCGACAGAGACAAATAAAGCAGAACTCCGAGGCTTGCAAATTCCTCAAAGAACATTTTTATTGATACAGAGTATTGGTACTTCAAAAGTGAAACCAAGTCTGAAGAGATGCATAACAAGTCCCCAATAAAAGTTAAGAAATCTCACCCCCAAAACTATGCAAGCAACTACGTTTCCCCACTCAGCTTGTTAGCGGGCTTTTCATGAAATGCCCAGCCTGCAGCCGATGACCTTGGTTCCCATGAGAGAAAGTCCGAGAAAGTCTGTGCTTTGTCTAGCACAACACCTGGCAAACCCCGTGTCTCCCTGCTATGTGGTAACTAGGAATGAGAAGGAAAAAGATGGCTGCAACCATGCTCATTCTAAAGTTGACAAGTATCACAAGAGCTTCTTCAGAAGATAATAATGGGAACATGCATGATGCTAATGGTATAACATTTTACACATTTTTGACCCATATAAGCAATAGGTTTTTGCATCAATTATTAATTAATCATCATTGATTACTTTTAATATTAATTCTCCTCTTAAGAGAAGCATCTCAAAATTATTTTGCCCCCCTTCCCCTTTGTTGGCATTGTATGAAAGATAAAATCAAAGCTCATCAAAATAGTTCAATTAAACTAATTGGAAAATGAAACATTAATATTTTAATCATTCTTCTCTAATGTATATCTTGAGCACACTTTTTCAGAAGAAAATATCTTTGTTTTTTTAACAATGTGAACAAATACACTTAGTTCACTATGCCTGTTTTTGCTGTCATAGCTGTTTCCTCAGTTATGCTTAGGTCTCAAAAGAAAATGCTGCTTTAAGTGGATACTTAACCATCCAATGAGCGAATGAATTCTAGGCAGTCCAGATATGAAGAAGGGTCGGAGATTTAGTATTACAGGCAGTTTAGCAAATTGGAATTGGAATAGATTAAAATTGTTTGCAATTGGATGCCTAATCATTTTTCTCACTGCTTTATAGATAACTGCAGCAAAGATTTTCTATAGAGTTTGTCTCCCAAGCAGGTCAGCTTGTGGAAAGTGGGGTAATGTTATTGGAGCTGGTAGTCCTGTAAAAAAGATAATTTTGAGCCTGAGGGGAAACAGTTGCAAAGCCAGGCAAAACTGAACTTTGCTTTAGAGTTAAATCACCACTGGTCTGGACCTAGTTTTGTTTGCTTTACCAGCAGGTTATCACATAGTCATAGGGGGGAAAAAAGCAAGCCAAGTTAGCTCAATGCATTTTAACTGAATGGAAGAGGCACATTAGGCTCAAGTTCTTAAAAGAACATCATTTTGGATAACCATCTTGTGTATCTTTGAACTAGTTCTTCACACCCTCAAAATTTGACACAATATGACTTGAACTGTTAGAGCATTATAAAAATTTGAGCAAAAAGGTAGACAGGCAAGACAATAAGGCTTGGAATAATTATAAATAATATTTCTTTAGTGTACGATGAGAACATGATAGAAGTAAACATATATACAAAATCTATGTTAACTATATACCACATTTCATTGGGTTACAGCAGGTGGCCTTATAACTGGATGTCCAATTCAGCTATCCAGGTGATCACCTCTGATGCTGCATTATGCAAATCTTCTAGGGAACCAGGGAACACACATTGTGGGCAGTCTTCCACAATATGCTTAACCGTTTGCATATCAGCCTCACAATCACAACAAGGGGACTCTCCATCCCCACTGACACAAGGCAGAAGCTTTTCTTCCAGTATGACATCCAGTTCTGTTCAATTTCAACTAGACAGAGTGAGGCAGGTCAAAACCAGTGGTTTAGTAGAGGAATCACTAATGGTCAGGGCACAAGAAGTTACCTTGGACCATTCCTCTCTCCAGGGGGTTTAACTGGGTGGATATTAAGGCAATAGCTGTTTTCTATGCTAGTCTATGAGATTTCAATGTTGCGATGGGCTATGTATTATCCTGGTAAATAGGGAGGGCCTTGTTCTCAGCATCTTGGCCATAGCCAAATGAGAGCTTGTTACCTTCTAATGTGGGGTGGTATGATATTGCTAAGTACTGGTAACCAGTACACAGGAGTGGGATGCAATGTGCAAGAGATGATACTGATTATTTGGCAGAGTTGGACATTGCTGTTAAGCCACAAGCTGTCACAATATTCAGTTGTGAAATAAACCAAAACCAACGCTGTTATACAAAGGGCACCCCAGGATATTCCAACCAGTCTGTTCAGTAAATTGTTGAGGCTTTTCAATTTTGAAGTTGTTTTTTCATAATGTTGTTATATTTTTATATAATGTTTTTTTCCATAGAGAGAAAAAAATACATCAGCTTAGCAAAAATAATACTATCATAACAGTCATAGAATCATAGGGGTGGAAGAGATCTTGGAGGTCTTCTAGTCCAACCCCTGCCCACGGCAGGAGACCTTATATCATCCCAGACAAATGGTTGTCCAATTGTTTCTTGAAAACCTCCAGTGATGGAGCACCCACAACTCCGGGAAGCAAGCTGTTCCATTGGTTAATTGTTCTGTCAGGAAATTTCTCCTTAGTTCCAGGTTGGAACTCTCCTTAACGAGCTTCAACCTGTTGTTTCTTGTTCTTCCCTCAGGTGCTCTGTAGAATAAGTTGACCCCCTCTTCTCTGTGGCTCTCTGAAAGACAGTTATCACCCCTAATTCTTCTCTTCATTAGGCTAGCTAGACACACCTAGTTGCCTTAATTGTTCCTTGTATGACATTTTGCAGCACCCTTATCATCTTGTTGCTCTTCTTTGCACTCCTTCTAATCTCCACATCTTTTTTGTATTGTGACCAAAATTGGATGCAGTATTCCAAGTGTGGCCTTACTATTACAGTATAAAACAATACTATCACTTGTCGTGATCTTGATGTTGTCCCAATGTTGATGCAGCCTAGACTTGGCTGCATTGGCTTTTTTGGCAGCTGCAGCACACTGCTGGCTTGTATTTAATTGCTGGTCCTCTAGGACACCTAGATCCCTCTCACATTTACTGCTGTTGAGCCAGGTACAGCCTACTCTGTACCTGTGCATTTGGTTTTTCCTACCTAATTACAGGGCCTTATTTTTCCTTCCACTGAACTGCATCTTGTTGGCTAGGGCCCGGTGTCAAGTCTATAAGATCCTACTGAATCTTGAATCCAAAGTCTTCCCCCCAGCTTGGTGTCATCTGCAGATCTGATGAGCTCCCATTCTATCCCCTCATCCAGATCATTTATGAAGATGCTGGAGAGTACTGCCCCCCCCCAAAACTTTAGATACCCCACTGCATGCTTCTCTCCATGTAGAAATAGTTTCATTTAGGAATACCCACTTAATGCAGTTGGTCACCTAACTGCAAATTCATCTGGTGGTGGTACTTTCTATCCAGTATTATTCTATCTTACCAAGAAGTAGGTTATGGTCTATTTTTCAAATGCCTTACTGAAGTCTAAGTAAATTATATCCACAGTGTTTCACTGATCCGTTAATTTAGTCACTTTATCAAAGAACACATAAGGTTTGTATGGAGTGATCTCTTTTTAACAAACCCACGTTGGCTTCTGATAATCACCTTGTTCATTTCTTGATGCTCACAAATCCACTGCTTGATTATCTTTTCCAGGATTTTCCTGGGTGTTGATGTCAAGCTGATTGGTTTGTAGTTTCCCAGATCCACTTTTTCCTTTTTTTGTAGATTGGAACCACATCAGTTCTTTTCCAGTCCTCTGGCAGTTCCCTCATGCTCCAGGAGCAATGAAAGATTTCATTCAGTGGTTCCAAGATCACATATGCCGGTGGTGGCGAAACTATGGCACAGGTGCTAGAGGCGGCACTCGGAGCCCTCTCTGTGGGCACACGTGCCATTGCCCCAGCCTTGCCTCCCCCCACAACCCCCTCTCCAGCAGCCTCCGTGAAGGAAACTTGCCCCTGACAGTGGCCCACGCGGAACAGCACAGCCAAAGACATGGCAGCTAGGCAGTGTAGACAAGACGCTGCCCTCACACCCCCTCATGCAGTTGATGCTGCAGGGTGTGGGCAGAGGGTGTGGCCGCCATAGCGCTGCTGGGCTGCCTGGGCGATCTGTGGCGGGCCCTGGAGGTGGTGAGTGGTCCTATGGGCAGGCGGAACGGGATGGGGGGGCAAAGCGGGGTGGGTGGAGCAGGGGCGGGGGCAGTTTTTGGGCACTCGGTCTCTAAAAGGTTCGCCATCACTGACATATGCCACTTCCTTCAGAATCTTTAAATCATCTGGTCCTGACAATTTGAACTCGTCTAGAGTAGATAGGTGCTTTCTTACCAATTTCTTGCCTATTTTGAACTGCATTCCTGTTCTGTCTCCATGGTGCTGCTTTTTGGTAGATTGGACTATTTTTTGCTTTTGCGTGAAGACAGAGGCAAAGGAGGAATTAAGGAGTTCCACTTTCTCTCTGTTGCATGCTTGCCATCTTCTCCCATTATTAGACCAATTATTTCCTTGACCTTTTTCTTGTTCGTATACACTGAAACTTTTGTTGTTATTTTTTGCATTTGTGGCTTAATTTATTTTAAGTCAGCTTTCCTGACTCTAGCTATAAGGGGCAAGGTTGTTTAATTTAGATTATAGCTTTCTATGAAAAACCAAAACTATCTTTGAACTGCATCATTTCAGACTCAGGTAAAATCTCATACAATTGAACATGTATGCAAATAAATACGTAATTAATTTTTCTCTATGGAAAAAATTATACAGAAAGCCAAGCAATTTTTGTAGGGCACCACCATAATAGACAGTTTCTAGCTTAGCCATGACACCATAGACATCTGCAGGAGGGGCAGCAGCTGTCTTTTCAAACTAGCCATTATTTCCCATTCAAAGCTTTTATTTAAAAATAGCTAACCAATAACACTTCTAGAAACAAATGATAACCAAAATATGCAGTCACTTTTCTTTATTCTGTTTATATTTTATAGTTCTTTAGCTACTGAATAAATATTACTAGTATTGGTATACTCACTGGAGATGGAAATTCTCAGAATTTGTTTGCTGCTATAATTAAATAAGAAATTTGGTCTTGTTGTTTTATGCAAAATCAAGACAGGAATAAACATAGAAATTTGTAGCATTTTTAGTATTTGCTTGTGGATGCTTGTTTGCTGTTCGATGCTTAATGCACTGAATAAATTTCTATAGGAATTCCTGCCAAATGTTAGAGACCTCCAAACTGCAGGTAGTCATCAATTTATGACCACAGTTGGAACAAGAATTTTTGTTGCTAAGCAAGGTGGTTGTTGAGTGAGCCACACCTGATTTTACCACTTTTTGTCATGGTTTTTAAGTAAATCAATGCATAAGTGAATCATATGGCCACTAAGCAAATCCAGCTTTCCTCATTGACTTTGCTTGAGGAAGCTAGCTGGAAAGTTGCAAATGATGATCAGGTGATCCTGGGATGCTGCAACTCTTATAAATACTTGATAGTTATCAAGTGCACAAATTTTGAACAAGGACTGTGGAGATGCTGTGATAGAACTAAGGACCAGTCATTACTTTTTTCAGTGCTGTTTTAACTTCAAATGGTTGCTAAATGAATGCTTATAAGTTGGGGACTACATTAATACCTCAGTATTCAACTACTTCAAAATTCATCAAATTCGATACTCAACATGTTTTGAAGAAGATCTCTTATCCCGGTACTTATCTTTCTACCCCTACTTGAAATGCAAGGTAGATCTTGCTGGCATCAGCTGACTCCTTCTGGCTGAAATACAGGGTCACATGGTTTGCTCAGTACCCATTTTAGTACTTGGGAACGAATCCTGGATAAGTACCTAGGTACCACTGTACCTGTATACTGAATAACAGTAGATCCCAAGTGTTTCATACTGGAGTTTCACTAACTTTACCTGGAAAGGCCCTCAACTGCTCCTTTGCATTGCCTATATACAATACCCAGCTAGATGGACCCCGACCCTCTTTCATATAAAGAGATTCCCCATGTTCCTGTTATTTTTCATTTTCACGAAAAACATAAGTTGTCAACTGTGCAGTATGAAAAAGTCATCTTGCTAAAACAAAAAAGTAAAAGCCAAGTTTCTGAATGGAATACATACTGAACGTTCAAGCAAATTACTCTGCAAGAAAAAATACGTCGGCCTAACCCTAACCCTACAGTTAAAAAATGCCCGTGGAGGCCATTGACAGCACACTGGGCCCCTGAACTCCACGACGCCCCTCAGAAAAGCCGAATCAGAAACACCCTCGATCGGCGGGCTAGCCCATTCCTGCGGGACCAGCCCGGGAACCTGTATAAGTCTCGACCGATTGCAGGAGAAAGCGGCCGAAGCGCGGCCTGACGTTCTGCTACTCAGGGCCCTACGAGCGCGATCGTACGCAGGTTCCGGGGCTCGGTCTTGATGAGATGGCGGAGGAAGGAGTGCAGGCCGAAGCCGAAGCCCGACGAGCGGGCGAGGAAGGCGAGCTGCGGGTGAGGGGCGTCGCGGAGCCGTCCTCGCGGCGCCTGGTGCTCCCCCCCTCCTGGCTGTCCCCGGCGGGCGAGTTGCCCGCGAGGCTAGGGAGCTGGTATCCGGCCCTAGAGGTCTTGGACGTGAGCGGGACGGGGCTGTCGGTGCTGGGCCCCGAGCTGCTGGACCTGGCGCATCTGCACACGCTGCTGGCGAAGAACAACCGGTTGGGGTCCCGCGGGTCGCTCCCGAAGGGCCTGGCCAGCGCCCCCCTGGGCCAGTCCTTGCGCCTCCTCAACTTGAGCGGCAACCGCTTCACGTACTTCCCAGCCTCGCTCCTGGGCCTCTCCCGCCTCCAGAGCCTCAGCCTGGGGAGCAACCGGCTCCAGAGCATCCCCCCCGCCATCCAGGAGCTCAGCAGGTGAGCCGGCTCGGAAGAGGGGCCAAGAGGCTCCCGGGGAAGCCGGCTACGGGTGGCCTTCCGAACCGAAGCTTAGGCTGCATTTTGCGGGAGGTGCACCAGTGCCCTCGATCGAAAATGCGGCGAGGCTCGCTGCTGTTCCTCGAAATGTGAGCTCTGCTTCAGTCAAGGCACGCATCTTTTAGGAGGTCTCAGTGGTTTTATACTACCAGGTTATTTCAAGTAGGGCATCAGCTCATTCGGTGTTTTTCTTGAGTATTGATAATCTGGGGGTGTTCTATACACAAACTCCCAGTAGTCTCTTTTAAAAAATGGATTTATTATTTGCTTCTTTAGCCATGCTTTTGGCGGGGGAGAGACCTCATTTCATCACACTTGCCATATTTATCTTTTACTGATTTTGTTGTAATTTGTTTGTTTCACTGATGTGACACAAATTTAATAAATTATTATAATTATTTAGAACTTTTATATTAGACTACTTGTGTACTGCTAAAATATAGGCAACCAATAGTTGACACCAGAAAGCTTTAACCAGCCTTTATGACCATTTAGTAGCCTTCTGGATTATTGTAGCTTTGGTTGAATGCACTTAATACAACATACTTGAATGGCTTTAAAAAATATCAGACGGTGCAAAGATAATATTTATAAAAAAATACAACATTATTTGAATTTTTTTTTTCATCCAGGCTATTCAAAATGTTTCGTATTTTTGTATTTTTCAATTCCCACAAACTTATTTCATAATTATATTTTTGGGCACAGAAAAATCACAATCTGCTGATCTTGTATCTCTAGTGAGATCTACAAAAGAGTGTAGGGCAGACATTACAGTATGGGAGTAGGTGGTCTTTCAGGTAATTTCAACACTTTCATTCATTTTAACTTCAGTTATAGTTTAATATAAGAGTTTAAGAAATGTCTTCAGGATGAGTTTGAGAAGTGAGTTGGAGTTTTATTTTTTATTGGATTGGTTTATTATCGCCGCTTAATGCTCCATGATACAGCTAGATAGATTCACGCATATACACAAAGATACAATATTAGATTGTCAGCTTTGTTTTGGCCCCCTTTTTCACAAGAAGGTCATGTGGGAGAATTGTAGCTTAAAAATAAATTCATAAATCTTTTATTTGGAAATATCAATTTGGCCATCTACAAAATTGTTACCTTGAATCAATTTTTCTCCAGTGAAATGCAAAAGCTAAGTTTCTTCCTCTTTTCCATATTTTCACATTTCAATTGAAAAATACAGCCTCATTTCAGGAAGTAATAGTTGAAAATTATTCTTTTTTAACAGGCAGGGAATAGTATTTGTGACCAATTTAGACCAATTTCATTTAGTTTAATATATTATTGTGTTTTGTATTTTCTCTTTATCTGTATATTTAATGAATATTGTAATTTAATTTTGTTCATATAGATACCTTGTAATGAAAACAATGAGGGGGGTTAATCTTCAATTTATACAGTATTTTTATTTTCTTTCTACTATCTGTTTTACATATTATAACACTAGGAATGTTCAGTCACAGTAAGTGTTTTTCTCTGTTCTGCTGTTTTGGAAATAAAGCATATTAATTACACTGAAAAGCAAAAAATGGGAAATATCAGTGAGTAACCATAAGAAGCCTGGGACATGAACAATGGTTTTTGGGAGTATAATGGGTCTGAGTGTGCACCAATTTTCAGGAATAGTCTTTTATTCTCCAAGGGTCCTAGTCATAGAATCATGACATACTCAAGTAAAAAAGAAATCTTTGTAAAGGGGAGGACATATCTCAGAAATGAGAGTGCAAATGTGCAATTGCAAGCCTAGCTTCCAGTTCAAATACAATTGTTCCAATTTTCATCATTTTAGTCCATATCTTGTTTTCCAGTCACTATTGCCAATATTTCAACTCAGGGACAGTTTGTTTAATCTGTTCTAATCTCTCATTGTAGTTTCCTATGTTCTTCCCTTTTCAGTATGATCAGTTTGCTTTATATATTTAAGAGGCTTCTGTAAATTTAGAAAAAATAGTGCAAGATCCTCTTGAAAATAATTTTAGAATAATACTAGAAATAATATTTGATAAGTATCTGTTTAATACTTTGCACAATTCCATTTTCTTTTAGAATCTATTCATAGCTGATTTGCAGATGCACAGTCATGTAGTATATTTTTCTCACTGTCTTATTATTTTCTGCTAGTATTCTCCATTTTGCTACGATGTAAAGGTGTTGCAGGCATTGCCTTCAAACTTCAAATATCACCTGGTAATTAATTTTGTATATTTAGAGGCATACTATTTCTGAGTATTGTGGTTATGTGTTTAATTACTAAAGTATTGTTACTATTAATTATTAAAGAATAGTTTAATAGAGCTAAGCTTTACCACAAAGTTCACTACACTCTAATGCTAGAATTAGAGACCTAGGTCCAAATATCTATTCATTTGTGAATTTAACAGATGACCTTGTGCCAATTGCTTCCACCAAGTTAGTTTTTATGTGCTGACTTGAGCTTATAAGCAGACAGAATGTACTTATAAGGAACAATATTGTATCACGTCAAGATCAAAGTTCGCTTTTTCCCATTAATGAGCCGAGGTGAGCCGAGGTGGCGCAGCAGTTAGAGTGCAGTACTGCAGGCCACTTTAGCTGACTGTTCAGCAAGTCAGCAGTTCAAATCTCACCGGCTCAAGGTTGACTCAGCCTTCCATCCTTCCGAGGTAGGTAAAATGAGGACCCAGATTGTTGGGGGCAATGTAAATATATATATACATTGCTTACTGGTGTACACCGCTTAGAGAGTGCTTGCACTTAAAGCGGTATATAAGTCTCATAAATAAATAAATAAATAAATAAATAAATAAATAATATACTGAAGAGGCATAAAAACAATTTATTATTTATAATTTGATGTGGACCAATGTGGTTTGTGCCAGTTCTCAATTGGTAATAGATGAAGCAGCAAAGGTAATCTAAATAGGACTCAAGGTAAATCCAATAAGCTTTATTAGAGGAGGAGTGCAGCAGTTGCCTCTCTAGCCTCACTCAGATTTACCAGGGTTCATGTGGGCTTGGCCCAATAATGGCTTGTATTATTTTTCTTCTTTTCCTTTTGCATTTCCTGGGGGAAAATAAAGCATACTTGCCTAATATCAATGCTGTCAATGTATTGCTGTCATTACTAGATCAGGTGTCAGATAGAGCCATGGTGGTGCAGTGATTAGAGCGCACCACCAGCTGCCAGCAGTTCGGCAGTTCGATTCTCACTGGCTTAAGGTTGACTCAGTCTTCCATCCTTCCGAGGTTGGTAAAATGAGGCCCCAGTTAGTTGGGGGCAATATGCTGACTCTGTAAACTGCTTAAAATGGGCTGTAAAGCACTATGAAGCGGTATATAAGTCTTAAGTGCTGTTGCTGTTGCTATTACTTGATCAGGTGTCAAATGACTCCTCCCAAATACTTCGACAGAAATAAACAGAAGAAAATAAAGTCACCATGGCATCTCACTCAGCAAACTGGCAGGGCATTTTATTGTCTTTGAAACCTCTTCTAAAATAGGATTATGGCCAATCAGAAATATCAATCCAGATGCCTGCTACCTTCCTGCAAATACAGCTTTAAGCATAGGCATCTTCAAAGGGGTGGAATGGGAAAGGAATGACAAACCATGTGTTGTAATGCAAACTATGGCTGCTGTACTTGTATCCAAATTGGAATACAAATACAGAGATTGGGTTCACTTCATGATGCATGTTTCATAACTTTTACATGTACCAGAAACCTACTGCTTTGAGGACCTTGTAATGCTGTGCTGAGTATTGATTTCTTTCTGAGTGGTCTCAGCAACTGTCTGGCAGATAGAAATTCAATAGGAAACACTTATTCTCTTTGGGAGGCACATATCAGAGCTTGGAGACAGAAAGAAATTATTTTTCATCTATTATTATTTTCTTGATAGCATTTTTTTTAATTCAAGGGACCTATCTGGAGGAACGTAACCTGATGAACCATTTCCTCTACCTTTGCTTTTAAGTTTGTTTGTTAAAGTTTCTTTAATGTAATCATTTTGTAATATATAAACGGCTGAGGTCTACTGATTTATGTTCTAAATGACATGCTGAATCAGTACTCTTATTGGAAATGGATGCAAACTGTATGTATTGATTTTTATTTCTCTTTCAGTTTAGAATTTTTATATCTTGGAGGAAATTTCATTACTTCCATTCCACCAGAGTTAGCAAACCTGTCTTCACTAAGTTACCTAGTCCTCTGTGATAACAGGATACAGAGTATTCCACCTCAGTTGGCACAGTGAGTATATCTAGCCATGTTACTCTTTTTGATATCTGTGTCCTGAATTTAGTTGCCTATAAAACTGATAACTATTTTCTTTTGAAGCCTTTTTGTGTGAAAAGGAGAATATCTTCTATATATTAACACAATCTCACAATGCTGCATCACAGTCAGCAAATTGTACAATAATTGTACATGCTGATCTATAAATTATACTGGTAGATTGTGATTACTGTGAGCTCAAATAGTGTGATATTTGATTTAGCGAAAATTATATACTATTATATTAGATATACTATTTCCATTGAATGCTGAAACCAATTACAGATAGTGCTTGAGTTACAACAGCATTTGGGACCAAAACTTCCATTGGTAAGCAATACTGTCGTAATGTAAAGTATGACATCACATTATTACATGACTTGTGATGGCAATCCCTGCAGTCTCTGTTGCCATTATTAAAGGAGGATTGTGGCTTGTTAAGCAAGTACCTCCTTGCAACTTTTTGCTGGCTTCCAACAACCAGCAGGAAATTGCAAGTCTTAGGTGGCTTGTAAGCCGGCCACAGGCAGGTAAGTAAGTGGCTGCTTTCAGTGGGAGATCGGATGCATGGGTCACCATAGAGACGTAGCACAAGTGCAGTGAGGCTCAGGGAGCGTGCACATGTGATGGAGATGGACAGCTGGACTTGAAATGGCTGCTGTTGGGTAAGAAAGGTGTGTAAATTTGCCAGGTAACCATAGCAAGAGTGCAGCAGGGCTTGAGGAGAGTGCTCAGGGGTGTGCAAGTGGCAGGGTAGATGTAGCACAAGCTCAGCAAGGCTCAGGAGGATGTGTGAGTGGCTGGGGAGATGCAGTGCGAGCGCAGAGGGTCTGTGACCCAAGCAACTTGTGATCTTCCTTGTCAACTTCTCCAATGAGTTTACTTTTGGGAAGCCTGTAGGGAAGGTCTCAATCATGTGACCTTGAGTAACTGCAACCACCATAAATGTAAGTGGGTTGCCAAGCACCCAGAGCATGATTACATGACTGGAAGTGCTGGGATGGCCAGAACCTCAAGGACTAGCCAACAAATTCCTTCACTTTTTTAAATAAATATTTTATTAATTTTCTATTTTTACAATCAAGTGCCTAATAGACAACATGATGAATGAGTCCATTAGTAATTCCGTGGTACATGTAAGCTTCTTCAAACTAAATCCATTATTACACCCTCCAGTACATCCTCTCTTCTTCTGGTAATAGACATTTTTCCACACTAAGCAAATACAATTTTTATTATTATTAGTAAATATACAATTACCTATCATTTGTTACATTTTTCTAATAGTGTCAATAATATCAGTTTAGAATATCTTTTCTAACCAAAGAATATCTTAATTGCATTTGCACTCAATATCCATTTATTCAGTCCATATCCTGTTTTCGCTTTTTTCAATTTTAATTTCCCATCCATGTTCAAAATATCCTAATCATTTATAATTTCAGAACAAGTTATATTTGGGTAACCAAAAACTTCCCTTATTCAAAGTTCTTAGCATGTTCTTATTTCCCTTTTCATACTAAGATATAATATTCTGATTACAAATCCTATGTATTTAGTTATAATAATACTTCTATTTCTAGCAATCTATTCTTAACTATATTCAAACATCTAATTGGTAATGTAACATCCTCTCTAATAGGTCAAAGTTTCTGTTTCCTCCAGTCTTACTCTAGCTTTCTTCCTTTGATAACTAACTTTCCAAGTCAGTACATCTGGATTGTCAAATAATTCTTCCTCTATTTTTATGTATATTATTTGAAACAAGAAAACAATTTGGTTATCCAATATTATTATTATATCTTCTGAGTTTTCATTTATCTGAGTCTGGTCATTTGTTTCCTCCTTTGAATCATCAATATTTGTGTCAGCATTCTCTAGTTTTCCTTCTATTTTCTGGTTGCTGGTTCCTTCTCTGTAGTATTTTTGGAAGAACTAGCCCATTGATGTTCATTAAACAGCCTCCCTTCTTCTCTGGTATCCCACAATTCTGTTAACGGCTTTAACTTCCATTCCATCAGCTCTCCTTCCTTATCCTCCAGTATGTTCTGAAATCTTGGTTTATAAAATGTCTTTTCCATTTCCAGTATTATCGTTGTGTCTTCTAAGACTTCATTTATCTGAATGATCAGTAGTTTCTTCCTTTAGAACCTCAATGTTTGTATCAGCATTCTCTAGTTTTCCTTCTATTTTCTGGGTTGCTGGTTCCTTCTCTGTAGTTATTTTCTGAGTTTGTAGATTTAAATTAGAAAATTGGTCTTTTATCTCCTTTGTGTTATTTTTAATCTCATCATGAGCTAAAGCAATTGTTTCTTGTATTAATTTCAACATGGAGAGAATTTCTTTTCTTTCTTTTTTTTGGTAATTGTCTTGGTAATATGGCAAACTAAGGCTTCTGGAGACACGTTAAGGATGGTTTTTTACTATTTAGAGCTAAGCATTTTATTTTTTGTAAGCAGCCTTTATACATTTATTCAACCAACCAGCTGTTCTTAAACCTCCCCTAATCAGATATAAGTAAAATTCAATTTTTTCTGTCCAATGAGAAATATATCCTTTCTGTCCAGGGAGAAGAAAGAACCAGTAAACGTTGTTTAACAATCAAGATTTATAATCCAAAGTGTTCCATCATATCAGGCTATTATAATGTATGTTTCTTCTACAGGAAAATAGTTCCACAATACAGTTCTGAAAGTCATTATTTGTGTTCATAGTTCAGACAGGCCAGTTTTAGAGTAATATTATCATCTCTGTCATACAGATAAGCAGCTCCTAAGTCTGTTCCTTTTTCTCAGCTGCAATTCTCAAAAGTAAAAGCCTCCAAGACCAGCCAAAGTCTTATCCAATTTGCCAGGATTCTTTTAGGCATAAATAAGTTGTAGTGCCATAATTCAGCACTAGATGTCATCAACATCATTTTTCAGTTTTTAAATCCAAAACTTATATTGTAAACTTTTCAAGTTTTTTTTTAAAAAGTCTTAAAAACACTTTTAGTCCCCAAATTTCCAAGCCTTATATATGGACGCATATGGTTAACAACAGGCACTCATTCGATTTCAAGGGAGCAGAAGCCATCACCCAGGATGCCTCCAAAGGAGGACACCTGCTGAAGGAGGCCTGGCTCTCCAACATGGATTCAATCAATCGATGCATAGAATTGCCCCCGGCATACCAGACATTAAAAATACACAAGGAGCAAGTCAGAATGCGGATGGCGCTTACCAGAGGCAGAACCAGAACCGGAGAAGGCAGTCATTGCATGGCTAGGCAAAGAAAGGATTTGGAGGGAATAGGGACGATAGGAATGGATGGTGAAATATTGGAACCACGGATGGATGGATGGGGTGAAAAGGAGGGAGGAAGTGAGCATGGTGAATGGTCGATGCTGCTGGATCTGGGCGCGCGGTCTAGGGTGACAACTGAGGGAGAGGGAGAGGGAGGGCGAGTGATGGGCACACTTCCAGGATGGGGTTAATGGGGCTTGACTAACAGGATTCACAGAAATAAAGGGGTAAGAAAGGGTATATCCTGGCCGCATTATTATTTAATCTATACATTAATGACCTGCCAGGGTTAACGAAGGATTCCATGCCGATGATCCTAAATGCATACTGTAATAGCTTGCTCTATGTCGATGATATCCTATTATCGTATTCACAAGTAGGATTGCACAGACTATTAAGAAGGTTAACTCCTATTGCCAGGACACCTTCCCTAATCATCAGTTAATCTAAATAAAAAATCATGGTGTTTGGAAAACATCATGAGAGACATAGATGGCAATTAGATGGTGAACCAATTGAACAGGTTAACACTTTTGTATACTTAGGCATAATGTTTTCCAAGACTGGATTTTGGGTTTGCCATCATCAATGGAGCACACTTAGAGCAAAGGCTCATTTGAATCTACTGCTTAAATTAAAGAATCATAGTTATCCAGGATCCCTTGTTCCATTAATCAAAGTATATATAAAGCTAAGGTTACTCCTATGCTTTTGTATGGAGCAGAGGTTTGGAGTATATACTCAGTTACAACACTAGAACAAACGCAGTCTCAGCACCTGAGATGTATTTTGGGCATAGATCCAAGAACATCTGCTGCAGCAGTTAGAGCTGAACTGGGAATTCATACAATTCATGCTCTATCCAAAATTAGAATATATAATTACAGGCATAAAATTAATGAGTGATAGACTCCCAAGTTATGCCTACTAGAGCAGATAAAATTACAATCACGAACTTCCTGGTTCACTAAATTGACAAATTTTGTAAGAAGCTGTGGCCTTCCTGTCTCTTACGTAATGGGGGAACAATCTAAAAAAAGAGCTGCCCAAAGAATTATGGATACTGAAGCACAAAATGACATAGCCATTCTTAGTAAGATTGGTAACTTGAAATGGCTGAGCAAATACAAACACACTTGTCAAGCAGACAGCTATTTGAAGTTACAACTGCCAAAATATCTTAGGGAAATATTCACACGAGCAAGATTTGAACAGCTTGACACAATGGTCAGATATGAGAAATTCCACTCTATATCCTATAATGGACGTCTCTGCCATCAGTGGAGTGGCAGAGGTTGAGGACCTGGTTCACATCCTATTTTACTGCTGCCTATATAAGAGGGTGAGAGATAGGTACCTTGGCCTATACACTAAACGAATGACCCATTGGAACCCCCATACCAAAATATCTTACCATATGTGCGGTCAGAATTTGAAAATTACATTTAACACAGCACAGTACCTGAGCAAAATGGTTTGGCTGAGATTGGCATATGTGAGACTGATTGGGGTAGATTGTAGGGGTGATAGTAAAATACAATTTTATCATATTTTATCTATTTACATCTTAAATTGCCCTATTTGATTCTAATTTCATTTTAAAAATATATTTTATCCCAATTTCGTTTTAAATTGTATTTTATTTCTATTTTATTCTAAATTATATTTTAACCAATTCCATTCTAAATTATTTTACTGCATTTTAGTATAACATGTGTTTGGAACGCTGCACTTTGATATGGCCCATAGGCCAATCAATAAAGGTATTACTAAGTAAGCAAATAGGGAAAACAAACAGAAGTTTGACAAGGGCCAATGCTACTTCAGAAAGGACTGTTAAGAAGAGATAGGATACAGTTTATAAAACTTGAGAAGGAACCTCACCATTCTCGTCAGGAGGATATCAAATGAGAATAAAAAGTAAGTGTAACTAAAACACAGAATCAAATATACTGAAAATTATGTTATCCTTGAATTCATGATATCTACACTGGAGGAGGACGAACTGAGAAGAGCTACCTAAAAGTTGAACTTTGAAAATGGATTTTAATGAACTTCAAAGGAAGATAGATCAGATCCATTGGCTTGAATTCCTTGAAAGAAAAATGCAGGAAGACGGGAAAATCTATAAAACAATTCTCATAACAGAAAAACAGGATAAATTCAAAGGTACCACTGTGTACATGTGCAGTTTCTCTAAAATACTTCAGAGAAAAAGCAAAATTTACAGAAAATGGAAGAAAGAAAATATAACCAAAGAGGTAGGATGTCAAGAAACTGTAGGAACTAAAGGCTAAAGTTCAGAATGTGGTGAAGCTTGCTAGAGATAGCAAAAAGAATAAAAAGATTCTTTATGTACATTAGAAATGAAAGTAAAACAAGGCACTTCTGAAGAAAAAGTGGTGAAGCAGTAATGGACAATGGTGAGAAGGCAGAATTTCTCCTATTTTGTAACTATTTTCCCCTCTGAAGATAAATAGAGCCCTAGCTGGTCATTATACTGCAGAGGAATGAGAAAAGGGTAATTTAGGATAGACAAGAAAAGAGAACTTAGCTACAAGTAGATCTCGCTTACTGACTGCCTCATTTGGTGTTCACTCAGTTTCCATGGTGCAAAATGAATAACTGATCAATGCAAATTTATGATCTTCAGCATGTCCCTCAGTCATTCAATTATCATTACAGTCTATATACATTATCCTGTGCCTGACCTGTTGCTTCCCTCCCCCTTGCAGAGCAGAAAGATTGGAGAGAAAGAGATTACAAGAGTTAGCAAGAAAACATCAGCAAGAGAGTAAGCAGGGGAATACATCAGCTGTTTGGGTAGAACACTTGCGACTCCCAGTTCCAAGTGTGCTCTGGAATGCCAGTTATTTTGATGTGTATTCCCCAATGTGAGCCTGCTTACTCTCATGTAATCCCTTTCTCCAACAAATGTAAACACAATATTAATTCCGTTCTTGCTAGTTATCCCAGTACCAGCATAAGCATTCCAAAGGGTGGGAAATGGACAAAAGGAAAGCAGAGTCATTGTGCTGGAATCTCCAACTAGACTGGAGGGAGAGATTAAGAAGTTGCTGAGCTTAGACTCCCTGCATTGCAAAAAAGGGCACAGGTCTGAGCTCCCCCAGAATTTCTGAAACTTCATCTGACTGTTCCCAAGGAAATATCACATAGGTGATTAAAATAAACCTTCTGCTTGAGATTATTCACAAGTTGCTTGTGCCTGACATTCACAGTCATGTGATTTCCCACTTAATGATTGCTTGCCTAAAAACAGAGAAGCTGGTCCAAATTGTGGTTGCTAAATGAGGTCTGTGTGTAATTTAAAAAAATTCAGAACCAGTTGACTTACATTCTACAGCACTGTAGTGTACAAACTTGCAGACGTGATTGCAGTACCAATCTTAGTAATCTTGAAAAACTTCAAAAGGTTATATGAAATCCTAGAACACTGGAGGAGGCAACCCATCTTCAGAAGAAGGATTTGAAAACTACAGATTTGATAGCATGACATCTACAGTAGGCAAGGACTTTGACCAGATTGTCAAACAGCATGTTGATAAGTGCTTGGATATTTTCATGCTAAAATTAATAGGCACCAGCAAGACAGCACAAACTTTCTTGCAAATAGATTGTCCAACTTCGTCTCCTTTGATAGAATTGCTGTACTTAATAAGTGTAATCAGGGTAATTCCCTAAATCTATTACACTCAAAAGTACATATGTTTGTTACAGAGCCATGCATATTGTCCTATTTTGGTTTATTACAAATTAGACTCATTTTTAAATTACTGAATTCTAAAAAGCAGCTTCATTATTCTAAAAATTAATAAGTAATATAGAGCTTTCAAAAAATGCAAAAACACTCTATACTATAAAAAGGAAAAGGCCAGCATATAGTGGAGTTCAATGACTAAAGGAATGGTGAAAAGCGAAAGGCTTTGGTTATATTAGTCACAACATCTGCAGCTAGTCTGATAAAAAAAACTACAAAAGAGATGGTTTGCATCCATCAAAGAAAGGGATTGAGTAACTTGGCATTAAATTTACGGATTTTCTGGAGAAACATTTTAACTAAACAATGGGGACAAATAGTTGATTGATACAGAACATTTCTGTCCCCAGCAATCTAAAACTAATAGGGTTATCAGTACTTGTAACATGCTGTAGATGTTTGTGTGCATAAGAATCTCAACCTTGCTGTTAAGGAAAATCAAACTTTTGATAGCGTGTGCCATTTTGATAGTGTGTGCCATATCATGTGCACTAATCAAACTGGTGGTAAGGAAGTAGAACTGGGGCACAAAACAGATTATATAGAAAGTAAACACAGGGTCAGTCAAAAAGGACTCAAATGTCTATATACCAATGCACAAGAGTATGAGGAATAAACAGGATGAATTAGAAAATCAAGAAAATGAAGGGCAGATGTGATATTGTTGCCATTATGGAAACTTGGTGATATGAAACCCACAAATGGAATATACAGCTAGAGGGATTTAAATTATTTTTTAAAAAAACAGACCAAATAAAAGAGGAGATGGAGTTGCACTATATATAAGAAATAACTACATCACTATAGAAATAGAGCACAATGATGAAAACTGTCTTGAATACATTTGGGTCAATATAAAAGGGGGGAAGACATTTCCATAGGTGTATACAATAGGCCACCCAACCAAACAGGAACCAAGCGGAAGATCAAACAGGTTCCTGACAAACCTAGCAGGCAACTTTGTTTCCCAAAAGGTAGAGAAGGGAAATAGGTAATCAGCCATATTGGGCTTAATTCTCACTAGCAGAGATGAAATGATAGAAAGTATTTAAGCTACAGGAACCTTGGGGGGAGTGATCATGCAATATTGAAATTCAACATTATGCAATATTGGAATTCAAGCATTAGAATAAAGTCAAACTAGAGTCTTGGACTTTAAGAGAGCTAATTTCAATAAACTTAGAACTTGGGAAGGATTCTATGGATGCAAATCCTCAAAGGGAAAACAACCCAAGAAACTTGGGAAACTTTGGAAAGTGAGATTATAAAAGCTCAGTCTAGCACAATACCAATGAAGAAGAAAAATAACAGGTCTCAAAAAAACACAGCATGGCTGCATAAAGAACTCTCTGCTACATTAAAAGACAAAAAGGACAAGTATAAAAAGTGGAAACGGGGGCACATAACTAAGGCAGAATGTCAGCAAATAGCCCAAGCCTGCAAAGGTGAAGTGAGGAAAGCGAAGGCTCAAAATGAACTAAGGCTTGTGACAAAAGTCAAAAATAACAGTGAACGAGTGGTCCATTAATGGGAGAAAGTGGCAAGAAGGTGATAAGCAACAGGGAGAAAACAGAACTGCTTAACTGCTCATTTTTTGCATCCCTCTTAGGCAAAAGGAAAAAACAGTCCAACTTATCAAAAACAGTACTATAAAAAACAGATTAGGAATACAAGTTAAAATAGACAAGAAAATGGTAAGTAAGCACATGTCCACCTTAGACAAGTTCAAATCACCAGGACCAGATGGATTACCCACCAAGGTTCTGAAGGAACTGGCAGACGCTATCTCAGAACCACTGAACTATATCTTTCAAAGATCCTGGAGCACCGGGGAACTACCAGAGGACTTGAAAAGAGCTGATGTAGTTCACATCTTCAAAAAAGAAAAAAAATAGATCCAGGAAATTACAGACCTATCAGCCTAACGTCAATACCTGGGAAGATTCTGGAAAAGGTAATCAAGCAATGAATCAGCAAAGTCATAACCAAAGGCCAACATGGGTTTGTCAAAAACAGATCTCATGCCAGACAAATCTTATTGCGTTCTTTGACAAAGTGACAAAATTAGTGGACCAAAGGAATGCGGTGGATATAATTAGTTGGGCTTCAGTAAGGCATTTGATAAAGTAGATCACAACCTACTATTTGATAAGATAGAAAAATGTGGGTTAGGCAGCATCATCAACAGATGGATTTGTAATTGGCTGGCCAACGTGTAGTCCTCAATGGAACTTTATCCACATGGAGGGAAGTATGCAATGGGGTACCCCAAGGCTCTGTTTTAGGCCCAGTACTCTTCAATATCTTCATCAATCATTTGGATGAAGAACTCATTAAATTTGCAGACAACACCAAGCTGGCAGGAATAACCAACACTCCAGAAGATAGGCTTAAGATACAGAAGAATCTTGATATACTTGAACATTGGACGCTATTTAACAAAATGAAATTCAGTGGTGAAAAAAGCAAGGTTCTACATTTAGGCAAAAAAACCCAAATGCACAGGTATAGTATAGATGGTACCTGGCTCAATAGTCATAACTGTGAGAGGGATCTTGAAGTTCTAATAGACAATCACTTAAATATGAGCCAGCAGTGTGTTGCAGTTGCCAAAAAAGCTAACAGAGAGGGATAGAATCAAGATCATGTGAGGTGTTAATACCATTTTATAATGTCTTGGTAAGACCACACTTGGAGAGAAGCGATCTAGAACTAAGGAAAAATTTCCTGATCAGTGGAACAATGTGCCTCCAGAAGTTGTGATTGCTCCAACACTGGAAGTTCTTAAGAAGAGATTGAATAGCCATTTGTATGAAATGGTATATTGTTTCCTGCCTGAGCAGGAGGTTGGACTAGAAGACTTCCAAGGTGCCTTCTAACTATTATTCTGTTCTGCTCTGTTAGTACTGTAAATGCCATAGAAAAATCCTTCTCTGTGTTCATATTTTTTATAATAGCTTCACCATGCATATTAGGGAAGTGCATTGTTTAATACACAGATAAATAATATCTGTCATCCTGGAAGAGGGTTTGTTGCTCCTTTTGGTGTACTTGATGGTAGAGTCTTACCATTATTTTTCCTGTTTCTGATTTTCCAGGTTGCATTCACTTCGCTCTCTTAGCCTCCACAATAACTTACTGACATATCTTCCTCGGGAGATCCTCAATCTAGTTCAGCTTGAAGAACTGAGTTTGCGTGGGAATCCTTTGGTTGTGAGGTTTGTCCGTGAACTGACCTACAATCCTCCAAGCCTCCAAGAACTGGCTGGACGCACTATCAAAACTCGCAATATTCCTTATGTTGCTAGTGATCTCCCTGGAAATCTCCTTCGATATTTGACTCTGGCCAGCAATTGTCCTAATCCTAAGTGTGGAGGTACATTATTTTCTCTGCTTTTAAGAGAAAATTAAGTTTAGAAATCAATAGCACTTTTTTCAAGACATTTGGGAAACTATTTTAATGTTTTTTTCCTTAAATGCTAGGCTTAAAATAAAAAAAAACTCATCAGTAATTTTTATTTTTATTAAAAAAATTAAAATACAAAGCACAAAAAATTAACAAGAATAAACAAAAAACAAAATATTTTAAAAGTGCATTAAAAAAAGACACAAACACATATACATATATTATTCCCCTTATTGAACACTGATAAATATATTGCAACAATATTAGTTTCCCACCCCTTGTAAAACAGGCCCCAAACATTTTTAAACTTCTAATTCTATTTGCAAATTATTAACCTGTTATCTATCTATCTATATTAATGGCAAAATAGTTAACAGGTAGAAAAGTGATGGCGAACCTTTTAGAGACCAAGTGCCTAAACTGCAACCCAAAACCCACTTATTTATCGCCGGGTGGCAGGTGGGCGTGGCCCACTGGGTGGGTGTGGCTGTGGTGTTCATGGCAGACTGGGTGGGTGTGGCCAAGGCGGGCATGGTCACCTCAATGTTGCTCATGGGGAGGGATGCCTGTGGGGGCCGGGCAGGATTGGGGGAGATCCAGGGGGGTCTCTGGCAGGTGGGGCAGTGGGCAGGAGGCTTGTACTGTGGGGTGAGGCAGGGTGGGGCGAGGGTGCCATTGTCACAGGGCAAAGTGAGGCAGGGGCCAGGGAGGCTGCTGCCTCATACCATCGGCCCCCGCACACAGGCCAGTGACTGCATGGGGGCGACAGTGTCCATCAGCAGCCACAGCCTGCTGGCCCCTCGACTGGCGCACTCTGGGCTCTGCAGCCCACCACCAGCAGTTACAGAGAATCTGCTTCTTGAGCTGGACGGCCTGCCGACAGCTGAGGAGGCGATGCAGTGGGAAAAGGAGAGCATGCAAGGCCAGGAGGGATGGGACGGGGGGGAGGGAAACCAGTTGTGCTGGGATGCATCCAGCCACATGGGACCTCGGCAAGTTAGCGGGCGGCTGGTTGAAGAGGGACGGTGGCCATCTCTGGGGCATGGTGCATGTGCCCACAGGTAAGGTGACCAACTTTTTTACAATGAAAAGGAGGACACAAATAAATTGAAGAAAAAATATCGTAAATAAAAGAAACTTTTATTCATTTCAACAATAATACAGACAACTTGCACGTGCAAAGTTTGCTAGCCAGGTGTTTTGGCGTGCTTAGCAGCAATTCCTATTGGCTTTCGAAAGCCAATAGTGGGAGTAGCACAGCTCATGCAAAATTTGAAAAAAAAAAAACATCAAAAAAAGGTGCCGGAATGCCGTTCTGAGCGTTCTATGAGGGGAAAAAAAGCCCTGCAGATTAGTCTTCAAATATCGAAAAGGAGGGCATGAAGGAGGACACTTTTTGAGGGAGGACAGAACTTACAAAAGGAGGACTGTCCTCCCTAAAGGAGGACGGTTGGTCACCTTACCACAGGGAGGGCTCTGAGTGCCACCTCTGGCACGCGTGCCATAGGTTCGCCACCACTGAGGTAGAACAACAACAAAAACGAGTAAAATTTCAAAACCCTCTTGTTAACAAACTATTATTGCATTCAATTTGTAGAAAGTTTACCACAGCTTCTTATCTATCCCAAATAATCCCAATAGATAATTCTGATTCGTCCTGGATCAAATATCCATGTTTGTTTCTTAATACCATCTCTTATCAATTGTTGTCCAGTTTAATATAATAAATCCATTCTCCAAAGTCGATCTACCTTCCCCCAAAAGTCCAGATGAAATTGTTTTCCAGGTTGACTATGATAAATCCATTCCCAATCTCCTTCAATCTTCTTAGGGGAAACCAATTGATCACATACCCTTTCAATTAGTTTTCTGCTGTTGTAAAGGAATGCAACCCTGAACTTCTGGAAGGCATGTGCAATCCTCTCAGTTAGTTCTAAGTCTGTAAGATCCATATTTCTTTTAGTGCCCTTCACCGAATCTACCACTTTCAAATCAAATTTCTTTTATGAACATGATTTAACAACAGTTACTTGCATCGGGGCATTTTTTGTAACCATTATTATTTTGTCAAACATTTTAAAAAAGTTTTCAACATGGGTTTGTATATTACCAAATAGTCTTTTTTTCAAATGCCTATAATCTGATACAATGTGGTCTTGTAACCTAGCAATGAGAGATAAAACTCCTCAGAGAGAGGGAACAAAGTACATTGAAGTAATATTCCTCAGAGTGAGAAAATGGAGAGACAATATTTTTGGATATTTCGATCGAAGATAATAAAAAATAAAAAAATAACCTCCCGACTATTTGCAAGCTAATAAAAGACAAAATCCCTGTAGTGAAAATCCAATATAAATGTAAAACAAGTCCAAACACTTTCACTACTCAGAAACATGCCGTGACTTTCTTACAGAGAGGCAAGAGTTATTCAAAACAGTCAAAAAGATCAAAGGTAAAGGACAAAAAAACCCACAGATAAAGCAGAAGTTTAAAATAAATCAGCATTCAACCAGCCGGTTAACATTTAGACATAAAAAGCAAATCAGAAGAGAAACTTTAAAAAGTGTAATTAAAACCCAGGCTTGCTTACAAGAACGATCATCCTGCCATAAGGATATTAGTTCTGGGTGAAAATGCCAATTTTTATAATTTGTGTTCCAGTTACTTAGAACTGTCAGATTCCAGACATTTTATTAAAAGGTATATGCCTTTTAATAAAACTTGTTAGTCAGAAAAAATGCTGTGGAACTCCAATTTTTTTTTTGTCACAATAAACATGTTCCCTACATTGAACTCAATGGTATTTATTTCTAAATAAAAGTGAATAGATTTTTATTCTCTATACCTCAACCCAATCTAAAACACTGATGTCCAATTTAATTTTTGCACCTTCCAAAGAATTGTGTAGCTGGATTGGAATAAGTTCCATCTACTCTATTGATATGTTTAAAGAGCTGATAGCCAACAGCTATATAACCAACCAACCAGCCCCTCAAACAAGAGACAGTGGTACCATTGACTTGATTTAGTTTAGCAGCTGTCATAAACTAAGGACCTAATGACTTAAAACACATGGAAAATGATGTATGTACATGTTTATACAACAACTGCAAACACTACTTTAAAAACATCCTTTCTTCTCTCTTTAGGAGTCTACTTTGACAGCTGTGTCCGCCAAATAAAATTTGTCGATTTCTGTGGGAAGTACCGTGTTCCACTGATGCACTACCTTTGTTCCCCTGAGTGTTCTTCCCCTTTCAGTTCTGCATCTCAGAGTTCTAATTCCCAGAGTGAATCTGATTCAGAAGATGAAGCCATTGTTGCTGCACGCAGAATGCAAAAGGTTCTTTTGGGATAGGAAGAAAAGATAATACAAGAAGCAAGTGCCTGATGTCCTTTGGAATGGGCTTGCCTATATTATATTATTCACTGAAAATGCACCTGTAGAATTATCCATGAGAAAGCCACTAAATGCCTTAGAGGGAAATTAGTGTAAAGACATCTTACAGCTTGCTACCTGGAAGGACACTCTTAAAGCTTGAGATGTTTCAGGAATTCTTGGCACTGGTGACTTGTTAGAGATGTTTTAAACCAGGGGTGTCAAACTGCCAGCCTCTAGGCCAGATGCGTCATGCCGAAACTGCGCCTACCCCATTGCCGGCAATGGAAAAAAATTGCGATATGTCGCGACACGTCATGTGACATTGCAAGTTTGATACTCCTGTTTTAAACTTCAGTTCTGAGACTGACTTTAAGGTGGATTTTCTTTAATCACTGTGATAACATGCTTATCTAAGAATACAGAGTAGGAGTTCTTTAGTAATGTGTTTAGCAACTGTTGTACTTGAATATTGTTCTTCCCATAAAGCTGCTTGGGCTTTATATATTTATTTTTTAGCAAAATTCCTCCAAAACGCACAAATATCAAAATGTGTTACTTCCTTCTTATTTGGTTTCACTGCCTATGATCAAATGCTATGCTATAATAGCGTTAATGTGCCTTTCCATATTTTTATACCAGCTTCATTTTTCTGTCCTTCAGTGCATTGTTAAATCATACCTCCAAACATTTGGCAGCAAAATTATTGCTTTTTGGTAGCACTTTTCCTATTTTTTTGACCCAAGAACTGAAATAGGTATATTAATGCAGGGCAAAAGACAGACAGAAAAATTGTATTTTGTCAGGTAAATTGCCCCAGTTTCCTCCACAGGGGCTAAATTCACTCGGCTGCTGCAGTGCTCCCTATGGCTTGTGCTCTTGAAAGTTGTGGTTCACCAGAATTGGGAGTTTCTAATTTCTGTGTTATGCTATAGTGCATCACTAGTGCCTTCCTTGGGTTTTCTTCTTGAAGACTACCATTTTCTAACTTGTGAGAAATATAAAGAATTCACTGTTCAAATTCATTTAAAGCAAAATTGCATTTTTTTACATATACCTTGGTGCCATTATTTGCCACCTTTTATGTTATGGGTAGCATTCTATCATATATAATTATCTGTACATGTATCCATATATTTAACATAATATAACTTTATTTTGTAAAAAGTCAGACATTTTTACCAATCCGTTTATTTCTTCTATTCCCTTTATTGCAAAGTTACTTACATTATATCCTTCCTCTCTTCCCTTGTTCATACTCAAATTTGATCTTATCATACATGCATTGCCTTTTTGTAAGACTTTGACCCAAACTTCCTGCCTCTTACATTTCTAAGCATGTTGAATTGTTGAAGATACCTCATATATTTAGGGATACTTCTAGTCTCTACAAAAGATAAATATTCACAGAGGAGTTGCTTTTTATTAGACATCACTAAGTTTATCAGTGACAGTACGTTGGTGAACTTAGGCAATCATTTTTTAGCACACAACAGTCGCACTATCAGACAGTTGTGACTCCCCTTTTCATACAATAGATATGCTCTTCTCTACAGATTTGTGGTTTAATCTTTGTTTTTTTTTTTTGAAGCGGTGTTTCCTTTGCAGACTGAATGAGTATTATCAATAGTAATCCCATGTTGAGTGCTGAGTAAAAGTAATACTTTTGCAATGAACAGCCTCTTTTCTGAATCATGTTAGGAATGCTCTCAGCTACATAGAAGGCTATATGTATAAGTGAGAAGAAGGGAATCTCACATAGAAAAATCCCTCCATTTTAGGGAGAAAGGAATGCAGTATTATTAACTGGGATCTTTGCAAGATTTGTGAAAGAAATTGGGAGCTACAGCTACTTCTACTTTTCCATTGTGGCTTCTGCCTCCAGTGAAAGATTATCAGTTTGATAGGGTTGGTTTGTGGACATTGCATGAATACATATGTATCATTTACTCCCATGTCTTTGAAATATATATATATATATATATATATATATATGTAGGTCTTTGGTTGTTCGGGTTTTATCCCGCGTAAAATTGGAAGTGTCTTGGCGACGTTTCGACGAAGTCCCATTCGTCATCTTCAGGCTGGTGTTTTCAGCTTCGTGCTTCGAGCAGCAATGTGTGGTCTTAGCTGTTTCTTCCTTTTAACTGCCAGTGGGGGTATGAGCTGATTGGGTGGGAGCTTGGCTGTGTTCTGATTGGGTGGAGGTGTGTTCTGATTGGTTAGGGGCTTGGCTGTGCTCTGATTGGCTGGGGGGTTGGCTGTTGGCTGTGCTCTGATTGGCTGGGGGAGTGTTCTGTTTGGTTGTGCTCAGGTTAGTCTGAGTTGCAGGGGGGTTTAAGATTTTGGGCTGCCTTGCTATTTTTTGGCTTCACGTTCGTGGTCGTGCCTGATCTTCATGGAGGGTGTCAGTTTGCTTCATGTATGGATTGGAGGGGTTTAAAGTGGCTAATGATGCAGCTGTGGTCTGGCTTCTGGTTTGTGGTCGTGCCTCATCATCGGTGTGGCTTTGGGTTTGCTTTTTGTGTGGATGTGTGGTGGTGACATCCTGTGTAGTTTTTGTGAGTGTGGGTCTGGTATCATTTTTTGTGTTAGGGAGTCGTTTGTCAACAAGGGCGGGTTTCCAAATGGCTGGTAGGCGGCTTCGTGCTCCTAGAAGCACGAAGCCAAAAGCACCAGCCTGAAGATGACGAATGAGACTTTGTCGAAACGTCGCCAAGACACTTCCAATTTTACGTGGGAGAAAACCCGAATAACCAAAGACCTACATACAAACACCCGCGAAAACCTCAGAAAACATACACATATATATATATATATATATATATATATATATATATAGAGAGAGAGAGAGAGAGAGAGAGAGAGAGAGAGAGAGAGAGAGAGAGAGAGAGAGAGAGAGAGAGAGAGAGAGAGAAATCTTATGGAGTGGATATGGTATGCATCCTTGGCCAGAATCCCCTATCAGATTAATTTATATTTAGATTCAGATGTCATTGAACTCTTGTTTCTACCAACCTCAGCCAACTGCAATACAATAGTGTATTGCAAGTTCTTCAGCATCTAGAGAACAAGGATAATCTGAAATAACTTTCACAAAGAATGCCTTTATAAGTGTTCAAGAAATGCTGCTTTTAACAGTAATATATATTCTTTCCCATATTCCCTTGTTAATATAAGCTAATTTACTAAAATTATCAATAGAAAAAATCCTTTTTTATCATAACATGAAATTAATATTGCAACTTCAATTTAGAATTAACTCCTATATATTCACTAAGTCTGGAAATAGATTTATACAGAGTGTTTTTAGACCTGAACTGGATTATTATTTCATTTTAGCATTATAATTGCAACTGATGCATGTAAGCTTATATTCATTCAATCTGCAATTTCCATCTTGAGAAATAGTCTCATCTTTCCTCTAAATGTTTTATGTCATATCAACCCAATTCATGATTTTGGAGAACTTAAAATGTTTGTAAATTATTTGATGACATTTACGTTGGTTCTAATTAAGGTACAATCTAACTGAATGTTTGTTACTGTTTTTCTTAGGTATAAGATCTCTATTTTCTCTGTTAATTTATTAATGATTTATATGCTTAATTGAATCTTGATACTATTTGATGTCAGTCCTATACAGGTAAAACTTAATATTGATTCTTGTTTAATCTGGCATTTTTGATAATATGCTTAGGCAATATACATTTTCTGGTTTTTCCATGGATTGATCTTATTCTAAACTGTGATTCAAAATATTGTTTGTACATGTGCTCCACTCACAGGCTTGCAAGTTTTCATTAAAGCATTATTTAGATTTTGTTTTGATTCTTTCTTTCCATGGCATAAACAAATGCCAAGTCTGAATGTCCTTAATGTCCTCATTTCTGTGGCTGTGTATTCTTCCAATCATTTCTTTATCCATTAATGCCAGAGGGAAAGTTTATAAATTAAAAATTAGCAGTTTAGGATCTGTACAGAAAGTTTGGAGACAATATCTGAAGCAATTTGCATAGTTTTTGTATATTTATATTTCTCACTAGTTAAACTTTAAACAGTTTTCTTGTTGAATATTTTAATACGCTTTGCTTGATGCTTATCACTCTTTCTCAAAGAAAGTTGAGTAGTTTTTCTGATTTCTTAAATTTGTAAAATAGTTTAGATTTCTTGCCAAATAATATCTTTGTCTTTTAATTTATATTTTATTTAGGATTATAGATCAAAGATATTTAACCAACAATGGGAAATAATCATTTTTATCATGTTGTCTTTTTAACAGTCATCAATGGGCTTTTTGGTGAAAAGAGTATTGATGTTCAGACAGATGTTTATAGTATAATAATAAAGTTTATATCTTAGAAACTGCCAATAAGGAACATTCATATTTGTATAGCAACTTGGTTGAATCTAAAAAAAAGTCACATACATGGTATAGAAAGAGAAATTTAGAACACATATTTAGGAGACATGGTTTCAATAATCTTAGACAAGATCTAGGCAATATGTCAGGAGAAAAGGAATGCAGGAGGGATGGAAACTTACACAAAATAACATATTGAAAATATACTCACATACCATTCCTTTTAAAAAAAATGGAAGGCTGCTTAGGACACTTGAGTTGAAAAAAGAGACTGCTATAATAAATATTAGCAAACAGAAAATAAACTGCAAAAAATAACTAAACGGTGAAAAGAGGCTAGGGTGGCAAGGGAAATTAAAAGCATTGAAAGGATCCCTTTTTTGCTATACCAGTCAAAAAAGAGGTGATTTACTTCTAGGAAATTATGTTTGGTTAGCAACAGGTGACAGGGAGAAGAGACACTTCCTTTGCAGATAGGCCTCCAGCATAGCAACTAACGAAAGGAGAGAAGAAAACAACCCAAGGCAGGTTGGAGTAGATAGGGAAAATTTGGCTAATATGAATCAGTTACAGGTCAATTACAGAAACTTGAAGGGGTTTGTGATGGCATCTTGGAGCCCCTTTCTGTAGTTATAGTGCCTGAAGAACTGAGAAATGCAAATGTGGAAAGGGGGGGGAGTAAATGGTAGACTAATTAACTTGACACATGCTAGCAAAACGTGGAACAATTTATAGGTAGTCGTCAACTTATAACCACACTTGGGACTGAATTTCTGTTGCTAAATAAGCGATCCCCAATCTTTCCAGCTGTCTGGACCAGCGGCAGCAGCTGTGAGGGAAAAGGGGATGGTTTCAGCTGTGCACGCTGCTTGCGCAAATGCAGCTTTGCATGCTCGCCTGCCACTTCCAAGGCCTGGTTCCCAATGAGTTGCAGCCGTTGTACCTGATCTTATCATCCTTTTGGACATGGTGATTAAGTGAATCATTAAGTAACTATGGTCACTAAGCAAATCCAGCTTCCCCATTAATTTTGCATGCTGGAAGCCTCCAGAAGTTCATAAATGACGATGACATAATCCTGGGATGCTGCAACTCTTGTAAACACATGCCAATTGCCAAGTTGATTGTGTGACAGTTGTAAATGCAAGGACTAGTCAAAGATCACTTTTTTCAGTCTTCATAACTTCAACTTTAATGGATGGTTATAAGTCAAGAACTTGTATAAAGCAATTGGTTTATAAACATTTAGAAAATACATAGAAGGTAATAATGAAAATAATGAATTTATGTAAAATAATGCCAAACTAACCTGAGCATTTTGATATAGAGAACAATTTAGTTGACTTTGGGAATACAATAGGCATGGAGTGCGCATAGATTTACTTTGGTAGGAAAAAATAATCAAAGAGGCTCCATTTTAACCAAGTCATTGATTAATATGACTACAGTATATATATATATCCAGTTAGAGTTTGTAACCAACCCCCTTTTTTCTTGCAATAAACTTAACTAATGATCCTTACAAGAATCTAGCTTTTATGGTTGTGAGCAAGAGGCTCAACAATGGTCTTATTGAATGTCTTCCAGCCTTGGGTTTATTTTCCAATATCCTTTTGACACTGGCCTGGTTGTGAATGTTATATCTATTTGCTTTGGCAGAATATTGCAGTCAGTTTCCATGCAGTGTGCTACACCAGTTTCAGCATGCTGTTGACAATCAGCTGTTTAGCGGAGCGCCACAGCTCCTCACTTTCCTTCCAGCTGGCGATGACTTGGGCTGTCTGGGCTTACCAGGCAGCCTTTCTTCCATCCTTTTGGAAGGTTTCTTCAATCCGTCTGGACCAATTGCCGTTTGGTCCGGACTTGCAAAGCATCCCTCCTTCTTTGTTATCCCTCCAGGGAACTTTCCGACCCCTTGGGGTTGCCAGGCAGAATGAAATCGAGCTAAGAAACTGGAGCCCTGGCTTCTTCCACCCGTCTCATCAAACGCCAACTGGAAGTCTGGGACCAAAAGTGTTTTTAAGACCTTTTTATTTTTTTTATTTTTCTACAGAAAAAGACTTGAAAAGTTTAACAATATAAGTTTTGGATCTAAAAACTGAAAAGTGGCATTGATGACATCTAGTGGTGAATTACAGCACTACAACATATTTATGCCTAAAAGAAACCTGGCTTGAAGCCCAGACCTAGATAAGATTTTGGCTGGCCTTGGAACTATTTTATTATTGAGAATTACAATTGAGAAAAAAAAGGCTTGGGGCTGTTTATCTATGTGTCAGAAATGATAAACATTTTAAATTTGGCCTGTCTGAATCTTGAACATAAATACTGACTTTCAGAACTGCATTGTGGATTTTTTTTTTTTTTTTTTGGAACACTTCGGATTATCAATCTTGATTGTTAAACAACCCTTAAAGATTCTTCTCTCTCCCTGGACAGAAAGGATATATTTTTTATTGGACAGAAAAATTTGAACTTTACTCATATCTGCTTAGGGGAGATTCAGGAATAGACAGTTGGATAAATCTATAAAGGCTACTTAATAAAATAAAATAATAAAATAAAATATAATAAAATAAATAAAATAAAATAATAAAATGGATGTTTCATACTCAGCGTTAAATAGTAAAACATCATCTTTAACATCTGTTCCCAGCAGCCTTAACTTGCCATATCATCAAGAAAATACTGATGAAACACAGAAAGAAAGTCTCTCCATGCTGAAATTAATACAAAAAACAATTATTCTAGCTTGTGAGCAGGTTACTAATAACACAAAGGAGATAAAAGAACAATTTTCTAATTCAAATCTACTAACTTAGAAGACAACTACAGAGAAGGAACCAGCAACCCAGAAAATAGAAGGAAAACTAGAGAATGCTGACACAGACATTGATGATTCAAAGGAGGAAACAAATGACCAGACTCAGATAAATGAAAACTCAGAAGATATAATGATAATATTGGATAACCAAATTGTTTTCTTGTTCCAAATAATATATACAAAAATAGAGGAGAATTTTTTGATGATCCAAATGCACTGACTTGGAAAGTTAGTTGGCAAAGAAAGAGAGCTAGAGTAAAATTGAAAGAAACAGAAGCTTTGACTTAATAGAGGGGATGCTATATTATTGATTAGAGGTTTGAATATGGTTAAGAATAGATTGTTAGAAATAGAAGCATTTTTATAACTAGATAGCTAGGATTTATAATCAGAATATTATATTTTGGTATGAAAAGGGAAATAAGAATACATTAAGAACTTTGAATAAGGGATTTTTTTGGTTGCCCAAATAAAACTTGTTTTGAAGTTATAAATGATTGGGACACTTTGAACATGGATGGAAAACTAAAATTGAAAAAAAGCAAAAATAGGATATGTATTAAATAAGTAGAAATTGAATGCAAATGCAGTTAAGATATGTTTTGGCTAGGAAAGATATTCTAAACTGATATTATTGATATTATTAGAAAAATGTAACAAATATTGATATGTAGTTGTATGTTTGCTAACAATAATAAGAATTGTATTTGCTTAATGCGGAAAAATTGTTATTACCAGGAAAGAATGTACTGGCGGGTATAACATTGGACCTAGTTGGAAAAACTTATATGTATCACCGAATTCTTAATGGACTCAGTTATCACGTTGTCTATTGAGCACTTGTTTGTGAAAATAGAAAATTAATAAAACATTTATAAAAAAAAAAAGAGGCTAGACAGTCACTTGTTTGAGATGGACTAGAACAGGGCTTTTCAACCTTTTCACCCATTGTATCACTTTTAAGATATGGCAACATCCGAGTACCACCAGTCGCCTAGCAAGGTGTCAAAAACTTGATGACCCCCCCCCCAAAAGTGATAAAAGTGATAAAAGTACAGGTAGTCCTCAACTTACAATAGTTCGCTTAGTGACTGTTCGAAGTTACAATGGCATTAAAAAAAGTGCCCGCCAAGCCACAGCCGAGCAAGACGCCTGCCCACCTGGCAGCACTCTTCCTGTTTCATTGTTGTGAGCATTTCTGTTGAGGATTGGCAGCGGGGGTGGGGTGGGGGTGTTTGGTTTTTATTCCCCCTGTCTGCTGTGTGGTTGCAACAGGTTTTGGTCACTTCACATGACCCTGGGACACTGTGACCGTCATAAATATGAATCAGTTGCCAAGCACCTGAATGTAAATCACAAGACCCTGGAGATGCTGCAACATTCCAGCTGATCGGTGCTTCTTCTGTGCTCAGCAGAAGCGCCATGATCAGTGCTGCTTTCCAGCTGATTGGTGTTTCTTCAGGGCTCAACAGAAGCACCAGGATCAGCGCCTAGCTCCAGCTGGCACCTGGCGCTTCCACTGAGCCCTGACAGTCCCGAAGCGCCAATTAGCTGGAAAGCAGCACTGATTGATCCTGGCGCTTCCGCTGAGCCCTGACAGCCCTGCAGCTCCAGCCATCTCTCTCTCAGGCTCCCACAGGTTCAGCTCATTCCCCTCCTCCACTACTTTTCTAGGATGATCGCGTACCACCTACAAGGTGCCAATGTACAAGTGGTACCCGTACCACTGGTTGAAAAGCCCCAGACTAGAAGACCTACAAGGTCCCTTCCAGCTCTATTCTATTCCAAATGTGTAGAGACAGTGCAGTTTCAGATGCTTCTGACACTATGTTTATTGTGGAATAAATAAATACAATACAAGCCATCACTGTGCAGAAGCCATCTTTTTTAGAGAGTGAGAATACAACAGGAATAGGAAATGCATCACAGGAACAATAGAGATGAATCATAGAGTAGCAATGTGACACAGGAAATAAATATAATAGAGATGAATGATAGAGCTACATATAACAACCCTAACAGAAACTGTCCCTAGAGAAAGGAGGAGAACCATTGTAAAACTGTTGTGAATTTATATTTAAAAGGTCAGTGGAATAAACATCAGGACCAACCCAAGCTTACAAAACAGAGGACTGCCTTTTGAGTTTCACAAAAATCTTTCGTGAGTTCTGTTGTTCTATCTGAAATATCCTTAAAGTTTAAACAATAATTGTTTTAAAAAGTAAGAAAGATTTCATTTTTTACAACAGTAAAATATATGGCATAATGAAATAGCATGAATTTAAAAGACAAACTCATTCACACTCTTGTCATGTAAATTCCCCCCTTCAAATAACTACATAGCCTGAAATCTAGTGTTGCCCATGTTTTGAATAGTTACTCTTATGAAAGTAAAAAGAATCCTGCTCACAACGTATGTAGGCTAGCATTTTGCACCATATAATAGCCAGCTATATATCTTCAGGAAGCTTGAATCATGGATAGGAGAATGAAGGTCCTCCATTAATATTTTTTTTACACTCCCCTTTCATAATTATCTGCATTGTCATCACTTCTGATTGCAGTGAATTCCTTGTGTAACCATATATTATGTACCAGAGCATTTTCATCATCATCATTATCATCATCATCATCATCATCATCAAATTGGAAGGGACCTTGGAGGTCTTTGAGTCCAACCCCCTGCTAAGGCAGGAAACCCTACACCATTTTGGACAAATGGCTGGTCTATTGGGCCTGAGATATGATACTGTGAAAACAGGATACAAGTTTTCTTTATCCACATTTTATACCATACATAATATTTTGTACCACTATCAATGTAGCATTATATTATGTATCGCTATAAATTAAAAACCCAGCACTACTTTTTAATGTTTTAATTGAAACAACCTGCCTCCAGAAGCGGTGAATGCTCCAACACTGGAAGTTTTTAAGAAGAGACTGGACAACCATCTGTCTGAAATGGTGTAGGGTTTCCTGCCTGAGCAGGGGGTTGGACTCGATGACCTCCAAGGTCCCTTCCAACTTTATTATTACTATTATTATTATTATTATTCACACTTTACCCATTATCAACTTCTCTCAAACAGTTCTTCTAATTATATGTTTGTCATAGTATTAATTATAAACAAAAATACTTTCCCAAAAAGTGTTTTGAATATTCCTCCTGATATAATCTATCCTGATATAATCTATCCATACCCACTATTCAAAATAATTTTATTAACATTTATTTACTAAGGGCTGAGTAAAAACATTTTCTTGCTCTCATAGCAACTTGAATCATCCATTCATTCATTAATAGAAAATATAATATTTTCCTTTCTGATACCCTTAAGTGGTTAATCTGTTGAAATATTTATTGGTCTGCCCTGCTCAGAACAAAGCAGAACAATGAGTTAACCTAAGTAGAAGTAGTGTATACCTTTTTTTAATGACAATTATCAGCACTTTTGATCAGTGACGTCATCAAAGTAAACAAGCCCACGTGCTGATTATGTCAGCAGGGCACGGCCCTAAAAGGAAGTGACGTGCTCAGCCCCCACCTTCCGGATGTGACGTTTTGGCTTAATCCCACATTTTTAATATCGGCATTGGAGTACATCTTTAAAATATTTTCATAGTCCACTCCTTTAGTCCGGTTCAGTAGAAAAAACGCACAGTGTTGCCCGCAGGTCACAGCGCTGGGGTGTTGCAGTTGACGTTGGTGAAATGTGTACTTCTCAGCTTGCTGCTCTAAAAACATCACTATAGAGCCAGGAAAGTCAGGGCTATCCGGCGGTCTTCCATAAGAATCAAAAAATTCACCATATCCAGGAGATGGGAAGTAGAGGGCCAGCCAGTATTCACCAGGCAGAGTGTGAGGGTGAGTATTTACAATTAAACCAAAAGGTCTTTTGGAGATATGTCTCTGGGGTAGCAGATCACAAGGGTAGACCCCTAGAAAGGCAGTATTTCCAGAGAACAATTGGAGGAGCTGCAGTGTATCCATACTCACATATAATCAAAAAGCACATTCCTTGTGTGACTTATTTCAATAAGGTTTTCAAAAATTGCAAAGAGAATCATGTTGACGGTGTTGGGGAGGGGTGGTGCAAATCTAATTTCGGCTCTGAGGTTTCCATTCTTGATCAAAGAATACTGCTCAGAGCATCCCTGATCAGGACTCAAGTCAAAACAATACAAAGTATACCCTCGGTTAAACTCTTCCCGGCTGATTATCAGTGGCCTGTCTTTCATGCTTTTGCCTGTGGCTTGCACCATCTGCATGTACTCTCTCACAAAAAGACTGTGTTCATAATCAGGCTGAAGAGGCTTTGCGGGGATCTGCTCGCCATCACAATACAGAGCGCAAAAATTGACATTGCAGTGTTGAAAATTGAACGGGTTTCTTTCATAATCCCCACTAAAAGATGCATTGTCCACAAATCCAATCACTAATTGTTTAGGTAGCTGCCCCAGAAATAGATTTTCCTGATTACACAGAAGGCTCCCTGCAGGAATGCTGTAAACCTTCATCCCCACTCGATCAATGGGGTATTTGGCATTGGAGGTGAGCAAAGCTTCTGCATGGCCAAGGCGCACTCCCGGGGCTATTTTTACACGTTGCACCTGCCAGGAGTTGTACTTTATAATTCTCATTGCCGTCCTTCATCACACAAAATTCATTTCTGCTTCTTGTGAGTTTGACTTTCACATCAACACCGTTAATCAGCAGTCTGTCTTGAAAAAACAGATCGCTATGCAGAGGCCCTAGCAAATCCCATTTACGACTACCGGCCGTGTGTCTTGCTCTCGCTTTGAAACCGGAGTTCCCAGCAGCTGTCAGCAGAGTACTCTCCATGAGTTCTGAGTCATCTTTGTAAAAACCTCCAGCTGTAAATTGGGTACCCAGTGCATCACTACCAAAGTTCAGAATCAGTTCAATCATGGCCCGATAAGAATAGCAATGATGGCTCTGTGTAATGAGCCGATCTCCCAAAGTAACATCCAGCTGGTTAAATAGTGATGCTATAGGGTAGTTGGTCAGGCCCACCCTTGCCCCATCATCAATATCCGTCCCATCCGCCTTTACAATCTTGCAACTCACATACAGCAGGGTGTTGTTTAAATCCGTGTAATGCTCACCATGCCCCGTGATAAAAAATTCCAGGGGAGCGTTGGGTGTTAGCGCTGATAAAGGAGGGATCTCGACATAGGTACTGTTTTCAATACTGGTCTGTGTAGGCGCCAGTTGAAAAAGATCCAGTTCTGATTTAACACATTCCTCTGAAGCAGAATGAATAAATGACATATTGTATTAGAATATGTCTTCCTTGTCACAGAGCTTCCTCTTCTGCGCACGTCTCCTCTTGGTATGACAGGCCTTTTTCACAAGTCTTCTCTTTTTAAACGGAATAGGCGGGCCCGATGCATAATTCTTCCTGGCTATGAACAACCCTGATCCATCCTGCCCCCTTTCAACAACTTGGGATACAAGATTCCCTGCAACATCTCTGACAATGTTTTTGGCAGCAGATTTCACATGCGGCTTAATGATTTCTAATCAAATGCCTCAAAAAAGGCATTGCTTTTCGAAAAAGCCCACGGAACAGACCCCCTAACCCTGTCCCATACATAATGGGGGCTCCTCGGAAGCCTGGAAGGCCTCCACTGGCTTGTGCCCTGTAGTAAGCCACGTAGTCTTGAGGGTTCCCGTGCTCCTTGATTACAACCATCCTTCACTTTTCCAAGGCCTAAAATGAAGCTTGACAATCACCTTCCCGTTATAAAAACGCACGTTTTTGTCCTGGTTGGTTTTGATTTCTATAGTAACGGTATCGATGTGATGTTTGCTGACTGGTACATAATGTGGACGGTCATAGGTTATTGTGATGAAATCATTGTCTTGCCCTTGCACAGGCACACAGCGCAGTAATGGCACATAGTAGTCACCCACTATCTGGAGCTCTACAATGTCTGTGTAAACATATAAGGTGTTGAATCCAGGGAACGTACTTAACAGATGTCCAAGTTCTCCGCTAACTAGAATGGTATGCGGTTCATCACCTTTAAGGTTAATTTTTCGACCCACTGCATCATACTGTAGGGTTGTCTTAGGGCCGTCCTTGGCACTTGATATAAGCTTGTTCATATTTTCTAACAGTTGTCGGATGCTAGTATAGTATCCGCTTCTCAAAGAAAAATGCCATCTCTTTCTCTCATTAGCAATTTCAAAATATCCAGGAGAAGTTAATGTGTGCCAACTATGCGGATACTGTATCTCTGCTAGCCCTACTTCCCATGACCCTGGAAGATCCAACGATCTTGCTAATTGTATAGTAAAATTAGAATTTCTGTTTTGGGGGAAAATTGCTGCTGACGCATTGCTGGGAAAGGTGATGTAAAACTCTGCCATATCAAAGATGCTGTACTTCAGTCTCCTTAACCCAACTGTTGAACTTCTCTGGCCATCCAATCCATTTGACTAGAAATTCTCTGTGTCTCCCCCGGCCTCTTTTTTGGATAATTTTCTCTATTCTGTATATGCGCTGTTGGTCAGCAGGAACCTTTGGAGCTCCTCAAAGTAAAAAGTCCCCTTTACAGGGTCACCAGTGTAATCATTTAATCTATACACCGCTCTTTCCCCCCTTGTCTGCAGTTCTTTGATGATGAATATCTCATCCGTATAGGTTTGCTGATAGCCCTTTTCAAACTTACCCTTCAGTCTGGATACCCTGACATGATCTCCCATCTTAAGACATTTTTCCTTTCTTTTTCTTTTTAAAGTTGCCCCATAAAGTCTCATCCACACACCCCTTTCGTTAGACAAATTTACGGTGTTAGGAGCAGTACCGATGCTACGATGGTAAGCGCTATTGTACCCCTGAATAGTATCTGCTAAAACGTCCACATACCGGTGGGTATTTCTAGCTGTGAAATATCTCCAGAGTTTGTTTTTTAGGGTTCTATTAAACCTCTCTATAACGGCTGCTTTAGTTTCGCTATGAGTGACAAAATGATGAATGCCATAACGTGCTAAAAGTTTCTTCAGTGGAATATTCAAGAACTCTTTACCTGCATCTGTCTGTAATTTTCGGGGTGCACGTCCTGTTTGAAAGATATTCTGGAAAGCGGATGTAACTTCCCTCCCTGATTTATCAGATAAAGGGGAGGCCCAGGCATATTTAGATAACACATCAATAACTGCTAAGATGTACTTTTTTCCATGATTCTCCTTAGAAAATTTGGAGACATCTATGAGGTCAGCCTGCCATTGATGATCTAAGCCAGACACTACTGTTTTATTTCTAGGAAAATTAATTCTTGCAGGCTTATGAAGCGTATAAGCGTCTTCCCCTGACAGCCACGTCTTGACTTGCTTCATGGTCAGGTTTTTATCATGTTTTCTAGCTTCCTGAAAAAGGGCATTCACACCTCCATAACTCCCTACACACCCCGGAGTATAATAAATACGACTTAAAAGCTTTTCATGCATCGTTATACTGAAAGACCACTGACAAATGTTCAAGTGTTGACATTAACACAGTCTTTTATTGGTTATACAGAATTCAGAGGGTGCACGGCTCCGCCATCAGAAAAATATCCCTCATCACCACTATCAGAATCAGAAGATAATACTATTTTATAATACTCTGACCCGCCTGTGCCCCACAAATCACGTCCGCAATCACAAGCAAACCAGTCTTTACACAAATTGCAGCTCTTTAACTCACAAGGTAGATAGCGTGGTCTCTGGGATAGCTCATAATCCCTGTTATAGTCTAGATCAGAAAAATCTGCAGAAGCTTTCTGACCATGGCGATTACCACAGGAATCTAAAAGCGGGGTGTCTTGAAGTGTTTGCTGTCTAGGTATTACTAATTCAGAGTCTGCAAAATATAAAGCACATCCTGTTAGCGGTGTATCCGCTCCAGCACCATTTACATTATCATAAATAAAAACATATTTACTTACCATTGCTGGGAGATAATGTAGTATCATTCACCATTTCACAGGCTGTCCAGTAAGTACTCTGCATCTCATCGTTAAAGTTACAACACACCATGCTACAGCCATGCAACACAGGTCTGAATAAAAAAATTTCTTTATCATAACCCATGCAACAGATTTTGTTGCATTCTGTTGGCTGGGGCCTTGTATCAGAGTGTCCGACGCTATCTTTTGCTATTGGTGTAAAAACAGCTTTGGAATCAGAGGTTGACATCTTCAAAAGACTGCTGGGGTTAAATCGCTAGCTGTTCAGGCCTGCCCACACAAACTCCCCTGCCCCTTGCAATAACACACCCTTGAGCATTGCGCATGCCCAGATCACGGGGAGCATGACATGCCCGGGCATGTCCCTGCCCGCACAAACTCTCCTGCCCTCTTGCAATGACACACCCTTGAGCATTACGCATGCCCAGATCACGGGGAGCAAACTCCCCTGCCCCTTGCAATGACACGCCCTTGAGCATTGCGCGTGCCCAGATCACGGGGAGCGTGACATGCCCGGACACATCCCAAACAAAGCCTAACCCCCCCTTTTTTACTAGCAGACAGACAGAAACACGCATGGCTATTTGCTGCTTGCCTCTTGTGAGCCTGGTTGGCTGCTTGCCTCTTGTGAGCATTTTAATTCCTGTTAATATTCCTTGTCTTTTGCTATAGTGGGGAGGGGGGCAGAATAAATTTTATTCAGGATGCAAATGGCAAAATATGTGTCTTTAGATTTTTTACAAAGGTAAAAACCAGCTGTTGGTTTTAAAAGGGGCTGTGTTTGTTTGTTTTTCCCCCTGCGTTCGAGGAAATGCTTTTAAAGCCACCTAGAAATAAATACCTTTTAGAAAAAATATCTTTTAGAAAAAGGGGTTAAATGCAGGCTCTGGCTGCCTTTCAGGGGATTCTTTTTCCCCAGCTTTTGAGGCACTGATTTTTAAAACTCCACAAAAATTAAAAGCATCGTTAGGCTAGAATGATTAGAAATAAAAAGCCTTTTTTATTTTTTATTTCACAGCTCCCCAAAGTAGGGCTTGTTTCCCAAAAACACAAACAGCTCCCCAAAGTAGGGCTTGTTTCCCAAAAACACAGGCCTCTGCTAATTATTCACTTAGCTCTTTTTGGTTTTGAATGTCCATAGAATTAGTCTAGGGTTAACCTAATCATGTACCCAGAGGATTGACTGCCAATCTTGATGGGATAGGCCAAAACGTCACATCCAGAGGGTGGGGGCTGAACACGTCACTTCCTTTTAGGGCCGTGCCCTGCTGATGTAATCAGCTTGTGGGCTTGTTTACTTTGATGACGTCACTGATCAAAAGTGCTGATAATTTTCATTAAAAAAAGGTATACACTACTTCTACTAACCTACTCACATTATTTTAGAGCAACATGAAGGGTGCACCCTGATTATTTTTGTTGTTGTTGTTGTTCTATAGAAATGTGCATCCTATTTAGATTGGAAAGTTTCTTATATCTGTAGTTGTGGCACTGGGATTTAGAGAATACAAATGTCACATTAGGGTACAGTAAGTAAGTTATATCCCTTATATATCTGGACCTCAGGTATTTGAAGCTTTTATCAATGTGATGCTTGACAAGTATGTTGGTTTCCAATTCTTACAATGCTCCATTACTGTTCTCAAGGAAAACATCTTTCAGGAAAATAATTATAAAGCCTATATCATTATTAAATTGAGCTAGAATAAACACTAGCTCATTAGTGCAGGAGTATCTCTCTTCTGCCAAACTATCACATTTCTGTTAATAGTAATAATTTATTCTGACTCTTATTTTTCCTTTCAAAACCTCTATACACCTGATGACGTGGAATGTGATCCATGAAAGCTGATAAATAATAAATTGGTTAGTCTTCAAGTGTCACAAAGTCTTGTTTCTTTTTTATCAATATCTGATTTGCTCTAGCAGTTACTATAAGTACTTCCATGAAAAGTAGTGCTATATTCCAAAAAGTAAAGATGACTAGTTAAAAAGTTGATATGAGGAATTAAATATAAGCTTAATCACAGTTATTTATACATGATTGTTCCCCATATATTTAATAATTTCTCCTTTCTTTTATATATAAACTGTAATTTAGAAGCAGTTGATGGAATCTGAGGATTTAAAGTTTTAATGAGCTCAGTCTCCAGGGCCAGATGTAGTACTGGCCCTGTACATTCTAGAGTACTGAAGGAGCTAGCAAAATGATTGCAGAACTGCTCTCAGTAATCTTCAAGAATTGCCGGCAAATTGGTGAGCTCCCACAAGACTGTAGGAGAACAGATGTTGTTCCTATTTTTAAAAAACTGAAGGGAGGGGAGGAGAACCTAGGTAATTATAGATCTATCAGCTTGATATCCTTGAGCAGATTATTAAACAGCATATTTGTGAGCACTTGGAATAAGAATTAGAAAAGCCAGCATGGCTGATTTATAAATAAATTATACCAGTCTAACCTTACCTCACGACCCAATTTGGTGTAGTGGTTAAACAGAGTGGTTAAACAAATGTGAGTTTGTAGTCTTGCATTAGGCACAAAGACAGGAGGGTGACCTAGGTCCAGTCTCTCTCAGCCTTAGGAAGAAGGCAATGGCACAGCACTCCCAAAAATGCTGCCAAGAAAACTGCAGGGACTAGCCCAGGAAGGCACTGACTCAAAGGCACTTAAAACACAAACACAAACACAAATCTTATTTCATATCTTAAGAGTTACTGGCTTAACAGACCAGAGGAGGTTCATGAATTCCAATGAAATTCTCATTAACATATTAAATTATGGCTAGATGATACAACTTCAAATGGATTCATAATTGGTTGAATGATATTCCTCAGAGTACTCATAAATGACTTCATATCAGCTTTGAGAATATTATTAAGTGGATAGCTACAGATTTTGTTCTCAGTTCCGGGCTGTTCAATGTTTTTATTAATGAACTAGATAAAGGGGTAAAGTTTTTATATTCACAGTCTGGGAAGGAGGAGATAGTATGAAAATTAAAGAAAGTTTTAATTTTGTATATTCCTCTTTTACCAGGTAAATTAACAGTGAGCTGTGTTCTGGGCACCACAGCTTAAAAAATACATTAACAGACTGAAATGAGTTCCAAGTTTGAAGGAGAGTTGCTAAAATGATTAGAAGTCTGAAAATCAAGCCCTTTATAGTACATATTAAAGGAACTGGGTATGTTTAGCTTATAGAAAAAAAGACTGGGGAATGATCTGAGGAGATTGGAAGTCAGGAAAGCTAAGGTTCAAAATGAACTAAGATTTGCAACAAATGTCAAAAATAATAAAAAGGAAGATCTTTCAACATGTAACAAACAAGAAAAAAAGTCAGGGAAATGATTGGTCCACAGATGGGAGAAGATAGCAAGGCGGTGATAGGTAGCAGGGAGAAAGCAGAACTGCTAATTCATTCTTTGTATGTATCTTTAGACAAAAGGAAAACCAATCAAAAGCAGTCCCATAGAAAACAGAATAGGAATACAAGTTAAAATAGGCAAGAAAATAGTAAGAGAATACCTGTCTACTCTGGGTGAGCTCAAAAGACCAGGATCAGATGGATTATATTCCAGAGTTCTGAAGGAGCTGGCAGACGTCATCTTGGAACTACTGAACCATATCTTTCAAAGATCCTGGAGCACTAGTGGACTACCAGAAATGGAAAAGAGCTAATATGGTTCTAATTTTCAAAGAGGGGAAAAAATGGATCCAGGAAACTACAGACCAATCAACCTGACAACAATATCTGGGAAGATCTTGGAAAAGTTAATCAAGTAACAGATCTGCAAACACTTAGAAACAAGCAAAGCTAACAGAAGCCAACATAGGTTTGTCAAAAACATCATGCCAGACAAAGCTGAGTAAATTAGTGAATCAGAAATACTGTGGACATAGCTTACTTAGACTTCAGTAAGGCATTTGACACAGTAGACCACAATCATCTACTTGGTGAAAAAGAAAAATATGGACTTGACAACATCACCAACAGATGGATTTGCAGTTTGCTGACCAATCGCACTAAATGTGGAGTCTTCAATGGAGGGAAGCACGCAGTAGAGTACCACAAAGTTCTGTCTTGGATCCAGTACTCTTCAACATCTTCATAATCTGATGAGAGGATAAAAGGAGAGCTCATTTAATTTGCAGATGACACCATACTGGAGGAATAGCCAACATGCTAGAAGATGGGTGAATTCCACTATGTATTTTTTTGAGGACATCAGCTATATTTTTTTTCCTTTGGATTCTTTTTTAAGGAAGTGAGATGGGTGGACCTATCAATTGTTTCAACCAACCAACCAATCCCCCGTCATCATAGATCAGATAAAAAGTCTGTAGTAATTACCTAAATACTTCCACACAAAACAGAGGTCCTGGGTTCCTGTTATTACTCAGAAGATGGTATTTAAGGCAGGTTGCTATCTGGAATAGTGAAGGTAACTAAACCATCAAGGCTAGTTGCTGCTGATTCTACTGCCCTTTATATTCTTTTTTTTTTTATTAAAAAGTTTTATAAATTTTACAGAAAATAAAAGACAATACAAAAACAAAAAACAACATATACAAATAAAAAACAAACATTACCCAACAAAACCCCCCTTCCCCCACCCCTACCCAACCCCCCCTTCCCCCCCCAGGGCCTCCCAGAGCAGAATATAGGCTTAATTAAAAAAAAGTTAAAAAAATTTATATTTATAAAAAAAGAGAATATAAAATAGAAAATATATATATAGAGAGAGTTAAAAATTATGAAAAAACTATATAGTATTTTTTTATATCAAATTTAAATTGTATGAATTTTATCCATTTATCCCAAACAGCAAGAAATTTCTCTTGCGTTTGTCCCTTTAAGAAAGCCGAAATCTTTGCCATTTCCGCCAAATGAGACACTTTAAGAAACCATTCCTGCAATGTAGGCAAAGATTCCTTCTTCCAATATTGTCCTACTAACAGCCTCGCAGCTGTAATCAAATTTAACATCAATATAACCTCCTTTGTATCACAATCAATAACTATACCTAACAAAAATAATTGTGGAGTAAATTTTACCCTCCTTTTAAAAATTCTCTGGATATTCCACCATATCTTAATCCAGAATGCTTTTATCTCTCTACACGACCACCAAATATGATAATAAGTAGCGTCCATACAACCACATCTCCAACATTTAGGTTGTAAGTCAGGGTACATAAAAGACATTTTTTGTGGATCAAGGTGCCATCTATAAAACATTTTATAAAAATTCTCCCTTAAGTTCTGTGCTTGTGTAAATTTGACATTTCTCACCCAAATAGTTTCCCAGGTGTCCAATGGAACTGGCTCGCCAAAATTCTGCGCCCATCTAATCATACAATCTTTAATTAGTTCCGTTTCTGAATCCAATTCAACTAAAACCCCATAAATTCTCTTAATGTGGGTTTGTCTTTGATCCTTCACTTGCTTAATAAGATTTTCATCTTCTCTGAGAAAACCCACCTTACAGTCCATCTTCCATCTATCTGATAATTGCCTATATTGGAACCAAGAATAAATAATATTTTCTTGTGCTAACTCTTCCCGTGATTTTAACTGCCAGTTTTGTCCATCCCATTTAAGTAACTGTCTATAAGACACCATATCCATTTTAACCCCTCTTTTTATTCCTTCTATTGCATGCCAAGGTATAGCCCATAATGGTACTTTGAAATCACTTTTATAATATTTTCTCCAAATCCTAAGTAAAGAAGTTCTTAAGATATGAGATTTAAAAGCCCAATCCATTTTTTTATTAAATATTAAATAGGCATGCCACCCAAAAAGTAGATTCCATCCCTCTAAGTGGAGTATATCAGAATTTGTCAAATTTACCCAGTCACTAACTAATGTTAAAACCACCGCATCATAATATAATTTCAAATTCGGCACCTTGAGTCCTCCCCTCTCACGGAAATCTTGCATAATTTTAAACTTAACCCTTGGCTTTTTCCCTGCCCAAATAAATTTATTAAGGCCTTTCTGCCACTCAGTTAAATTGATCTCATTCTTCAAAATCGGTATCATTTGGAACAAAAAGAGAAACTTGGGTAGAATATTCATTTTTATCACTGCAATTCTTCCCATGAGGGATAATTGCAACTTTTCCCAATTCTTCAAGTCTCTCTGTACCCTAACCCACAACCTTTCATAATTATTTTTAAATAATTTTGCATTAGAAACAGATAACATCACCCCCAAATATTTTACCTTATTAACAATTTCAAAGCCCGTCAAATTAACCAAAGTCTGCTTCTCCCGACTAGTCATATTTTTAGGTAGAATTTTAGTCTTATTAACATTAATCTTAAAACCCGAAACCAAACCATAATTATGAATCAACTATAATGATTTTACTACAGAATAAGTAGGTTGCGACAAAGTGATGACCGAGTCATCCGCAAAAGCTCTTAACTTATACTCTTTTTTTATTAACTTCTATTCCTTTAATTTCCTGCGACTCTCGAATTTTGATCAACAGTATTTCCAGTGTTAAGACAAACAGCAACGGTGATAGTGGGCAACCCTGTCTAGTACCTTTCTCTATTGTAAAAACCTCTGACAAGCCTCCATTAACGATAAGTTGTGCCGTTTGTTTTTGATATATTACCATAAGAGCTTGCAATATCTTTTCACCAAAATTCATCTCTTCCATTACTCTTAACATAAAATGCCAATTCAATTGATCAAAGGCTTTTTCAGCATCTAAAAATATCAGCCCTGCAGGAACTTGGTTGTTTTTATCTAAATATTCTAATAAATTAATAATTTGTCTGACATTATTTTTCATGTACCTTCCAGTTATGGACTGCCCTTTATATTCTTATTCTTTTAAAATTTACTAAAATTTACACTCCAATACATCTGAATATATCAAGCTGTGCTAGGTTTAACCTAGTGGAAAGTAAGCATGCATAAAGATTATAATTGAATAATTCCAATTTTCATAAATGTTTGAAACAGAATATAACCAGTAAGAGAAAAACAAGACAAACAAAGCCATGAATTCATAGATGACCAGGTTGAGCCTGAGGGAGGGGTCAAAGGCATCATCAGTACTGAGTCCCTTCACACCCAAAAGAAATCTAAGTTCAGTCCACCTTGAATTCCATTGACTCTTATCTACCATCAGTTTGCTTTGACCATTAGTAATTCAGATTCTTATAGAGAGCATAAGCTTGGAATATGCCTTTATAGTCACTTGAACTGCCTGGACTTCTGATTTCCTGCACTTAGCAGAATGTGCCCTCCATCCATTATAACTACAGTATATTCCTCATAATGTTCTCCAAGAAATTAATTGGATGCAACAAACTCCTAACTGGTGGCATTATTTTTACACTTTGTGGAATTCTACATCTTCTCAAACCTATCCGAAAAAAGAAACAAAACAGATCCAAATCTGGGATTTTACAGGAATTTTAATATTAAACTATTCAAATGTGTTGTCTAGACCATCAAAGACAATTTTGTACAGATGAGTCAGCTGTCTGTAAGCTACAGTATCACCAATAATAACCTGTTTGTCAAGAAATATATCCACAGTCAATTACCTTAATTATGTATTAATATCAAAGGAGAGGTAGATGGGTAAGCTGGTGAGATGTTATTAATCTTTTTTTAAGAGGAAGAAATGGAACTGGCAAGTCTGAAGAGGTCTAGCTAGGCATATATTTTGATTGTTTTGCAGAAGGGGGATGAGGAAGACAGTAAAATATCTTGGAACCATATAATTAACAACACTGTACACATTTATTCATTTATGAAATTTGTCTACATCCTAAAACTATCTAGACCCTAGCACCTTGCCAAATTCAGAGTGAAAATTCAGTATAGAATAAGAGTTAATTAAAATAGCAATTCCAATTCACAATTCAGCTAATATTAGAAGTAAAAGACTACAATTATGAAAAATGGGATTGCTGGGTACAATTAATCTTCAAGATCCTCTGGAAGTGCTTCACCTGCTGTCAGGGCGCTTCAAATGTATTTGTCTCCACCTTACCTCTTTCATTTATTCCTTCCCTGCTTGAGCTTATGTATTCATTTACAGGGCCTGCCATTCTGTTGGGGTGGGGTGCTTGCATGGGGAGGGGGAATGTTATCTGCTTTGCTCTGCTCTGTACAGGGTGCCCTCCCTCTGGGTGAGAGGAATGTGACCTGAAAACATATGCCTTATCTCCAGACAATGGAACCTAGGACCATTGGGAAATGAAACTGAGAGAGAGAGAGAGAGAGAGACCTTGAGAAGCTGGCTAAATCTCCAGATTCTCATAACAAACTGACACCTGTGGATTGATTGGATTTCAACCAGACAGTTGGACTTGGGTGAGGGGTAGGAGTCCTGAATTTCCTTTTTTATGTAATCCTTTACGTGCTAAATCTTTAGACCTTGCTTTGCTCTCTTGTGATCACTAACTCAATAAAAAGTTCCTTCTGGGACAATGCCTGTTTCAAGAGTTCTGCTTTCTTGGGAGATCTAGTTGAGGCAGGTCAATGTCTTGCATGCGCATCTAATATTTGGCTAAATGTTATGTGCTCCTAAAGTGTCTTGTAAGGAAAGAACCCTCAGAGGGATTTAAGGCATGATTTAATTAATCCTGAATTCCATTCTGTCTCATGCATCACTATATGGGAAAACATATGTACAAAACCAATCACTTTATTTGGAGAGAAGTCTTGTGGCGTCTGAAAGGGGCAGCCATTAGTAATAAAAATACACGAGAGGCAAACGCGATTCTAGGTCATGTACATCTAAGAAACTTCCATTCATTATTGAAGCTGCTCGTTTCTCTTCGAATAGCAACCCAGCTTCAGGCTTGATGTTCCAGCTTTATTCCACCAGCCGCCTTTTGAAGCCTTTGTTTTCCTCTGAAGAAGCGACCAGCTGCTCCCAGCAGCTTGAACCAAGCCCTCTTGTTCAGTTGATGCTTCTGCCCGCAATATCGTCGCCGAATCGGATTCGCCGAAACGTGCACTCAGCTTCGCGCACAGAAGGAATGAGGTGTACAGCAGGGAGTGCGGAGCACCTGTCTTCCAGTCCCGGACCAGCCACCTCGAGAAGAACCGGCGAGAAGCAGCACAGCGGCAGGAGGGGAGCGCTTGCCTGGCTTGGTCAGATCGCGAGGGTGAGAGCAATAGACTCAGCCCAATCTTGTCCCCCCCCCCCCCGCGTCAGCATGATTTTTTTCATTTAAAAAGAAGACGAGTAAGAGGTGTCCGTGTCCTTTCCCCTTTTTATCGATCCAATACTATATCAGACAAACGCAAAGCAAGAGGAGCCAGATTGCTAGAAGAGAAAGTTAATGCAAAGAGGCGATTCTGCTATAAGGTGGAGGGACGTTCCACGAAGTCGTTGCAAATTTCAGGCAAGCGAGCTAAGAAAATGAAATCGGACGGGGTGGAGAATGGAAGAAACACTTAACCGATGGCGGAGACCCGTCTTTCCTGAGTTTTGCAATGTTGCAGAGACCGTGTTCCTTCAAACCATCAAATATGGATTAATTGGCAACAAAGGCTCCCTCAAGGTTACAATTCTTCATCGTACGTTCGTTGTCAGGGCTGGACTCTCTTTTGTTCTTTCTGCTAACTGATATAAGTTAAAATACTTTGTCTAAATATCCTCTTCCCCTCCATTCTCGCATAATAGCAAGTCAGGGCAAATTTCAACAGGAAAAAAAAGATTCTTTCTGATAACATCTACACTCATAAACAACTTTCTCAAGGTCAGGTATACAGTTGTAGGGACCAATAGGAGCAGTTCTCCAGTTTTGCTACACGCCCCGCCCAGAGACCCTTTCGGTGACTGCAGGGTGAGGAGAGGGAGGAGGAGGGGCTTGCCCAAAGCCGGCCCTCCACCTGAGCTCCCCTGCCTTCGCCTTAATTGCACGACAATTGCCGCAAGTAGCAGAGTTAAGGGTTACATGGGGAGCCTCGCATGTCCGACAAGGGCTGCTGTGATCAAAACTTAACTTGAACCCGGGGAGAGTGAGTACAGCTACAGAAGGTAAAACCAACTTTTTCTTTTTTTCTCTCTCACGCTTGTGCTAGGCCGAATAATTTTTACACATATGTTTACACAATTTCTAGCTTTGTTACTCATTAATAACAGTAAAGATTAAGGACAATTGTATTGGTTTAAGCATGTGCACAATTTCTGTCACATTTAATCTGGATTCCTAGGCCAGGCTGGATTCCTGAGTGGCATTACTCAGGCATCATTTTTATTTTATGTCATTTGACGGTACAGCAAATAAATACAGTTTTTATTTTCAAAATACCTGATTTTTGTAGTTCATTTTTCACACTTTTGCAAAAATCAGCATTTTTTAAATAAATGTGTACAATAGCTGGTATTTTGGTTATAGCTGTGCCATGTGGGTGAACAAAGACTTCCTTCAGCTATTTTCATTCTTTTTATATGCATGCATTATAATTTATGAGATAGATAGATAGATAGATAGATAGATAGATAGATAGATAGATAGATAGATAGATAGATAGATAGATAGATACTAAACAAGAGGCCATGTGAGTTAAATTATTACAGTCTAATAATTTTGCTCATGATTCCTATCAGTCAACTCAGGACTTTTAAGGGTAGAGAAATTTCTGTCAAGTAATTCTCAGCTGTTGCTGCATATATCTGAGTCTCAGTTTTTGAGATCAACCTTACTTCCTATACCAGGCCTAACTAAGCTCTGCTCAGATCATGTGGTTGAATCAAGGCTTAGAATGTGCTGTGGAGATGGGGTCCAATTATTCCAAGTTATATGAGAATAATTTTGATTATGAGAGCCAAGAACGACAACAACTGATTCTGAGGGATCTCTGTACTTCAACAATTGTAAGTATCTATAAATAATGATCTATAAAGCCAAACACACACAAACTGTGTAATTGGCTCATTCAAATTGTGTTTGTGTGTGTGTGTGTTTGTGTATGCGTGTGCAAGTAATTTGCAGTACTCAGAACAATAAAATGTTCTTGCCTGATCTTAAGCTATATAATTTAAAAATAACAGGAAAATATCAGCTGTATTGCTGCCCTCTCTGGAGTTATAATACTGATGGTTTTCTCTTAATTTTTCCTGTTTGGGCACAAGCCATTTCTGACAAAATAGAATGGGAATTATATACCATCATTCAAACAAGTTTAAAAAATCTAACTGTTGAGTCAGTATATACTGTATAGACATACGATGTAAAATGTAAGAACATCCAGAAGAAAAGTGCAGCATGAAATGTGACACAGTTTTCTTTTGTTGATAAAATTGTTAAGTAGCACTGGGCCACATATGGAGCTTTTGGAGTATCTGTTCATTGTAATCTCCCAGCAAGAGAGGTCCGAAATCTGTTGGACCTCCTGCTTCCAGATAAAGTAACTGGTGCAGCTGAAATCTTCTATTAGCATTACACGTTGCCTTCTTGAGAATTTGACAAATTGATTCAGAAACATATTGTCCATTGCTTAGGTAGGTGGTAGTAGTAAATTTCTATTTTTATTTTTTTTAATTCCACCAAATTTTTATATTTTTATATTTCTTTAATTTTTTATATTTAGAGTTATTCATTTCTCCATGGGCAATGTGGATTCTTTATATCAGCCTTTCATCAAACTATGCAGGGAAATGAAATAAAGAATTAATATGCAGTATTTTATCCATATAATCAAGCCCTAAAAACTTCAAAACATGCTTTGTTTTGTAAGTCACTTGAATTATGTTGCCTCTGTTTTTGACCAGGTCAATTTAGGGATTGGCTTAATTGTGGTGTAACATCAAGTTTAGTCTACATTGTAAACAAATGCAAGAGTTGCGTGAAACATATCCAGTATTATAGAAATAATACAGACTGTTGACTCAGTTATAAAACAAGTAATCTTTAAAAGTAGAAAAGATAGGTTTTCCCACACTGAAGTATATTTTTTTCTTTTACCCAGAAATGGTTAAGACAAAGGCACTTCTGTTCTTGGTATATGAGATATAAAATATTACAGTGGATTCACAGTGAATTCTTATGAGGCAGGCCGCCTCACCTTTTTGGGAGAGAAATTTCCAAAGAGTTCTTACTCCTTTCACCTTACTTTTTCTTCAGCCATTTCCAGAGACCCGCTGTAAGAACACCTCTTCTTTTTCAGTGGCCCTCTTGGCGATTGTCTGGGCCTTTAACACCAGTGGAGTTCTGCTCAGTTTTTTCCTCATCGTCTTCACAATTCGATTCAGAAAAAATAGGTAAGGCCAAGTCAGTCCTATATTTTTACTCTCTGGGTAAGATCTTCTGATTCTTTGTCATTCAAGAATTTCGCAAGAGAAGAATCTTGGTTTTGTTTACAGCAGTTTTATACTTTCAGGGTCTGCAGTGAACATGGCTGTGGATTCCTTATTGTCACTCATGAGGATGAGGTCAAACCTCCCAAACACAGAGAGGGCAATAAATGGGCCTTGATAAGGCTCTGGAAGTTTTAAGGGCCAGATTTTCTATAAATGCTCACATAATGAAAATTTAAAACTAAGGAATGAGCAGGTTTTTATATTTATTGTTCTGCCTATTCTCCCTAGAGCAAGGGTCCCCAACCCCCGATCCATGGACCAGTACCGGGCCGCAGCATGCCAGCAACTGGTCTGCACAAATAACCAAAGCCCCATCCGTGAGATGCAGTCAGCACACAAAACCACACACTCTCGAGTCCGTAATAAAACTTCTCTCCACAGAACCAGTCCCCGGTGCCTAAAAGGTTAGGGATCTCTGCCCTAGAGAAAATCTTACAATATGTTTATTTCATTAATTCTTACATTTCTGAATTGACAAGGATCTTTAACATCTCCCTGCAAACAGCCTGTGTTCCATCATGCTTGAAAGTAGCCACTATTGTCCCAGTCCTGAAGAAAACAGCAATTAATTGCTTAAACAACTACAGACCTATCGCATTAATGTCTGTAGTGATGAAATGCTTCGAAATTGGTCCTCCAACACCTTAGGACATGCCTCCCATCGGACTTTGACAAACATCAGTTTGCCTACAGGGGGAATAGGTCGACAGATGATGCCGTAGCTACTGCCTTACATTCTGTAGCGAGCCATCTGGAGAAACGCAGAAACTATGTCAGGACGCTTTTAATTGACTACAGCTCAGCTTTCAGTTCTGTTCTGCCGAGCATCCTTATTGAAAAGCTGACTGACTTGGATTTCCCCCCCTCCATCTGTGACTGGATCAAAGACTTTCTGAGGGACTGGCCACAAACAGTGAGGGTCGGGTCTGTCACATCCACCTCCCTGAAGCTTTGCACTGGCTCGCCAGGGCTGTGTGCTCAGTCCCTACCTGTATTCACTGTACACACATGATTGTGTATCGTCTGACCCATCCACTGCGATCATTAAGTTTGCAGATGATACCACCGTATTGGGTCTTATTACAGGTGGAGACAAAACAGCGTACAAAAACTATTCTCATGGTGTCTAGAAAACAATTTGCACCTGAACATTGGCAAGACAAAGGAGATAGTGTTAGACTTCCAGAAGAAAAGAGAGGAACCTGCCCCACTTTACATCAGGTGTGTGTATGTGCGTGGAGTTTCCTTCTTTAAATTCCTGGGAGTCTACCTCAGTGAAGATCTCACCTGGAAAATCAATACAACCCAGGTGGCCAGAAAGGCCCAACAGAGACTCTACTTCCTTAGGGTCTTGCGAAAGAACAAAGTGGAACAACAACTGATGATCTTCTTTCACCGGTCCACTATAGAAAGTGTCCTCTCACATTGCATTATGGTGTGGTATGCTGGCTTGACAGCCGCAGATAGAAAGACATTACAGAGGGTGGTGAGCACAGCACAAAACATCGTGGGCTGTCACCTGACACCACTAGATGACATTGCTAGGGCCCGCTGCCTTAGAAGAGTGAGGAAAATCCTCAGGGACGACTCACACCCTGGTCAGCACTTCTTTACTCTCCTACCATCAGGCAGGAGATATAGAAGCATAGCCAGTTGCACCAACAGGATGAAGAACAGTTTCTACCCATGGGCTGTCAGACTTTTGAGTGGGAAATAACTCCATGTATGATAGACTTGTGGGGCTGGCGCGTTGTGCAATAATTTCACATGGTGCAATAAGATTGTGTGTTGTCACTTTTGAATTGTGTCGGGGGGGTGCACGAAGGGAGGCTTAGCCAATCTTATTGTACACATGTACTTTGACAATAAAGGTTGATTTGATTTGATTAATTTGATTTGCATATATAGCAGAAAATAATTACCAAGGTAGTCCCAGACAAAGAAATGGTTTGAAAGGTTCAGAATAAATTATTATATGAAGTAATTGAAAGCAGAATGAGCCAATCACCTCACAGGCCAAATGCTGAATAGTGGTAGCAGGTATTTGATTTGTTGACCTGTATCCTTAGAGCCTGGGTATTGTGTTCAGATTTGAATGACAAGATTGTGTCCTTACCGCTGATGAAGAAAAACTCAGCTGCCTATCTAATCAGCTGTTGCATGTGAGGAGCCTCCTATTTCCTCAAGTAGCAAAACATCTAACTTGTGCTTAGTGGGATGAGTTTTTCAAGGATTAGCATGGATAATGTGAGCTTATGCAAGAGTTAAGAACATTTTGCCCCATTAAATGCCACCAAAATACAAAAAAGGGGCTGCATTTTTTTTCTTCTGTTCGTTTTGGGAATGAAAAAGAGGTGTTGGTAGGCTGCACAAGGTTCACAGTTTTTGCATCATTGCTCTAAAATAGCAGATGTCCAGCTAGCAAATCCAAGAAAGGAACTCCTGGAACATTGTTCTTTCCAAAAGTAATACTTTTATTGAATACACTACATTGGCTTAAATGAAGCAAAACCGGCTCTGAATTTCCTGCTCAAAGGTCCATATAATTAAACATGAATTTCTCCTTTGGCTATTCTCCTTAGTCCATTGCATTGTCCAATCATCTACACTCCATTTGTTATGGGAGCTGTCTGGATCATTCAGACACCTGTGCAGCGTGTCCTTGAAGGGGGAAGCAGGGCCTCAGGATCTGCAGACAGATTCTTAGCATTCCATTCCCACCCCAGACAATTCAACCACCCCCTCCCTATTATTGTCAAGTTGAGAGCAGAGAAGAAACTAGGTGAAAAGTGAATCATTCTTGACATAAAAGATCACTCAAGCTTGAGGAAACAATTACTAAGTACGATAGTTAATTATCCTGAATTTCTTGACAACTTTAGAAACCTTTGACAATAGGACCCTTCTGCACCAGAATTAGAGGTGGGGATTAGGGACGCTATGCTTCAGAATTCTATTCCTAGTGGAAGAAAATGTCATTTTTAAGATGATACTTCAGGGAATGTAATTAACTTGGAAGGAGGGAGCATTTTGGTTCCGGCTGATACTTTTTCAGTCAGGAAGAAAAGCAGAATAGTGAAATCTAGGTACAGTGTGTCAAGAAACAAACTCTTGTAGCACATGTTGGAAGGAAAGGAAAGGATAAAGAAAACACAGTTACTTCTTTCAATAACTCCTTTTCTCATATTCTCTCCTTTATCCATTATCTTCTGCAGGATTGTGAAAATGTCTAGTCCAAACTTGAATGTTGTGACTCTCCTGGGCAGTGGCTTGATTTACGGCAGTGTGTATCTCTTTGGAATTGAAAAACAGAATCCACTGAGCAGACCATCCTTAGAGATGCTGATTCAAGTAGGTGAATGCACGTTTTGAGAACAATTGTGAGATTTACTATGTATTGATCTTAGTGATACAGTTACACAGCAGATTACTGATATACAGAGGAATATGTGGAAATGAATAAGATTTTATTTTTCAGTATTTTCCTTTCAGAAGCAACCTTTCTGAAGCCTTTAAACATTTTTTTTAAGTTTCTAGCATTTAAAATTCCAGATTCCTGTCAATTAGCACATAATGCAAAAAGGAAAAAAAAGATTTTTTTAAAAAAAATGAAAGGAGAAAAAGAAAAGAAAAAAGCCTTTCCAAAAACTAAGTAGATTGTATCTAGTGAGTTAAAGTGAGAGACTCCTGTTAAATTCACGTTGAATTTCAGCACAAAAATCATGCTTGGGTTTGTAAAATATGCTTAATATTAACCCGAGTAGTTTCTTACCTTTCAATCTGATAGCACATAATCACAGCAACTGGGTCAAGAGCCACATTTGGGAGTATACAGAGAACCCCCCCCCAATTTTCTTCAGGCCTGCCTAGTATTTTCTTTGTATTTGTACTTGAACAGTACTATTGAGGTTGTGTTATGCCAATAGACCAGGGGTCCCCAACCCCTGGTCCGTGGACTGGTACCGGGCTGCGGCATGCCAGCAACCAGGTCGCATAAACAAGCAAAGCCCCATCTGCGTGATGCAGGCAGCACACAAAACCATGTCCCCTTCGGTCCGCAGAAAAACCTCTCTCCATGTAACCGTTCCCTGGTGCCCAAAAAGTTGGGGACCTCTGCAATAGACCCTTCACAGTTTAGCTCCATTTAGTTTTCTGTATCTTCTGGTGCCATCTGGTGTTTACCTGCAATGTTGCAGCCCAAGTATGCTAATCCTAGATATGGAGATTCTCAGTTATCCAGATCATAGTTGTCTCATAGGTGCTTTTTCAAAAGGCAACTGGGCTGTTTTTTCACTGAGGAAGAAGAAGTTTTGCTTCTCATGCAAGAAGGTTCATCAGTTCTGGCAGGATGCTGGGGTCAATAGAAGAATTAGTTCTGACAGGATGGGTGGGGGTAGAAGGATCATATTTCTTTGCAGTCGTCTGGTCGTTAGCATTCTTCCTGAGAGCTCTTGAGGCCACTGGCACCAGTCTGCGGCATGCCAGAAACCGATCCATGCAAACAAGCGAAGCAGTATCTGCAGGATGCAGGCAGCATGCAAAACCATGCCACCTCCGGTCCACAAAAAAAACCTCTCTCCACGGAACTGGTCCTTGGTGCCCAAAAGATTGGGGACCTCTGCACTAGGGGATTTATCTGTGCCCTCAGGGTCACCTGTATCAGAGTACAAATGAGGTGAAATCTTTTGGAACTACTGAAAAGATTGCTTTGTAGAGAGGAGATGTGTCTTATCTGTTGAGAGAGGGCTGCTTGGTGTTAAAATGACCTCTTTTACTCCTCTTTCAAAGGAATGGCCCTCTGTATCCAGAATGTGGGTAGATATACGGCAATATATCACATAGCTGTTCTCAGTTTTTTGGTGCAGACATTTGTGAGAGGATGGTAGAAAGCTTCCCCTCAACCCATTGAGGAAATGCGTAACAAAGTCTGCACGTTTTATATAGCTTGAGGCTTTAAACAAAAAAGAGAATGTAAGATTCTGCCACTTGTTGGTTGGGGATGAGATGAAGTAACTGGGACACAGCAGGAAAATGGTGTTGCTATGGTATGTTTATGCCATAGTCCGGTGCAAGTGGTGCACAAATTAAATCTTTATATTTACAGAATATGAACAGTCCATAATGTAAGAACAAGGGAAATATTAATTTAGCCTAAACTTTACAGTACTGCAACCTCCTAAAATAATACATGGCTTTGTACACCCCCTGAATAAAATTAATGATCATTTTGGAGATGGGGTTGGATGAGAAACATACCATTTATTTTTAATCTTTAATCTGTATATCCCAGTTCTTCAAATTTGCAGTACTGCATCTACCTACTTCAAATTTGCATAAGTGAAGTAAGGGGCAAAGTTCAGAGCAATGTTTGATCGACTCCCACTCTGCCTGATTTTAAAATCTCATCTGATTTTAAAAAAATGTAACTCTTTGCTGAAATTGCTTGTGTCTCCTGGGAGGGAGTTCAAATTCATAATTGGAGAACTCCTGTCCTAGCAAGTGATCAGATGAAACAGGTTTATATAGGACTGCCACTTCCTATGTCTGGTCATCTGTTAAATCATTGGCTAGGTTCAGATAATTTTCTAGGCCACAACCAAACAAACTAAATTTTGGTGTTACATAATTATAGCCACTATAGTTTGTAATGATAATTTATAACTGATGTGAATCCAGTCATTCTGGTTTGTTCAGTAAATAATGGGGGCCTAATACTTTGGGTGAACGTAGTTCAGTAGGTTCTTCATCCCAAGAAGCTTTAGGAATAAACATTCAGGCAGTCAGATGATAACAGATGTATATTGTGATGCACCCCCTCACTTCATACTTAGGTTCTGATGCGAATAGGTGACTCACAGTTATCATGGTTCCTGTTTTATCCCTTGTCCCTAACCTTCCCTTGTTAATAACAATAATAATAGTAGTAGTAGTAGTAGTAATAATAGTAATAATAATAATAATAATAATAATAATAATAATAATAATAATAATCTAGAATTGGAAGGGACCTTGCAGGTCTTCTAGTCCAACCCTGTGCTCAGGCACGAAACCCTATACCATTTCAGACTTAAGTGTACATGTTTTTAAAACAAGTTTTTAAATGTGGCTTTCTCTGTAACAGGTTACAGTAACTATTATCTATCCAGTTATGGTTACAGTTTGAATTTTAGAAACAACCTGAAGCTTTAATTATGAATTTGTTGGGTCAGTTATCTTCCGTTTGTATACTGTACTTATCCTTTTGAAAATATGCTGTGTCTTCTAGAATAGGTTGCATATCACTCATCCAGGAATATTACAAATCTCCGCTACCATGTAATTTTACATTTAGACTGATGGATCTTTCCCATGCCAACAGGTGAGAATTTGTATATTGTACATAAGTGGTTCCTTGGTTTTGGGCCCTATCCTGGGAAAGAGTTGGCGTTTATACAGAGTGTTCACTCAAAAGGTACCAGACAAAAGAGTGGTAAGTCTTGCACACAGAAAGAGGAGCAAAGCTGAACTTTTGGTGGTATTCTTGTTGTTGCCATGCTGAGGTTTGTGTGCAGGCTGTGTTTTTTTTAATCGCTCTTGCTTGAGCGTGCTTCTGGGCACAAATTTGATCAGCATCTACTGCAGCCTGTTTCTATTTAAACACATAGAAACCAGGCTTGATTAGACATCGTGGTTTTATTATTCAATTTTTGCTTCATCCTTCCTCCCAGTCACTGGTTCAAGCAAGCCATTACTTTCCTCACCCTCATAAGTAGGAAGGCTCTATCATGTTACTCAAAACTGAAGTAGTTGCAAAAAGCAAAAGATGTCTGGTTGAAAGCCTAAAAGAAGCAACAATAGCGCTTTGCCCAGCAGAATGGTTTCCTGCCACAATAGGATAAGAGATAAGATAATCTTTATTGTCATTTTTTACTATGAGCACACTGGCCCACATTAAAATGAAATTCTGTTGCCTGCTCTCAAAAGAAAGTATGTATATACCCATACACATACATAATACACATATACACATGCTATATACATACATACATATGTATGTATGTATAGACCTGCTGCATACATACATACCCACATAAATATTAATCACTGTCCATTTTGAATACATACCGGAAAGAGGAAAATTGAGAGTTCATCAGGTTGATGCTATGGAACAAAACTGTGGCTGAATCTGGATGTTCTGCTTCAGATACCACGAAGCCTCCTCCCAGAAGATAACAAGGAAAATAGGTCATGAAGAGGACATGTAGGGTCCCAGACATTCCTGTGGACCTTGCTCAAACATCGCTTATATGCTATGCCCTAGATAGAAGGAAGTGAATTACCAATAATCTTTTCTGGTATCCTCACCACTCTCTGCACCACCTTCCCATCTGAAGCAGTGATACTTCCAAACAAGTAGTGCAATATGACAGGATGATCTCAATCATCCCTCTGTAAAAAGTGGGAAGGAAGTTGTGCTTTCATCCTATGTTGACAGGTGAACAGATAAATGTACACAAAATATACTGAATAAAAATGGGGTTGTTAGCAATTTATTTTAATTTTCTGTGGAAAGGAGGGGAGAAAGTTTTGTTAGTCCAGGAGTTGTGGCATTTGAGAGAGCAAGATGCCTTGTGAAACTGACTTTTAGAACTTTTCTACTGTTATCCTAAGGGGAAACTATTTATTAGCACTGTGTTGAATCATAGTTTGAGGCATATTAGTGCCTTTGCTCGCCAGTTCCAAAAAGTTAGATCAATGTCTAAACAGTGTGGTCCCTAGTTAGGTTTCATCTATTTTACATCTTACAATTTTATGGTCTAACTGGGTAATGATAAACCTTATTGGAATTAATTTCTACATTTATTTTTATTATACCCCATATTATTCATATATATGATTATCATCAACATTTCAGCAAAAGTCACGTCTAGGTCCCCTTTATGGAATTTTTGCATAAAGTGGAAAAATAACATAATTTGTATTTTTGATTAGAAAAAATGGGATAATAGAAAAGAGTAAGCTTTCTTTTGTGATTATAAAGCAAGAGATAATTTAGTAATTGTGCTTATATTTGCTGGAAAGGCAATACAAAGTTTTATCTTTCTATTTCTTTTTATTTTTCCTTTTGCATTTGTGTTTCTTTTCTACTTTTTCTTTTTATTTGTTTGTGTTTTATGTTCTTTGTAATACTTTTAATAAAAAAATATTTTAAATACTTCCAGTAAAAGTCAACAAGAATTGTTTCTTACAATCTAATGTTAGATTGATGTTCCATTTCTGTCTATTTTAGACATATCTTGTTTTGATTTTTATTCTATATAAATGTGTGATCTGTTTCAGCAAATGTCCAATGTTTCCTTTACTTCGCTGTTCCTTTGCAAAGGCAAGTTTTATTGCTGAACTTTTGATAAAACTATTATATTGTCCCTTAGAAGAGAGTAGTTATACTTGTATCAGTTTTTGCTATTGTTATTAATCCTATATTTTGTATGTATGAATTATATTTTATCCCACTATACCAGATCACTCTGTATTTCTAATTTCTATAATTCTATGCAAAAAAAGATCATCAGATTGTTGACCTTGAGGGACTGAATTTGGAAGGAGGGCTTCAGGGAGATGAACAATTCACATTGGTCCTTAAGCAGACTGAATTGCTAAAGAACCAATCAGACTAATGGTTGTATAATCTAAAGAAAAATACAGTATTTTTGTAAATAAATTATGAACACATCATGAAATGGGAATATTGAATATTTGCATTGCAGATTATCAAAGATTTTCAGCTGCTGGTAATGTTATTACTGTTAGTTCTGGCTGATATTATCCTGCTCTTCATATGGATCTCCTTGGACCCAGTCCAGTGTCTCCAAAATCTTAATGTAGATGTGAAGGTAAGACAGAAAGATTCAAATTAGAGGACTGAATAGCAAATAATAAATATTAACTTTTTTGTTTGAAGAATGATGGGAAATGTACAAATTGCCCTGTTACTATAAAAAAATGGGATATTTCTGTTCCCCATGCGTCTGAGAAGCTTCTATGAGCATAATTAACACAAGTTATTCATGGATAATTTCTGAATTAAAAGTTGACAAGGCAAACCAGAGATTATCTGTAAGACATGTACACATACACACCGTTAAGAATATACCATTTTATTTATTTTATGTATTAGCTAACATCAGACTTATATTCTGCTTAAAATCTTTAGTACCCTTTGGTGTTCAGTTACTAAAATCATCACATTTTGTTACAACTTGCAATACTAGAATAGCCAAAATAAGACTGTTTCCCAGGAGAAGTTAATTTTTATAGTAAATTCCAAAAATTTAGAGTAAAAATATCCCAAATTTATTTGGAGCCTTAATCCATTTATAACTTTCCTAGACCAAAAATGTATGTAGATTTTTATTGTTTATTTTAAACTCTTTTAAGTTCGCAAGCTTAATTTTAATTAATTTTTTTGGTTCAGAGTTGAAGGTAAATTTACCTGATGAAGACTTTTTAAACTTGTCATTCCAAAGGTTTCTGATAGCTTTAAGATAATCAATAGGCAATTCCAAAACGGATTAGGGGTACAGATCTGCTTTTTGCGTAACTACAGAGAGGTGAGGGATATGAATCCTTTGGTTCAAGTATCTCTGATTAGAAAATATCCTTCCTGAGAACAATTACAAAACCGGTTGACCAGCAGACTCTGTATTTGCCAGGAAGCGAACATTTTAAAGTTACATTGCCCCATCAAATGTTCAAGGAGAAAGTTGCCAGCTAGGCTTTCTTTTAATGATGATGGGTCTCTGCATTCTTAAACTTGGGATTGTGAAGAAATTCAGTTGTTAGGACTGAATGTTGGTATATGTACAGTAAACGGAATGCCTCTGCACATGTCAAGAATAAATTAATTTTTAATTATGAAATGTAGTTTCTCCCAGCTGTAAACCAAGATTTGCAGAACAGAAGGATTCATCTGAGCCGCAAGAAAAGTAATTTGAACGTTAAGCTTGAATTTTAGAATCTGAAGCAGTTCTACAAGAAAATGCCCAATTTAAACTTTTTGGATCTTAATGTTTATATTGATTTTTTTGTCATTACTGAGTTCACGGAGAATATCTATGAGGTCACTAAGGGTTAAACCTGGCTTGGTAGTACACAATCACTATTGCATAATCCCAAGGAATCCCCTCCAACTGCAAGAATAAATTGTGCTGTGCACTATTTGGACCAAACTCAAAAAACTCAATAGCAGCCATGTGATCTTGCTTGATGAGGGAATTGTCAGACTAGTTGCATTCTTGAATATAGTGAGGAAGAACCCAAGGAATGCACTTAGATACCTGTTTCTGGGCTAAGAATTGGTAAAACAAAAAAGCTATTTTTGAGGATTTCCAGTAGCAAACAGCCAAAAAAAAAAAAAACAACCCCAAAATGTTTTGAGCATTGTAAAATCCAATGAAGGATTTTAACAACATTATATAACTATTAAAGATAATTGGCCTAGAAAAGATACAATACTTCCTCCTTAGAATGCTTAATTTTGAAATGAAAGGTGCAGTACTTACTTTTGTTTTTCTCTGGCTGAACATTTAATAACAAATTACAGAAATCACTAGCACAGCGGTTCTCAACCTGTGGGTCGCGACCCCATTTGGGGTTGAATGACCATTTCACGGGGGTCGCCAAACAACGCAGTCCGCCATTTTCCCCCCTTTTCTTTAGCTGTGCTACTCCCTCTTATTCTATTGGCTTTTGAAAGCCAATAGAATAGACTCTGTTCGAGAGACTCTATTCTATTCGAAAGCCAATAGAATCTATTGGCTTTCGAAAGCCAATAGAATAGACTCTCTTGAATTGTCCAGGCTGTCTCTGCCCTGCTAAGCCCATCAAAAGCCCAGTCTGGAAACGGTGCTGCAAGTTGTCTGCAGCTAAGGCGAGGTTTCTGGACGTTTCCACCCCTCCCTGCTGAGCAACTACTAAATGTAAGTAAAAGAGGGCCAGGGGTGGGAGGTGGGAGGCCGGTGGGCGCAGGGAGGGTTGCTGGTGGCTTACCTCCCTTGGGCTGGGCCAACTGGTAGCCCAGCCGGTGGTTGACCTGCGCCCTTGCTGCCGCATTCCATGACCACCCAGGAGCGCCTGGGCCTGCCTACTGCCACACCGAATGTGCGGGGCAGCGGCGGGCGCAAGGAGGGTTGCTGGCGCGCGTGGGCCCGGCAGATGCCTTACCTCCCTTGGGCTGGGCCAGCTGATGGCCCAGCTGGTGGTCGGCCTGTGCTGTCGCTGCTGCTTGCCAGCTACGCCTCGGCCGGCACAGGGGGCGGCACCACACATGTGCGGCGCTCCCGGGCTGAGGCAGTTGCTGGGCGATGGCCCGTGTGCAGCCGCAGGAGGGGAGGCGGAGCGTGCGGGCCTCCTCCTGCCCTGCCCGCAGGGAAATACAGGTAGTCCTCAACTTACAACCACATGGTTGGGGTCGCGGCATTAGGAAGGTTGAGAACCACTGCACTAGCATATAGTGAGACAAATAAATGATAAGGAGTATGAATGAAAAATAGTGTTTGTGGATCTATATCTATTATCTATAATAAATCTCAATGTAGCTGGTCTGGTCTTACAGAGTGAGATTGAATACATGTAGGAAAGAATAGGTTTAGTTATGAATGAAAGAGCTAAACGTATGCTTGAAATAATAAATTGGTGTCATCTAGGTTCTTGTGAGTATTAAGAAGGAATCTATTGGTCATAGTTGTATTGCTGTACTTCAGTGACTGATAATGAAAGAATCAAAAAGTACTCAGAAGATATGAATGAATGATACGACAAAACTAGATAATACAAAAATAAAATCATTAGGCCATTTGTAGACTCTAGAATGAATGAGAATTGTGACTGGCAAAACTTAGAAAAAGGGTTTTTGGTTTTGAATACATGATTTAAACAAAAATCTGCTCATGCATACATGTGGAAAAGGAATGAGGTGGAAAGTATTGGTTTTTTTCCCTCCTAAAATAGTGTTGGACTAGCAGCTTCTTTAGCTAGCTCTGGAGATATTTTCATTTTATTCAGCTTAGCTTTTGTTATTGTTTTCTCATTCTTGAAATCCTATTTTATCTTATTTGAATTGCTCTTAAGATTTTACCTATTTTATACATTTAAACTCCTGACCTGCAATTTAAAAGCATCTGACACTATGGGTAGGAAAAAGAAACAAAGAACCAGCTCTGGATATTTGAAATTAGTCAAAGCAACAAAATAACCTGAAATTAAGGAGAAACTTCCTAACAGTGAGGACAATTAACCAGTGGAACAGTTTGCCTTCAGATGTTGTGAGCTTCATCACTAGAGTTTTTTAAGAAGAGACTAGACAGCCACTTGTCTGAATTGATACAGGGTTTCCTGCTTGGGGGGGGGGGGCTGGACTAAAAGACTCCAAGGTCCCTTCCAGCTCTATTCTGATTCTGAAAACAACAGTAGATTAATGAGTTTTTCATCTCAAAAGTTTTCTACTGAGAGCAATTTCCAGTAAACAGTTACAAAGTGCTCTCCCAGCAATCGGATTAAATGCCAAATTTTCTTCTCCATAATGAAAATTATGGACTCTTATGCACACTGGCTATTCTGAAGAAAATATATTGCCTTTTAACTATTAATTATTTCTGTAAAACTGAGAATCTGAAGAAAATCTTTGATGTCTTTAGAGGATTCTCTCAAGAAAAATACAAGCAAATTATTCCCAACCTTTTAATTAATAAGCAGCCAGTAAACACCAAATGTTGTGTTCTCTTAAGCTCAGATAATAAAAGGAATATATCAATATGGACATTTATTTATTAAATTTCTACGCCACCCATCTCACCTAAATGAATTTACAACACTATAATAAAATAAGTTCTGCCTTTTTGTAATAACGGTATAACTGGGAAGATGAATATCCAAAGACTTTGTCCTTTTTTTTTCTAAGCCAATTATTTCATAGCTATTGACCTTTGTTCATATTAAATTGAACTATAATTGGCAGACAATGATTTAGTTGTTTTTTTTTTTAGAAATCTAACATTATACCATCATCATCATACTTTTAAAACTGAGGATTTTTCTGAAGATTTTTGAAATTATCCCTATTTGGGTCTTTACGATCAAAATGTGAGAACCTTTCTAAATAACATTACATCAGCTCATACACTTCAAGATGTCTCCTATACCTCGACAGTTGTCAGATTTCTTCTGCCTTATCTCTGACCTTGACAGCAGGAAGTGTAGATAAATGTTTCACCAACATAAGGAAAATATTGCTTGGTCCTTTTGAAAAGGAACCAATTATCTCTTACAGCGTGATGACTAAAGATAAACAGATATTATTCAAAATTGAAGGGTTTGCCCAAGCTGTGAAAAGGTCCAAGAGAAAGTAAAGCAGGAAATCTGGTTTCTAATTCTAACCAGAATTACAAGGTTAGTAAGTGCATTCTGTTAATGCTAGCCCTAGTGTGTCAGTCCCAAGTAGACCAGATAAGAAATACAGACCAGGTAATTCTATTTTAATGTAAGGCTGTGATAACAGATTCTTGTAAGCCTGAAAGTACAAATATCCTGCCATCTCCTTTACTGCCTGAAAACTTCTGAGCCTCTTCTGCCCATTATACAACTGTGGATTATGCCCTGTTTTATCTGACCATCCCCTAGACAGAATCTCTTTCCTGGGTCCCAAAGTCATTGCCACATACCATTACAAATGCCACAACTGATTAGGCATCTCGTATGAAATGACCTTTTGAATCTGATCATATAATTGGAGTCAAGTGAATACCCAGCAATAGATTCTAGAGTCAGTTGAGTCAGGCATGATGTTTTCATTATAAAGTCTAACTTTCCTCTCACAGATTGCTTTCTGGATAGAACAAACTGGAGAATTATCTGTCCCAATTTATTTGGGATTATCCTAACACTGGTTTTAGATTGATAAGTGATTTGAAAGCCGGACTTGGCACTAGTGACAAGTTCAACTATTGGGCCCAAGATTCTACTTAGGGCAATTTAATTTCATACAATGTTTTTAGTCTTGCTAGCTTCTTTAAAATTAGATTGTTGCTAGATAGGGATCATTTCCCACCCTCTCTTCATGTGGACCTTAATCCTCTTTTGACCTCTTTGGATATTCCCATCAAGGCTTGGGTCCAGCCATTCTTAGGCTTAGGTGGCCTGAAGAGATTGCAAGAGCAAGGCAACTCCTTCTTGCCTTTGATATGTCCCTTGAGCTTCATGGGCTTGAGGGATCAAATTTTTTAGGAGCCTTAGCCAATATAATGTTCTGATATACAACCTCTGGAGTTCATTATTAACACATTTGCACTTTGTGAGCTTTTGTCTTAGGCAGAAACCCTAGACTAGAACTGTCTGCAAGCTATGGTAGATCTGGTGATAATTTTCAAACATTACAAATTCAGTAACTGTCCCACTCAGGAATCAGCTATTTGATCTTAAAACAGGTTACAAAACCCAAATAAAAAGAATCAAAATTTTAACACGTGCTACATACACACAATTAGGAATGACTTTTTCAAGCTACAAAGGATAGAAATGCCACCCCTTTTCTGGAAAATAATTTCAATTCAACTTGATAGCTCAGCCAGAAACTAAGCTTCCGCCTTATAGAAAGAGTTCTATAACATGCTGTGCAAGTTCTCTCCTACTAGCCCTCTGCCTCAACATATGCTCAGTAGCTCAGTATTTAGTACACATGTCAATCTTTTATTCACAAAATATCTTTAATATTTAGATTTCTTAGTATCATATGTCTGCATATATAGTGTTATGGTATTAATACTATATTTATTTTTATAGATTTTACTCATTTCTAAGATTTTAGAAATACTCATGCTTTTTAATCAGTATTTTGTAATAACTGACAGTAATTTTACAAAATGTTGATCAGTGACTGGAATAAAGTTGCCTCAATTGATTTTTTTATGATTTAAAAATGAATGAATGAGAGAAAGAGTGTGTTGTGTATAAAAAAGGAATAAAAGATCTTTCGTATTCAGAAGAATGAATGGAAGAGTGATGAAAGAAGATGTGAAAGCTGTTTGGAAAAGACTGAAAACAATGTTACAACATGTTACAAAAGCCTGTAGTTTACATAGTTTACACAGACATGTAAAACTTGTGAAGTAGGGATAAGCTATTTTCAGATTAGACAGAACTGTTAGGTAAACATGAAGCAAGATCAATTCAATACTCAACAGGACAAGAATGACTAGGAGTTGATTGATTTGAAAGGGAAGCAGGAAAGACTAGAATTTCAGGACTTCCGACACAGTTTGCCGCTGTGGTGAGCTCCATCTTCCACATCCGATATCGCACCGCTGGGGGACCCTGGAAAGGGTCGAAAGTTGCCTTGTAGGGGCGACAAGCAAGGAGGGGACCCCCGCTTGATCATGGAAGGGCGATAGCCCTTTCGCTCGATCCAGGGCAGCCCTCCAAACCGGCAGACAAAAGACCGGGCATAGAAATATGGCCTGTCACTAGGCTGCAGACAGCCAAAGTCAAACTTACCACCAGGCACCTATAAAGCAACGTGGATGAGACTGGGTGAGATCTGAACCTCTCTTCAATCCTATTTTTTCTACCTGTATAAGCTGCCCAAAGTATTTTCCCCCCTGTGGAGAGAGGGTAAAGGAAATTCTATCCCACCCTCTAAAAACAGCGGCGACTGTTATCCAGGGGAGTTTAAAATCCTGAAAGAATAACCTGATTTTAACTGGATTTCTATCTTTTTAAAATTTGAGGACTAAAAGATCTTTTATTCTTATTGAAGATTTGGGTTTTTACTTACAAAAAAGAAAATTGGAAAAAAGGATTATAAAAATTTTGGACTTAATTTTTTTTTAAAACAGTATGGCTGACATCTTGTGGCTAAACCTGATATTACAACTTGTTATTGTCTAAAAGAGACTTGGCTTGAAGCACAGACTATAGATAAGACTTTTGCAATCTTGGTAGATATCAGCTGTGAGAAGCCCAGCTGTGTTCTATACTCAGTGACAAAATTATTTTCACTCCCTGATTATAAAGCTTTTAATTTAACACACCACTAAGAGAACATGGATGAAGATCAGGAACAGATTCTCTTTATGTTGAAAGCAATTTATGAAACTATTCTTACAGCTTCTGATGAAATAAGAAGCTCAAGAAAATAACAAGATGTCTGCCTATATATGCGCACCCAAACTTTGATTACAATTAAAAAATCAACTACACAGAATATAATAGAAGAAGTGGAATAATCAAATACTATGATAGAAGATTCAACTGATCAACAAACACAGTTAATGTAAAACCAAGAAAAAGGACTGACAACACTGAAAATGGAAAAGACTTTCTATATAAACTAGAAGAAACCTGAGGATCAAGAAGAACAGACCGAAGGGAAGATAAACATTTCAGGACAACTACGTTGAGATGGAAAAATAGACAGACGATTTGTTAGCTCTTCCAAAAAAATGGCGACTGAATGGCCTCTTTTATCTCAAACAATATATATAATAACAGAGGGAGACCTATTTGATGACTTAAAAGCACGGATATGGAAGGTGAGTTGCAAAGAAAGAAAGCTAGAATAAGGCTGAAGAAAATGGGAGTTTTGACTTATTAATGAGGATTAAAATAGAATATACTCAAATAGACAAGATGTGTACTTTGAACATTAGATTTTGTTATGAACTGAGATAAAGAAAACTTTGGTCATTTAAAACCTGGAAGTATAAATATTAAAAGTTAAATTTAAATATTGATTTGTTTTCTAAAGATTGAATGTAAAAGTAATTAACATATATATAAGCTAAAATCTATTGATAAATGTAATAAACATGTTTTTACTTAGCTGATATAACTGTACTACCTTAAATAGGAGATAGTAGACATTAAGAGAAAAAGACAGGAAGTATTTGATGTTGAAGCAAGAGAAATTTTGGTTACTAAATTTAAGACATTTGGAAATTAATAGAAAATAAGAATGTTATACTGTATTATTAATTAGATGATGTAAGATGATGAGAAATAGAATATATTCAATTAGATAAGACATGTATCCTGAATATTAGACTTTATGATGAATTGTGATAAAGGGAACTTTGGTTACTTAAAACTTGGAAATTATAAATATTAAATGTTAAATTTAAATATGAATGAGAAACTAAAAAAATCGGGAAAAACTAATTAGGACATTGATTGTCTATAAAGACAGTTAAAATAACCAGGATATGTATAAGCTAAAAATTATTGATATATGTAAGAATGTTATTTTTATTTAATTGATATAATAAAAATTGTATTGGTTTAAACATGAGACAGTAAATACTAAGGGGAAGAGAAAGGAAATATTTAATGTGGTAGGTTGAGACTTGTACTAAAGATACTTCTATGTCATTGAGTTATTGAGTAACTCAGCCACCACGCTGCTTTTTAAATACTTAAATGTAAAACTAGGAAATCAATAAAACATTAAAAAAAGACTAGAATTTCAATCTTGGGCTGACAAATTAATATGCCAAAATGTATATGCTGCTTCCTTTTCTGATTCTAGGTAGCCTATAACATATGAGATAAAATAATATCATAAAAGCTATCCATAAAATCCAATAAATAAAAAACAACATTGTTAAAACTGTAAGTAAACGTGTCTTCAAACAATTGTTCTCTTCAAGAAGACTGTTTTCATAATATTCTGAAACCTTATCAGAAAAGTGCACATTTAACATTGGTGCACAAGCTATTGAGGGGATAGTACTGACAGTATCCAAGTAATTCCCCCATGTCTGTTCCTTCCCAAGTTTTTTTTAAATAATATTTTTATTATTACTATTATTAAATAATATTTTACTAAATATTACTATTTTACTATTACTAAATAATATTGTTACTATTACTAAATAATATTTTATTTATTATTATTATTACAGTTAAGTATTTAAAAAGCAACGTGTTGGCTGGGTTAATCAAGTTACAACATCAGATATTTCCTCTCTTTTCCCCTTAATATCTATTATCTCAAATTAGGCTAATACAGTTCTTATTGTTATCAACTAAGTAAAAACATCTTAGTTACATTTATCAATAATTTTTAGCTTACACATATCTTAATTGTGTTTGCATTCAATCCTTATATAAAATCAATGTTTCGTTATTGCTTTCTTCCCAAGCTTTAATTTCCCATCAATATTCAAATTAACATTTGGTATTTACAATTTCCAAGCTTTAGGTAACCAAAGTTTCCCTTATCATAACTTCTTCCTTTTTCCTTTTTCATAACAAAAATCTAACATTCTAAATGCACATCTTATCTATTTGAATATAGTCTTACTCTGTTTTCTAAAAGTTATCTATTTTCCACCATATTAAACCATCTAATTAATAATACAGTTTACCCTCTAATAGATCAAAACCATTATATGTATTGTCTGGGTTAACCAATAAATCAGTAATATACATAAATTCTTTCATTTAGGTCTATTTTTTAAAAGCTCAAATACTCCCTCTCTTTTTCTGGTAATATCTATTTTCTCATATTGGACAAACAAAATTCTTATTTTCAACTGATTTTCAAATATTTTATATTAAGTGATCAAAATTTCCCTTATCTCAACTTCTCTCTTTCCCTTTTTCATACCAAAGTCTATTAGTCTTGTTACACATCTTACCTATTCAATTATAATGCTACTTTATTTTCTAAAAATTATCTATTTTCTACCATATTCAACCCTCTAATTAGTAATATGAAATCCCCTCTAATAAATCAAAACCCTTATTTTCTTCAGCCTTACTCTGGCTTTCTTCCTTTGCCAACTAACCTTCCATGTCAATGCTTTTGAATCATCAAATAGTTCTCTCTCTATTATTATATATATTATTTGGAATAAGAAAAACCAGTTGGTTGCAGTTTTTTGGGAAGAACTAGCCCAGTTGTATTCATTAGATCGCCTCCCTATTACTCCAATTTCCCACAATTGTCCTGATAGGTTTTTCTTCCATTCAATCTGTTCTTCTTCCTTTTCCTCAAATTTCTTCTGATTTTGTAAAAAGTCTTTTACAAAAGACTCCCTTTTCTAATTTTTCCGTTGGCTGGATCTGTTAGTCAATTGAGTCCTCTGTCTTAGTGTTTGATTGTTCCACTTCTCCTGTTATTTTCTGCATTGTTAGTTCTTTGGTTGTAGTCAAGATCTGGGTTTATATATTTAAGCTGGCGTCTTGTTCCTTTATGTTGCATCTTATTTTGTCACAAGCTGAAAGAATGGTTTCGTGTATTGATTTCAACATGGAGAGGATTTTTTTCCTGATCTTCATCCATATTCTCTTGATAGTATGTTAAGTTGAAGACTTTAGAATCAAACGTTAAGAATAGTTTTTTGTTTTTTATAGCTAGGTAAGGGACATCTATTTCACGTGTTATAGGTGGTCTTTATAATAGAAATTGTTTGTCAAGTAAGAGTTTGTAGTCCAAGGTATTCCATCATCTTGTGTGATAACATATGCTTCTCATGTAAAGAAATAGGAAAGCAATTCCTCACATGTTCATAATTCAAACAGGCCAGATATGCCACCCAGAAGTTCCTTCTTTGCAGCTGAGTTTTTCACAGGTGGTAGCTGTCAGTCAGAGAAGTTTTTTCTAGAGTCTGGGCTTCAAGCCAAGTCTCTTTTAAGCAATAGCAAGTTGTAATACCATACTTCACTACAAGATGTCACTGATGCCATTTAAAGTTTTTTAAGTCCAAAGTTTTTATGATAGTTTTTCCGAGTCTTATTTCTTTTTTTTGTTTTAGATAAAAACAAACGTCTCCAGTAAGAATAGAAATACTTTTAGTCCCCAAGTTTCAAAAGCATATATATACAATTAGATTAAAATTGTTCTTATAGTTGCTCTGTTTCCCCTGGTTAGTTAGTGGCCGATGTTCTTAGAGGGTGGGGTAGAAATTCCCTCTCTTCTCACAGTGGGAAAAATACTTTGGGCAGCTTTTACAGAAAAAAATTCTTAAAAGTCTTAAAGAGAAGATCAGATCTCACCCAGTTTCATCTGCGTTGCTTTAAAGGTGCTTGGTGGTGATTTTGACTTCGGCTGTCAGCAGCTTAATGATGAGCCATATTGCTATGGCCGATCTGTCCCCTGCCGGTTTGGAGGGCTTCTCCAGATCAAACAGAAGGCCCACCGTGATCAAGCGGGGGTCCCCTCATTGCTCGTTCCCCCTACAGGGTGACTTTCGACCCTTTCCAGGGTCCCCAGCGGGACGAATTCGGACGCGAAAGACAGAGCTCGTCTTCCAGCATCCGCGCTGCTGCGATGGCAAACCGGAAGTCGTCCTTCCCAAGTTTTTAATTTCTTTCTTTAAAAACAATATCTTAGAATTAAATTCTATGATAGGAATATGGAAATAAAGTGTTAGGATTTTGAACATCTTGCAAACTAAGAGATTCTTAGCTATTTTAATCTTCGGCAGGTCACTGACAAAGGATTGAGTTACACACTGAGTTATGGATACGTCTGTAAATCGCTCTATTCTGAATTTTGGTTTATTCTTCTTCTGGGATTTAAGGTACATAATTCATTCCAATATCTCATTGATAAAAGAAAGGCTTACAAGCTCATTGTCCATTATACCTAGATATTTAAAGATTAGAGTTATTTAATGTAGGGACAATCTTTTTGTACAAATATTCTTATATTTATTATGCTCAGTTGTGAAAGTTACTTCTGATTGATGAAGGTGTTGCTTCCTCAAGACGAGAAACACTTCTTATGCTTCGTTCCCTCTACTTCTATATGGACATTGAATTCAAAGCAACTTGTGGTATATCTTGAAACTTTATAAAATAAGCTTAAAATAATTGCTACCATCCAGCTTTTTCATTCAGCTATAACGTAACTTATATAAAGGGCAGGGGGATAATAGGTCATCAAAACAGCCCCCTCCCAAGTTGTACCACCAAAATTTAGGGACAAAACTCTGTGTTTTGTTCACTAATATGGACTTGACATTTACCAGCATCAACCAAAATCCAGGGCCTCCAGCAATCTGGCCACCTAGCCCTTGAAATGGGTTCAGTGAGTAACTAGCAGCCAACTGAAGGTATCCTTTCCCTTGGAATGATCCATGTTTTTCTGGTAAAATAGCATTCATAATGCAAAAGCATTAAGTTATGGGACTGTAGTGTAATTTCCTTCCCAATCTGCCCTCTACTACCCAAAGTACCAAGATTCCATCATCAGATTGGAGAGTTACTTCACATATCATGGTTGTTGGAGAGTATCCTTTTGCTTTTGCATTAGGAATGCTATTTTACCAGAAAAACATGGGTCATGGGAAAGGCTGCCTTCAGTTGGCTGCTAGTTACTCGCTGAACCTATTACAAAGTTTTATTAGTTTATAATATACGATACAATCGAAATACAGAGTAAATAGCGGAAAAGATGGGGAAGGGAAAAGGGAATAGAAAAGTGAGGTAAGGGAGAAAAAAAGGGGAAAAAAGGCATTCAACTTTCTTCAGTGCAATAGAGTATCAACTTCAAACCTCAACTTTTTACGTTTACAAAATAGTATAAACTAGCCATTTCAATAACATCAAATCTATCTAATTGGTAAAGCCCACAATCAAAATTTCATTTTTTTCCCCATTTCAAGCACAAAATCTAGAAGTGGTTTCCATGTGGCAATAAAAGAACCTATTACTAGGGCCAGAGAGCCAGACTGCTGGGGGCCCTGGATTTTGGTTGATACTAGTAAATGCCAAGTCCATATTAATGAACAAATGGATTTGACATGTATTACTGAAACCTGGTTCAGCAACAGCAGCACAATCACACACACTGAAATCTGCTTGCTCACATCTGAGTTTACATCTGCTTTGAATGCCAGGATAGGGGGAAAGGTTTGGTGGCATTCAGGAGTACTGATCATGTGGTGGGCTGTAAATGCTTTTATGTGATATTGGGTAGTATAGACAAGCTAGGAATTTTACTCATGTGTCACCTGGCTTCTGCAAAACAGTCGCTTTCTGGCTGTCCAAATCTCATGGCTGGGCTGGTGTTGTAGTCCTTCCAGCTTTTACTGTCAGGGGACTTCACTTACCGTGTTATGGAGCTTCTTTGCTAGGTTTCTAGGATAATCTAGAAATTCATGGCAGTCATAGGTTGAACTAGTTTATCATAGGCACATGTGTTGGGCATATAATTGGCATTATTTCAGATCTAGTCTTTACTAGAGCAGCTGTTATGTGATTTGAAGATAGAGGATATTGCTGTATTCAAATCACTTCCTGGTTTGTATTCAAATCACTCCCTGGTTTGTCTGATTGCCTGGAATCCATACTGGTTGGGAGGTTCTATTAAATCCCCAGACCCCTTAGGGTTCTGATAGGCATTTGGAGAGTTTTCCTGCTAATTGCAGGCAGTTCGTTCAAGCACCTAGTTAATCCCTGTGACTGGGGTGTAAAATGAAAATGCTCCTGGGTGGCTTTATCCCCTTCCACAAATATGCAGAGGATTCTTGGGTCAACAAGAAGCACTGGGAAATAAGAGGGCTGGAGAAAGACTGGAAGTGAACTTGACCAAACCTTTGTATGAATACCTACCTGGAGGTGATAAAAGACAGAGAAACACTCTAACATCATCCTTCTAATAACTTTCTTTTTTGGGGGTCTGAGAGTTAGCAAGATCTGCCCACAGGCTCTTATGAAAATTTGGTCAATATTTTGCCACAACAGGGATCAAATTTACATAAGCCTAGGCTCTGTATGGGCAGTTTGTACAAACCTGGCAGAAGTAGAATCTTGAAAAGTAAACTGGAAGTCATTCCATGTGGCAGATTTCAGTGAAGAGGATATGGTTCAGGGCAGCATCAGCTCCATCATAAGTGAACTGGATGCCTATCCCTTCTAATATTATGCAGGGATGATTACTAGAGTATGGCTGCTATTGTTCCATCACTGATTTTGAATCAAGTGAGCAGTAAGGATATTTTATTAAATTTTATCAGTGTATGATTAGATTAACAAAATGGAAGTTTAGACTTAACTCATGTTTGAACCTACTAAAATTTTTTTCTGTGTTATTTTTCAGGGAATCCTACTGATATATGGAATTTACCTTGCAGGTCTAACAGATAATCTCAGTTGCCCACCAGTTAATCAGTCCCTGACACTCATAAGTGCAGTAGCCATTATTTTCCTCTTTATTGGAATTATGCTGGTGGTTAATAGTTTTTTCTATTTGTGGCACAATCTGATATATGGATTAACTTCAGGAGGAATCTTTGTCTGTATGTCTTCAATAAATTGTTTGATCTTTATCCCACAGGTAAGAAAGCGATGAGCGGTATTGCAAATTACTTTTCCCCAGAGTCTTGCATATAAATGGAATTCCTGATACATAAAATATACAAATTAATTAAAAATGGTTAATCTTATTGGTAAGATAACTATAGTTTACTTGGCAAGAAAATGCAATTATATATCCTCAGCTCATAATAAATGTATTCTGCTTCACATTTCAATAAGCCCATGGCAGGACTCTCATCATACTGGAACTTGCAAATACACTTTCTTAGCTGTGCTGTACAGTGATTCAAGGACTTATATAGTTGGGTGCCACACCACATATCCTATTTTAATACTACATAGATAGTTGTAGAATTGTAAAATGGTAAGAAAAGGAATAATTAAAAACCCTCATAGTATACACCTTTTTGATTTTAATGTCAGGATTTCATTAAAATGGTTTAAATCTGGTTCTTGTTCCTTTATATAATGTTACCATTTTTGACGTATGATTTCTCCAAAGATGAAGTATCTCTTTTAGCCTGAAAAAAATGCAAATACAATTTAAATGAGCACATAAACTCACACACTTTGCCTCTTGTGAGCAACTGTCCTTGACTTATTAGATAAGGATAGACAAAGCACAGAAAGAAATAAGCCAATTGTATCGGACTGTGGATTCATGAGACAGTATTCTTCTGTTCAGATACCACAGCTTCCACACTGTAAAGGGAAATAAGGTTGAACCAATTTTACAAAAGTAAAGTTCAGGTCAGCTCAAGATATCAATGGCAAAAATCTAGGGTTTTGCTAATAAAAAATCATTTAAAACCTGAAATTTGCCCTATTAAATTCAACAGTCATGATTATATTGCACAGCAGAGTCTGTGCCTCCTTATAACATCAAAATTCCTTGAATGCTACTTGTGAGTGCAAGTTGTTAACCTTTATAAAAGGTGACATTACTTGCTTAAGAGCAACTAAATTGCATTGATTGACAGGACAAAGGTTCAGTTCCAAGTCACTGTCAGATAACCTCATGGAAACCATGGGCTATCCTCAGTTGATTTCAGTCTAGATATTCATATATTTTAGTGTGGCCTATTTATCTGAATATGTCTTAAATATTTGGCTTTATCTCCTGTAGTCTGTAAAATGCAATAAAGTTTGGGAGACAGGAAATTGTTTAATGAGTGAATTCCCACTGAATTTGAGGTTACAGTGAAATCTAGAATGAGTTTGTGAGCTCATTTTGTAGAAAGCAATTAAGGAATTTGTTTCCCAGTTTCAGCACCGTTTTGTTCATAATTTGTGTTGTGGTCAAAATTTGATAAACAATTTTATCCCTAACAGTATATAACTTTTAGTATTATTCAAATGATAGGTTATAATCTTTACTTTATTAAATGTATTGTGGCTGTCCAGTAGAGAAGATTCTGGGCAGTTTACAGTATCAATTAAACAAGTAAAAACAGCTAAAAATAAGTATGCCTATAAACTAAGACTACATAATAATGCAAAAAACAAAACAGAAAAAAATCTCTCTTCACCCAGCCACATTCTGGGTGTCATGTTCCACCACCATGTTCAATAAAATATCAAATTATTTTTCTCTTTATGATCAGGAGATTTTTATATTTTAAATTAAAATATTAGATTTAACAAATTACTTATTAGAAAACCACCGCTGTGAAATAGGAAAAAAGAGATTCCAGGACCTTGCAGATTATAGAAAGTTGGGCAATCTGTCTAGAGTAGGTGGATTAAAAATTGAAACAGAGCTAAAGCAGAGCTTTAGGATTCTAAAGCAAAAATACTTCTAGGAGTGAAGCTTGAGGGTTAGCTTAGAACTTTCTTATGCTGAGGAAGCAGATTTAAATGATTTTAGGAGGCTGGGAGATATGGTGAGTGGGGCAAAGATGCAAAATGTGAGAGGCTACATTGTGAGAGTATACTGAGGTGAGGCATAGGGGTTATACTCTTAAAAATTTGTACTCAAATTATTTCACAACAAGTTTGATGTGTTTTCACCTCAAAATAGTTAGGCTGTGCAGCTGGAGAGGCTTTGGCGAGGCTTTGAGGGCCATTTTTGAATCTAGGATCACAGGTATATCTTTTCTTTCCATAATTTGTGTGGTAATAACTGACAAATGATATAACGCAGGTAATAAATAAGTAATATTAATCTTATCCCAAACTTAGGATAGGATGCCCGTATTCCTCAGTGATTAAAAAAACCTCAGGTATTTGTAAGAGTTGATTTCATATATGTGATTCAAACATTTTGTATTGTACTGTGAAACATTTTGATGCTATAGCTGCCAACTGACAAAGCTGCTCCATTGCTTTGTTGCCTTCTTTCTTTAAATAGTGAAAAGGCCTGCAATAAAAGACTTTGTCCCAGAAAAGCGTGTTCAAGAGAAAGAGAGAGAAACGTGGACAAAGGAAATGAACTTTGCCTTCCAAATGAAAAGTGTGCATGTGTACAAAGGAATGAGATCTTTACCTATGAGAACAAAACAACCCAGCAGTTTCAAGACATGCCCCCCCCCCACTATTTCTCCATAGCTTTCACTTTTTGTCTACTGTACTCTTTCTATCTTGATTCTTACTTCTGAAAATTCTATTTCAATATTCAGCAGATCAGACAGTGGAAGACTTTTGAAAAACAAGAAGTTGATACCAGCAACATGGCCAAATATTTTACAGGTTCCAACAAGAATTTCCATTCTACAATGTATAGTGATGAAGAGATATACCAGCTGCTCGGCGAAAAAAATACTATGGCGCAGCAGCTTACAGAGGTGGGAAATACTTACATAATCAGTAAAAAAGAATGAAAATACAATAGCTCCTCACTGTGCAACCATTCTCACATGCTGTATGAACATATTTAAAGTATCTCATAGAATAAAAACTGAGCTTCAGATAAAATGGGATAAAAACAAGAAAAAGGATTAAGTCTGCTTCATCCTTAAACGACTGATTTAAAAGGTAAAGTTTTCCCTGTCAGTCGTGTCTGACTCTAGGGCATGGTGCTTATCTCTGTTTCTTGGCTGAGGGAGGCAGCGTTTGTCCGAAGACAATTGCTGTGGCCATGTGGCTAGCATGGCTATATGCCAAAGGTGCATGGAATGCTGTTAGCTTCTCACCAAAGTGGTACCCATTTATCTACTTGCTTTTGCATTGTTTCAAACTGCTAGGTGGGCAGGAGCTGGGCTAAGTAACGGGAGTGATAAATATGGCAGACGTGAGGGAAAAAACTACTATAGCCCATGGTGTGTTTTTTCCCCCGTCAGATATTTTAGAATGGTAGGGAAAATGTACAGGTGACCAGAAATCTATATTATTAAAAAAATGCTATCTGGATGTCATAAATCATAAAATAACATGCTCATTTCAAAGAGGATATAGATACAAATTGCTGAATAAGAAATTGTGCGAGAAGACAGTTGCTGTGCACACCTATCTGCATGGAAATGGACTATTTTCGTATTTCCAAATACCTATTAAGTGGAGGAAAATTTGAGAAGTTAGCCTTTTATAGGATCTTTCAATGCATACTGAAAAAAATAGTTCATTGATTATCATTCCAGGAGTATGAGAGGACTTTAGCAAATACTCTATGATTTTTGCTCCCATGATGGAAGCGGTTTAAATATAGCCACTTCTCTGGCAGATATGGCATATAACCAATCCATTGAAAATTTTATCAACTATCTTGACTTAGTAAACAAGACAGAAAATCCTTGGAATAAAAGAAGTAGCAAGGTACTTTTTATAGCAACATTTCCAAGAACAGAACCCTAGGTTAAACAGATAGTTCTCCTGAGCAAGCAGAACTATTTTTAGAATATGCTTTGGCTTCATTTGGTTGAAACATGTCAGAAGAATACTTAGTAATTTTCAGTGGGGAAAAATCCCCAAAGCCATGCAACCTGATCTTACATATGAGTTGTGTGATGTTCCTATCTTGTGTTTCCTTTTTTTAAAGTTTTTTAAAATACTTAAAAAAAATGAGTATCAATTGAGATTCAGGTCATGGTTGTTCCAAAGGTGCTTTTTCAAAAGACAAGTGGACTTCTATTTTTCCTTTCGCTTCTCAACCAAGAAGCTTCTTCAGTTCTGATTCTGAACTGAAGAGCCTCTTGGATGAAAAACAAACGTCTGCAAGGAAAAACAAAGTCCAATTGCCTTTTGAAAAAGCACCTTTGGGACAATTGAGTACTGTAGGTAAATCTTTGTATCCATAACCAATGCTTATGCCACTTTAATCAAGCAAAAATCTAGTTGGCTTATGAAATAAATGAAGCATTTCATAAAGAGGAATCATAGCCTCACATATTAAGTGGAGATTTCAGCATTTGCTTTGCTGTTTAGTCTGAAGTAATAAGTCCGTTTTGTGGCGTTTCAGATTAGGTCCAGATGAAAGGAATACTTTTTTACAGTATATGCCAAATATTTGAAGACTGAGGTTAAAAGGAAAAATTAAAAAGTGCAGTGGTACCTTTTTACTCAACTGCTTTGAAATTCATCAAATTTGTTCTTCAGTGCATTTTGACATGAAAAATTTGTCCCAGTACTCATCATTTGTTTGGTATTCAATGCATAAGCTAGAAGTTGATGATGTGATCTGCCTTTTAACTCACTATATTATAACTTATGGGAAAAAATTGTTTGCCCCTCATCATTTTTGGTACTTATCCTGCCTCCCAGAACCAATTAAGGATGAGTACCAAGGGACCATTTTATCTTATAGTTGCATTTCATTAACAGTGCATACAATGTTAATGCTTTGTGTTTGGAAAGACTTTTAATATAAGATTGATAAGCAATATTCTGCTTTTCTCCTCCTGTGTTTCTTGTTTGTTAAGTACATTTAGTATGTATATCATTATTAGCTAACGTGATAATTTTTATTGAAGTATAACATTTATTATTTATTCCAGCTCATTCATTTGCATAGCAGGCCTATTTTTTTCAAACATTCATTTTATACAAACTCTAATTGTGTTTTGGTGCATTTAAATCAAAATATTTATTATAGTTTATTTAAAACAGAAAGATACAGCAATTGCAAATCTTCAAGAACAAATGAACACTGTTAAGGAGAAGTTGATGAGACTGGTGGCTATAGAGCAGGGGTCTCCAACCCCAGGTCCGTGGATCAGTACCAGACCGCGGCATGCCACAACCGATCCGCACAAACAAGCAAAGCCCCATCTGCAGGATGCAGGCAGCACACAAAACCATGCCCCCTCCGGTCTGTGGAAAAAACTCTCTCCACATAATCGATCCCTGGTGCCCAAAAGATTGGGGACCTCTGCTATAGAGGATAACCACAGTGTTGTTGGTTCTCCATTTCTTTCTATGTCCCATTTATTGCCTTCTCATTCTACAGCTAATTTTTCTTCAATGGCAACTGAAAATCTACCATTTTCATTTAGCCAGGAGCTGAAACCATTGCAGAATTCTAAGCTCTCAAATTCACAATACTTAGCAGGATTACTTAGTAAAAAAAGGTCTATTGATGACCTAGAACATACAGATCAAGAGAATATATCATTAGACATTACTGCTAAGTGTAAACTAGTGAATAAGAAGAATTCAGGTGCTAAGTATGATGAAGATCAATGGTTTTCCCAATCCAGCACTTTACTTACTAGGGAGAAGCTACATGAACACAGTTTCAGCACACTGAGCAAAGGAGCAAGGCAACAACATTTTTCAGCACTGAACCAAAAGCAAAGCCCAGAAGTAAGTTCTCCAAGCAATAAAAAAATTCAAAAAATCTTGCAGGACCTGAGTGAGAATCACATTACTATAACACAGCCATTTTCCAGGGAACTCAAGTACAATTATGAAAGGAGAATGATATTGCAACCGAAGAAGATTGGAAAGAAAGTCCCCTTCAATTTTTCTAGTTCCATGGCCTCCAGTATTCAGTGTGGTGTGAATAAATCAGCCAGCAGAATGCAAAGAATGAGCAGATTAATAGAATACCCTTCTTCAGCACCAAGAAGCACCGAGGATGGAGATTCTTTGCATCAGCTTCCACCTTTGCCATCACTGATGCTTAAGAACTCACTGCAAACTAAGCCTGACAGTGGGTTTGGATCATTATACAATGAAGGCTATGGCTTGCTGCTAGACAATCATCTAGTAGGGAACTATGCATCCACATTGTATCCCACAAACATGAGGAATTTTCATTATCAGCAGAAAGATTTTCTGACAAGAGCTATTCCAGGTCTTTCTCCCTTGCAGCATTTTTACTTTGATTCTGGCAGCAGTTCTTCTGGTGAGAGAGCCTATTGTCACCAAACACAGGCTTGTGAAATTTGCCATTGCAGTCTCTCTTCTTCTAGTGACAGCTGCATGATTGACACAGATCCTGAATATAGTACATTAGATTATGCAAGACGTTATAGCAAAGCTAAACAAATTGTGAATTTCAATGAAGATTTGGAACCCACTTATGTATAAAAATTTGAAGTTATTATACATTTGGTTTTTGGTAGTAAATGAGAATATTCTCAAAAGCATGGCTTCTCCTGTAAGTTGTTTGAGCCTATAAAAAATAAGTTACATAGAAACCCAGGTAATATATTTTCTATAGAATAATACCAATTTCATTTGTGATTTACTAGACCTCTTCCAAAAAATTCAGTATCTATCTATCCACCCATTCATTTATTACTTTTTTCTAATGCCTGTGCATAAGGAAGAAGCATGTTTGTGAGCAAACTCAAATTACTCTCAGTGTGTTAATTACCAGAAACAAGCTTGGTTTATCAAGAAGTCTTTCATGACTAATTAGAGATAGGTATCCTGAACAGCTATAAGGAACATTTCTGGATCTACTTTTCAGTCTTTTGATTAAAGACTTGGATGAAGAGGCAGAAGTAATTATTAAAGTTGCAGATAGAAAATTGAAAGGGAGAATACCACGGAAGACAGACATACAATTCAAAATTCCTAGGTTTGAGAAATATACTGAAAGCAACAAAATGAAATTTAATAGAGGCAAGTGCAGTGTTCCTCACTTAGGAAACAAAAATCCAGGCACAGGTAGGGAATATTTAGTTTGGTTGTAAAAAGTATCTTGAAGTAGTAACTTCTTGTAAGCTGAGGATGAGTCATCAATGTGATATGGCTATATAAAATATAATTAAAGTCTGAAGTCTGTTTAGCATCATAGAAGGGTGACATAGAAATAGTGACATGGTCCCCTTTTTCTCTTTGCACATATATACCTGTGTGGAAGAGATTACTTGGCCAACTCAACTATTTGTATGTAATTATTTTTACTTGGCAAATTTTCCAAATTGCATTAGTGAATTATAAATTCTCTTATCTTTTAGCTGTGTTGCTACTTGGAACAATTGATGATAATAAGAGTTTTGTAATCTGACATCTGCAGAACAGAGGGAAAATAATGGTGTATCTACATATATTTTAGCGGAAGATTAGTTATCTGGGTCCCCAAGTTAATTGAGATACATAATCACACCATCTCTAGGTGTCCTCTGCTAGGAATCTTGTATATTGACAATGGGTCAACTATCTAAATGATGACCAATGATGTCAAAAGCTCCCAGATGCTAAATCTTGGCCCAGGCCTAATAACCCAGGAAGAAAACTATTATGCATCTGCTAGATCAGGAGGGATATCCTCTGTGGTTTCTTTGGAGTTACTGCCAAGCTGAAGGAGCATGGATTGGTACATTTATTAATTTTTTTATTGTGTTTTTCCTCATAACAACCTTATGAGGTAGGTTGGGCTGAGGAAGAATGACCAACACAAAGTCACCCAGCTGGCTTTTCATGCTAAGATGGGACTAGACTCAGTCTTCTGGTTTCTAGACCAGTACCTTAAATACTATTTTTTTAGTTTTTTCCTTCATAATTGTATATTGTTTATTTTTGTGTTTAATAAAAATAAACTGTCCATTTGATAGAAAATTTCTTTTGTTTAAAGGAAGTTGTTGCAACTCAGAAATACAAATTGCTTGAATATGAACTAGTGAACAATTTTCTGAATGGGAGATACTCCAGTGATATGAACAAAAAAAACGCTTTGAAAGCTTTTACAGAACCAATGCTGCCACCAAAAGGGTTTAAAAACAGATTAAACTCACTTAACGCCTTGCTTAACAACAGAAATTCTGATCCCAATTTTAGTTATAAGTTGAGGATTACCTGCATGTGAAGAAAAATACATGTGAAGAAAAATACATGTGAAGAATTAAGCCTAGTATTTAAAAATTACCTGAGATAAATTAACTTCAGATCAATTAATGTTATTTCTTTCAAGATGATATCTGTTGTATGTGAATGGAAGTTGACTAACTTCTTACCTTGCAAGTTTGCATCTACCACTTTCTGTACTTCTAAATCTATTGTCCACTGGGGCAATATAGCAGAAGCATTTTCCTTGTCTAAAAAGTATGACTTAACGTTTTCTATAACATGCGTCCTGTTGGTTGGACTGATGCTCTCAGAGCTTCCATCATTTCCATGCACAGTTTCTCACTTGATCCCACCAACTGATGACCTTCCAACAGTGAACTGGTATGCAACTTCCCTATAGTCAAACATGGCTATTTCAATTTTTTTCCTTAGAATGATGCACCACAAGGGTAGTGGTCACATATTATCCTGTTCTTCTGAAAACTGAAGCCAGATCTTATCATCCCAGAAATGCCATTTGGGGGAGACTTTACAGAGAACCATACATCATTTTCATTATCACCTGTTCCTAGCATTGTTATTAATTTGAAAATGGAATCAATGGTTTTAGTTAATTCTTATTTTCCTTCATATCTTGTCTGAAACCAATGATCAGGACTTGTTTGAGGATCACTTAGTGGAACAATGGTTGAAGAATCCCAACTGATTCTAGCAGATCATTTCATATATAACTCCACAACTTAAAAAAATCAAAGAATTAATTGTAGGAGATAATTAATCAAATTTGATCTCTTTTTACAGTACAGTAATTGATAACTTTAAGGAAGAATTTACCTTCTAGTTCGCCATAGGCACTAATCCTGGCAATTACAAGATAATACTTTCCAATCTTTTTAGTAAGTTTATCCATTTACTGCTATCTGGATAGCAGTTTCATGTCTTGTTACACTGCCCCTTGTATTATCCTTTTATTCCAATGTAATAATCTTCTTAGCTGTTTGGATCCGGTTGTAGAAGAGAACAATGTTTTAATTAAAATATCCATCTTCATAAATTTCTAGGAAGATTATGAAATTTTGTTGTCATTTCTGACTTTTGCACTCTTCTTCTTCACCTGCATCAAGAGGCTCTTTAGTTCCTCTTCACTTTCTGCCATTAGAGTGGTATCATTTGTATATCTTAGGTTGTTGATATTTCTCCCGGCAATCTTAATTCCAACTTTTGATTCATCTAGCCCTGCCTTTCTCATGATGTGCTCTGCATATAAGTTAAATAGGCAGGGCGACAGAATACCGTCTTGCCGGGCTCCTTTCCCAATTTTGAACCAATCAGTGGTTCTGTTTCCAGTTCTCACTGTTACTTCTTGACCTGCATATAGGTTTGTCAAGAGACAAATAAGATGGTCTGGTACTCCTATCTCTTTAAGAACTTGTCACAATTTGTTGTGATCCACACAATCAAAGGCTTTAGAATAGTCAATGAAGCAGAAGTAGATGTTTTTCTGGAACTCCCTAGCTTTCTCCATGATCCAGTGTATGTTGGCAATTTGATCTCTAGTTCCTCTGCCTCTTCGAAATCTGGCCTGTACTTCTGGAAGTTCTCGATCCACATACTGCTGGAGTCTAGCTTATAGGATTTTAAGCATAACTTTACTTGCATGTGAAATGAGTGCAATGGTGCAATAGTTTGAATATTCTTTGGCATTGCCTTTCTTTGGAATTGGAATGTAAACTGACCTTTTCCAATCCTGTGTTGAGTTTTCCAAATTTACTGGCAAATTGAGCGTAGCACTTTTACTGCATCGTCTTTTAAGATTTTGAATAGCTCAGCTGGAATACTGTTACCTCCACTAGCTTTGTTGTTACTCAGCTTTCCTAAGGCTCATTTCACTTCACATTCTAGGATGTCTGGCTCGAGGTCAGCGACCACCCCATCATGGTTATCAGGGACGCTAAGCTCGTTCTTGTATAGTTCTGTGCAATTTTGCCACCTCTTCTTAATCTCTTTTGCCTCAGTTAGGTCCCTGCCATTTTGGTCCTTTATCATGCCCGTCTTTGCATGAAACATTCCCTTCATATCTCCAATTTTCTTGAAGAGATCTCTGGTTCTCCCTATTCTATTGTTTTCTTCTATTTCTTTGCACTGTTCATTTAAGAGGGCATTCTTATCTGTTCTAGCTATTCTCTGGAATTCTGCATTCAATTGGGTGTATCTTTCTCTTTCTCCTTTGCCTTTCGCTTCCCTTCTTTCCTCAGCTATTTGCAAAGCTTCCTCAGACAGCCATTTTGCTTTCTTGCATTTCTTTTTCTTTGGAATGGTTTTAGTTGTTACCTCTTGTACAATGTTGCGAACCTCCGTTGATAGTTCTTCAGGCACTCTATCAGATCTAATTCCTTAAATCTGTTACCTCTACTGTATATTCATCAGGGATATGATTTAATTCATATCTGAGTGGCCTAGTGTTTTTCCCTACTTTCTTCAATTTAAGCCTAAATTTTGCAACAAGACACTCATGATTTGAGCCACAGTCAGCTCCTGGTCTTGTTTTTACTGACTATAGAGCTTCTCCATCTTTAGCTGCAGAGCACATAATCAATCTGATTTCTGTGTTGACTGTCTGGTGATGTCCATGTGTAGAGCCGTCTCTTGGGTTGTTGGAAAAGTGTGTTTGCTATGGCCATCATATTCTCTTGACAAAATTCTATCAGCCTGTGCCCTACTTCATTTTGTACTCTAAGGCCAAACTTGCCTGTTATTCCAGTTATCTTTTGGCTTTCTACTTTAGCATTCCAATCCCCCATGATGATAAGGACATCATTTTTTGGTGTTGATTCTATAAGGTGCTGTAGGGCTTCATAGAACCACTCAATTTCATCCTCTTCAGCACTAGTGGTTGGGGCATAGACTTGTACTACTGTGATATTGAATGGTTTGCCTTGGATTCGAACGGAGATCATTTTGTCATTTTGGGGATTGTATCCCAGTATTGCTTTTTCTACTTTTTTATTGACTATGAAGGCTACTCCACTTTTTCTGAGGGATTCTTGCCCACAGTAGTATACCTGATGGTCCTCTGAATTAAATTCACCCATTCCTGTCCATTTTAGTTCGCTGATTTCTAAGATGTCGATGTTCAGTCTTGTCATCTCTTGTTTGACCACATCCAGCTTGCCTTGATTCGTGAATCTTACATTCCAGGTTCCTATGGAGAAAAGATTTTTACAGCATCGGACTTTCCTTTCACCACCAGATATATCCACAGCTGAGCATCCTTTTGGCTTTGGCCCAGTCGCTTCATTCTTTCTGGCCCTACTAGTACTAGCCCTCTGCTCTTCCCCAGTAGCATATTGGACACCTTCCGACCTGAGGGGCTCATCTTCCAGCGTCATATCTTTTTGCCTTTTGATACTGTCCATGGGGTTTTCATGGCAAAGATACTGGAGTGGGTTGCCATTTCCTTCTCCAGTGGATCACATTTTGTCAGAACTCTCTGCTATGACCTATCCGTCTTGGGTGGCCCTGCATGGCATAGCTCATAGTTTCATTGAGTTATGCAAGCCCCTTCGCCACAACAAGGCAGTAATCCATTAGGACTGTGACTTAGTTATTAAGCAAAGTGGTTGCTAGGTGAAACTGCAACTATATGACTTACTTTAGCTTGCCTTTGCTTTACAGACCTGCAAAGATTGTAAATACAAGAACTGGTTGCAAAGTTATTTTTTTCATCACCATCGTAACTGCGAATGGTCACTAAATGAGGCAGTCATTAAACAAGGACTACCTAAAGTTGTATTTTTTTTAAAAAAATACCTCACATTTATTTTTATAAATAACTCAAAGTGACAAACATTCTTAATATTCCCTCCTCTTCTTTTCCCAACAACATGCATGGGAGGTGAATTGGGCTGAGAAAGAGTGACTGGTTCAAAGTCACCAGCCAACTTTGATGCCTAAGGTGGAACTACAACTGTTTCCATGTTTCTAGCCTGGTGCCTTAACTAATTTCTTATAGAGCTTAGTTTCCAACCACTTGATCAACCTTGTTGCCATTCTGTAAACTTATTCTACTACCGATATGCTGAATAGGAGAAAGATTTCTACAAGGCATGATATGGTCAATGCAAAAGACAGTTAACTCCTGATGATTTGGCAATTACATTTATATCAATGCAGTATAATTACAGTTCATTTGCAGTAATGTTATACTGTTGACTAATTCAAATTCTGGTCAACCACAATTCCAAGTGTTATCTCATTTAATTTTTTGTTATGTATTTCACAGCCATCCTTTCAACTCTTGTTAATAAAAATGTGAATGGAGCAGAAACCTACAGCATACCGTTTAGTATTTCCTTTCAGTTTGATGAACTAATGAACTCTTTTCAAGAGTCTTGAGCCAACAGTATTCACGTAATTAAAGCCATAATTATGTATTTTACCAATCTAAACTTCTGAGGTATTGTTTAGATGTCATGCTGTTGATCAAAAATGAGATAAGGTTAGCCTGTCAAGACTTGTTCTTGGCAAATTAATGCTGACCTAGCAAGAGAAGTTTTTGGGCAATGCACAAAATGATTTTTTAGACGGTGCAGCTATTTGGTACGGTCTTCTCAAAGGTTAATATATCAATACTTGTGATTGAACATTTAGAGGCATCGTACCCTCGAAGGCAAGTGGAGGTAAACTATAGGAGAGAGCTAGTTCCTTGTTCGGCAGCACAGTGCAAGTAATCGTGGAAAGCAAATTGCTTAGCTAAGCGGATCCACCTGGAGTCGTGGTGGAACTTCCTTTCTTCCCTCAAACCGCGGCATCACTAAGATTAACTCGGTTATCGGCGCGCAGGGCGACGACTGCAGTTTACTGCGTCCCTTAAGCGGTACCGACACATTTGACTGGGCCTCCCTCCCCAGCGGAGGAGGCGACATACGGCCATCAAAGCACAGCAAGTTCCAACAAGAGAAAATCCGAGTTACAGCCGTGCTTTCGGGGCGACGGAGCAGCTCTGTCCCGCCTGCAGTGCCTACTGGAGGACGCCCTTAGCGCCCCAATAGGGGCTCTGGCGCCCCAGAGAAGTTCCCGTTGAAGCTCCGCCCATTTCGCATCAGCCTCCTCTCCGAGTTCGTCCAAATGCCGTGGGAAGTATACGTGAGTTCCATTGGTTCTGCAGCGGTGACAATTCAGGCCCCGACGTTTTTCATTGGATCCCAGAAAGGAAAGAATGTGCTGCCCGATTATTTTCGTAGCTCTTCTGTCATTGGCTGCTTATATAGCGCGGATGCTTCCTTTCCACAAGCGGCGATTGGTCCCGATGTAGTGCTAGAAGGGAGGGCTCTGTGCGTTCACTTTCTTCTGATTGGATTTTTCTCCGAAGCTATTCGGCTCGGAAACCGTTCGGGTGTTCGGCTCGGCATCCACGGAAGACGCTTAGCAAGGCTGCGTAACTGGGCTTTGAGGGGAACGCGTGCGTAATACCGACGAGAGCGCAGCGGTTCTTTCCGAGTCCAGAGAAATGGGGCGGTCGGTTCCGTATTCCCGAAGAGTAGTCCGTAGGGGCGCGTAAGCCGAGTAAGGAGCTAGAACCTGGTGGCCGTACCAACAGCAACCGAGAGAGAAGCTGCTGCAACGGCCCCGTAAGCGAGTAGCGGACAAAGGAACCCGAGCGAAGGGGTGGCGGAGGCGGGGCCAAGCGAGACCCATCGCCAGCAACGTCGCAGCCGGCTGAGTCGGAAAGATCTGCCGCTTAGCAGAACCATGGATCACCCCGCCGTCCTCCAACTGCACTGCAGCGCCGTCCGCCTGAGCCGCCCCTCCGGACGCGATTTGCCCGCCCCACGGGCGCTATGAGAACTCCGGCGGCACTCGGCCCCCGCGTTGTCGAGCGAGAGACGGAGTGACCAGGCAGGTAGGCAGGCAGGAAGGAAGGAAGGCAGGAGCCCGCTCCTAAGGCCGCCCCTCCCCCGCGCCCTTCCTGCCCCCGCCGCCTCTCCTCATACGGCCCCGGCGGTTTGGCCGCCACTCTGTCAGGTTCTTTTCGGCAGCGGACGCGCCACCCTCGCGTCATATTCCTCCGCCGGCAAATAGTCCGTCCCTTCACTGTGTCTCCCCAGCGCCCCCATCCCGAGGGAAAAAAAAAAACCTCTCTTCTGGCCGTCGCCTTCTCACGTGACTGACTCGCTACCTAGGAAAAGGAAGGAAGGCGGGCGAGCGAGGAAGAAGAAAGGCGTCGCATCGGAGAGCCGAGCGGTGCTGCTTCTCTTTCCTGCCCCTCGCATCAGAAAGGGGCGGGGAGTGACTGGATTGTAGGGCTGGGCGGAGGCGGCCGCAAGCCCAGGCGCTGCCGCTGCTATTGCTACGGTAATAGGAATGAAGAGGATGGTGGCCTGCTGACGATAAAGCGAAGTGGAAAAGGGGCTGGGCAAGACTAAAGGCGGGCGCCCTCCTTTAAGGGTGGGGGGCCTGATCTTCACACTCTCCTTTTCTTCGCTGAGAGGACGAAACGGAGCAGAGAAAAGGAAGAAAAATCAGAGGAGGAGAAAGTCGATCCGATAGGGAGGAAAAGCTAACAGCTAACAAACCATGTCAGGGCGCCCGAGAACCACCTCCTTTGCAGAAAGCTGCAAACCGGTGCAGCAGCCTTCAGCCTTCGGCAGCATGAAAGTTAGCAGTGAGTATTGATTTCCATCCTCGGTCCTTTTTACATAAGCTATTCCAAAAGGAAGCATATGGTTTTTATATTTTTTAAGAATATTTCATTTTTTGGTTTCCATACATTCAGAATTGTCAGATCCATGCTGTCTTTTCAGCAGCTTTTTCTTTTTTCATCCACCCATATCTTGATTAGGCCTATCCTATGGCTTCCAACTAGGGAAGCCTTCCAGTGTATTTTCTCTATATTCCATGGTATGTTACCACAGGTTTTTATCGTACAGAAGTGGCAGATATGCTTGGTGATTAATAATGCTGTACGTATTTTGTGTACAATTTTTAAGATTGGTTGGATTCTGCAGAGGTATCTGGAACTATGTATTTGATTCATGGCACAAGCTTTTAAATGATTAGGCAATGACTGCATTCTCTCATTCTATTTCATGTATGGTAAGTAAGAAAAAATGTTTACTATGTACATTTTAAGGATTTTTCATCTAGAATATAAATTTTCATTTGATTGGTGGTGCAATACTTTCCAAAGTTGAGGGCTGTGTTCTGCATGTTTTTAGATCTCTCTGTTTCATACTTGACAAATAATTGGGATTTTGTGATGAATAAATCAACTTTTCAGTGTATAAATCGTGATGGGTATGGCACTGAATACTTTATCTATTAATACAACTTTATATAATTCTATTTTTCCTAGTCATAAAAATTAAGGTAGGATAGTAGACAAAACTTGTTTTTAAAGATACTGTGGTATTGATAGTTATATTTTGAAGCAGTGATGTGCAACAAAACTTTAAACCGGCTACTTCCTTTCTTCTGAGAGTGGCTCTCCCATCCAATGCAATGATTACCAACATACTTCTAGATATTCTATTTTATTAGAATAAATGGCCTTAGAACTTTTATTAAAGATTATTTCTGAAAAAATGTGATTGAATATTCTTCCCTTATTTTCTGAGAAGTCTTATTTTTGTTTGAAGAGGCTGACCTCCAGAAAACTAAAAGAATATGTAAATCTACAAGCCAGACAATCAATAACTAAAATGTGTGACAGCTACCTCTTTGTTGTTGAAGTTCCATGCAGTAGCAACAACATGTTTATGAAGTCTCAAGTAAACTGTTGACTTGGTGAATTACAAGTTACGCATGTTTAAATTAAAGATTAAATTCTACCCAATCCTAATTTAAAATTTAGATAGTATTTCAGATTTTTAAAAGCATTGCTGACAATCATACAATCTTTGATTACTTTAAAACATAGAATATTGTATATTTTGCCAATTGTTTCATGTAAATATTAGATGAGAACCCTTGTGTTAATTTATTTCTCAAAACTTTACATCCTACATCACCTTAATAACATAGTATATCAGTTTGCAATTCTGAAAGGGTTCAATCAGTTTATTGATGGGAGAAAGTTAAAGCTGCCCATAAAAAATGTAAAATTGTATCTTTTTCTGTCAATTATGATGAAGAAACATGACATAGGTTTTGTGGTATGCAACTGTTATTTCAAATGAAGAAATTACCATAAAAACCAATCTATTCAGAAACAGTCCCTATTGACTTAAATTACCATATGTATAGTAACTTATGCAGCTTGTGAATGCAATCAGTATATGACCCATAGTGCTACATATAAGCCTTTCTCAGTCCAGAGATGTTTAGTCATGATGTGACTGATTAAGGGATTTCCCAGCCAAAATTGTCATTTTGGGAAATGTTGGGATTTCAAATCAGTACATTTCAAGGGTGCTATGGTTGGAGAATCATAGGTAGAATTGAAACCTAGGTCAGATAATGCCTGAACTTACAATTTGCAACAAGTCAGGATTTTTTTTTAAATATTAATATTGTATCTGATTTGCATCCAAAACTAAGCCATAATGGATAAATTCATTTTTCATGCTGATGCCAAAATCAAACAAGTCATACTGTGACATAATGCTGTGATTCACACACTTCTTTTAAACATGTTTGAATCCGAGTGGGTCACATACAGTATAGCATCCAGAGACCTCCAAGATTGTGATACTGCAGTTACAGGAATGTAGTTCGGCCCATTAAAAAAGGGAGCTTGGAAAAAATCTGTGCAATGAAACAGGTGTGTTATTAGAAAAATGCTCCCATTTTTAGTACCACCTAGGAAAAAACCTCGAGTGATTTCTGCACAATCCTTAGTGATTATCACATATCTTACAGCATTTGGAGATGGAAATGCTGGCACTTGGTCATAAGAAAGATTGGCTATTCTTTAACTAGTTACAATACTAAAAACAGTTTTGATAATGCTATCAAGGCAAACTAAATGTTTCCTTATAGAATTAGGATATGGCAATATTGAAGTACCACCAGTTGTCTAGCAAGGTGTCAAAAACTTGATAACCAAAAAAAAGGGGAAAAAGTGATAAAGTACAGGTGGTCCTTGACTTACAATAGTTTGCTTAGTGACTGTTTGAAGTTACAACAGCACTGAAAAATGTGACTTATGACCATTTTTCACACTTGTGACCATTGCAGCATCCCCAGGGTCACGTGATTTACATTCGGATGTTTGGCAACTGATTCATATTTCTGATGGTCAGAGTGCCCCAGGGTCATGTGATCCTCTTTTGCAACCTTTTGACAAAAAAATCAATGGTCGGGTGCGTGGCCAACTCAACGTTCAGGTCGGGGGCGCCTGTGTGTGTGGAGGGGTGGGCGGAGCTGTGGGAGGGATCCAGGGATCTCCAGTGGAAGGGGTGGGACTGAGGGCATGGTCCAGTGGAAGGGGTGGGCATCAGGGCATGGTCCATCGGAGGAGCCTCACAGTTCTGGGGGACTCCCAGTTGGGCAGCAGAGGGCAAGCGCCCAGCCCAGCCCTTGAGCTCTGGGGCACCAGGACCCTGCAGCTAACCCAGTCCAGCCCCACTTCCCTGAGGGGGCGCCCAGCTCTGCTTACTACCTCCTCAAGGCTGCTGCTGCTGCTGTGCTCACTCTCCTTGGCTAGGTTGCTCATGGTGAGTGCAGGAGGGCAAAGTGCGTGAATCAGAGGGACGCCGACTTCCTCTCCATGTGAGAGGAAGGAGACCCGGCTTTGTAACCAAAGCATCCTTTGTGATAGGATGGGAGACCACCATGATAGGCCAGGAGGAGGGACAAGGGGATGGCGAAAGGGCAGCAGGGCTGCTGGTGGCCAAATGCTAAGGCAGGACTTCCCTCAGAGCCTCCCTCTCTCTCAATATAATCTTCCTTCCTTCCTTCCTTCCTTCCTTCCTTCCTTCCTTCCTTCCTTCCTTCCTTCCTTCCTTCCTTTTTCCCATTTCTTTTTTTCCTTCCCACTTCCTTCCCCTTTCTTTTTTTTTCCTTCCCCACTTTCCTTGTTTTCCTTACTTGCTCTCTTCCCCTCTTTCCCGTTTCTTTGTCTTTTCTCTTTCCCTTTCTCCTTTCCTGTCCCTTCTTGGATGCTCAGATGCAAAGGGGAAACATTTCTGATGCCCCTTTTCCTTGTGATCAAATGCCACTTTTTGCTAGTAGTTTGTGGCCACTTAAAAGATTGAGAAAAACCAGACTCAATTTGTGCTTGGATTTAGTGGGGGCATCCAGACAACAGTAGAGCAAAACTGTCAAAATTGTTGTGATAGTTGATCAGAGCTCCTCTGTTTTTTATGTGCAACAGCTTTACCGTTTAGGAACAGAGGTAGCTTAGTTGCTTTTCTATTAATATATAATCCTTAAAAGGGCTTCCCTATAGGGACTCTGCCTTGGTCTAATTCAGACTGGAAATATAGCAAAGTAAAATATATCCCCCCACTCTGCTTTGTCTTATTTTCCCACTGGAAATGGCTGTTAGCAACACACAGGGAAGGGATACTTTCCTAAGAGCTCACAATTCAAGAATACCAATGTTAAAAATACCAATTGCCAACAAAGTTCTGTCTGTGACAAAACAGAACACAAAATTGCTTTCTCTTTTTTATTGGAGCATTTCCTATCAAGTTGCCTCTCCCTCCCTCCCCTGCCTTTTTTTTAAAACTGCCAGAAGTTCTGGGCAGAGGTGGCCACAGGCAGGCAGCGGTGGGCAGAGGCTTTCCATTTTGACCCCTATCCCCTGTCGTTGCCTCTGTGTGGCTCTCAGCTCAGCTCACCTCTCCCAGACCTGGCACGTGTTTGTGTGTGTGCGTGTGTGTGCATGCGGGTGGGGGGGAGTCTCACCCCTTGTAGTCCTGCGCCCTTAAAGAGACCTTCTGTGATGGCAGGCTGCAACTAATGAAAACTGGTTTTCTTGGAGTACTTGTTTCTTTTTCTCAATGTGCCACCAATCGCATCGTGCCCTGCCCCTCCTCAGCTCCCGCCTCCAGGCCCGTGGAAGGCTGCAAGAAACTCTCATCATAGCTTCTCTTGTCTCTCCAGTTCTTTTCCTCCCCAATGTCACAGCATGGGGCTGCAAGGAATGAGACACCCCCCCCACGCGCGCGCGCGCGCGCACACACACACACACACACACACACACAAACAAACAAACAAACGTGCATGGATCTGGGAGAGGTGAGCTGAGAGCCAACCAGAGGCCCTTCAGGCACAGAAACAACGGGGGGGGGAGGGGTCAAGATGGGAAGTTTCCTGCCCAGAGCCTCGGGAGCTTAAAAAAAAGAACCTGCAAAGCACTCAGAATGTGGTCCCCAGGGATGCCGGACCCAGTGTGCTTGCTGCCTTCTTTGCATGCTCCCAAGGGGCTGGGCGGGGATGGGGCTGAGGCAGCGACGTGGCCTATTGCTGGTTCCAGGGCTGCCCCATGGATCTAAGGCTGAGCACATTCTGGCTTTGATGGTAGCTACGAGGTTGTAAATTAGCATCCAGTTGGCCTGGGCTGTCCTCTTTTCTTTCTAAGTGGTCAGTAGAGATGGTCAGCAGGGATGCCGGGCACTTGTTGCTGCCTCCTGGGCGCACACCCAGGGGGTGGGGCTGGGGCAGCCCCTCCCCTCCAAAACCTCTTTTTATATCCTTTCCTCTTCCCCCTTCCTTTTCCATGCACCTCCAGCTACGCGCTGCTTCTGGAAGCGACAATCAGCCGGAGAGCGGAGCTTATCTTGGGGCTTCTGCTGGGTCCCGACAGCTCTGCAGCTTCAGCTGTCTCTTCCTCAAGGCTTGTGCGACATTGCCACCGCTTCAGCTAATTCCTCTCCCTCCCCACTACCACTTCTCTAGGATGGTCACGTACCACCTGCCAGGTGCCAAAGTACTACCAGTGGTACACGTACCACTGGTTGAAAAGCCCTGATCTAGGTGGAAGAGGATATTTAATTTTTAAAAATCTATATCCACAGTAATTGCTGTTAATAATGAAGGAAATTATTCAGTGTTTACTTACGTCAGTGTTTCCCAAACTTGACAATTTTAAGTCATGTGGACTTCAACTTCCAGAATTCCACAGCCAGCGTTGCTGGCTGTGGAATTCTGGGAGTTGAAGTCCTCATGCCTTAAAATTGTCAAGTTTGGGAAACACTGACTTACGTTATCCAATATTATACCTGCCCATTATGCTGTTTCTTTCATAAGCATAAAATATTTCAAGAAAAAAATTAATAGTAGGGTTTCAGCCCATTTAAATGCATTTTCAGTGAGAAATACCAATATGTATTATTCCTGACTAACTGATTGAAATATTAATAAATTTAAATATAAATAATACATTTGAAATCAACACACATGTTAAGTAAAAGTGTGCATCATCATTTCTCATTTGTGAGAAATGGAAGAATGGCAACTCTAGTTTGTATATCCACAGGTCTTAAGATAAATAAAATACATTGTCCAATTAGTCTACGATACTGTTTTATTCAGTGTTTTTTTAATTGATTAGTAGAACAGATGCATCCACTAAAATCTTACACATATAATGTAGTATTTTAATGTAAAGATTTGCATGTATTGAATCTTTTGTCAAAGAATAGAATCAGCCAGTTTTACTTTAAAAGCAGTCATGCTTTAGACCAGGGCAGTGATAGCAAACCTTTTAGAGACTGAGTGCCCAAACTGCAACCCAAAACCCATTTATGCATTGTCGAGTGCCGGGTGGGTTTGGCCCATTGGGTGAGCATGGCCCATTGGGTGGGCATGGCTGTGGTGGTAACGGCAGACTGGGTGGGACTAAAAAGTTCAATCAATCAATTCCAACTTTGCAAGATCTTTTTTTTCCCCGCGAGAAGTTACAATTGACTGAACCTTTTTTTTTTTTTTTTGCCTAAAGCGAAAACGTTTTATAAAACCCAGCTGAAGGCTTAGGACTGGGGCGACAGCGCACATGCCCACAGAGGGGGCTCTGAGTGCCGCCTCTTGCACCCATGCCATAGGTTCGCCACCACTGGACTAGGGCTCTCAAACCCCAGGCTGGATTTTGACAGATTTTAATACCAACAACATAACCTAGCTCCTGTGCATACACAAATGAAGCTTCACATGTATGCCCACTGCTTGTGCGGACTGGTTCTCAAAGAGTGGCGGACCGGATCAATACATAAAGTTTGCATCCTTTTCTGATAGATCAGAGCAGTGTCCTCAACCCTTGGTCTGCGGCCCAGTACCAGTCTGTAGCCTGTTGGGAATCAGTCTGCTCAAGTGGTGGGCAAGCATGTAAAGCTTTGTGTCGACAACCCCGGGAGCTAAGTTGCGCATGTGAAACTATGCCTTCTTCCCCGCTGCCACTGCTGCCACTAGTCTGTGGAGCAAGAAAGATTGGGACCGCTACTTTAGGCTATTAATCCTTAGCTCTGCTTACTGTAGTTTATGGAATGTTTAGTCCAGAAAATGGGGCCTTTCCTAATTTGGGCAATAGCAATGGCAGTTTCAGTTAGGGAATTCTGGAGATGGAAGTGTGTCTTGAGTTGGAGAAGGCTGATTTAAGTACTAGATTGGTTATCCTGATATCAACTTTGTTTCTTTTGCATTTTAAACTATTGTGTTATATCCTTTAATACTTTTTAAAAGAAAATCTTGGATAGCTAAATCTATATATGCACACATTCACAAATGCATGCACACACATTTTTCAACCCGAGGTCATGCTGTTGATTTTAAATCTGTCAAAATCTATTGTGCATTTTACATTTAGCATAGGAACTCAGTAGATTTAGAATGTGAAATAGCTACGCACTAGTGGTTTCACAATCAGTTAAATGGAGTATCTCATGTTTTAGGTAAAGTGAAGTGAATGCACTTTTGAAATAAATGTTTTAAATCTAATTCCTATATAGTAACCATTTGCTTATTGATGAAGCATAGCATGATTCAAACTTTCATTTAATATTTCAAGTTATGTGGGGTCCTTGGTGCTCTCTGAAAAATGTTGTACCATTTCTGTACCACCATTTCTTTATCAATTTTCTTGTGATAGATTTTATTTATTTTAATCTCACCTTTATTATTTTTATAAATAACTCAGTATGCCTAATACTCCTTCCTCCTATTTTCCCCAAACAACAATCCAGTGAGGTAAGTTGGGCTGAGAGAGAAGTGACTGGCTCAAAGTCACCCAGCTGGCTTTCATGCCATTGTCTCCATATTTCTAGCTGGTACCTTAACCACTAGCCCAGGCTGGCTCTCTTTTTGGATATATCCATCTTTTACCATGTCCTTGTTTTCAATTTATTTTTAGATCAAGAAATTGTTTTACATGTAAGGCTGATATATGCATTATACAGGTTTCTTTGATGAATGCTGGCATGAAGTGTATGATTTTACATTTTCATCATTACTATAATGGAATGTGAAAACAAATTTATCAGGGTAAAAGAAGATGGTGGGAGATTTGTACTTTCAGACTTGCAAGAAGTTTCTCTTAATGTATCCTTACAATACAGTGTCATAGAATCATAAGGTCCTGGACAAATTGTTGTCCAATCTTTTCATGTAAACCTCCAATGCTGGTGCTTCCACAACTCTGGGAGACAACTCTGGGAGCTGTTCCATTGATTAATTGTTCTCACTGGCAGGAAATTCCTCCTTATTTCTAGGTTAGATCTCCTCCAATGAGCTTCTACCCATTGCTTCTAATCCTACTCTCAGGGGCTATGGAGAATAAATTGATACCTTCTTCTCTGTAGCAGCTTTTCAAGTATTAGAAGACTGCTATCATGTCTCCCCTCAGTCTCCTCTTTGTTAAACTAAACATTACCTAATAAGCTAACTATACCCAAGTAGAATTAGTTCATCTTGCTGTGTTTCCTATCTATTTCTCTTGAGAGGCTGACAGTTACAATGTACAAAATAGTTTTATCACTTAAGTTTTTTTAAAATATTCTTAAAGTCTTGTGATGAATTAGAAGATTCTTTCCTTCTTTGACTTTCTTCTTTTACATATTATTGTATTTATCAATACGATTTATAAAGTTGGATATTTTGTGGAAACCAACATAAATTTCTTACCTATCTTTTAGGCTTTGACTTTTCAAACCAGATTATGGGCTGATTTATATGAGCAGGTTGCCCTAGCTCTGGTATTGGCCGATAATCATTTGCTGAGTGTAGGATCCATGATGGCATCCTGTCTATGCTCCTAGCCCACTAGAAAGGCAGCCACAACCCAGTTATAGATGGTACTGCTCAGCTACAACTTCCTCACCTGTGGTTGAGTACTATGCAACAGGGCAAAAATGCATCTTCCCTACCAGATCCTACAGATACTAGTTGCTGCTCTCCTGCTGGACAAATCTTTTGAAAAGATTCACTGAAAAGCTGGACTTTCCCCCCCTTTTTTTCTTTTACAAATTCATTGGTGGAAAGGTCAAAAGGTGCATCTTTCTTTTCTCTTCTTAAAATCAGATGAAGTCGACAAAGAGTTCTACCAATTTCTTTTTTTAGTTCAGATGATTGGAATAATGGTAAAACCTGTGGTGTTTTCTTTACTATTATTATATTGACGCCATGTAGGAGGGTGTCAAATCTGAGGGTGATTGTGTGGAGGGAGATTCATATAAAAGGTATAAAAGTGAAAAACATATATCCTCAAAGATGGATCTATCCCTCAAGGATGGAAAGGAAAGTGATTAGTGCATGGATTCCAGTCATGATCAGAAGAGTAAGGAATTAGAAAAGTCACCTGTTAGGAACCAAGATAAGCCATGTTCCAGATAATATCAGACTGTCACTACAGCCAAAATGAAAGAAGGGTTGAAATCTGGAAAGGTATTGTTTAAGTTGATTTCATTTCTAGATGGTTTACATGCAGGAGTCAAGCAGCCTAAGGCTCCTGTGTGAAAAGTGAAAAACCCTACAATAGATAACAGTGTTACAGAATGAACAATAGAGTTAATTGTTTTGGATAAAAAAATCAATTATATATTTGTAAGAGTAATTAATTGTTTAAAATGTGTAATCCATGTAGAATGTTGGTTAGTGAAATTTTTGGTCAAGTTTAAAAAAATGAAGGTGGTTAGTACATTTGATTAAGAAATAAAATAATTGTAGACTTAAAGCAGTTTATGAGTTTAAGTTTTATCATAGGTACTATAAAAATTGTAGTTACATGTAAACTTGAAAGGTCTTAGACATAGCTTTCCAAGTCACAAGAAATAATCTCAACTACTTTTGAAGCATCCATTAAAGTAAAATGCAAATTATGTAATCAAAATAGTTTTATCAATAAGTTTTCTCAAAAATCTGGAATACTAGCAAACTGTAAAGTAGCAAGTGCGTACATTGCATATATTATTTCAGGCCAGGGTAAAATGTCATCTGACAAAAATCTGTATTCTTTTGTCAGATTTGTAATTACTTGGATCTGTACTGTACAGTATTGTAATGAAGAGTAGTATAGAAAAGTTAGTTAAATGTGTGTGTGTGTGTTTGTGTGTGTAAAATATGTTAAATGATAGAAAAATTTCAGTCACTGGTCTTCAGTTTTTTGGCAAGGTTTTTAGAAGTGGCTTGCTGTTGCCTCCTTCCTAAGGCTGGACAAAAATAACTGGCTCGGGGTCACTCAGTTGGCTCAGTGACTTAAGGCGAGTCTACAATCATGGTCTCCTGGTTTCCAACCTGCTACCTTAACCACTACACCAAATTGGCTCTCATATTCATTTAGATTACAGGGATTAGTGCTCAGAATATATCCTATAATAATTCTATAATTGTGTTTTCACATTCAACCAATTAAATCTATGGTTCTTAATATATTCCGGAGTAAAAAACAAGCAGTACTGTGGATACAGATATTGGCTATTTAGAGTGTCAATATGCTGCAATTGTTCTGTTGCCTACACTGTATAATTGAATGAAAATAATCCTAATTTCTGCGCATTACCCAGGGTCAGAACCAGGTTTCCTATTGCCCTGATTTAGTGATGGATGATTATATCCATTTTCCTTTCTCATTGCAAATATCTTGGTCCTCTTTCCATATCAGTTTATTGATATAAAAATAATATATTTGTTTCAATGCATTATTTTAAGACTCATTCTTATACTTGCTTTTCCTTTTGTAATACTATTTATCTCTCCATCCCATTATAAAATAGGAAAAATAGTGCAGTTTTTTAAAATAGATTTAATATATGGATTACTATTGTGAAATATACTACAAAGTCAGGCTAGGATTGGCAGAAAAAAAGACTCATTATTCATGCTCAGATATTGCAAAATGCAGCAGCTAGGTCACGGGTTGGCAACCCGTGATCTTTCAGCCGTCTCCTGCGGCTCCCTGTCCTCAGCCACCATGTGCAGTCTGAAAAAAAAAGTGGGACTAAAAAAAATTCAATCAATTCAAACTTCTCATGAAGTTTGAATTGATTGGTTGAACTTCTTTCCTTCTTCGTACTGCACGTGGTGGCTGGGAGGATTGCTGGAAAAGTGTCCCTGGTAAGGAGCCGTGGGTGGTCGGTCTCAGGGTACCTTGTCCCTGCCCAGCGGGTCTCCCTTCGCCCTGCTCCGCCGCCACCTCTTTTAGTTGGGGGGGTCACCGGGGGTCTTCCGGAGCTTCCCCTCTCTGCCTGCGCCTTTTGGCCATCTCATGGGCAGCGGATTCCCCCGTGGCGCCCTCTTACGATGGCAAAGTGGCTGAGGATGTGGCGGGGTGGCAGCTGGGCCGTGCTGCCGCCACTGGAGCCATTGCCTCCCGTCCTGCTTCTCTTCCCCGCCCATTCGGCTGAGGACATGGCGGCTAGGCCGCGCCACCACCATTCGGAGCTACTGTCTCCCGTCCTGCTCCCCCTTCCTGCCCGTTCAGCTGAGGACTGGTGGGGGCGGCAACTGGGCCGGGCCGCACCACCGCCACTAAAGCTGTTGCCTCCCATCCTGTTCCCCCTCCCCACCTGTTCAGCTTAAAACGCAGCAGCCGTGCCACCACCAACCAGAGCTACTGTCTCCCGTCCTGCTCCCCCTCCCTGCCCATTCGGCTGAGGATGTGGTGGGGCGGCGGCCGGGCCGCGCCACCGCCACCGGAGCCATTGCCTCCCATCCTGCTCCCCCTCCCTGCCCGTTCGGCTTAGAACGCAGTAGCCGGGCCGCGCCACCACTAACCGGAGCTGCTGCCTCCCGTCCTGCTCCCCTCCCTGCCCAGTTCACCAGGGTGATTTCATTGCCATTAAGACACTGCTTCTGCCCAAAAAATTAATGGCATAAGGGAGCTTTATTGGTGTTCTTCCTCTTGTCTTCTCTAAACATCCTATATATCTGGGAAGGAAATCTTTGATCCTCCAGATAGGATTGAACTACAACTCCCAGAGTCTTATCAGCAGGTGTTATAGTTCAGCAACACCCAACTGAGTTCCTCAGCTCACTTCTCCAGCATGATAGATGTAGCATCCACTGGTGGGTAATCTCAGCCTTCCTGCTCAGTTGAGACTAAGAAAAAAACTTCAGCCACACCTCCTTTGGGCGGTCCTTTCCCAGTTTTTTTTTAGTCTCAGCTCAGTAGGATGCAACTTTGGTGGCTCTTCTGTTAGATTAGTTTTAAACTAATTTGATTCTGGAAAATAGAGTTATTTAGAATTTAGACTTAGGTTTGTTTTTGTGTTTTTTTTGCAGTTAGCAGTTTTAATTCACTTGTTTTAAGTGCTTAGAGGCAGTTAGAGTCCTAACTTAGAAGAGGATCTTAGGCCTCTGTGAGCCGATTGCAGCTGACTCTGACTGGCTGAGGAACAGCGCTAAGCAGCTGTTCTGCGCTTAAATGGAAGCTGTTTTTTCAGCGATTTGGAGTGCGGCTTGATTGTCTGGTCCTTTTGGAGCGTGGCCGGGCTGGGAGGCCTCATTTCTTACCATCGTGGCCAGGACGCTCCAGCAGGTGCAGGACTCGATCTGGATCGCAGCGGAGGCTGCGCAACTAATCGCAAGTGTTCTGCCTTATAAATAAAGAGGGGAAAGAGCAATTACTGCAAAGGTCCCTCATTGTTATCAATCCAGACAGATTGACGGTTGGAAAGTTTCTCCCTGGGGCGTCGCCATTTTGGGAGACGAGGAGGCTTGCGGCCGCCATTTTGTTTTAGTTATTGGCCGTGATCGCCATTTGACGGCCTTATATATCCATAGAGGCCTTATCAGGCCTGATCCTTTAATACCGTAGCCTGCTGTGTTAGGCTCTCAAGGGGGGAATTACACAGCACTCCATTGCATACTTCCTAAAGGAAAGGAGCGGCCTCATTCAAGCAGGAATATACATACACAATTCTACTCTGTTTATAATTTCTGAGGGACAGTTTGCACTACCTGTTCCTAGTAGTTCACGATGCTGTGTCAGCAGGGCCTAGTCAGGCAGTTCTAGTGGACTGTCTGGCTGTTTGCCATTGCAGTTGTTCAGAGTGTGGGAACCTCCCTCTTTGAAAACCAGATCTGCGTGTTTTTTCCCCCATTCCTGGACATCTCCTATTCGGAATATCCAGCGAGCGATGGCAGACAGTGAAACTCCTCAGACATCGCAGGGTTCTGGAGTTCCCCACACACAAACAAAACACAGATCTTCTGAATTGGACATGGGGGGGGGGAGAAGAAAAAGGCCAAGACAAAGCATTTAACTACCAAGGAACCCTCCAAGGCTGCTGAGCTAGGGGCCTCGAGGAGACATCAGGCATTGAAAAAGGAATTTTCCAGAGTTCAAAGGCTCAGATCCAGTGAGGCTGAAGTGGTTCCCCCTGTTTCACTTGACCGGTCCCCATTTGAGCCTCCATGTGTGCCTTCTTATGACGCTCCCAGGGTTTGGTCTCCTCAAGGGGAAACTGAATAGGTTGGTCCCTCTCCTCCTCCTCCTCCTCCTCCTCCTCCTCCTCCTCCTCCTCCTCCTCCTCCTCCTGTTTCTTCTGCTTCCTTCACACAACAAGTTCCGGCAGCCACAGCAATTGGAGTTCGCTCTACAGAACTAGGCATGTGGACAGAGCAGTTCCAGGCATTCATGCACCATTCGTTTAACCAGTTTATGGCTTCTTCCATGGGTCAAGGGTTTCCCCAGGTACCACCGCCTCCGCCCATATCCATCTCAAGCAGGGCGTGTTCAGTTAGCTGGCTCAGGTGTCTCTGAAACATCTCAATTAGGAGAAGGGGAATCTGTGGACCTGGAGTCGGTAGACATCCCCATGTCAGAGGATGAGGAGGCGGCTCTGAATCTGACCCTGACAATGGGTCTCTTTGATCCTTCCCTGTTCAGGTCATTACTCCTAAAGGCCTGTAGCACGGCCAAATTGGTCACAGAGCAGGAGCCTAAACCATTTATCTCCTCTACACAGGAGTCTAATCCTTGGTTTGCTGAAAAGATAGTGGAGGAGAAACAGATTTCTTGCCCTGCTGTATTCCACACCACTGTGGAGAAACAGTGGACCTCATTGGCCACTTTGCCTTCTCCCAATAGCACGGAAAAGAAACTCTTTAATGTCTCTTCCTCATTTGACTCCCTTCTAGAGGTGCCTACTGTGGACACTCCTCTCACTTCACTATTCTCCACATCTACAGTCCCGGGGGATATGGCGGAAGCTCTAAAGGCAGAGGACAAAAGGTTTGAGTTTTCCTTTCGCAGAGCTCACCAGGCCTCGGCATGGGCGATTAAGGTGGCAATGTCTTCGTCCTTTTTCATGAGGATGTCCATTATGTGGCTCCGTGAGCTACAGGCTCTGATCCCTCCTGACCAGGTATGTACACACCAGACGTTGGGGAAGCTAGTAGCTGCGTCAGAATACACGGCAGACTCTTCCCTCCAATCGGCCAAGTTTTCCGCTAGGTCCATTGTGGTCACTGTTTCATCACGCAGACTGCTGTGGCTCAAACAGTGGAGGGCGGATTTAAAATCAAAGTGGCGCCTATCAATGGCAGCCTATAGTGGAAAACAGCTATTTGGTCCGGTTCTTGAACCATACCTGATAGAAGGGAAGAACACACGAAGGGTCCTGGCGCACCCCTCTAAGAAGGTGGATAGAAGGCCTCAGCAGGAATTTCGCAGGCAGGCCTTTCGTGCCGGGGGTTCTTGGGAGTGGAGGCAGCCCTTTCAAACCGGGCAGTCCTGGGAATGGCCCAGAGGTTCTCGATCCTTCTCCCCCAGACAAGATCGACAACAGGACCGCCAAAGTTCTGGAACTAAGGGTTAATTCCAGTCCAAACGTCCCTTTTGAGGGGCAGGGGGTCGTCCTTTCAGGAAATCCAAGTGACGCCAAGGCGGATCCTCCTATGGGCGGTCGCTTAGCGCTGTTCAGCGACACTTGGGAGGTCACCACCAACGACTCCTGGGTAAGGGAGACCATAACATATGGTCTCGCCCTAGAGTTCCTATCCATTCCCTCAGACCATTTCATTCAGTGTCCCACATCAAAAAAAACACAAGGCCGAGTTAGTGTCCAAGGCCATATCTCATCTGCTAGAAATAGAAGCCATAGAACCAGTACCTCAGGATCAGACAGGAAGAGGGTTCTACTCCATCCTGTTAGTAGTTCCCAAGGCCTCGGGAGGTTGGAGGGCAATTCTGGATTTAAAGGGACTAAATTACTTCCTAGCCTACAGGAGATTCAAGATGCAGTCCCTCAAATCCATTCTTGCCAGTATCAGAAAAGGGGATTTCCTCTCCTCCATAGATCTGACCGAAGCGTACCTTCACATTCCCATCCTCCCTCAACATAGAAAATTCCTCTGGTTTTGTTATGCGCACCAGCATTACCAGTACAGGGCTCTACCCTTCGGCCTCTCTTCGGCCCCTCGGGTATTCACAAAGATATTGGCAGTCTTAGCAGCCCACCTAATATTGATGCCGATGCACGTACAATGTTACCTGGACGATATAATTATCCAATCCAGTTCATTCCGTTCCGCCCAATCGGACCTACAGATTACAATAGAGACACTACAGAAACACGGATTTTCAATAAACTTCAAAAAGAGTCACATAATCCCTTCCACTTGAATTCTCCATCTAGGAAAAATAATAGATTCCATCCTTTGCAAGGTTTATCTCTCCCAGGAGCGCAAAGACAGTATCAGGTCGCTTATTCATGGAATCTGGAGAGAGAAGGTAGCTCCACTGGTCCAGCTGTCTCAGCTGTTGGGCAAGATGGTTTCCTGTCTTGGGTATTGTTCCGTAGGCCAGACTGCACTCCAGAACTGTCCAGTGGTTCCTCCTTCCCTTCCAGAGACGGAACGTGAGTGCCTCAACAAGGAACGTGAGAGTTCCACACCACACTCTATTGTCCCTCCTATGGTGGACGTCGTCAGCACTAAACAGGGGGTCCCTGTTCAAGGAACCTCCCAGGCTCACGTTGACTACGGATGCCAGCCTATTCGGTTGGGAGCACACCTACAGTCTCACATGGCACAAGGACAATGGTCTCTCACACAACATAAATTGGCTAGAACTCAGAGCAATACATTTAGCACTCTGTCAATTTTCCGACCTTGTGGCGGGGAAGCACATCCTGATAATGACGGACAACGTAGCAGTCATGGTCCCTCATGCAGGAAGCACTGGATCTGGGTCTGTGGGCAGAATCCAATCTGAGATCTATCAGTGTGTAACACATATCAGGGGAGGCAAATCGCCAGGCCGATTCACTGAGCAGGGCGACGGTCGACCACTCGGAGTGGCGTCTAGATCCAGCTCTGTTCAGGGAAATTTCGGAAAGGTTCGGACAGCCACAGGTGGATCTGTTTGCCTCAGCGACAAACTCCCAACTCCCCAGGTACTTCACAAAGTTCCGGTCACCGGGGGCGGAGGGAACGGACGCCCTCCACAGCAAGTGGCCCAGGGGACTGCTTTACACATTTCCCCCTCTGCCACTAATACCGGCAACCATCCGGAAGCTACTTCTAAAACAGGCGGAGGTAATCTTAGTTGTTCCACACTGGCCAAGGTGACCGTGGTTTGCCGACCTCGTAGATCTGTTGCTCTCTTCCATGGAGGATTCCGCCGGGTCGCGTATCTCTCAGTCAAGGGAATCTCCAACACCTAGAACCCCAGTGGCTTCAACTAGCCACTTGGCACTTGAATGGGAGAGTTTAGTCAGACAGTCCTATTCGTCTGGGGTGATCTCCATGATCCAAGCCTCAAGGTGACCCTCCACTAATAGAATTTATGATGCCACGTGGAAGAATTTCTGCATGTGGTGTAATTCACATAATCTTAGACCTTTATCGGTCACCATCCCTGATATTTTAGACTACTTTTTGGAGGGACTGAATAAGGGTTTATCAAATAGTACCATCCGCAGGCAAGTTGCGGCATATCAACGGTCCTCACGTGTGACAATCTACACTCATTATCACAATACCCGGCAGTTGCCGCCTGTCTAAAAGGGGCAATTAACACCAGACCCCCTATGATGCACCGATATCCCTCATGGGATCTACCAAGAGTGTTGCAAGCCCTCTCGACGTCACCATTCGAGCCTCTAAGGTCTTGCTCACTTTACTCCCTCTCTGAAGGTTGCCTTTCTGGTAACCATCACGTCAGCAAGACGTATTTCGTAACTGGCTGCCCTCTCGGTCAGAAATGATCTGTGTATATTTCTGGAGGACAGAGTCGTCCTTAAATTGGATCCTTCTTTCATTCTTTTTTTTTTTCAAAGATAATTTTTATTAAATTTTGACATTTTACAAAAAACAAAACAATCTTCCCCCCAACCTCCCCAACCCTCCCATTCCCTCCCCCGACCTTCCCAGAGCTGGATATAGGCTTAATTAAAATTTCATCAAAAAATCTTAAAAAAAAATATAAACCATAAATAAATCTAACATTAGTTAAAAATCTAAATACATTAATTAGAAAAATTATAAAATAATTAACAATAGTATATATATAAAGAAAACATGAATACAAAAAATAAATGTTTAGAAAAGAGAAGAATGAAAAAAAGGAAAAAAGAAGAACAAAGAAAGAAAAAAAAACCAAAATATTCCATTTTAAATATAAATTGTTAAAAAACTAAATAATATTTTTTTATATCTAACTTATGTTGTATAAAATCTATCCATTTTTTCCATACCACAACATACTTCTCTTGCGATTGATCCTTCAAGAAAGCCGAAATCTTTGCCATTTCCGCCAAATAAGAAACTTTAAGAAACCACTCTTGCAAAGTAGGCAAAGATTCCTTCTTCCAACATTGCCCTACTAACAACCTTGCGGCCGTAATTAAATTTAACATCAGTGTAGTCTCCTTTGTATCACAATCAATAACAATACCTAACAAAACAATTGAGGGGTAAATTTTACCCTCCTTCTAAAAATTCTTTGAATATTCCACCATATCTTAATCCAAAAAGCTTTTATATTTTTACATGACCACCAGATATGATAATAAGTGGCGTCCAAACAGCCATATCTCCAACACTTAGGCTGTAAGTCAGGGTACATAAGAGACATTTTTTGTGGATCAAGGTGCCATCTATAAAACATCTTATAAAAATTCTCCCTTAAGTTCTGGGCTTGTGTAAATTTAACATTTCTCACCCAGATAATTTCCCAGGTATCCAGTGGGATTGGCTCACCAAAATTTTGTGCCCATTTAATCATACATTCTTTAACTAATTCTGCTTCTGAATCCAATTCTATTAACACCCCATAAATTCTCTTAATGTGAGTTCTTCTTTGATCTTTTACTTGTTTAAAAAAATTCTCATCTTCTCTAAGCAAACCCACATTACAATCTACCTTCCATCTATCCACAATTTGTCTATACTGAAACCATGAATATATAATATTTTCTTGTGCTAAATCTTCCAAAGATTTTAACTGCCAATTTTTACCATCCCATCTAAGTAATTGTGCATAAGAAACACTATCCATCTTAACTCCTCTCCTTATCCCCTCTATCGCATGCCATGGTATGGCCCATAATGGAATTTTAGAATCAGTTCTATAATATTTCCTCCAAACCCGAAGTAAAGAAATGCTTATAATATGAGATTTAAAAACCCTATCAACCTTTTTATTAAAAATTAGATAGGCATGCCATCCAGAAAGTAAGTCCCAACCCTCCAAGAGGAGTATTTCTACATTTGTTAAATTAACCCAATCACTAATTAATGTTAAAACCACAGCATCATAATACAATTTCAAATTCGGTACCTTGAGTCCACCTCTCTCACGAGTATCTTGTATGATTTTAAGTTTTACTCTTGGCTTTTTCCCTGCCCAGATAAATTTGTTGATACCTTTCTGCCATTCATTTAAATTAACCTCATTCTTTAAAATAGGTATCATTTGAAATAAAAAAAGAAACTTTGGCAGAACGTTCATTTTAATCACCGCAATTCTTCCCAGAAGAGATAATTGCAACTTCTCCCAATTTTTCAAATCTCTTTGTATCTTGACCCACAGCTTTTCATAATTATTTTTATACAATTTTGCATTAGAGACAGATAAAGTAACCCCCAAATATTTTACCTTGTCAACAACCTCAAAATCTGTCAAATTAACCAAAGTCTGCTTATCGAGATTAGTCATATTTTTGGGTAATATTTTAGTCTTATTATTATTAATTTTAAAACCCGAGACCCATCCATATTGATGTATCAATTGTAATAACTCTACTACAGAATAAATAGGTTGTGATAAAGTAACCACCAAGTCATCTGCAAAGGCTCTTAATTTATATTCTTTTTTATTAACTTCTGTTCCTTTTATTTGCTGTGATTCTCGAATTTTAATCAACAATATTTCCAAGGTTAAAACAAACAGCAATGGTGACAATGGACATCCCTGTCTAGTCCCTTTTTCTATTGTAAAAACCTCTGACAAACTCCCATTAACTATAAGTTGTGCCGTTTGTTTTTGATAAATGAGACCAAGAGCTTGTAAAATTTTTCCTCCAAAGTTCATTTTCTCAATTAATCTTAACATAAATTGCCAATTCAATTGATCAAAAGCTTTTTCAGCATCTAAAAATATCAATCCTGCAGAAACTTGATTATTTTTATCTAAATATTCTAATAAATTAATAATTTGTCTAACATTATTCTTCATATACCTTCCAGTTATAAAACCTATTTGGTCTGTGTGTATAACATGATGCAAAACCCTCATAAGCCTGTCGGCTAAAATTTTCGCAAAAATCTTATAGTCTACATTCAAAAGAGATATAGGTCTGTAGTTCTTTGGTAAAATAAGGTCTTGATCTTCTTTTGGAATTAAAGATATAAAGGCTCTACCCCATGACGAAGGAATCTCTAAGCCCTGTAATATATTATTAAAAAGTTCACTTAAAGGTTGAACCATCTCTTGTACCAAAGTTTTATAATAAATAGATGTCAAGCCATCCGTACCCGGTGCTTTACCTAATTTTAATTCTTTAATCACCATCTCAATTTCCTCATTAGTAATCAAACCATTAATTTCTTGTTTCTGATCTTCTGTTAGTTTAGGGAAGTTGGCTTCGTTTAAATAATTATCTATATCTGAAACCTGTACTTTGGTACTCTTATATAATTTTTGGTAATAATCTAAAAAAGATTTCTTAATCAACTCCTTCTGATAAACCAATTTACCATTATAGTTTATTTTATCTATAATTCTCTGTCTCTGTTTCTTTCTCAATTGATATGCCAACCATCTCCCTGGTTTGTTAGCATTACAAAATGTATTTTGTTTCATATACAATAAGTTAGTTGCAGTTTGATCAGCCATCAACATATTAAATTGTGATTTAAGCATTTTTATAGATTGTTTAACCTTCTCATCTGTAGGATTTAGAATCAAAGTTTTTTCTTTTAATTTAATCTCATTTTCCAATCCCTTACGTTTCTGAATCTGCTTCTGTCTGTGAGCATTATTCATTTGTATCAAAATCCCTCGCATAAAGGCTTTACCTGCATCCCATACCATAGACATTGAAGTTCCCTTATGCATATTTAAAACAAAATAATCCTTTAAATGCTCCTTTAATTTTTGGACGTTCTTTTCTTGTCTAAATAAGTTTTCATTCATCCTCCACGATCTCCTCTCCTCTTTTTCATCGACCAACTCCATCCAAACTGGACTATGATCCGTCAATGTCCTAGGAAAAATTTTAACGTTCTTTACCCTGAAAAATAAATCAGTTGTAATCAAGAAGAAATCAATTCTTGAAAAAGATTGGTGTCTATCTGAAAAGAAGGTGAAATCTCTCTCCTCCTGATGCGTTCACGCCAATAATCTCTCAGCTCCCAATCCTCTTTCAACTCAAAGAAGGCTTTAGGTAATTTAGCCTGTTTGAAAGAAGTAGAAGATCCTTTTTTATCTCTTTGAGTATCTGACACACCATTCCAGTCTCCCATTAATATAACAGATCTGTAATCCAACAAAGTTAGTTTCTGATGTAGCAGTCTATAAAATTGTTCCTGTTGTTGATTTGGTGCGTACAATCCCACTATAAATACTTTCTTACCATATAAGGCAATTTCAATCATAACATATCTCCCTTGAAGATCAGATTCTACCAAACAGGCTGATAAATTTTGCTTAACATAAATAACTAATCCCCCTTTTTTCCCAGGAGCAGAAGTTACAAAATGAGATCCCAAGTGAGCGTTAACTAGATATTTTTGATCTTTAAGTGTAATCTGTGTTTCCTGCAAACAAATAATATCATTATTATGTTGCTTTAAGTAGTGAAAGATTTTCTTTCTCTTTTGAGGGGAATTAAGGCCATTAGCATTCCAGGTCAGGAGCTTTACCATCTCCCTTAACCAGAAGCCTGGAGAAGACTGCTTGAAGATCTGCCATTGAAGAATGTGCTGCAGAACTCTTGGGTCTTGCTCCTCCCACCGGCAGTGAAACAATTTCTTGAAGAGATTCTTTAACTTCTTTCTTCTGTTGTTCCTTTTCCTTACGTCTATGTGCTGCACGGGTCATTCTTTGCTCTTTGATCTCTGTTTGTTGCGACCACTCCGCTTGTAGCTTTCCAGCAACCATCACACCTAATCCTTCAGACTGCTGTTCCACCTCTTTATCATCCAGACCTTTCTGCATCATAGATGATGGTGAGCCTGCTCCCAGGACCGAACTGTAAAACTCCTTTGCTTTAGTAACTGTATTAAGTCTATAGCGCGTCCCCGCATGGCTCACAACAATACCCATCGGAATCTCCCATCTAAATGGCATCATTCTTTTTTTAAGCTCATTAGCTTAAAAAGGCAAAGTCTTTTCTCTTTCTTAAAATTTTAGATGGGATCTCCTTTAAAATAATGACATCTTGAGCAGCAATCTGGAATCTCTTATTATAGAAAGCTTGTATGATTTCATTACGCAGAGATCTCTTTGCAAAATAAATCACCACATCTCTTGGTAAGTTTTTTTGTTTTGCGACCCAGGAGTTAACTCTGTAAATTTTTTCCACTTCTCTAAATATCTCTTCTTTATTTCTATTCAAAATAACAGTAAGGTCATTTACCACAATCTCTGTCAGGTCCTGCTGCATATCCTCTTTCAGCCCCCTAATTCTTAAAGCATATTCTATTTCCCTATACTGAGACATAACAATATCATCTTGTGAAATTTCCATCTTTTTTTCCATGCCTTCAAACTTGTCTTCCAGAATATCAACCTTGTCTGCAACCTCTTCCACTCTAGAATCTAGCTTCTCAACCACAGAAGCAAGTCCTGTTAATGCCATAACTATGTCTTGCCTCAGAATAGTATTGTTCTGCTCCAAAAGCTCCTTCATTTCCCCTCTGATTTGGATTTTATTCTGCTCTAAAAGCTCCTTCATTTCCCCTCTGATTTGAGATACAGCATTTCCCATTATATCTTTCATATCTTGTACCGTTATTGTTGGCAAAGGAGGAGAAGGTGGTGGTGTAGCTTTAGGTTGTTGTGCCGGTAGAATCGCAGGAGAAGAAGCCACCTTTGGAACTGTAGAAGCTGCTTGTCTCTTTGAAGCCATTTAAAAAAAAAACAAAAAAAATCTTGTTTCTTCTTTCTTCCTTCTTAAAAAAAAAGCAATAAAAATATCCTCAAAAAAAACAAAAAAAACAAAGGAGAGTTTAAAAATCTCAAATCCACCTTTTAAAAAAAAGGAAAAAAGTTTAAAAGAAAGCTATATAGTCCATAACGTTCCGTTTGACTCACTTTTTTCCGAAAAAAAAAACTTTCAAATCGCCATTTTACTTTCACTCTCCACTCAAACAAAAAAAAAGGAAAAAAAGAAAATCAACCTAAACTAAAAATCAAATAAAAACCAATAAGTTCAATCCTTTACCCAGCTCTGTCCGCTTTAAAAATAACTCACCAGGTTTCTTTAAGCACGGAGGTGATAGCAGCGTTTTGCTTTGTTCCCAAAGGATCAAAGACAGCTGGGAGGTGGAGGCAACCCGAACTCTGAGGGAGCTCTCTTTTCACCCCCCCAAGAAAAAAATTTCCTGGGGGATTTGAGAGGCTCTACCTCTATTCGGGTGATTCTCTTCCCCCCCCTTCGCCTGGGAGGGGGATTTCGAGCCGCGGGACAGCTGAGATCTGCTGCGCTCCGCGGTTCTCACGCTCTCCCAGGAGGACGGCTACAAGGTAGCCGCCATCATCGACGCTATACACCGGAAGTCCCTCCTTCTTTCATTCTGAAAGTCAATGCATGGTTCCATAGGTCCCAGGATTTGATTCTTCCAGACTTTTGTCCCAACCCGTCACATCGTCTGGAGAGACAGTGGCATAAACTAGATGTGCGCAGGGCTTGCAGCATTACGTTAAGCAGACTGCCGCCTTTCGCAAGTCGGAGGCCCTGTTCGTGCCTTTCAGCCCTCTTCCATGGGTAAGAAGGTATCATCTTCAACCATTGGGAGATGGATCAGGGCATGCGTTGCTCACGCATATAGATCCCAGTCTTTACCAGTGCCGACAAACATCACCACTCATTTAACACGTAGCGCGCCACATCAGCGGCCTGGTCTACCCAGGCTTCTGTTGAAGAGATCTGTAGGGCAGCGACTTGGTCTTCTCCCTCTTCATTTATAAGGCATTACAAACTTGATAAGTTCACTGCAGCGGATGCCTCATTTGGCAGAAGGGTTTTGCAGCAGGTTGTTTCCTCACGGGGACATCCTAGATTGTCCCTCCCGGCAGGGACATGGGTAGCTTTGGTATGTCCCACCGGTGGATTCTACATCTGTCATGCTGGAGAAGGGGCGTTGTCTTACCTGAACGCTTTTCTCAGCATGATGATGTAGCATCCACACCCACCCTTAACAGTCAGTCTAGGCAGGTGTAATTACAGGAGGAGCCATTGCGTCAGACTTCGTCATGGTTGCTTAGCCTCATCAAAACTGGGGAAAGGACCGCCCAAAGAAGACATGGCTGAAATTTTTTTCTTAGTCTCAACTGAGCAGGAAGGCTGAGATTACCCACCGGTGGATGCTACATCATCATGCTGAGAAAAGGCTTTCATGTAAGACAATGCCCCTTTTCAGTGCAGGATTATATTGCTTATAAACATCACGCTGTCTTCTAAGATTACCAGAAGATGCATCTAGTTTGCGCCCCTTCTTTTCATGTTACTGTGTCAGCCATATAAGACAACATCATATAGATTACTTTTACAGAGAGAGAGAGAAAGAGAGAGAAAAAAGAAAGAGAAAGAGAGGAAAGAGAGAAGGGGAGAGAGGAAAGAGAGAGAGAAAGGAAAGAGAAAGAAAGGGAGAGAAAGAGGAAGAGGAAAAAGAAAGGAAAAAGGGGGAGAGGAAAGAGAAAAAGAGGAAAGGGAAAGAGGAAAGAGAAAGAAAGGGGGAGAGGAAAGAAAAAGGAAAGAAAAAGAGGAAAGAGAAAGGAGAAAGAGGAAAGAGAGGAAAGAGGAGAGAGAGAGAAGAGAGGAAAGAGGGAAAGCGAAAGGAAAGAGAAAGGAAAAAGGGAAAGAGAAAGAAAGAGGAAAAGGGGAGAGGAAAGAGAAAAAGAAGAAAGGGAGAGGAAAGAGAGCAAGGGAAAGGAAAGAGAAAGGGGGAGAGGAAAGGGGGAGAGGAAAGAGAAAAAGGAAAGAAAAAAGGAAAGAGGGACAAAGGAAAGCGACAGACCCTTTTGACATCTAAAATGAAGATAACACTGCATATATCCTTTTTTACCTTTATTTTATATATAATACACACAAACACACACACACACACACACACACACTCTCTCTCTCTCTAAAGGTAAAAGATATATGCAGTGTTATCTTCATTTTAGATCTCAAAAGGGTTTTTGCGGCTCCCAGTGTTTTGTTTTCGATGGGAAACGGGTCCAAGTGGCTCTTTGAGTGTTTTGGGTTGCCTACCCCTGAGCTAGGTTGTTAACAGCTGCAGCCAGAGAGAATCATATTATACTGCTCATGAGGGCGCTGCAGTGCTTGTCTGTTTTTTTCTGGGCCCATTTCAAGATACTGTACTGACTTTGACCTTTAAAGCCCTCAACGACTCAGGACTTCATTGTGACAGGGAACACCTACAGTGGAGCAAAAAAGTATTTAGTCAGCCACCAGTTGGCAAGTTCTCCCACTTAAAAAGATGAGAAAGGCCTGTAATTGTCATCATAGGTAGACCTATGAGAGACAAAATGAGAAAACAAATCTAGACAATCACATTGTCTGATTTGGAAAGAATTTATTTGCAAATTATGGTGGAAAATAAGTATGTGGTCAATATCAAAAGTTCATCTCAATACTTTGTTATATATCCTTTGTTGGCAATGACAGAGGTCAAACGTCTTCTGTAAGTCTTCACAAGGTTGGCACACACTGTTGCTGGTATGTTGGCCCATTCCTCCATGCAGATCTCCTCTAGAGCAGTGATGTTGTGGGGCTGTCGCTGGGCAACACGGACTTTCAATTCCCTCCAAAGGTTTTTTATGGCGTTGAGATCTGGAGACTGGCTAGGCCACTCCAGGACCCTGAAATGCTTCTTACGAAACCACTCCTTCGTTGCCCGGGCAGTGTGTTTGGGATCATTGTCATGCTGAAAGACCCAGCCACGTTTCATCTTCAATACCCTTGCTGATGGAAGGAGGTTTGCACTCAAAATCTCACGATACACGGCCCCATTCATTCTTTCCTGTACACGGATCAGTCGTCCTGGTCCCTTTGCAGAGAAACAGCCCCAAAGCATGATGTTGCCACCCCCATGCTTCACAGTAGGTATGGTGTTCTTTGGATGCAACTGAGCATTCTTTCTCCTCCAAACACGATGAGTTGTGTTTCTACCAAATAGTTCTACTTTGGTTTCATCTGACCATAGGACATTCTCCCAATCCTCTTCTGGATCATCCAAATGCTCTTTAGCAAACTTCAGATGGGCCCGGACATGTACTGGCTTAAGCAGGGGGACACATCTGGCACTGCAGGATCTGAGTCCCTGGCGGCGTAGTGTGTTACTGATGGTTGCCTTTGTTACGTTGGTCCCAGCTCTCTGCAGGTCATTCACTAGGTCCCCCTGTGTGGTTCTGGGATTTTTGCTCACCATTCTTGTGATCATGTTGACCCCACGGGGTAGATCTTGCGTGGAGCCCCAGATTGAGGGAGATTATCAGTGGTCTTGTATGTCTTCCATTTTCTAATTATTGCTCCCACAGTTAATTTCTTCACACCAAGCTGCTTGCCTATTGCAGATTCAGTCTTCCTAGCCTGTGCAGGTCTACAATTTTGTTTCTGGTGTCCTTCGACAGCTCTTTGGTGTTCACCATAGTGGAGTTTGGAGTGTGACTGTTTGAGGTTGTGGACAGGTGTCTTTTATATTGATAACAAGTTCAAACAGGTGCCATTAATACAGGTAATGAGTGGAAGACAGAGGAGCCTTTTGAAGAAGAAGTTACAGGTCTGTGAGAGCCAGAAATCTTGTTTGTAGGTGACCACATACTTATTTTCCATCATAATTTGCAAATAAATTCTTTCCAAATCAGACAATGTGATTGTCTGGATTTGTTTTCTCATTTTGTCTCTCATAGTTAAGGTCTATCTATGATGACAATTACAGGCCTCTCTCATTTTTTTAAGTGGGAGAACTTGCACAATTGGTGGCTGACTAAATACTTTTTTGCCCCACTGTATTTGCTTCTGGTTAAAGGTCTTGCTGGAGAGATTCTTCTTGAAGTACATTTTATATATTCTAATAGTAAAACTTCCCTGAAAGTATGTCCCATTTGTGGAATTAGAATTCAATTACAATTTTGGCTGTTTAATTTAGGTTGTGTTAAACACTGCAAGTTTTATAATTTTCGTTCGTTTTATCACATATGTTGATGACTGTTTATCTGCTTGTATATGTATATAACATATAATGACCTTTTGGTAACTTATTTTGTACACTATCCTGGTGTATTTTGATTAGTAATTTTAAAATCAAATCTGATGTTAAAGGAGAAATTACTTATCTATTTCTCCTCTTAAATCCTCCATAGAAGAAATTGTGTGTTGTTAGAGGGGGTGTGTCTTCAGTTTAAAGGAAAATGTCTACAACATAGAGTTGCTATCTCTTTGAGTGTTTCTTATCCATTACTTGTATTCCCAATCATGATTGTTCATTCCCATTATACATCATGTGTTGTTTCTTTTATCCTGGCTTTGTCTTTTTTTGTATTCATGACATTAAAACTATGGAAGTATAAAAGCAAAAGGAAAAAAAAGAAAGAAATATGAGAGAATAAAATAAAAAGTGAAAGATAACAAGGAGAAAAATATATCTAAAATGATTTTTGGTGGTTTTGTCTTACAAACATAATTGATCCACCCAAATAACATATGGTTCCCTTCTTCCCATAAAAAAATCTTTTTAATCAAAAAATCCCAAAATCACCAATTCATTTTTATCCATTTTCAGCAAAAAGTCCATGCCAGGCAACTACATGTTTTATATATCTCATTCAGAAAAAATTGTACATCTCCCTTTAGTTTCACTTTGAGCAAACCAAGAGATTCATGGGGAAAAAAGCAAATACAGGTAATCCTTTGGTTACACTGATAGTTAGGACTAGAATTGGTATTGACATGGTCATAAGTTGCTATGTCACATGGACTACATGCATCATTAAGCAAGGATCTTACGTGACACTGACTTTAGATTTCTCCATTGACTTTTGCAAGCTTACAAGAAACATTCGAAATCGTGATCATGTGACTGTGATAATCAAAATTCTGAGGATTAGTTAAGTCCCCATTATTCAGGACAATTGCAAGGTTGATCACTGAATGAGTGGTTGTAACCCAAGAACTCCAGTACAAGTAATCCTTGGTTTATGACAGCATTTGAGACCGAGATTGCTGTTGTTAAATAATGCAGTTGTAAAGTGCAATATCATGTAAAAGCATAATATAGCAACGTCAGTCCTGGCAGATCTGGTTGCTATTGTATCTCTAGGACGTATGGGTCATTAAGCAGGAAGAGGAGACAGTTCTCAAGTGTTGGGGAGTCCCCATTAAGTGGGAAGAGGTGGAAGTCCCCAGTTGAGGGGGAGTGTGCAAGGGCCATGAGTGGCTCAATGGGGGCTCAGTGGGTAGTTCAATAGTGGTCCACAGGCAGTTCAGTGAGGGTTGCAAGTGGTCCCTAGAGGGTGGAGACCACAGGTTGGCAGAAATAAATACCCATAAGTAATATTCTTAGTATTATCTGTTCTAGTGTGGAAGGAAACTTATAGAAAACAGGCGAGAAAATAATCAAAAATTTGTTAAAAGCATCAGAGTGACATTTTCCAAAGAAAATTACTAAGTAAAATTTATCTCTTGAAGAAACGGTTATCTAAATTGCCAAGTTAGGTAATTTTGAAATTAGTCCTTTATGAGGAACCTTTACATTTTTTTCACCGATACTGAAATAATAGCATCTATTTAGAAACTTTCTTTCCATGGGTAGGTACTTTATTATAGACATCCCTTTTTTCATATGATTTCCTATAACATTTGAAATATTAGATTGTAACAGCCTGAGTTTAGGATTACTATCTTTGTTTGTCCGTTTTAGTTTAGTAAAATGGAACCTTTTAGCTTGATGGTACATGTGGAATTCTTGAGAGATATCAAGAGTCCATAATAAAAAAGCAGAAATGGAAAGAGGACAATTTACAAAATGAGGCAGAGCTAGATCAAGGAATTAATGTAAAGCAATGTTAGCAAACAAGTGTATTAATGAAATTTTGGCATATATCTTTGATTATTAATTTCTTGCATTTTTAGGCTTCTTTGAGTATCAACCTGAGGGTCAGACTCATCCTCTGCATTACCAGACATGCAAAGGCTTTTATAAAGAACTTGATTAAGATGGCAGGTGCCCTAGGCTTATAAATTAAATTATCTCTGGTTAATAATCAGAGCCATGGTGGTGCAATGGTTAGAATGAGTATGTATGCTAATTCTGCTGACTGCCAGGGGTTCAATCCTCACTGGCTCAAGGTTGACTCAGCCTTCTATCTTTCAGAGATCTGTAAAATGATTGTTGGGGGCAATATTTTTTTGGGGTGTGTTGTGCTATAATTGCTTTTTTCACACAAAAAGAAGTTATAGCATAACATACCAAAAAAACTACTGTGAAAGACAAACTAGAAACAAAAATTAAAATAAGCAAGAAAATGGTAAGAGAACATCTATCTGACCTTGACAAATATAAATAACCGGGACCCAATAGTTCTCCAGCACTGGAGATGGATAATCCACTCAGTGGGTTGAGACTGTATTTCCTGCCCAATCAGATCAGTCAGCCAAAGTTGCCACGCCCGTCCTGGACCATGACTTCCCAGTCTTGACTGATCTTGCCCAGAAGATAGACGTCTCAACTTTGGCTCCTAGGCAGGTACAGTCTCTCCCATTGGGGGATTATTTCTACTGTAGCTAGGATTTTTAGCTTAAGCTAGTTGGAATTAAACAGGTTATTTTAATTGAATACTCTAAAAATTTCTAACTGAAACTTAGACCCCAAAGGGGATTTTTTCCCTAGTAAGGAAGGGAGGGAGGCTCTTAGAATCCTTCCTGTCCCAATTGCCTCCCCCTCTGTTACCCACGTCGGACGGGTTTTCCTTTTAACATACGATAGTGCCGGGGAGCGAAAAGGACACGCGCGCGGGGAGGAAACGCCGGGGACGCTGGCGGGCGGCGCTAATCAGCTGGGGAAGCGAGTCGCCGTTTGTTTTTTTTTAACTCACCGGGCGATCTCTCAGAGTTTTCAAAAGAGCCGCCATTGCAGGGGCAGCTCAGCGCACGCGCGGCCTTTGTCTTCCTCATGCACATGGCTCTGCGAACAAGGAGGGCTACTGAGCATGTGCGGCAGCCATTTTAGCACATGCTCAGTAGCTACCGGCCTTCTTTAGAAACAGACAAAGAGCCATAAAGCGTGGACGGCCAGAGGGGGCGCACGCACGGCCGGGTTTTTGGATTAGGATTTAGAATAAGGACATTTAAGACCACTTCTTGGACGGCCTAAGGGTAAGGAATTCTTCTGCACAGGAGAACAGAGTTCCTTGCAGTGATACAACTCCCTTAAAAGGGCGTTTTTCTCAGAGCTGTACTCCAGGACTTGGTGCCTTCCAAAAAAAAAAAAAAAGAAAGAAGAGTTTGTCTTTGGCTCCCTCCAGACTCGGGTCCCCCATTAGTGGCCCGTACACTTCCAAATTTTGGTGGTGGGTTCCAGGCATCCCCAGTTGCGTGCCTGTCCTTACCCACCATAGTCAAGCCGGATTCCAGGCATTCCCATTAGCGTGCCTGTTCTTATCCGTGCACAGTGACTAACTCTGACCATTTTGCAGAGTCTGCTCCTGAGTTCCAGACGCCCCCTGTAGTGCGCCTGTCCTTACTCTGTATTGGAGCTCTCCTACTACCTGGGTCCCCCCTATCGTGGCCCGGTGTTAGTGGAGAATGGAGGAAGCAATCATTCCCTCCACTGGAGCCCTGCCTTCATCCTCTGGAGCACCCGCTTCAGAGGATTCGGAATCCTCTGCAGCCCCTAGAAAGGCTGCAAGGAAGTCATCAAAGAAGGCTGACAAGCAGGCAATCAGAAGACACCAAGCCCTAGAAAAAGAATTCAACAGAGCCCAGAAAAGGGCCAGAATTGAAAATAGGCAGAGTGGGGGGATAGGCCCCGAACTACCGCTGGGACTCCCTTCATCCCCACGGGCTGTTTGGTCAATGGGGAACTCATCACAGTCCCAGACAGGGGGCGGGACAGGCGAATTCTCATCGCTCTCCCGATCTCCCTCCCCACGGAGGATACAAGAAACCCTGATGACCATGCTAACCACAGCCCCAGCAGGGTCGCAGACAATGGTTACTCCTCCTGCACTGATGGGGGATCTGCTAGCTACCCTAATAGTGCAGGCAGTAGACAGGGCATTTGAGGCCAGGGCTCAGACCTCCAAAGCCAAACCTCTAGGACTTAGAGCGAGGCATCGGGAGGAAACGGAGGATCATCAGGATCTCTCCTCCCTCTCAGACTCGTCGGTCTCCGAGGAAGCTTACCTGGACCAGCCAGGTACGTCACAGGGGATTCAAATGTCCGAGGAGGAGGAGGACAACTCACCTCAAGGGTCGTCCTTCAGCGGCCTGTTTAACCCCTCTCTTTTTGTTACCATTCTGCGCAAGGCTGAGGCCACAGCCCATCTTGGGCATGGAACAACAGCGGAAAATGTCACAGTCGACACGGAGGCTGAGCCAACGTTCGCCGAAAAGGTAACCACTCAACACCGCATACCATGCCCGACCATGTTCCTAAACACAATAAGGAAACAGTGGGCAACGCCAACCTCCCTACCGCTTCCTAGCAATGCAGAGAGGAAGCTATTTAACGTGGCAAGGGAGCTAGAGGGAACCTTGGAAGTGCCGGTGGTGGACGAGCCCATAGGACCCCTGATATCGGACACGGCCATATCAGGAGATTTTGCTGAGGCTCTTAAAGCCGAGGACCGAAAGAGTGAGTCCAACTACAGGAGAACGCACCAGGCAATAGCTTGGGCTACCAGGGCGACCACCTCCACATCCTTTTTCACCAGAGCCACACTATGTTGGCTCCGTGAGTTACAGGGCTAGGTTCCCATGGAGGACGTACGTACTCACCAGGAACTCAGCAAAATGGTAGCGGCCACGGAGTATGCGTCAGACGCGACACTCTTAGCGACCAGGTTTTCAGCCAAGGCAATGGCAGCAAACAACACGAGCAGGCGCCTCCTCTGGCTAAAGAACTGGCAGGCTGATACCAAATCCAAGTGGAAGTCGGCTTCGGCCCCGTACCAAGGCAGCGAAGCTATTTGGTGAGGAGCTAATGCCTTACCTTACAGAGAACAAAGACAAGCGCAAGGTCCTTAAACACATACTTAAAAGGCAGGACAAGAGACCCGGTTCCTGGGGAAGGAAGCAATCCTTTCGTACGGAAACCAGGGTCAACTACTTTCAAAATTCCCAACCCATCCAGGCTAGACAGGATAGGGAAAGACAGGGAGACAGACAGAACACAAGACATAGACAGACACAGGGAAGACGGCCCTTTCGGGGGAACAACCGCCCATAGGGGGCAGACTAGCAGGGTTTGCCCCCCAGTGGGAAGAGACCACCACGGACGTATGGGTTAGAGACACCATACGTCACGGCCTATCCCTAGAATTTCTCTCAAAGCCCCCGAACCGTTTCCGCCCATGCCCCTGTCCCACGAACCCAACAAAAAGGAGGCTCATGAACGAGGCCGTTCAACATCTCCTAAACATACGGGCCGTAGAACCGGTGCCTATGAACCAGAGAAATCAGGGGTTTTACTCTATCCTCTTTGTGGTTCCAAAACCCTCGGGGGGGTGGATAGCCATTCTGGACCTAAAAAGGCTAAATTTCTACCTAAAATACCGCAGATTCAAAATGCAGACACTACGCTCCATCCTTGGAAGTGTAAGGAAAGGGGATTTTCTGGCATCGATCGACCTCACGGAGGCATACTTGCACATCCCTATCTCTCTGGCTCACCGCCGCTTTCTACGGTTCGCATACAGGGGGGACCATTTCCAATACAGGGCGCTTCCATTCGGCCTGTCATCAGCACCCAGGGTGTTCACCAAGATTCTGGCGGTTCTGGCAGCACACCTAAGGAACATTCCGGTCAGAGTCCAGTGTTATCTGGATGATATTCTAATCCAATCATCGTCCGCCCAACAATCTCAGGCGGACCTAAGGTTGGTGATAAAGCTGCTACAGGACCACGGCTTCTCGATGAACTTTCCAAAGAGCCACCTAACCTCAACTACGAGAATACTCCATCTGGGAGCTGTCATAGACACAAAGGAGTGCAAGGTGTACCTATCACAGGAACGCCTCAGCAGCATAAGGAAAACTGTAAAACAGGTAAGCCGCGGTCAGTCAGTGACGCTGGTCGGCCTCTCCCAGCTGCTAGGGAAAATGATATCGACCATAGCAATAGTTCCTTGGGCAAGGCTGCACTCAAGAGAACTGCAGTGGTTCATGCTCCCGTTTCAGAGACAGCAACTCAGTGCATCCCGGAGAAGGGTAGGCATATCTCTGGGAGTACGACACTCCCTCAGATGGTGGCTATCTCCGGCCCTCCTCAGAGAGTCCCCCTTCAGGGAACCAGACAGAATAGTAGTCACGACAGATGCAAGCCTATTCGGCTGGGGAGCCCACTTGGGGACCAAGTGGACACAGGGCCGCTGGTCATCGGTGGACCTCCTACACAACATAAACTGGTTCGAGCTATGAGCTATTCACTTAGCGTTAAGACATTTCCGGAGCAGCATAAAAAGCAAGCACGTACTAGTCCTGACGGACAACGTGACAGCCAGATCATGCCAAACCAATCTTATTTCATTCTTTGATAAAGTGACCAAATTAGTAGACCAGTGAAATGCTGTGGACATAGTATACTTAGATTTCAGTAAGGCATTCGACAAAGTAGACCACAATTTTCAAGATGGACAGTATTTAATATTTATTTGTTATGTATATGTAGGGGTGTGGGTCTATACATACATTGTATGTAGTATGTTTAGGTGTGTGTCATGTATGTGTTTCACTTTGAGAGCGGACAACTAAATTTCAATTTTGATGTGTGCCGTTGTGCCCACAGTAAAAAAATGACAATAAAGCTTATCTCATCTCATCTCATCTCATCTCACAATCTGCTCCTTGGTAAGCTTGAAAAAGGTGGAATAGAGTAGACAACATCACCACCAGATGGATTTGTAGCTGTCTGACAAATTGTACCCAACGAGTAGTCCTCAATGGTACTATATCCACACAGAGAGAAGTAAGCAGTGGGCTACCACAAGGTTCTGTCTTAGGCCCAGTATTCTTCATTAATGACTTAGATGAGGGAATAGAGGGGAACTCATCAAATTTGTATATGACACTAAAGTGGCAGGAATAGCCAACACCCCAGAAGATAAGCTCAGGATTCAAAAAGATCTTGACAAACTTGAACAATCGGCCCTATCCAACAAAATGAGTTTTAATATGGAGAAAAGCAAAGTTTTACATTTAGGCAGGAAAAATCAAAGATATAAGTACAGATTAGGTAAGACTTGGCTCAAAAACAGTAACTGTGAGAGAAACCTTGGAGTCCTAGTGGATGATCACTTGATTATGAGCCAGCAGTGTGTAGCAGCAGTATTCCAGTATTTGAGGGGCTGCCACAAAGAAGAGGGGGTCACGTTATTCACCAAAGCACCAGAGGGCAGGACAAGAAAGAATGGTTGCAAACTGATCAAAGAGAGAAGCAACCTGGAATTAAGGAGAAACTTCCTGACAACGAGGACAATTAACCAGTGGAACGGCTTGCCTTCAGAAATCATGGGCACTCCATCACTGGAGGTTTTTAAGATGAGACTAGACAGTCACTTGTCTGAGATGGTATAGGTTCTCCTGCTTGAGTGGGGGGCTGGACTAGAAGACCTCCAAGGTCCCTTCCAGATTCTCTTCTCCAGCAATTGAGATGGAGAATCCACCAATGGGTTAACTCTGCCTTCCTGCCCTTTAGACCAAGTCAGCCAAATTTTGTATGCCCGTCCTCGGGTGACCACTCCCCATTCTTGACTTGGTCTTCGCCCAGACGGATGTGACAAATTTGGCTCCCGGTCTAAGGCAGGTAGTAGATATTAATTGATTGTGGATTCTCTCTCTCCTCATTCACAGCCTTTCCAACAGCACTGGGATCAGCGCTGGATGAAATAGGCTGTAGAAGCCAAGGAGGGTCCCCCCCTTTTCATATCCGCAGATCTGAAGCTTCCTTGTGACTTCAAATTTAAAGAAGGGGGAAAAAGACCCAGATCAATTGCCTGTGCTGGGACCAGCGCAGCAGCCGTTCTCACCAGAGGGAGTCCCTAGGAATCAGAACTCAGGAAAGGGGAAACCCTGTGGGAAGCCCTGATCAGCTGCTAAGCGCTAGAAACAGCGCTACAGCCGGCAGGGCTCGCAGCAGCCAGGCCAAAGGGGAAAGCCCCAAGAAGGATTGGATCAGCTGCTAAGCGCTAGGTTGAGCGTGGCAGCCGGCAGGGCTCAGAGCAACCAGGCAAAGGGGAAAGCCGAGGTGGTGCAGCAGTTAGGGTGCAGTACTGCAGGCCACTTTAGCTGACTGTGTTCAGCAGGTCAGCGGTTCAAATCTCACCGGCTCAAGGTTGACTCAGCCTTCCATCCTCCCGGGGTAGGTAAAATGAGGATCCAGATTGTTGGGGGCAATGTAAATATATATGTATACATTGCTTACTGGTGTACACCATTAGAGAGTGCTCGCACTTAAAGCGGTATATAAGTCTCATAAATAAATAAAAGCCCTGGGAAGGAGCGAATCAGCTGCGAAGTGCTGGGCTCAGCACAGCAGCCGTCTGGGTTCACCCATCGGAGCGGCGGCTGCCATTCTTCCAGGATGTCTCTCTTTCCTCTCGTTTAGTTACGGGGGGAAATTTCCTAGCGACACAGAACCTTCGGCTTGTGAGGCGTCCTGAGCGATCGCTGGATTAAATGCAGGGATCGTTCCTCTGTTGCTTCTTGTTGCTCCGGCCACCATTTTGGAAAGCGGAGCACGCAGCGGCTGCAGGAGGCAGCCTTCTTCCATCTCAAGTTTCCTGCCATGGAAACTGTAGCCGGGCAAGCACTGCCCCCTCTTTCTCTCCAGGAACTGTTCCGGTTGCCATTTTAAAGCCAAAACAGACATGGCAGCTGCTCCATCATTTAACACAATCCCTCATGGGGATTCCTAAGCTAACTTTATCCCTTCACTCCCCCTCCCCTATAAGCAGGGGAGAGCTGCACAGAAACGACCCTCGTTGCCGATGCTCTCCTTTAACACACAATCCACTCCTTCTCCCCCCCTCCTTAGTTCCTATTCTTCTTTAACAATAAATAATAAAGACATTATAATAGATAATAGATAATAACAGATTTTATTTAATAGGAAATTAATTAATAACAAAATTTTAAATAAAATAAAATAAAATAAAATCTACTCAGTCTTACACAATCCATTCTTAAAAACGCCTGCCTAGTAATCTGGTGCAAATTGTTAACCTGACCACATTAAGCATATCTGCAGTCTACAGCGAGCAGGATTGCCACAACAGTAGACAGACCGGACAACCTCCTACCACCGGTCAAGTGGTCAGAAGAGCAGGACAACCACTCCCTGCTGTACCTGTTCAGCCTATCGCCAACTGATCCCCTGCCACTGAGAAAGCTCAATTCAGGATGGAGGAGCCCACGGTGTCTCAACCCAAGAACACCACCTCCCCTTCCACCAGCTGCAGAAGCCAGAAATCCTCCAAGCAGGAGGTGGCAGGCAGGATCAAAGCCAGAGCTAAGTCCATTTCTGGAAGGAAACCTTCCAGGTTGGCAGAGAAACAGGCTAACAGAAGGCACCAGGTTCTGGAGAGGGAATTCTCCAAAGCACAAAAGCAGGCCAGGACAAAGGCGGAGCAAATGGAGGAGGCGCCTTTCGATCTGCCCTTGGGACCCTCTACCCAAGGAGTATGGTTCCTGAAAGGGACGTTCCAGGTCCCTGAGGAGGAACAAGCCCAAGCAACCACACCTGAGGCCACCCTCAGCCCCACAGCGGCAGGGCTAGGAGGGGCGGAGACCAAAGGTCTCCCCTCCGAGGATCGGTTCCAAACCTTAATTGAGCAGGCACTCAACAGGATACTGACTACTAGGGCTAACCACAGGTCGAGGACCGAATCCGTAATGGCCATTATCCCAACCTGCTTCCAACCAGGGGAAACCGGACACTAGGACTCCTCCTCTCTACCACGGTCCTTTCAAAGCAGGGACTCCTTCCCTATGGAGGATGTCCAACAGGACCTGTCATGGTGGGAGGAGGAAGACCCTATTCCAGACCCCCTCCATTCCGAGGGGTATTCAAATCGTCGTTTCTTCCTTTCCCTGCTCCACAGAGCCAATGCTATGGCCAACATTGGACCGGACCATACCCACAGCCAGACCCACCGCCCGATGCAGACCCATTGTTGTGGGTCAGCACCACGTTCCCTATCCGACACTCTTTCGGAATGTCATCAAGAAACAATGGTCATCATCGGGCACCTTCCCCCCCAGGGGGGAACAAATAGGAAACTGTTCAGCGCAGCACCAGAACAGTCAGAGGATCTTGAGGTGCCAAAGGTGGATGAACCTTTCGGTTTCCTTTTCTCCCCGTCTCCAGTGTCGGGGGACATGGCGGAAGTCTTAAAGTCCGATGACAAGAGATGGGAACTCACATTCCGCAGGACCCACCAGGCGGCGGCATGGGTAGTAAAGGCCGCCACCTGTGCATCCTTCTTTGCATGAATCTCCTTGCTCTGGATTTGTCAACTATAAGCCAGACTCCCCCAGGAGGACGTGCATACACAACAAGACCTGAGCAAGCTTGCTGCAGCATCAGAGTATGTCTCGGATGCCACGCTACATGAGGCCAGGTTCTCATCCAGAGCGATAGCATCCAATGTCTCAGCACGCAGGATGCTATGGCTCAGACACTGGCAAGCCGACCCACACCTAGGCAGGACCGCCAACCAGACAGGCCCGGCCCCAGACCCAGGCCCCTGAGCCAGAGCAAACGGCCCTTTTGGGGAGGGGGTGCCCCTACAGAAGGTTCAAATGACTCCCAAACCTCTCCCCCATAGGTGGCAGACTGGTGCTCTTCACCTGCCAGTGGGAAGCCACCACCACAGACTCCTGGGTTCGCCAAACCATTTGTTATGGCCTGTCCCTGGAGTTCGTATGCAGTCCCCCAGAATGCTTCATCCCTTGCCCCCAATCAAGGAATCCCGCTAAAAGCAACCTCTTGTGAGAGGCTATCTGACACCTCCTAGAGATAAAGGCAATAGAACAGGTTCCGGCCGGAAACCAGGGGCGAGGATTCTACTCCATCCTCTTTGTGGTCCCCAAGACCTTGGGGGGGGGGGTTGGAGGGCGATTCTGGACCTCAAGGGTCTGAACCATCATATTGTCTATCGAAAGTTCAAGATGCAATCCCTCCAGTCCATCTTGGGCGGCATAAGACACCGGGATCTCCTGACGTCCATAGATCTCACGGACACGTACCTCCACATTGCCATCACTCCCAGCCACCGGCGCTTCCTCAGGTTCTGTTATGCGGGACACCACTACCAGTACCGGGCCCTCTCGTTCGGCCTATCGTCAGCCCCAAGGGTCTTCACCAAGATCTTGGCAGTATTGGTTGCCCACCTACGAACGATACCGGTGTGCGTTCCATGCTACCTGGACGACATCCTCATCCAGTCCCCCTCCAGGTTGCCCAATCGGACTTAGTGCTGACAATCAGGGTTCTCCAGGAACACGGATTCTCGGTCAACTTACAAAAGAGTCAGACCAGTCCATCCACCTTTCTCCTACACCTGGGCGCCATTATAGACACTATCGGGGCAGGTCTACTTATCACAGGAACGTTGCGACAGCATCTGGTCCCTAACGTTAGGGTACGCAGGGAACAAACAATTCCACTGGTCATGCTATCCCAGCTCCTGGGGAAGAAGGTATCATGCATTGCAATAGTTCCTTGGGCCAGGCTACATTCCAGGGAACTCCAATGGTTTCTCCTTCCATTCCAGAGGTTGAGACTCAGCTCTTCCAACAGGCGAGTAAGGATCCCACAGGAAACCTTGCGGTCCCTCAAATGGTGGGCATCACCAGCAGTAGCCAGAGGATCACATTTCAAGGAACCCGACCGGTTCACACGACGAACGCCAGTCTGTTTGGTTGGGAAGTGCATCTGCAGTCTCAGTGGGCACAGGGACAATGGTCTCAGGCGGATCTGGAACACAACATCAATTGGTTGGAGTTAAGGGCCATACACTTGGCCCTTCTCCACTTTCACGGCAGGGTAGCGAGGCAACACATCCTAGTCCTCACAGACAACGTGTCAGCAAAGGCATATATGAACCAACAGGGGGGCACCCAGTCCAGATCCCTCATGTCCGAGGCCCAAGCCTTGGGATCCTGGGCGGAGGTGAACCTCGCCTCCATCAGGGCCGAACACATCTCAGGGGAAGCGAACAGACAAGCAGACTTCCTTGTTGTTGAAGGGCTGCCTGTCTTTGAGTTTTCCGTCCTTCTCCAAAATATCTTTATAACTAACAAGTTTATCATAATTAATCAAATTCGGGTAAGCAAATGCTTCCATCCTTGAAAGCCACTCAGGAATTTTCATATACATTTTGTGTCTAACTTTCTCCCATTTAGAAAGTAAAACATTTCTTATAGCATGGTTTTGAAAGTACTTATGTGTTTTAGCTTTCTCGTACCATAAAAAGACATGCCAGCCTAGTTGAAGGTCATATCCCTGTAAATAGAGAATTCGCTTATTTCTCAGAGTAATCCATTCTTTAAACAAAAGCAAAATAGCTGCTTGATAATAAAGTCTCCAATCCGGAAGTCAAAAACCTCCTCTATCTTTCGAGTCTTGTAGAAATTTACATTTAATTCTTTCTTTCTTTCTTTGCCATATAAATCTTAATATTATTGCATTTAAATCGTCAAAAAATTTCTTACCCAGCTTTACAGGAACTGTTTGAAATAAAAAAATTAGCTTTGGTAAAATGTTCATTTTAGTAGTCGCTATTCTTCATAGCAATGCCTGGTGGACATGTTCTATTGCAAAAAAAAAAAAAAAAAAAAACATTGGTCTAAGATTCATAGATGGTTAGAAAAGATGATGAAAATCCAGATAGAATTTAAACTGGAACTGTTCCTGTTAGGTATATTAAGACCTAACTATGGCAAAGAAAATGATTATTTAATATTACATGTAGTAACAGCTGCAAGAATATTATTTGCCCAATTTTGGAAAAATGAAAATCTACCATCAGACCAGATTATAATTTGGATTGTGCAGAAATGGACAGATTAATGTTAGAGATGGAGGAAAAAGAAGATTCAATCTTTTATAAAACCTGGGGAAAATTTTATCAGTGGGTTGAAACACGTTAGAACAGTGGTTCTCAAGCTTTATAATGCCGCGACCCCTTAATACAGATCCTCATGTTGTGGTGACCCCCAACCATAAAATTATTTTTGTTGCTATTTCATAACTGTAATTTTGCTACTGTTATGAATCGTAATGTAAATACCTGATATGCAGAGTTTATTTTCATTGTTACGAATTGAACATAATTAAAGCATAGTGATTAATCACAAAAACAATATAGCAATGCTCGATGGAGAAGCTTACTCTTCCTTGCTCAAAAATGTTGGGAGGGAGGGAAGGGGAAGGAAGGAAGGAAGATTGAAGGGAAAAGGAAGGAAGGAAGGAAGGAAGGAAGGAAGGAAGGAAGGAAGGAAGGAAGGAAGGAGAGAGAGATTGAAGGGGAAAGGAAGGAGATGGAGAAGGAAGGAGGTCCATTGGTCGGGCTGGCTGGGGATCGCAGGGGTTGGTCTCCCTTGGGCCACGGCTTGCGGGAGGGCTGGCCCGCTCAGCGGAGCCTCCAGTGGGCCGCTCCCAACAAGGATCCCGGGGCTTCCCCAGGCGGCTCCAAGGCCATGAGCCCTGGCTGCACTTCTCCCAGGGGGTGGGGCACCTGGGCGCAGGGCCAATCAGGAGCCCTGCAGGAGGTAAGTCCTCCTGAGAGAGAGAGAGAGGGGGGGAAGCGAAAGTGCCTCCCCCCCTCTCTGCAAATGGCGGAGGAGGCCATGCGGAGATGGATGTGGAGCGGTGTCTCGCTTCCAAAGACCATTGGAAATATGTGTTTTCCGATGGTCTTAGGCGGCCCCTGTGAAACGGTCGTTCGACTCCAAAAGGGGTTGCGACCCACAGGTTGAGAACCACTGAACTAGCAGAAGGTAGCTGTGATTTTCGAAAGTTTTTTTTTTTTTTTTATCATTTGGGAAATACAATGGTGCTTTTGCAATTGAGCTCTGTGAGTTTGTAGCATGATAAGCCATTACTTGTGGTATGTAATAGTTTTCTCACTTTCTCATGCTGTCTTGTTTAAAGGAGAAATTAACTCATCAACATAAGCAATAGAGACAGGTTCAATCTTCATGGCTTTTAATTAATTAATTTGTTATAGTATATCTCTTGATATTTATAATATTTGTAACAAGTAGCGAACCAAAGATAGTGCTCTCTCCATATACTTCTTTTCTCACACAAATAAAGAAATAAAAGAAAGTGATAAATTGCATCTTGATCAGTTTTTGGTGGCCACCATAGCATTAGCAATAGCAATAGCACTTAGATTTATATACCGCTTCACAGTGCTTTACAGCCCTTTCTAAGCGGATTACAGAGTCAGCATATTGCCCCCAACAATCTGGATCCTCATTTTACTGAAGGGTGGAAGGCTGAATCAACCAGAATCAAACTCCTGGAGTGAGCAGTGAGTTAGCCTGCAGTACCACATTCTAATCACTGTGCCACCACAGCTCTTAGAACAGTGGTTCTCAACCTGTGGGTCGGGACCCCATTTGGAGTCGAACGACGATTTCACGGGGGTCTCCAAACAACGCAGTCCGCCATTTCCCCCCCTTTTCCTTAGCTATGCTACTCCCTTTTATTCTATTGGCTTTTGAAAGCCAATAGAATAGACTCTCTTGAATAGAGTCTAATTCTATTGGCTTTCAAAAGCCAATAGGAATTGTCCAGGCTGTCTCTGCCCTGCTGAGCCCAACAAAAGTCCCATTCTGCAAACGGGGCTGCACCAGTTGAGTAGTCCTCGACTTACGACCGGTTGAGTAGTCCTCGACTTACGACTGGTTGGGGGGGTGGTCGCAGCATTAAAAAGATTGAAAACCACTGTCTTGGAAGAAGTTCTAGTAGAAGTTCAAAAATTTCCTCTGAATATTTGGATTATTGTCAGTTGTTATAGGATTGGCAAGTTTATTTAGAAGCATAATTTTCCATCTTGATGATGTCTACTCTATGCTGATAGATTAATACATTTATTCCACATCAGTTTGAGACCCAGCTTACGCTTATATGGTCTGCTTGGCTCTGCCATAAGGTACTATCAGCTTATCTTGTGTTACCAAAGTTGATGTCTACACTTTTAATTAATTAATTTTTCAGTCCATTTTCTAATTCCTTATCAATTATACTGTCTCACCTCTTGAATATTAGAAAGGTCTTTAGCTTCTACTGGATGTGATTACTTGGTTTGTACTTGAACAGGAAGACAGAAGAGGAATTCCAGGGCTGGAGACTAGTCAGAAAAGTAAAAAAGGAATATACTGTGGAAGAAGGCAGTGGCAACCCACTTTTGTACCATATTCTTTTGTCTCGTAAACTGCATGGGTGGTTTATGGTATCAAACTCAAATGACACTTTATCTTTACCTTAGCCTAAAAATATTTTCTTAACCCCAGAAGAACTAATTTTGAACTTGAAATTTAAGTTGGAAATATCTGATTTTCTACAGTCATTAATGATATCAGAATGGAGCAATAGTTTGTAGAGAATTGGATAACTTTATAGTTAATACTTTATTTTTGTTTTGTTTTAGTAACAAACTGAATGAAACACAGAATTTAAGGGTCAATTTCCTAAACCAGGGGTAGGCAACCTTGGCTCTTTTATGACTCGTGGATTTCAGCTCCCAGAATTCCTGACCCAGCTTGGGAGTTGAAGTCCACGAGTCATAAAAGAGCCAAGGTTACCTACCCCTGACCTAAACAATCTGTGGAACTATATTCACAGGATATAGCACGAGGAAGCAATTTGTTGTTTGCTCTTCCAAACTTTCATGTACCCATTCCATATATATGTATAGTTTTATTAAGAATGTTGATTGTAGTAATAAAATCTAATACTATTTAAAAAAAAGAAAAAAGATCCTACAGAAAGAGTAAAAAATGCAAGAAAGGAAAGAAAATAATATAAAGAAGTTGCCTCCAACCTTCACCACAAGTATAAACAGATTTAGTGAGTCTTCATTGCCTAAAAGATTACAAATATTTATCTCTTCATCCAGTATCTCAACTCTCATTTGTACACATCTATAAAACATTATCTTTTTAGTCCTGGTGTCAGCAAAAGTCTAAAAGTTGCCAGAGGTAACAATGTATCTTGTTTTAATCTTGATCAAATAAACCCACTTTATATTCCTTTTATTTCTTACAGTCTTATTCTTTAGTTCATTCAAATATTGTCATAGGGTTTGATTTCATTTCTTCCTTGACTCATCCCACAGAATTCTTCTACACTTTAACAAGCCACTTCTGTAAATCTAGTAGGAAAAAATTATTCCAGTCACTCTATTGGTTTATCATTTGTATTTTTCTTTTGTAGATGTGAAACATTCTTTTCTAAGACATTCTCTTAGCTGTCAGTTGTAAATCCATTATTCATACCATCTCTATCTTATCAGCTAAAATTTGCTCTACATCTGCTGTTTCTTCAGTAATATCCTTTGGACATAGAAGCAGACATCATTACTGACATTCTTGATACCATGACTACTATTTTCCAGCATGACAAGTGGAAAATCCACCAGTGGGTTCTGCTTGTCTTCTGCCTGTAGACTAAGTCAGCCAATTTTTGCTCTGCCTCTCCTCCTGAGATGCCCCTTTCCTAGTCTTGACTTAGTCTCAGCCTGGACAGACAGGTTTTTCTTGACTCCAGACTCAAAGGACTTTAAATCAGGTTGTATTCTTCTATTATTTTCATCCAAAGGGGGGGAAGCGAAGGACAAACGGAGATTCGCCTTTTACTGCCTTTTCATTGTGGCAAATTGCAGTGCAGCCACGAGGCTTGATTTTAGGACAGCTGATCCCGGAGGGAGAACAAAGAACTGGATGCCATTTTGGCTCTGCATGGGCTCCAGGACTGGGGAGGATTCCACCCCCACTCCCTCCACACCCCAACTATAGGGATTGCCTCAGTTCCCCCTCTTCCGGGACAGCCAAGGATTTTTAAAATTTAAGCCACAGGGACCGGGATTCCGCGAGGATTCCCTGAAGCCCAGCTGATCCGCAGAAGCCCAGCTGGCCCACAGATAACGAACCGGTCCCCGAAGCTTACTGAAACTCAGCTGGTCCATGGAAGGCATCAGATCTCCTGCGGTTTCTAATTTTTTAGTCCAGCTGATCTGCGGTGAGTGTCAGGGCTCCCACGGCTTCCATTGGCAGCCCACTCTCTCTGAAGCTCAGCCGGTCGATGGGGAGCCTTAAATTGCCGCACGCTTTTTTCCTGGACCTCAGCCAGCAGGCGGAGCGCAGGGAGGCTTCTAACGAGCTTGGGGGACTCGGCCGAGCTGCAGAAAGCTACTCAGGGAACAGAATCTTCCTCTGCTATCCCTAACCTCCATCCTAAATATTAAATATTAAATAAATAAAAAATAATAATAACTGCAAGACTCAGTCCAGATCGTCCCAGGACTAGAATCTACAAGGCCTCCTAATAGAGACCTCTCTTTCTCAGGCTTGCACCGGGATTATATCCCATTGACAAATGGCAGACACAAGCGCTATCCAGACAGCGCAGGAAATCTCCATTAGCCCCCTGATCGCAAGAGGCAAAAATCATCCAAGCAGAAAGCGGCTGGCAGGATCACAGCCAAGACAGTATCTGGTAAAGACAGCGGACAGGGAGGCCAAATGTCAACACCAGGCTCTGGAAAAAACAGTTTTCTACAGCGGAGAAGAGGCAAAGCTCAGTGGAGGAGGGGCTAGAACCACCTAGTTACAAGGACGAGGAAATATTTGGCCCGAGAAAGCCTAATCAGGAACCTCTGGAAGCAGAGGCTGACACAGAGCAGGGGAGCGGATCTCCCCTAAATGAGGGGTCTGGAGGTCCAGGGATGGAAACAGGCACCCGTATTTCAGACAATCATGGAGCATTGTCATCAGAACACTTACAATCCCTGATATCTCAGGCCGTCTCTCAAGCCATGGCATCTTCAAGACATCATTGCTTCAGAACAGGGTCTGTAGCTTCCCAAGAGGAAGCCTCTGTGTACCAGGATTCAATTTCCCCCTCCCGGTCCTCCAGAGGCAGGGGATTTCCTGCGGAGGACCATGAGCTGACAGATCAGGGGCTGTCAGAGGAAGAAGACATATCCCTAGATCCTCCACCATTCGTGGGCCTCTTTAATCCATCCCTTTTCAAACCCTTGCTTCAGAAGGCCAGCAGCACCGCAAAGATTGAGAGACCTTTGCTTCCTCAGAAGGGACCATCAATTAGTCAGGTCACAAACAACGAGGTTTTCACAGCCCACTTACACACAACAATTTATTCTCTGCCCCCCTCTCTTCTTTGATTCAGTTCAGAATAACATGGGGCCATCGGGGTCTTTCCTTCCAATGGGGGGAACAGACAAGAAAATGTTCAACGTAGATCCGGCTCTATCGGAGGTAATAGAGGTTCCGACAGTAGATGAACCCCTAACTGCTCTTTTTTTCTCCATCCATGGTAGCCAGGGATGTGGCGGTGGTCCTGAAATTAGAAGATAAGAAGATGGATCTCATCTTCTGCAAGGCACACCAGGCCTCAGTGTGGGCAATCAAGGCAGCCGTCTCTACATCCTTTTTCACTAGGAATTCACTTCTCTGGCTGTGTCAGTTCCAGGTGAGTATCTCTCCAGAGGAGGAGAGAACCCACCAGAACTTAAGGTTAGCGGTGGCAGTGGAGTTCATGTCAGATTCATCCTTACACGCATCAAACTATTCTGCAAGGGCACCGGAGCATGCAGATTGCTGTGGCTCAGACAGCGGAGAGCCGACATTAAGGCAAAGTGGCAGTTGGCGGCAACACCCTACAAGGGCGGCTGCCTTTTTGATGAGGCCCTTGATACTTATCTTATAGAGAACAAGGACAAATGCAAGATTGTGGCCCACCTGTCAAGGAGAACGGAGAGGAGAGTCACGTCCTACCCGCCCTTTTGATCTGACACAGGCACAGAGTAAGGTTCCCATTCTCGTCCCTATCAGCCTAGGTCAGACCGACAGGGTGATAGAACCGGCAACAAAGACAGGTTCAGACAACAGTTCCAATCAAAGCGGCCCTTTCGAGGAGCGGGAGGTCGCCCCTACAGGAGATCAAATGACGGCGGGGAGGACTTTCCCATTGGTTGCAGGCTTGCTCTCTTCGCTTACAAATGGCAAGCCACCACCATGGACCTTTGGGTCCTAAATACCATCAGATTCGGCCTCTCACTGGAATTCATTTCAACACCCCCAAACCGCTTCATTCCTTGTCCATCTCCAAGGGATCCAACCAAAAGGAATCTTATCAAGGAGGCCATCCAACACCTACTGGACATCCAGGCCATAGAACTGGTAGAGAAAGATCAGTGGGGACAGGGATTCTATTCCATCTTGTTCATAGTCCCAAAGAGTTCGGGGTGGGGTGGAGAGCAATTCTAGACTTAAAAAGCCTCAACAACCACTTGGCTTACAGAAAGTTCAAAATGCAAACCCTACAGTCAATATTAGCAAGCATCAGAAAGGAGACCTCCTGACATCCATAGATCTGACAGAGGCCTAACTTCACATTCCCATACTTCCGGAACACCGGAGGTTTCTCAGATTCTGCCACACAGGGCAGCATTTTCAATACAGGGCCCTGCCTTTTGGACTTTCTTCAGCTCCCAGAGTATTCACAAAGATACTGGCGACACTCGTGGCACTTCTGCGAACAATTCCTGTGCGCATTCAATGTTATCTGGACAACATTCTCATCCAATCTCCGTCAGTTCAGACAGCTCAGTCAGATCTAGCACTGACCCTAATAACCCTTCAGGAACACGGCTTCTCAGTAAATTTTCAAAGAGCCAGACGGTCCCACTGACCCAGCTTCTCCATCTAGGAGCTGTGATAGACACAATACAGTGCAATGTCTACCTCTCTCGAGATCATCAGGACAGCATTCGAACCATGGTCAGATTGATTCGAAAGAAGCGAACCACAACACTGGCCACACTTTCCCAATTACTAGGAAAGATGATTTCATGCCTTGCAATCGTGCCCTGGGCACGACTACACTCCAGAGATCTGCAGTGGTTCTTACTCCCATTCCAAAAGAGGAGAATGAACTCATCCAACCAAAGAGTAAAGGTACCACCAGGGGTCCTGGAGTCACTCCAGTGGTAAAAAAGGGACATGTGTTCAAGGAAACTGACCGAATCACTCTGAATACGGATGCCAGTCTAGTCGGTTGGGGAGCACACCAACAGTCACAGCTGACACAGGGCCAATGGTCAAGGGAGGACCCAAAACACAACATAAACTGGTTAGAGCTCAGAGTCATTCACCTGGCCCTTCGCCACTTTCACAACACATTAGCGGATCAGCATTTCCTGGTTCTCACAGACAATGTGGCGGCCAAAGCCCAGTCAACCAACAGGGGCACACGATCCAGGTCCCTCATGACCGAAGCACAGGCTCTGAGAACCTGGGCTGAGAGCAACGTAGCCTCCATCAAGGCCGAGCACATATCAGGAGAAGCAAATCATCAGGCGGACTTCCTAAGTAGGGCAACGGTAGACCACTCATAGTGAACCTGCACCCTGCTCTCTTCAGGGAAGCATCAGAGAGATTTGGCCACCCAGTGTTGGACCTATTTGCCAGCTCCAAGAATGCTCCCAAGGTTCTACTCCCACTTTCCATCACCAGGGGGCAGAGAGAGCAGATGCACTTTGAGGTCATTGGCCGGAAGGACTGCTATACGCCTTCCCACCGCTTCCTCTGATACAAGCAATCATCAGAAAGATATTGCAGGAACAAGCAGAGATAATTCTCATTGCACCACACTGGCCAAGATGGCCGTGGTTTGCAGACCTCGTAAGCCTTTCTACATCCCCACTATGGAGGATTCCACACGATCAAATCTCCCTCAGCCAGGGGGCTCTACTTCATCCAGGGCCACAATGGCTCCAATTAGTCTCCTGGCACTTGAACGGAGCATCCTAGAAGGGGAGATCTTTTCACAAAGAGTCATCAGGACAATCCAGGCCTCTAGAAGGTCTACAACTAACAGAATCTATGACTCCAAATGGAGAAATTACTGTAGCTGGTGCACAAAACAACAGCTAGACCCCTTTAGCATCTCGATCCTAAGGATCTTAGACTACCTAGCAGAAGGCTTGGATAGGGGATTAGCGCCCAACACAATTCGCAGACAGATGGCCGCCTTATCCACCATTCTTACCTATGGCAACTCTGAACCACTAGCCAGGCATCCAGTGGTACGATCCTTCATTAAGGGCGCAACAAACAACAGACCACTCGTGGTCCACAGATATCCTTCCTGGGATCTGCCTAAGGTTCTACAGGCCATTACCTTACCCCCATTTGAACCTCTTCGGACCTGCGACTTACAATATTTGACCTTTAAGGTCGCCTTTTTGGTCGCTGTTACTTCAGCTAGGCGCATTTCAGAGCTGGCAGCACTATTAGTTAGAGAGGATCTGTGTATCTTCCACACGGACAAGGTAGTCCTACATTTGGACCCTTCCTTCATTCCCAAATTAATTCCCTATTTCACAGAACACAGGAGGTAGTGCTACCAGACTTTTGCCCTGAGCCCTCCTATGAATTGGAGCGCAAGTGGCACACCTTAGACGTTCGCAGGGCTTTAAGACAACACATTAAACGAACGACACCCTTCCGCAAATCAGAAGCCCTGTTCATCTCCTTCCACTCTCATGCAAGAGGTCAAAGGGTCACAGCATCCACAATCAGAAGATGGATTAGGAGGTGCATAGAAGAGGCATACAGGGGACAGTCGTTAATAGTCCCCAAGCAAATCACTGCACACTCCACTCGCAGTGCTGCCACTTCAGCAGCCTGCGTGACTCAAGCACCGATTGAGGAAATATGCAGGGCGGTGATTTGGGCATCACCTTTCCCCCTTTATAAGACACTACAAGTTAGATAGGTTCGCATCTGCAGAGGCCTCCTTCAGCAGGAGGGTCCTCCAAAGTGTAGTATCAGAGAGTGGGACACAGGCCCAGACTGACTCCCATCTGTAGGGACAGTGAGGCTTTGGTATGTCCCATTGGTGAATTCTCCACTCGTCATGCTGGAGAAGGGGCATTGTCTTACCTGAACACCTTTTCTCAGCATGATGATGAAGAATCCACTCCTGCCCTTAGGGTCAGTCAGGTCCTATGTGGGGAGAGAATTGAGCCAACACAAGATTACATAGCCAACAGCTTTTGCCTCAGTCGAGACTGGGAAAGGGGCGTCTCAGGAGGAGAGGTGGAGCAAAAATTGTCTGACTTAAGTCTACAGGCAGAAGACAAGCAGAACCCATTGGTGGATTCTCCATCGTCATGCTGAGAAAAGGCGTTCAGGTAAGACAATGCCCCTTTTCTGATTTCAGTTTTCAAAAATCTCCTTTAGTATTTTCATTGTTAGAAGGTTTTGCAACATTTTACAAGTTTGTAAATCTTTCTTCTCCCTAAAATCTTTGGTCCCCTCTAGCGTTCAGTTTTTGAAATCATGAAATTACTTAACTTTGCTTTGTGTTGTAAAAACCAAGACAGAATCTATTTCTGATAAGAAGTTACTTATTCTTTATAATTAATTTCAAAATCTGTAATAAATGTAAAAAATTGAATATTCCAATTTTATCTGACTTCTTAGTCTATTTATAACTTTGATCTCAGAGATCAAAATCTTGCTTAGGTTTTTTTTGCTGTTTATTTCAGATTATTTACATTCTTCAATTTATGATTAAAATTTTCATTCAGGATTGAATGTAGACTCACCTGGTGTTTTCAACATCATTCCAGTGGTCTCAAATAGCTTAGATGTAGTCAATGAGCAATTTCTGAAAATAATTATGAAGTGAGGTTTGCAAACTTAGTGTCTTTTAAAAGTCTCCACATGGTTGTGAGCAAGATAGCAAATCTGTCAATATCCATCTCGAGAATCCAAATAAAACTCCAGGTTCATTCCGTTTCCAAAATTCTTACTGTTTATTGAACACACGGCATGGTAATGTTGAAGCAAAACTAACTCTGAAGTTCCCAGAAACCAGTTAATAGAATTAAACAATAATTTCTCCGGCCAAACCCCCACCCTCTCATGTAGTTCATGTAAACAATTTCACATTGTTATGGGAACTGTCTGCTTCCTCACCTGCTGTAGTGTGCTTGGAAAGGTTCCAGTCTTTCACGGTCTTCAGTGGCATTGTAGAGATTTTATTTCTCCATCTAACCAATTCTAAAACAACACCTCCCCCTTACTCTAATGGCAAGTTGAAACAAAGAGGCACGTAGCTGCCAAAGTTTCATTCTTGACATATTGACGCCCCCGAAAGAAGAATGAATCTGGAAATCGTTCTTGACATACTCTGTCTAAAATGCATGTGGGCTATCTCCAATCCTCTCCTTATCCATAGTGGTTCCAAGGAACTGGTCTGCTCAATCCCAGATTTTCCTGTAGCCATTTTTAAGAAGTACTGTGTTTCCCCAAAAATAAGACCCGGTCTTATATATATATATATATTTTTGTCTTATTTCCGGGGGATGTCTTACCTGCTTACTTTAGGACTGCTGCAGCCAGGCCTCCCATGACATCAGTCGCGCTGCTGCCTGAGTTCTTCTGTGGCCACTTGTGGCAGCACGCCATATGGTGTATTATGTCACTGAGCTGCTCACACCAGGAGGCTGCATGATTCATTGTGCCAGTGCTGCTGCTCGTGGCAGGAGGTCATGTGGCTCATAGTGCCGGTGCTGCCGCTCGCAGCAGGATGCCATATGGCTCGTCATGACAATCGTGCTGGTGCCACCGATCGCAGCAGGAGGCCATGTGGTATGTTGTACAGTGGCACGCGTGAGGTTAGTCTCAGTCACACTAGCCACCCTAATAGTATGGTGCTAAGCTGCAGCCAGCCCAGCTTAGCAGCATGGTATTCTGCAGTACAGTATGCAGGGTACTCTCACTGCCCTGTACTCCCAACGCCTTGTTTTCTGCCCCCCCTCCAGATGATTTTTGCAATTTTGGCCCTTTGTGAGACAGCTGCTGACCATGCAAGGCCTTCTTCCCAAAGTCCTGCAAGGAACGGGCTATGTACAACCTGTGAGAAGAAGGCCTGGCATGGTCAGCAACTATCTTTCCTGGCCTTCCATGCTCACCTCCTCTTCAACTCCCTCTCCCACTAATTCACTTAAACCCTCACATTTTTGCCCTTTTAGCTACCCTGCACTCTGCTGGCTTTGCCTCTTGCAAGGAAAGCAGATGCCTCATGAAGGGCCAGGCTGGGAGTGCTTTTTCAGCAGTGGGAGCAAGAAGACAACAAAGGCAGTTGGGAGCAGCAGAGTATAGGGCAGCAGGGCAGCAGAGGGCAGGACAGTAGAGATGGCAGAATGCAGGGTGGCCAAAGGGGCAGAGAGGAGGGAAATAGGTGGGTGTGAGGACTTGAAGTTCCTCTGCAGTTGCAAGTGCCAGGGCTGTTTGCCAAGCGCCTGAGTTTGTATCATGTGACTGTAGGGGCATTCCAAAGAGATAACGTGGGAGACTGGGCACAACTACTGTTTGTTCAGCATCACCATAACTCTGAATGGTTGTAAATTAATGGTTGTTAACTAAGTTCAGATTGCAAATCTGCAAGAGCCGTCTGCAGCTGTCATGTGCAATGCAATTTTTGTCTTGAATCCAAAGATTTGCACAGCTTTACTGGTCAACAGCTTTCTGCTGTTGAAACAACTACAGACTAGATACTCTACTGTAAGAGATGTTCTGATCAGGAATTAATAGGATAGGGAACTCTCTCCTGTTTCCAGGCAGATAGCAGCAGGAAGGCCTCATTTGGTAGAAAAAAGCAACACAAGTAAATCAGCCTTTGAAGACGTTCTGCTTATCATTCATTGTTGCTTCCTATATTTAGAGACCAAATTATGATTTCTGATTATGGTTTGTTGCTGGGAAATAGTTTGCTGTAAGGGTCAGATGAAGGTACAGTGACAAGCACAAGTTTTTGTTGTGTGCTGATTTTCCTATTTCCAGGACCAGGAGGCCTTGCTCAAGCGCTCAAGCCTTAGTCATCCTCTATTGGATGACTGCAATATGCTCTACATGGGGCTGGCCTTGAAGACCACTTGGCCATTACAACTATCCAGCATGTAGCAATGCACTCAATTCTGGGTGTTTCATAATTTTCCCACGTTACATTGCTGTTGTACAAGCTGCATTGGCTTTCAGTTCCTTCCAGGTGCAACTTAAAGTGCTGGTTATTGGCTTTAAAGCCATAAATGGCATGACACCAGGTTCTCTGCAGAACCATGTCTCCTTCAGGATAACTGCTCCTACCATCAGGTCAGATAAGGTGGCATACTCCAGTGTTGCCATCTGGCCAATGCCTTGGAGGTGCATCTTTTCCATGGATGCCCTTGTCTTTTTTGGAATAGCTTCTCTGAAATTCAGAGGGCTACTACCCTTTTAACCTTGTGGGAGGGTTGTGAAGACCTGCCTCTTTCCCCAAGCACTGGGCTGGGTTGGAAATGAGTTTAGCAAATGTAGAGTTGATAGGATATTGTGGTGCTGTGGTTGTAAGTATGATGTCTTTTGGGAGAAAGTTATATTTTTTCTTTTTGTTTTTTCTTTTTGATGTTGGTATGAGCTGCCTAGCATTATCATGCATAAGATAAGTGGCCACATAAGTTTTGTAAATGAATAAATGAGTCACAATCTGCATTACTTATGAACTATACTTTCTCCCTTTTTATGAGAATCTAAATTTTACACTGAGAATGGGTAATCTTTGGAAAGGGAAGGGTTACATTCAGTATTTTTATATTATATTTTACACTCAACATTATATACAAATAAATGAATAACAAATTTTGTGTGGGTTGAGGGTTGCAAAATTGGTGGCATTACATGACATGGGAATGATTGGTTTTGTGGAGGAATAGGAATGGGTTTTTTTAAAGACAAGTAGTGTATAGAATGCAAGAATTGGACCCATCCCTACATGTGCATATCCCACAAGCACATACCTTTTTAATTATTCATCTTTCTTAGTTATTCTTTTTCTTAGATATCAACTGTGAATTACGATAGGAAATTAGCAATCTGGCCTGGCCCTCTGTTAGTTGACAATCAGTGGCTAATGAGGTCAAAATGTTTGGTTTTCTGTTTTTAATGGTGGCAAGAAACAGTGATCTGTTAAATGCAGGTCATGTAAATCTATTGGTCAGAGGTAAGATTTAATTGGGGGACTTTACAGGGCATGCCTTTTGTATCTAAGGTTGAACATTATTCTTTCATAGTATAGACATTAAAAATATTATTTTCATAACATATTTATTAATATAGAATATTCTTGTAATGGCCAAATGTGATTGGACGCACAAGGAATTTGTCCCCAGTGCATAAGTTCTCAGTGTACATACAAACAATAAAATGATAAAAATAAGATACCAATAGGAGAAGGTAATAGGAAAGATGAAAAGGATAATATTAATACAGCCCTACTACATGGGTAAATATCCTTAGGCATAAGATAATGCTGTGGAAATTAAGTCTTTAGTAGAGTGATGGCATGAGGAAAAAGACTAGTTGTTTTGGCATTCAATGCCCTCTAGTGGCATCCCAAGGGAAGGAATTGAAACAGTTTATATCCAGGATATGAAAAGTCTGTAGATATTTTCTCAGCCCTCTTTCTGGCTCATGCAGTATATAGATTTTCAATGGAAGACAAGCTGGTTGCAGTTGTTTTTTCTGTAGTCTTGACTACCTGTACCTGTCCTGTTTGGCTGCTGTACCAAACCACAGTTATAAAAGTACAAATGACAGATTCAATAATTCGTCTGTAGAAGTGTATCAGCAGCTCCTTGGGCAGTCTGAGCTTTCTGAGTTGATGCAGGAAAAACATCCTTTGTTGTGCCTTTTTAATGATGGTTCTAATATTAGGTGTCCATTTCAAGTCCTGGGAGATTATAGAACCCAGAAACGTGAAGGTCTCTACTGTTGATACTGTGTTGTCTAATATTGAAAAAGGTAGTAGAAAAGGAGAATTCCTCCTAAAATCCATTGTCATATTTACATTTTTAACTGTTCAGCTCCAGATTGTTCTGGCTGCACCACAGGACCAGTTGTTCAATCTCCTGTCTGTATGCAGACTCATCATGGTTTCAGATGAGGCCAATGATTATTATATCATTGATAGGACCAATATATTATATCATTCATATGACCAATATATTAAATTATGCCTTGCAAATTTTTCTCCTCCAGCATAGATTTAACAGTATCTCATCTTTTTCTTATTGTTCCAGGAGACAAAGATGGCAGCAAAGTGACTACAGTAGTAGCAACTCCTGGACAAGGTCCAGATAGGCCCCAAGAAGTTAGTTATACAGACACTAAAGTGATCGGGAATGGATCTTTTGGTGTTGTTTATCAAGCCAAACTCTGTGACTCAGGAGAGCTGGTTGCCATTAAAAAAGTTCTGCAAGACAAGAGATTTAAGGTAAAGAGATAAAAAATATTATTAAGAATAACTTCTGTCCTTCTCTTTCATTCCTTTCTGATTGATTTTTCTCCAAATAATAAATATATTATATACATTGATATTTCAAATATAGTCTGGTGCAAAACAAACCTTGTGCTGAAATATAATGTATTTTTAATTTGATAGATGGACAATAAATAAAGAAAAAGAAAAATTGACTGATTTAGTGTTTTTATTTTAGTCATAAAGATGAAGGTTTCCCCCCAAAAAACTGAATGTGATTGCTTAGGGAAACTAAATTAATAGGATAATTTTAATAGAATAATTTTACAACAAGCATTCAGTTACTATTTTATAGAGAATTTGTTGCTGGGTTCTTGCTTTGCACTAGAGCACAGTTTATTTTCATTGTGGTCTATTGAATAACAGTTGGTTGAGTTATTTAGTGCATTGAGTTCTAAACCATGGTTTACAAAGTATAATGGCTGAGGTTGTGTAATACTTGAAACTTATACATATAAATAGATAGCTATTTATAATGTGATTTAATATGTATAAGTTTTAAGTATTGCACAAGCATGGTTTAGAACTCAATACATTAAATAACTCAACTAATTGTTATTCAGTAGACCACAATAGCTAGCTATTTATAATGTGATTTAATATGTATGTTTCAAGTATTGCACAACCTCAGCCATTGTACTTTCTAAACCATGGTTTAGAACTCAGTGCACTAAACAACTCAACCAATTGTTATTCAATAGACCACAATGAAAATAAACTGTGCTCTATTTGTAATTTTACATAAGGTTTTATTTGGAAATGGCTTTTTTAAAACTTCTGTTCTTGGTTTATATCCAGCTAGAATGGCTATTAGTTTACAAACACCAAGTAGCACTTAAGATGCATTTTTATTCAAGTACATGAATTTCTGTATCTTATTCTACAAAAGCTGAGATAGTGAAGTTTCAAAAGAAGTGCCCAGAAGTTAATTTTTCAAAAAGCAACCTGGCATGATATTTTTAAAATTAAGGTTTGGTTATTTGGTTATTTAAGGTTTGGTTGGTTTATTAATTTATACTTGGTTATTTTTGAGTAAGTCTTCTTAAATTTAATATTATAAAAGAAATTACATATATACATACAGCTGGACAGGTCATTTTGGGCAACAAATTCACCCTCATGATGTATGGAGAATTCCAAGTGAAAGCATCCCCAGAATTGTCTTTGTTCTTCGTTAAAACACAGTCAGTGAAGAGGAGCTTGTCACTTCTGTACTTAATTAAATTCATCATTGAACTGCTTTTATTGTTAGAATATTTTTCCCTAACATTCTGCCAGTATTTGACTTCTTTTAATTAAAATTTATTGATCTGGAATGGTATAGAACAAATTTTGAGTGTCTTCTGACGACATTGTTTTAGATGCATGAAGGATATTTACTCCTCTGTTCTCAAGGCTATTATTCCCAAATGTTATTCAGAAGTATTGTTGCCAAGCCAGGTCTCCCCCAATAAAACCTTTCATTTCCATTTCTTGAGTGAAGAAATTTGTATTTGTCTTGATTAAATCTTGCTCTGTTATTTTTGTGTGTAGAACCATAAAGGAAGTAAAGATGATCTAATACAGCGGTTCTCAACCTATGGGTCGCGACCCCATTTGGGGTCGATCGACCATTTTTCGGGGGTCGCCAAAGGCGGCGATCCGCCATTTTCTCCCCTCTGGGGGCGGCGCCGCGTGTATGCGCCGCGCATGGGGGCGCTGCTGCGCGTGCGCGCCGCGCATGGGGAGACGCCCCCATGCACGCCGCACTGCGCATGCGCATACCATTTGTGTGACGGGGGTCGCCGTTACACAAAGGTTGAGAACCGCTGATCTAATAGATCCTACAATAAATGGGAAGTTAAAGACCATAAGATTTAAGATTCCTTACAACCATAAAGTTGTAAGGAATCTTAAATCTTATGGTCTTTAATTTCCCATTCATTGTAGGATCTATTAGATCATCTTTAACAGATGACCATTCAGCTTCTCTTTGAGGAGTTTTCTAGCAAAGTAGAACTCACCACTTTAAGCAGTAGCCTGTTCCACATACTGACATTTTATATAGTCAGGAAGTTCCTGTGTTACTTAAATTTACTTCCTTGCATTTTCAATTTATTGGTTCTGTCTTTCCTTTTGAGGCAACAGTGAATGCCCACTTTCTCTTTTTGTGACAACCTCTGAACATATTGAAAATTGCTATCATATCTCCCCTTGGTTGTATTTTCTATAGCACAAGTCCCCAACCTTTTGGGCACCAGGGACCAGTTATGTGGAGAGAGATTTTTTTGCGGACTGGAGGGGGTTGGTTTTGTGTGCTGCCTGCATTCCGCAGATGGGGCTCTGCTTGTTTGCTGACATGCCACGGACCGGGGGTTGGGGACCCCTGTTCTATAGGCTACACATGGTAGAGTCTTTGGCTGTTCTTCATCAGGTTTGTTTACTGATCTCTCAGTTTCCTGGTAGTCTTCTGAACCTGTTCCAGTTTGCTACCCTCATTTTTTTAATGGTGGTGCCCAGAGTAGACTTTAAATAGGAATTTTAATAAGGCAGAGTAGAACAATCACTTCCTGTGATCTGAATTCTGCATTCCTGTTAATGCTTCCCAAGTTGACATTTGCCCTATTCGTAGTATTATAGTGCTGTTGGCTCTTGTTTAACTTGTAGTTGACAAGGACATCCAGATTCTTTTCATATATATTACTACTAAGCTAGGTCTCCCACAGCCTTTCATTTTCTTTACCCAAATTTGGAACTTTATATTTTAGACATTTTATTCATTTCAGTTCATTGCTGATTTTTTTTCTCTCTCTAATAATCCATCCCAGCTTTCTCTCATAAACTTAATGGGTTACCTTCAATTCCCTTATCCAAGCAATTGTGCTTTATTTATGTTATAATAAGCTAACCCTCCCACCCAATTTTGTGTCATAAGAAAATTTGATAAAACATTTCTTTTATTTCTTCATTTGAATCATTAAAAAGAGTTCAAGAGAATACATCGTGGACCAAACTTTGATCTTCCTTTAAGGAACCATTGACTACTTGATTGTTTGAGCTAACTGTTGATTCACTTAATTGTCATGGCATGCTATCTATAATTAACAAGTCAGGTGATGTGATGAACTCCTACAATTCCTGCAATTTATTAAGTATAAAACAGTGAAACAAAGTTCATATGATTAACATGTTTTTGACAAATCCTTACTGACTTACGATAATTGTGCATTGTTGTTAAGTTGCTTAGATTTGTTCAGTTTGTGATCTACTATGGAATATTCCAGGTATAAGTATCACATTCAGTGATGTGCTCCGTGGATTTTGCCCTCTTTCTACCATCTGATACTTTATTTATTCTCCAGATATCTTAGAGATAATACATAAAGATTCAAAAAACATTATTGTTCCTAGGATATACTTAATCTAATCTTGGAGATTAAAACTGATTAAAAGTTAGGAAGTATTAATCTTATTGTATTTCTGTGAATCTTAACCTTCAATTTTATTCCTTCACCTGAAGAAACTTTTAGTGTTTTACCTACTTCCACCAAAATATATACCCTTTTTGTTTATGCTTTTACTAAAGTTAGAACCGTTCTATTAGTAAATAGCAGAATCTTGGTAGTTAAAATAGCAGTATAAATTGTATTATACTCTCAGCATTTTCCAGATTGCTTTGATTATCCTAATTTTCAAATAGGGAGATATAGCACACACAGACCTGGAATACTGTCTCAATCTCTGGGGCAATCCATATAATTGTTTTATTTAGATGTTGCATAACATCTACTGTTATTGACATTATTTTCACATAATAATGCTAGTAACAGGCTCTGGTTATTATCCTGAGTCCTATGACTGGCCTATTCTTCCCTGGCCATTGCTAGCTGCTGCTTCAATGATAATTGTTAGATTGGAATGCTTTACCTTCCAACTGTTACATCAGACAACTTGGGAGAGTAGCCCAGCTTCAACTACAATCTTTTTGGCCTGATTTTCCTGGGAGTCTAGGGATAGGGATAGATGGAATTTTGGTGAAGTGTGATGAGCAGATGCTGGTGATCCACTTCAGTAGGCCTTCCTCCAGATTGCTGAATACTAGAGGTAGGGGCAACTTGTGGATATTTGTACTGGGGTGCACTAGATGTGAGAATGGAGCATGTTGTCCAGTTCTAGGTGGGCATTGAGATGGGCAGAAAAAAAACTGGGAAGGGAAGAGGGCAAGTAGTTCCATCATTGTTGTGACCAAGGAGGAAGATATAGTGGGAGGTTGAGGGTGGGTCACTCAAAGGGGCAACAGGACCAGTGTTAAAACTTGTCCTGCCTTCCAGACCTCAATATTTATCCTGGAAGCCAGGTCATTGGATCCTTGGTGGCCCTGGACTCCAACAGCTGCTTCTGAATGCCAGACGGGTATGTAAAGACCTTCTTCATCCATGACTTAATTATGGATGAGGCAGCTGATCAGGCATGTATAATTGAGACCTGGGTGAGTATGCAGCAGGGGTGCCCCTCTTAGAGATATGCCATCTGAATTTGGAGTCTGGCATCAACTGCCACTCTAGTACAAGAAAATATGGTACTTGTTATCCAGGAAGCCTTGATGTTTTCATAGGTTCTAGTCTGCACCTAGTTGCATACGAGTCTCTGGTTGAAGATGATTTTAGGAAACAACTGAGTTTGTTATTGCTATACTGGCTTCTTCTTTACAGCAACATCCTTGCCTGAGTTGATAGATTCTGTTGCTAGGTTGGTGATGGAATCCCCAAGGGTTTCTTGGGCCTTGGGGGTCTTAATCTCCCCCTGGGTGATACTGAATGATAGGCAAGTCAGGAGTTCACATGCACCATAGTGACTAAGGATCTGACTCAGATAACTGAAAGTTCAACGTATTGGGGGTTGCACACTAGTTGTGGCGTTTATCTTGGAGCAGTTGCAACATGATCTGCATATAGAAGATGTTATCATAGACTCTCATAATGGACATCTCCTCTCTGATTCCATATTGGTATTACCCTCCAATAGGGAGGTGGGAGCTATTAGATTGGTGCACCTCAGACAACTAATAGACCCACAGTGTTCCAGAAAGAGGTCCTCCCCCCCGCCACAAGGATCTGATGGATTATTAAGCTGAGGTCCTAGTGGTGACTTGGAATTAGCAATTGACAAGGGCTTTAGACTCTGAGTGGAAATGATAGCAAGAACATCGTTGTCATTTGTGGGTGCAGACGAAATTTGAAAAGTTATTCCAGTGTATGTTATTCATGTAGGGTTTGGTGATTGAAGTCCTTTAATTCAGGGCTTTTCAACTGGTGGTACTTTAGCACTTGGCTGATGGTACGCGAGCCCTAGTTAATTGTAGTGGGAGAGGGAACCAGTTAAAGTGGAGCTACACGGACCTGGAGGAGATCAGCCGGAGCTGCAGAGCTTGGCAGAATCCCCAGGATCTGTGCACGTGGTAACATGGTAATTGGAGCTTCCAGTGCACCCGGAAGAGAAAAGGAGGAGGAGGATGGAGAGAAGAGAAGGTATAAAAGGGGCAGATGGAAAAGAAAAGAGGCTTTTCTTAGCAAAGCAGTGAGAGACAGAGTGAGAGGCCTGTTTTCGGAGGAACAGCGACCGAGCGGTCCGTTTTCTGAGGAAGGGTGAATGACCAAATGGCGTGTTTTTGGGGGAAGGGTGAGCAAGCGAATGGTGTGTTTAGCAAGCACGTGTTTTCAGGCGAAGGTTGAGTTAGTGAGCAAGTGAGTTGGGTAGGAGCGCAGCTATAGCTGATTTGCGCTTCTGCGGAGCCACCCAGAAGCGTGGATCAGCTGGAGCCTGGTGCTGATCCTGGCGCTTCTGTTAAGTTAGCAAGCAGCATGTTTTCCAGTGAAGCATGAGCAAGTGAGCTGGACAGGAGCCCAGGATCGGTGCACGCAGCTTCAGCCAATCAGCTGTAAAACCACATTTCTGGAATTCGGGTTAATTTGGGGTAAATATTAAGGCAGCCATAGTTTATTTTCCAAATCTGGATGAAGGAAGTTTAGAAAGCTTCAGATGGGATGGCTTCCTTGTTCCTAGGTATCAGGCTGAGGAGGGATAGGAAAACCTTTTTTTGTTTGGGGGTCAGAGGGGCTCCATTGGATGTGGCTTTTGGTGGCCTTTTGTGGGGGGAAGAGTGGAGGTTCTAATGATTAAAATGGGGAAAATAGGCTGCTAATCTCCTGGGAATGCAAACAAAGGTGCTGGGAGTCATCTCTAATTATGGACTGGTCATTTTTGTCTTGAAAAATAGACTTGTAGAAACCCTGGAAAAATATCTGGATTCTTCAGAAGGACCCTGTTGCCTTTCCTGTTTTGTTAACTATTGCTGAGTTATTGCTAAGGCTCAGAGTTGCTCATTGGTCCAGAATTTTTTATTTCAATAAAACAGTATGTTTTATTTTATTTTTTTACTGTTGCCTTAAGATGAATTGGGAATCTCTGCCCAATCATATTTGCTGGAGTATATTTCCCCTCAGTCTACCCAGAATGGTCCTTCTACCTGTGGCTGTGTTGTTGGAGTTCAGCAACAACAAATGTTGTAACTTTAATTTGAGAGGGTTGCAGCTGGCCTGTCTGATAGAATTGATCCTCTCTAGAACTTCTTCTCTCTGATAAAAACAGGGCTGGGAGGGAATGGAGCTTTGAATGATCTCTATGTAAATCAGGTGGTTTTGAAGAAGGATATCCATTCCTTTCTGAAAAGTACTTAGAAAGGTGCTCTCAACTTGAATAAAATGTGTAAAATTCTTCAGTGCAGTTTTGTGGGTGGGAGCAGACGCTCCTAGGTAGCTAGGCAGCCACATCAGTAAAAGGTCTGAAGCAGCAGTGCTTTAATTGAAAAATGAGCTCTGACTGGTAGGCAGCTCACTGAACACCTTGCATGTGGAAGTTGGTTGCACAACAGCTAAATTATTAGACATATGAATATTTCTGTGATAAGGTAATCATTACTAGAAAAGTGATTAAGTATAAATTACTGATAAAAGTAGTCATTATTTAGTGACTGCCTCATTACCAACTGATGGCAAAAATAACTGGGCAACCTATCCTTGCATTTAGAATCTTTGCAGGTCTGTAAAGCTGAACAGAGTTCATAATCACAGCAGTGGCATCTCTTAGCTACTGCCTTACTTAATGACCAAGTAACCAGTTCCACATGTGGATGGTAATTGAGGATATCTGTATTGTCAAAAGCCAAAGTGCAGCTATTTTCAGAATGAGTGACCAGCTACAGTAAATCTATCTGAAAAGCTTCTCAAATGTGGAGCATCTGGGCGGGTGTACTTTATCACTTTTTCCCTTTTTTTGTCGTTAAATTGTTTTACACCTTGCCAAGCCACTGGTGGTACTCAAATATTGTCATGTCCTAAAAGTGGTACAGTCTGTGAAAAGGTTGAAAAGCCCTGCTGTAATTCATAGGAAGAATATTAGGTGCTCCCAAAAGTGACTGAGAGGATGGGTGAGAGTAGCAATGTTCTTGTACAAAGCAGGGTTATGTGCAGCATCAGTATGGGGTGGGAAAGAAGACAGTTGTAAAGCATCTCAAGTGTTGGTTCAGCTTCCATTTTATAAGTAAATTGAATTGAAACTTTGCCACTAAGATTTCTGGACTGCTGATGCTGATGTTTAGTGCCAAGTCACTTCACAATAAAATCTTGCTTATCTGTTATTTGACCGTAGATGACAAAATGACTTAACACTGTAGCTGCTAATGACCCAGAGTCAAAACAGTCATTGCTTCCATTTTCTGTTTGTTTCTTGACAATGATAAAATATTTGATAAAGAATGGCAACTACACTCACCTAATGCTAATGCATGTGACTAATGGTAGTCATACCATGCCTTGTAGCTACAAGAGGTGGAGTTAAATATTTCCTGTCATGTCCGACTTCCGGTTTTGCGTAGTAGTGCAGCAGCTGAGGGATCACGGGACTCTGATTTCTGCCTGCTAGGAGACCCTAAATGGGCTTGAAGTTGCCCTGTAGAGGCAATATAGAAGGGGGGAAGTACCGCTGATTGTGGAGAGACAGCGGTCAATCTGATTGGTTTGAGAAAAGCTCTCCAGAAAGCAGCAGGAGAAAGGCTAGCTTAACTTCCAAGTCTAGCCCAAGCTACAAGCAACCAAAGTCCAAAAATACTACTTCAAGCTGACTATAAACAATGTGTTTGGAACTGGGTAAGAACAGTGATTTTCTCTCTTCTACTTGGAAATTGATTTCCTGGAAAAAAAAGAAAAACCCCAAGAAGCAAAAAGCCTCCAAAGGTGAAAAGGAGGGGGACCTTTGCCCCACCCTCCTGCAGACAGAAGCAACAAATTAAACTTTTCAGGGGGAACAGAAATATACTGAAATAAAAAGAATATAAGACTAAATTTGGATAAGTTTGAAATTGGTGGAATCTGTTAAGATTTTCCTTTTATATCATGAAAATAGAAGTAAATAATTGTCTATTACTGAAAGAACTGGTGATGACATATAATGGTGGATGAAAATGTGCAACAGCAGCTTTTCTATTACAGGGACTGGCAAAGCCCAGAAAAAGATAAATTTGATTCTGGTGACCTTCAGTATCTTAATAACAGAGAACAGCTGTGACAAAAAAGAAAAGAAAAGAAAAAAGAAAACATTTTGGGCTATCTACAAAGTGAGAATTATAAACTCTTAAAAAAAAAAAAGATTTGACCTTTCTGGATTACAAATACTAACTCAACTGTGACTTTAAAGCTATCTGCAGAAAAACGAAAACCCTGATTTTTGGCTATCATGGAAAACCAGAGATCTGCTGAAAGAATATACCAAGAAAAAACAAATACTTTCCAGAAGGAGATATATGCTATGTTGCAACTAATCCAAACAACCATAATCTCAAACTGAGGAAATTAAAAATAATTTTGAAAACATAAATGAACACATTTCCAATTTAACTTTACAACATAAACATTCTCAGAAAATAAAAACAATGAGTGAGCAGAAAAAAACAAGACAACTGAATACGAGACAAGAGAGAGATTCCAAGGTGGAATTTAACAATACAAGGAAGTATGACTTAACCCAGATGGAAAAAAATTAGAGGAAACTCTGGACATGGAAAAGACAAATTATACTTTAATATTACAAAATGAGTTTGAGGACAAGAAAAAAGATTTGGCGAAATGGAATTTGCCAGGAGGATTACAAGAACTTGAGAGACAAAAAATAATAAAATCAAGAAAGAAAAAAAAGAAAAGATTTTCAATGAATACGAAGGGGCGAAACCTTCCTCTAAAACAGTGGTGGCAAACCTATGGTGCCAGAGGCGGCACTCAGAGCCCTCTCTGTGGGCACACGCACTGTCGCCCCAATCCTGGGCCTTCAGCTGAGTTTTATAAAACCTTTTTGCTTTAGGCCTCTACCGCTGTGTGGAAAAAAAAGGTTCAATCAGTCAATTTCAACTTCTCGCGGGAAAAAAGATCTTGCAAAGTTGGAATTGATTGAACTTTTTAGTCCCACCCAGTCTGCCATTACCACCGCAGCCATACCCAACCAATTGGCCACACCAATGGGCCGGCACTCGACGATGCATAAGTGGGTTTTGGGTTGCAGTTTGGGCACTCAGTCTCTAAAAGGTTTGCCATCACTGCTCTAAAACATCTTACCTGTTTTGCCTTTTGTACCTGCAACAACATTTATAAAATTATGGGAAGCATATTGAATAGGAAAGATGTTGGGCAAAAAAAAAAAGTTTAAAGTGAGAATTAAGAAATTAGATGATACTCCAGAGGGAGTATTTAAAAATTAAATATTTGTTTGAATATGTTTAAAAAAATAGAAAGATTTTGAATATAAATGAAGATTAGTTTAAGAGGGATGAACCCCTCAAATAATATAGTATGTCTTCTTTCTTTTTTCTTTTGTGTTTGGTTTTTTGACATGAGAAATATAAACATTTTGGGATGGTTTATATAAAAGAAATGCTTTCTCTATTTTGTCTTTTTTTCTTTAAGATATGAGAAATGTAAAAATGGGATGGCTTGTATGAGAAAAAAGATTTAAATACTTAAGTGTAACTAATTTTGAAAAAATCTTAACCAGTAAGAACGCTTTGAATATTGTAGGGAAAACAAATTTAAATAAGAATTTTGTAAACAGGATTTATGATGAGGCAATCAAGATGATCAATGAAAAGAAGCTTTATATTAATGTGGTTATTATTTGCAGAAACATGAGAAAAATGTCTATATTTAATTGTCATTTATTTAAATAAGAACTGTATTTAAGGTTGGTGAAAGAATATTATTGGAAGAAGATGAAATAAAGTAAAGCTAGTATATGGACTATAGAATTATAGAAATTAATTGTTATTGATTGTTTTTTAAACAATTAATCCAAACAATTGGATTAAACAATCCAAACAACACGCTTTATACGAAATGTTAAGGTATATGTTAAAAATCAATAAAACATACCGTATTTTTAAAAAACATTTCCTGTCATATCCCTAATTTGATATCCATAAAGTTTGTAATATCTATCTTGCAACCCAGTGGCATTCCTAATTACACAAGTAGTTGAAAAAATCCCAAGATGTTGTTCATAGCAATTTTAACATCCATGCTGAGGATATCTTGATAGAGCCAAATTGGGACATAATTGCTTCCAAGACTACCATAGAACAGTGTTTCCCAAACTTGACAATTTTAAGGCATGAGGACTTCAACTCCCAGAATTCCACAGCCAGCAACGCTGGCTGTGGAATTCTGGGAGTTGAAGTCCACATGCCTTAAAATTGTCAAGTTTGGGAAACACTGCCATAGAATACTTCCACATTGTTGTGTGACCATTGCATAGTGCAAGATATGCTCTTGATTTAGTTTTTGCCTCAGCTTGTGTTGATCTGTACATTGAGGGAAATGAATAATAGCATTCTCAAAATCAGATTTAGTGAAATTTGGTCTTATTGTAACAGTCCCTGTAATCTGCCTGAGTAGGAAAATACTCATCTATCCATAGAGACTTAAGGAATTCAGTGAACTATTTATATTTAATATTGTATGGTGACCTATAGTAATTAGGGCTGGTAATTCTGCTATTTTCATGTTCTCATTATGTAATGCTTCAGTTTGTTAAGTAGCGACAAGATTCATTCGTTACTTATAATAGATCATATACTACCCACTATCTTCTAATAGCATTTGAATGTCTTAAAATTTCTTTACTCTTCCATCTTTGGTAAACATTCTATCCAGCTACATATTACCAATTTTTTGTTCCATTTTCCCTCTCAAACTCAACTACTTTGATCTTTGACACAGTAATTTCCAGATCACTACTCCATGTGGCATCATGTAATCTGTTTCATTCTCCAGCATGATGAATGTAGCATCCACCGGTGGGTAATCTCAGCCTTCCTGCTTAGTTGGGACTAAGTCAGAACTTTAGCCACGCCTCCCCTGGGCGGTGCCTAACCCAGTTTTTGACTTAGTCTCAGCTCAGTAGGACACAATTTGCTTGGCTCTGACGTTCCCCCCCCCCGCACAAAAAAAGAGCAGATCTTTTGATTTGGAAGCGGGGAGAAAGAAAAAGGCCAAGACAAAGAACATAGAGCCCTCCAAAGCAGTTGAGCGAGAGGCCTCTAGGAGACATCAGGTGCTGGAGAAGGAGTTCTCCAGAGCTCAAAGGCTCAGGTCCAGTGAGGCTGAAGTGGTTCCTCCTGTTTCACTGGACCCATCCCCATTCGGGCCTCAATTCGCGCCTTCTCATGATGCCCCTAGGGCATGGTCTTCTCAGGGGGAAACTGAACAGGTTGGTCCCTCTCCTCCTCCTCCTCCTCCTCCTCCTCCTCCTCCTCCTCTTCCTCCTCCTCCTCCTCCTCCTCCTCCTCCTTCCATCACACAACAGGCCCCTGAAGCAGCATATACTTCCACTGCAGCTGGAATTCGTTATTCAGACCAACAGGAGGCATGGTCAGAGCAGTTCCAGGCGTTCATGCATCATGCCTTTGGACAGTTGATGGCCTCATCCATGGCTCAAAGGTCTCTATAGGTACCACCACCTCTGCCCATATCTTTACCTCAAACGGGGCGTGCCCTGTTAATTGGCGCTGCTGATTCTGAGACAGCCTCTCAGTTAGGGGAAGAAGAATCTGTGGACCTGGAGACGACAAGACATTCCTATATCAGAGGATGAGGAAGCTGCACTGGATCCGGCCCTGACATTGGGTCTTTTCGATCCTTCCCTGTTCAGGTCATTGCTTATGAAAGCCTGTACTACGGCCAAATTGGCTGCTGAGCAGGAGCCTAAACCATCTACCTCCACTGCACAAGAGTCTAATCCCTTGTTTGCAGAGCAAGTAGTTGAAGAAAGACAAATTCCTTGCCCAAGTGTCTTCCGCACCACTGTGGAGAAACAGTGGTCCTCATTGGCCACTCTGCCTTCTCCCAATAGTATGGAAAAGAAACTCTTTAATGTTTCCTCCTCATTTGCTTCCCTTCTAGAGGTGCCTACTGTTGATACTCCTCTTACATTATTGTTCTCCACATCCACAATTCCGGGAGATATGGCTGAAGCCCTAAAGGCGGAGGACAAGAGGTTTGAATTTTCTCTCCGCAGAGCTCACCAGGCCTCGGCATGGGCGATCAGGGCGACAACGTCTTAATCCTTTTTCGCAAGGCGTCCATTATGTGGCTTCGTGAACTGCAGGCCCTGATTTTTCCTGACCAGGTGTGTGCCCACCAGACATTAGGAAAATTACTTGCTGCTTCAGAATATATGGCAGATGCATTTCTCCATTCTGCCAGGTATTCTGCCAGATCTATTGCGGCCACTGCCTCATCCCGCAGTTGCTGTGGTTGAAACAGTGGAGGGCAGATTTAAAATCCAAGTGGCGCCTGTCAACAGACACGTACAGTGGTACAAAACTGCTTGGTCCTATTCTAGAACTATACCTTATAGGGGGGAAAGATAAGCGCAAGGTTCTTGCGCACCCCTCTAAGAGGCCGGATAAAAGGCCCCAGCAGGAATTCTGCAAGCAGGCCTTTCGTGCTGGAGGTTCCTGGGAGTGGAGGCAGCCCTTTCGGGCTGGGCAGTCCTGGGAATGGTCCAGAGGTTCTCGATCCTTTTCCCCCAGACAGGATCGACAGCAGGACCGCCAAAATCCTGGAACCAGGGGTCAGTTCCAATCCAAGCATCCCTTTCAAGGGTCCGGGAGTCGTCCTTACAGGTGGTCCAAGTGATGCCAAGGTGGATCCTCCTCTAGGCGGTCGCTTAGCACTATTCAGCAATGTTTGGGAGGTTACCACCACTGACTCTTAGGTAAGGGAGACCATAAGATACGGTCTCGCCCTGGAATTTATAACCACCCCTCCAGAACGATTTATTCAGTGTCCCACCTCAAGAACCTCAAACAAGGCCGAGTTAGTATCCACGGCCATATCCCATCTGTTAGAGATAGAGGCCATAGAACCGGTACCTCTGGAACAGAGAGGAAGGAGATTTTACTCCATTCTGTTTGTGGTTCCCAAGGCCTCGGGGGGGGGGTTGGGGGTTGGAGGGTCATATTGGATTTAAAGGGACTCAATTACTTCCTAACCTACAAGAGGTTCAAGATGTAGTCCCTAAAATCCATTCTGGCCAGTATCAGAAAAGGGGATTTCCTCTCCTCTATAGACCTGACAGAGGCGTACATCCACGTCCCTATCCTCCCACAACACCGCAGATTCCTATGGTTTTGTTACGTGCACCGGCATTATCAGTACAGGGCTCTACCCTTCGGGCTTTCCTCGAGTATTCACAAAGATATTGGCAGTCCTGGCAGCCCATGTCAGATTAATTCTGGTGCGCGTACAATGTTACCTGGCGATATAATTATCCAGTCCAGTTCTTTCCGTTCCACCTGATCAGACCTTCAACTAACAATCAATACTCTTCAGGAACACGGATTTTCTGTGAATTTCAAGAAGAGTCACACACCCCTTCAACTTGTCTCCTTCACCTAGGAGCAATAATAGACTCAAATCTTTGCAAGGTTTACCTCTCACAGGAGCGCAAAGACAGTATCAGGTCACTTGTCCACAAGATCCGGAGAGAGAAGGTGGTTCCACTGGTCCAGCTGTCTCAGCTGTTGGGGAAGATGGTCTCCTGTCTGGGAATCATTCCGTGGGCCAGACTACATTCCAGAGCTCTCCAGTGATTCCTTCTTCTCTTCCAGAAACGGAACGAGTGCTTCCACGAGGAAGGTGAGAGTCCTACATCACACACTGTTGTCTCTTCTGTGGTGGACGTTGTCAGCAATGAACAAGGGATCCCTATTCAAGGAGCCTCTCAGGCTCACCTTGACTACGGACGTCAGCCCGTTCGGCTGGGGCGCCAACCCACAGACTGACATGGCACAGGGTCAATGGTCCCAGTCAGATTTATCGCACAACATAAATTGGCTAGAACTCAGAGCAATCCATCTGCACTTTGTCAATTTTCCGCCCTTGTGGTGGGAAATTACGTTTTAATTCTGACAGACAACGTAGCAGTCAAGGCCCATGTCAACAGACAAGGATGGACTTGGTCGTGGTCTCTCAGGTTGGAGGTCCTGGACCTGGGTCTGTGGGCAGAGTCCAACCTGAAATCTATCAGTGAGGAGCACATATCTGGGGAAGCGAATCGCCAAGCTGAGCAGGGTCACGGTTGACCACTCGCAGTGGCGTCTGGACCCGGCCCTGTTCAGGGAGATCTCGGAGAGGTTCAGACAACCACAAATGGATCTGTTTGCCTCCCCGACAAACTCCCAACTACCCAGATACTTCACAAGGTTTCCCTCACTGAGGGCGGAAGGAACGGATGCTCTCCGCAGTAAGTGGCCCAGGGGGCTCCTTTATGAATTTCCTCCTCTCCCCCTGATACCAGCGACCATCCGCAAGCTTCTTCAAGAACGGGCGGAAGTAATCTTAGTTGTCCCACACTGGCCAAGGTGACCGTGGTTTGCTGACCTCGTGGATTTGTCCCTCTCCCCACCGTGGAGGATTCCGTCGGGTCGCATCTCTCTCAGTCAGGGGAGACTTCAACACCCAGACCCTCAGTGGCTTCAACTAGCTGCTTGGCACTTGAACGGCAGAATTTAATTAGACAGTCCCATTTGTCTGGGGTGATTTCAATAATCCAGGCCTCAAGGCGACCCTCAACTAATAGGATTTATGATGCCACATGGAGAAACTTCTGCACGTGGTGTTCCAAACAGAACCTTAGACTGTTGGTGGTCACCATTCCTGACATATTAGACTACCTACTGGAGAGCCTGAATAAGGGTCTATCGCATAGTACCCTCCGCAGACAGGTTGGGCCTTATCAACTGTCCTCACATGCGACAAAGATCCACACCACAACAAAATCAGCCATTAACTGCAACTCACAAGATGGAAAATGGCCATTTTTGCCGTGGCGCAGATCTGTGCCTCCTCTTGGCCTCAGCCCTGGCGGTGTGCTTTCCTCCTGCCAAAGCGCCGCCCGCCTTGCCTGGTACTGCCCCAGCCAGAGGCAAAGATCCGCGAGTGTGTGCCCACAGGGACGGCTCCGCATGCCACAAGTTCGCCACCTTGGTCCTACAGGAACAATTTGCGCTTCCATTTGAGATGCAGAGAACATAGACTCATCTCCAACAGCCTGCACTGTCTTCAACAAAGAAGGGACACAGCGTAGAAAACATCTTACAAGCCAAGAAGGCTCCATACACATTTGCACTACTCAGGTGACCCCGAGGACACAGAAAACTTCCAAATGACCTCAACAACTCTCTAAAAAAATGCTAACGACCAGCATCTATCCTTTCATTCCTCACCATCCTTGGGTGAGAAGTGAAACATCTTCAAAGAAAAACAAGAAAGTTCCAGTTGCCTCCTGAAAAAGCACCTTTGGGACTCACTACTGGGACTTGCAATGCAGGAAAAAATGGCCAGAGACATATCTGATAAATTTGTAATGATTTTTTTCCTAGACAATTCTGATGTTTCATAGATTCAATGGCACAGAAAAGGGTGACCAGATATTTAGTGGCTACAGCATTCAACATGCTGTAAGGGAATTTTTCAATGTTGGGGAGGGTGTTATGTAAAGAGATGTGCTAAAGTCTTTACAGTTATATTTATGAAGAAAGAAAATAGAAAAATGTTTTCATCTCTATCCTCCAATTTTGCAATCCAGAATCATTTAAAGCTGAATGATAATATTCAAAGCAGACAAAAATGAAGTGTATAAAACTACTTGTGAGATTTTTATCATGAATTGAGTGGTATTCGACTGGACAGTTTAAAAAAGGGTTTACACAAATACATGCAGGATAACATTATTGTTGGCTTTATGCTAAATCCAGTATTGAAGAAACTAAGCCTCTTGATACCTGTTGTGTGGGAAGGTGCTGTTGAGCCCTTGTTTTGCTTGTGAGTGTCCAGTTAATAGTTGGCTTACCATTGAACAAAATGCTACTGTATGTATACTTACGTACATTTATTCATGGAGATAAAAAATATCTCTCTGGAGCCGTGGTTCTCAACCTTTTTAATGCCGCAACCCCCAACCGGTCGTAAGTTGAGGACTACTCAACTGGTGCAGCAGCACCGTTTGCAGAATAGGACTTTTGGTGGGCTCGGCAGGGCAGAGACAGCCTGGACAATTCCTATTGGCTTTTGAAAGCCAATAGAATTAGACTCTATTCAAGAGAGTCCATTCTACTGGCTTTCAAAAGCCAATAGAATAAAAGGGAGTAGCACAGCTAAGAAAAAAAAGGGGGGGGGGAAATGGCGGACTGCGTTGTTTGGCAACCCCCATGAAATGGTCGTTTGACCGCAAATGGGGTCCCGACCCACAGGTTGAGAACCACTGCTCTGGAGTTTAGATTCCTCTCCCCTTAGATTTTTTTTTTTTTGGTATTCTCATCATAGAGCCATGTAGTTACGACAAGATTTTTAGCCACTGAATTTAGTGGGGAAAATAATTACTTATAAAAAAATCAGATGTATGTATGATAATTCCAAATTATTCTTGATAATTGTGGTCTGAATAGATCATTATCATAGATTTAGCAGGGGACATTCTTGACCCTCTGCTGAGTCAGGTGATCCAGATGAAAGTGTCAGATCTGAGATTCACTTGAACATAACCTGTAAAAGAGAAACTTCTCATCTCAGGGTAATTTTTATTGTGTAGCTCCTAATGCTATATTCTAATAATACTACTAATAAAACAATATTTTATTGTTCCAGTAATAAAATAAATCTGCAGTAGGAATGTAGGCAAAAATTATTCCTTGACCTACATTCCAAAATTAGAGAAAATGTTTTGATGTTCTATATCACATCCTGTCAGTTTCTTGACAAGTACTATCTTATCTCTGTTCAGCTTGGTTTCCAGTGCTAATAATGCCCAGCTTTCAATCACTGTTTGTAGGACTTAGTGTCTAGATCTCTGATTATTCTGCCTGCCCTTCTCGGAATTTGTTTGAATTTATCTAAATTGTTCTTAAAGTTGGAGTGCAGAACTGGACACAGAGCTCAAAACAGAGTTTCACCAAAGTAAAAATAATTTAAGTGCATGTCTTTATTTGTATTTTTGCAGCCCAAGTTTCTATCTTTACAGGTAAATATGTATGTGACATGAGGGCATGTGTTTCTGCTTATAATTTTTCTCATGTTTTCCATTTGAGGCTTTCTTTGTATTATGGCTTCTGATCACCAGATGTCCTTGCTTATCAAAGATCAAATTTCTAATCTAGTATTTTTCGAACTACAGAAAATGTATTATTTCTTCTAACCTCCATATGTCAATTGTTGCCAGAAATAGTTTTCAAAGAGATGAAAATATTTTTGGTGATCTCCCCCATTGTTCCAGTCTTCTCCAAATTTTTGGTGATCTCCCCCATTGTTCCAGTCTTCTCCAAACTTCAAACAATTAAGTTGCAGCTGCTGCATGGCTGTTTTCCAATGACCTTGGTATTTTGCCTTTTCCTTCAGCTTATTTTATTTTTATTTTGAGACCATTCCCAGTTGATTCTGTTCTATCAACAATAAAACAGCAACATTACAAACAACTTGTACTTTAGTATTCTTATTGAAAAAAATAATTGAACCCTCATTAAGCTTGAGGCAAAGGTACGGTGAAATAAAACCGTTTTAAGTTGTTTAAGCAAAACCACGAAGGTAAGAGTGGTATGTACTTCTCTCAAGCAAGAGTTCTATAAAGGAAAGACTGTTACTAAGAAGACTTGCCTTTTATCCATGCCCCATGTAACTTGGAAAAAGAGAAAGAAGGAATAAGTAAAACTTCCTCATAATAAAGGTAGTATGCTTGTTTCCTCTAAGGAGAAGTGCAAGCTTTAAAAATCTGAAACTGACAATTTCAATCTAAAACAAAATGCTTAATCAAAGCCAAATCAAAGCTTAAAACAAGGCCATTTTTGAACAAGTAGTTTCAACGTCTAGTAATCATTTTACTTTTTTAAAATTCATGATGTACTTGGATTTTAGAAGAATTTCTCTAGCATTTGCAAATACTGTAATCCTACTTTTCTGCTCCTTGGCCTGAGGCTGAGAGGGGAGCATAATGAAAGCATAAAAGCCCTGCTACATGAAACTGTAGGACCATGTAGTGTCACATATAGTGGCCACCTGACTGCGTTTAGAAGTGGGTGAGGGAGGCTGCCATTTATAAATCTAATTGCTCAAACTGAAACTGGCCATTTTGGACTATCTGTTATGGAATATGTAGAGAGAAATTAGAGTGAAATTTGGTTCTTGAGTCATCTTTGTTGTCCCCCTCTCAGCATTTAGTGTTCTTCTTTTGCAGGCTCTACACTTGGGTGTTACTCGTGGTAGTGTTTTTGACTGAGCTTACTTCGCTGAGAACGTTGCTGTGTTAATATTTTGAAATAGAAAAACATGCAAACTGCTACTACTCAAAGTTTTCTTTGGAGCAAGCAAGTAGTATTTATTTTTTAGAGTTGCTGCAAGCAAAGTTCATAATGGAAAACGTATTTACTCATAATAATATGAAGAAACATATTTCAAATCTATAGTCACCAAAGTATTTTTTCCTACTGCAGTTCTTTCTTGGGTATTAGAACTTTGGACATTGAATTATAATATCATAAAATATTAAGAATTGGAAAGAATCTTGAAGATCATCTAATATAAATCTTTCCCCAGTCAATAATATATTACTACAGAATCCCCAAGAGATGGCCATCCATCTTCTATTTAAACATTTCAAGAAAGGAGACCCTACCATTTTCCAAGGCAGTCTTTGCCACTGTTGAACAAAAATGAATTTTATCAAGAATTCATTGTTCATTGTAAGTACCAGCTTCAAACAACTTAAACTTTATCTCAGATGGACAATATGAAAAATGAGGCAACTGCATAATAGGAAACAGAAAATGGAAAACTGTAATCCAATTAACTAAATACATATTGTTGAACAGGACAAGTATTAGTGATGCTAAATACATAGTTTATATTTAGAAAATTAAATAGAGTGGGTACTGCAGCAAGTTTTAATCTGAAAGATATACATTCAAAATGAAAAGTTTGGTTTAAAAATTTAGTGTGCTTAACTAGTGCTAAAAATTTGGGAAGTAATGGGAAAAGTTAACATTGTGAAAACTGAAGTAGAAAAAATATTAATATATGAAAGAAAAGTTTGCAGTGTTAGTCACAGTAAAGTTCAGAATATTAAAGCAGTAATTTTCTGGTGAAATGTAAATCTATAAAAGCTGAGCACAGGGAAGAGACACTTTTGAATTATTGATTCAGGGGTGATTACTGAAATTATCAAACTAAATCAAATTATCTTTATTCGGTCAAAGATCAGAAAATAAAACACAAGAGTCACAATTAATATAAAAGGAAAAATTAGTTATTTTAAAATATCTAAAAGGGTTAAAGTTAATACTATGGTATACTGTGCAGACAATAGAACAGTGCTTGGCTGTGTTCAGTGAAATAAAATCAGATTGATCTGATAATAATCTCTTGAGATAAAACATATTGGAATTACCAGATATTTAGTAAAAAGTGGAAATAATAATTCCCGGTGAGCATTGGCATAGAGAGAGCAATAGAGAATAACATGTTCCATTGGTTCAATTATTCCTCAATTGCATGGACACAGTCTCTGTTTAAAGGGAATTTTTTGGTATCTTTCTTCTGTTAATGGCTATTGGGAATCTGGTTAAGGATAAAACTTTTCTGAATTTTGGGATTGTTATGTGACTGAGATATTTCGGATTGTGGTTGAAGAAAATATGCAGTGTCAAAAAGGTATTTCTGGATAGTTCTGGAAAGTCTGCTTGCAGGTCTAAATTAACACAACCCCCCATTTGAGATCAGCTGTGCATGTTCATAACCCATCACGTTGATGTCTGGTCATGAAAAGCCATAAAGTTGCAATTTGGCATGTTTTCCTAACTCAAGGAACACTAGAAGCAGTCAGTCATAATTAAAGGGACCAAACCAACTGGAAAAAAGGAGAGCTTAAGCCAGTAAAGCAAGATGAAAGTCCAGGCAGAAAGAAGTTTCAGTTTAACTAGGACAGATTCATTGTGAAGGTCCATGTTCAAAACACAGTGAGATGCTTGAAAGATGGTTGTCAAAAACTTAAACTGAAGTCTTTCCAAAGGAATGATTGTATGGGCCAAAAAGGAGCTAGGCTCAGATCTTAGCTGATTTAAGACTTTAATTGCTGCAGATATACTATTCGAAAAATAAAATGGATGTAAAGCCAGCACTGTTTTTTGTGCATTTAAAATAATATGAGATTTATGATTGCATGTAGTTTGGAAGACAGTCTCCAAGGCCTAGAATAGACCTCTATAGACATGCAACAGCCTCCCCTCCCCAGCCTCCATTCTGGGCCTCGGAGGCCTGGAGGAGGCCTCCGACGCCCAGAATGGACCTCTGGAAGCACACAAAAGTCCCCCGGCCTCCTTTCCGGGTGGGAGTGGCCTGGAAAAGACCTCAGATGCCCAGATCAGGCCTCCGGAGGATCTTGGAAGCATACCCTGGCTTCCTTTCTAGGTGGCAGTGGCCCGGAAAAGGCCTCTGATACCCGGATCAAGCCTCCAGAGGCTCATGGAAGCCTCCCCTGGCTTCCATTCCATTCTCTGTTGCAGAGAACAGAAGTCAGTAGCGTGAGATCTTGCACCACTGATCTTGTGTGATCTTGCGTTACTTTAGGCCTCCATTCTCTGCAAACACACTGAAGGCCTGGAGCAGCCAAGAAAGTGAAGGATCTCTCAATCTTCACAAGGTGAATATCCACAGACCTAGTGTCTAGGGAGGCCTGAATGGGGGGGGGGGAAGAAATAGCCAGGGTGAACGTTGCAGTGCTACTGCAGTCATTTGTAAGGGTGAATGACTGCCATGGTGTGGCAACATTCATAATTTTGGGACTTTTCTATAAACATTAGGGGCGCTTATCGTGTAGCTTCGAACATTTGCTAAGGGAACACTCGTATCTTGGGGATTACCTGTACTAGCAATAGAAAAAAGTGATTGCTGATTTGAGTTTTCATGTATCACAACAAAACCATTCCAATAAAAAAGATAAAAAGAAATAGAAGGCCAAAGATATGGACATCAGAAATAAATCATAGTTACTGTAAAATATCCCCGTCATATTTTTAAAAATAATCTAATATTGTTATTTCCAGTGAGGGAGAAAGGGAAAATTTGTTTCTCTTTAGTTCATTTATTAAAATATGTGTTTAAAAGAATAATCCAAGTTATGGAAAATTGTTTATCATCTTTTAGTGAGAATCATTTACAAAAGTAACTATTAGATGCTGAAAACTGAAATAAAATTATATTAAAGCAGACAAACAAATGAACTTTTCAACCATCCAAAGCAGAAAATGAAGCTCTTGGAGAAAAAAAAAATATCCACAGAAGCATGAAAGGATTTATTTGCAATGCTTTGAGGACAAAAGGGCTACATTAAAAAAAACCTTGAAAATTCCTTTCATAAATTAAATTTTCAGGCAGCTATATGGAAAGGAGTAGCTGGGATGATAATCTTGGCATTCTCTGAACATTCTGGTGATGTTAGTACTTCTTTTATTAGTGTTTCCATAGCAGGAATAGGCTGATTGTTCTGTTTTGAAATTCCAGCTGTCTATGATTATGCTGCAAAGTGGTCAAGAATTTAAGGATAAGAGTTAATAATAGTAGTAGTAGTAGTAGTAGTAGTAGTAGTAGTAGTAAAGTTGGAAGGGACCTTGTAGGTCATCTAGTCCAACCCCCTGCTCGGGCAAGAAACCCTACACCATTTCGGACAAATGGCTATCCAGTCTCTTTTTAAAAACTTCCAGTGTTGGAGCATTTACTGCTTCTGGAGGCAAGCTGTTCCATTGATTAATTGTTCTCACTGTCAGGAAGTTTCTCCTTAGTTCTAGGTTGCTTCTCTCTTTGATTAGTTTCCACCCGTTGCTTCTTGTCCTGCCTTCAGGTGCTTGGAAAATAGCTTAATTCCCTCTTCTTTATGGCAGCCCCTGAGATATTGGAATACTGCTATCATGTCCCCCCTTGTCCTTCTCTTCGTTAAACTAGACATACCCAATTCTAGCAACCGTTCCTTATATGTTTTAGCCTCCAGTCCCCTAATCATCTTTGTTGCTCTTCTCTGTACTCTTTCTAGAGTCTCAACATCTTTTTTACATCGTGGTGACCAAAACTGGATGCAGTATTCCAAGTGTGGCCTTACCAAGGCATTGAAGAGTGGTATTAATACTTCACGTGATCTTGATTCTATCCCTCTGTTAATGCAGCCTAGCACTGTGTTGGCCTTTTTGGCAGCTGCAGCACACTGCTGGCTCATATTTAAGTGATTGTCTACTAGGACTCCGAGGTCCCTCTCACAGTTACTACTATTGAGCATGGTGCCACCTATGCTGTACTTGTGCATTTGGTTTTTCTTGCCTAAATGTAGAACCTTGCTTTTTTCACCATTGAATTTCATTTTGTTAGTTAGTGCCCAGTGTTCAAGTCTGTCCAGATCCTTCTGTATCTTAAGCCTGTCTTCTGGAGTGTTGGCTATTCCTGCCAGCTTGGTGTCGTCTGCAAATTTGATGAGTTCCCCATCTATCCCTTCATCCAAATCGTTGATGAAGATGTTGAAGAGTACTGGGCCCAGAACAGAGCCCTGGGGCACCCCACTACACACTTCCCTCCATATAGATGCAGTTCCATTGAGGACCACTCGCTGAGTACGGCCGGTCAGCCAGCTACGGATCCATCTGGTGGTGGTTCTGTCTACCCCACATTTTTCTATCTTGTCAAGTAGTAGGTTGTGATCTACTTTATCAAATGCCTTACTGAAGTCCAAGTAAATTATGTCCACAGCATTCCTCTGATCCACTAATTTTGTCACTTGGTCAAAGAATGCAATAAGATTTGTCTGGCATGATCTATTTTTGACAAACCCATGTTGGCTTTTAGTAATGACTTTATTTGCCTCTAGGTGTTCGTTGATTCGTTGTTTGATTATCTTTTCCAGGATCTTCCCAGGTATTGAGGTCAGGCTGATAGGTCTGTAATTTCCTGATCCATTTTTTTTCCTTTTTTGAGGATGGGAACTACATCAGCTCTTTTCCAGTCCTCTGGTAGTTCCCCTGTGTTCCAGGATCTTTGAAAAATATAGTTCAGTGGCTCCGATATCACATCTGCCAGTTCCTTGAGAACTCTGGGGTGTAATCCATCTGGTCCTGGCGATTTGAACTCATCTAGGCTGGACAGGTGCTCACTAACCATTTTCTTGCCTATCTTAACTTGTGTTTCTGTTTTGTTTTTTATGGCACTATTTTTGATAGGTTGGTCTGTTTTTTTTTCCCTTTGTGTAAAGACAGATGCAAAAAATGAGTTAAATAGTTCTGCTTTCTCCCTGTTGCTTGTCATCTTCTTGCCACTTCCACCCACTAATGGACCAATCATTTCCTTCACTTTTTTCTTGTTTTTTACATGTTGAAAGAAGCTTTTTTTGTTATTTTTGACTTTGGTCGCAAGCCTTAGTTCATTTTGAGCCTTGGCTTTCTTCACTTCATCTTTGCAGGCTCGGGCTATTTGCTGATATTCTGACTTAGTTATGTTCCCCTCTTTCCACTTTCTATACTTGTCCTTTTTATCTTTCAGTTTGTCAGAGAGTTCTTTATGCAGCCATGCTGGTTTCTTTTGAGAGCTGTTATTTTTCCTCTTTGTTGGTATTGTGCTAGACTGTGCTTTTATTATCTCATTTTTCAAAATTTCCCAAGCTTCTTGAGTTGTTTTCCCCTTGAGGATTCTCATCCATGGAATCCTTCCCAAGCCCTCTCTAAGTTTATTGAAATTAGCTCTCTTGAAGTCTGAGACTCTAGTTTGACTGTGTTCTATTGGTTGTGCTTCTATAATGTTGAATTCTAATATTGCATGATCACTTCCTCCCAGGGTTCCTATGGCTTCAACACCGTCTATCATTTCATCTCTGTTAGTGAGAATTAGATCCAAAATGGCTAATCCCCTAGTTCCCTGCTCTACTTTTTGGGAGACAAAGTTGTCTGCTAGGTTTTCCAGGAACCTGTTTGATCTTCTACTTGGTGCGGAGTTTGTCTCCCAGTTGATGTCAGGGTAGTTAAAGTCCCCCATTACTATTGTGATGTGCTTCCTACATACCTTAGTTAGCTGACTAGCAAAAAGTTCATCTATTTCCTCTGTTTGGTTGGGTGGTCTGTAGTATACACCTATGGCAATGTCATTCCCCCCCCTTTTATATTGACTCAAATGCATTCAAGACAGTTTTTATCATTGTTGTACTCTATTTCTGTGGAGATGTAGTTATTTCTTATATAGAGAGCAGCTCCACCTCCTCTTTTATTTGGTCTGTTTCTTTTAAATAATTTAAATCCCTCTAGCTGTGTGTTCCATGTGTGGGTTTCATCCCACCATGTTTCCGTAATGGCAACAATATCGTATTTGCCCTCATTAACCTGAATTTCTAGTTCACCCTATTTGCTGTTCATACTCTGTGCATTGGTGTATAAACATTTGAGTCCTTTGTGGGTGGCCCTGAGTTTCCTTTCTACATAACCTGTGTGGTGCCTGAGTTCCCCTATTGTCTTACTACCAATTTGGTTAGTGCACTTTATGTGGCACTCGCTATTAGAGGCTTCATTTTGCTTGATAGCAAGGTTGGTGTTCTTGTCCACACACACATCTATGCTACATGCACTGATAGCCCTATAGTTTTTAAATTGCCGGGGACAGGGTTGTTCCGTATCAATTAACTCTCTGTCCCCACTGTTTAGTTTAAATTTCCCTCCAGAAAATCTGTGAATTTATAGCCGAGTAACTCAGTCCCTTTTTTTGATGGGTGCAAACCATCTCTTTTGTACATCTTTTGATTGGACCAGCTACTAACATCGTGACTAATATATCCAAAGCCTTCCCCTTTACACCACTCCTTTAGCCACATATTGAATTGTGCTATGCGCTGGCCTTTTCCGTTTTGCGCCTTATAGTTTGTCTTGAAATGTGTTCTACAGTCTTCCACAAATTGTCAACATTGGTTTGTTGTGCTGTTCATGATTTTTTTTCTCATTTGAATTGTTTGCAATTGTGCTGTTAGTATTTTGTTTTTAGATACTCCATTTTTTATAAAAATCCATTTTCTTGAAGTCCTAGATGAGCATTTGACATTGGTAGGACACACAGCTTCGTCATTTGATGGTTACTGTCCACCTTTCCACTCCACCTCTTCCCCATTATTTACTATCATGTCCAAGATAGCTGATATCTTTTGTTCTACCACTCTCCAAAAAACAATTACTTGGAAGGATCTGTTGTTATGGATTTTTCTTAAAATAGCCATAATCACATGAATTCTCATATGAAAATAGAATTTGCAAGAGTTAGCTATCTCATGGGATTTTGGTAGTGTTTAATTTAATTTATGGAAGCTATTTTTCTATGCATGTATAATCAATCAGAAACTAATCCCTTAACCAAGACTTACATTAGCACTCTCTCATTTTGTATTTTGAATACTGTATTGTGTGTCCTGTAAATGTTATGTTGGTGGGGCTCTTCAAAATCATTTCAGAAGAGAGCCAATTTGGTGTAGTGGCTAAGGTGCTGTTCTGGAAACCAGGTTACTGTGAATTCTGCTACAGTTCTGCCTTCGGCATGAAAGCTGGCTGGGTGATTTTGGGCCAGTCACTCACTCTCAGCTCAAGAGTTGTGGGAAAAATAGGAGGAAAGAGTATTAGGTATATTCACATCTTTGAATTACTTACAAAGTAATAAAAGTGGGATGGGGGTGAAATCAAATAAATAAATAATAGTTCTTGATGGAAAATGTTGAACAATTGGAGCACTGGATAAATGAGGCTTTATTACTTCAAAGGAAGGCAGCTTTCAGCAGAAGGAGACAGTGGAAGCAACTTTCAATAAAAATGATAGACAAGCAGAAGACAAGACAGCAGATGTGAAGCATATTGGAAGTAAAACATATAGGAAATACTCTGCTCTGCTGGATGTCAGAAACAAGTGATGATTGATTCAGCACATCTGCAGGTTCCGTCACTGTAAAAAGTTTATCCAGTGTAAGCTGTTTGTCTGCTTTGGCTCCCAACCATCCACACAGGGCCTCTGGCATTTCTTCACAGCCCTGAAAGTTACATGAAGAGAGGCAGCTTCTTCCATTTCCATCTTGCCTTGCTTCTGAATCAAGTATCCCCCACTGAGCAGTTGCGTTTAACTTATGCTTCCAGAAACAGGACTTTACAAGCCAGCAGGAAAAGGTAGTGTTCAAAAGTATATACAGTACAGGTAGTCCTTGACTTATAACATTTCATTTAGTGATTGTTCAAAGTTACAATGGCACTGGAAAAAAGTGACTTATGGCTGTTTTTCACACTTATCACCACTACAGCATCTTCTTGGTCACGTGATCAAAATTCAGAGACTTTGCAACTGATTCTTATTTACGATAGTTGCAATGTCTTGGAGTCATGTGATGCCCTTTTGCGACCATTTGATAAGCAAAGTCAATGGGGAAACCAGGTTCACTTAACAGCCATGTTACTAACTTAACAACTGCAGTGATTCACTTAACAACTCTGGCAAGAAAGGTTATAAAATAGGGCAAAACTCACAACAGACGTTTTACTTACCAACATAAATTTTGGACTTGATTATGGTCGTAAGTCAAGGATTACGAATACTTGCTGCCTTGCTGATCCTTGCTGATTACATGCAGAGAAATATAGCATATCATGACTGAATGATAAAACTTATTTGTTTGAACTTTAAGCTCTAAAGCAGGGGTGTCAAACTGCCGGCCCATGGGCCGGATGCATCACGTGAAAGCTGTGTCCACCCCATTGCCAGCAATGGCAAAACTGTCTCGATACATTATGCAACATCATGTGAAGTCACGAGTTTGACATGTCTGCTCTAAAGAGTTAAAATGGAAGTATGTGACATGTAGAAGGAAACACAATACTCAAAAGAAAGAAGCAGCATACAACTAATAAACCCCTTCTGCCCAATCCAACCCAACCCAACCAGAAACAGCCCCACTAAAACTGCAATCAATTTCTTCCCTTAGATCAGGGGTGTGAAACTGCCGGCCTGCGGGCCAGACATGTCATCCAGAAGCTGCACCCACCCCATTGCCGTTAATGGCAAAACCGTCCCGATACGTTGCACAACATCATGTGACATCGCGAGTTTGACATGTCAGCCTTAGATGGAAACACGCAAATCCATAACCTCCCCCTCAAAGAAAACATGCAGACGTCTAGCAAAGAAACAACTTCAAATATCCCTAAAAAAGTCACTTCAAATGTCCCTTATAAAGTTACATCAACAAACACACCAGAGATAATTACAAAAGCACCCCAGACTACAGCCCCCCCCAAAGGAAAGCGAGTGTTGGTAATAGGAGATTCTATCCTCAAAGGAATGGAATCATCCATCTGCAGACCAGACATACAATCCAGGGAGGTATGTTGTCTCCCTGGAGCAAAAATCAAAGATGTGGCTGAGAACCTAACCAAAATAATTAGGCCTACTGATTATTACCCTTTCCTCCTCCTCCACATTGAGACAAATGACACAACAAAGAACCTGAGTACAATAGTGAGAGATTACAAACAACTAGGGCCTAGGCAATAAAGTTAAGAACTAGGAGCACAGTAGTGTTCTCATCCGTACTCCCAACGAAAAGCCAACACCCATTGAGGGGAAAAAGTATTCTAGAAATAAACCATTGGCTAAAGCAGTGGTTCTTAACCTGGGCGATATTGCCCCCCAGGGGGCGATTTCACTTTTCAGGGGGGCGATGGAACGAAAAGGGGTGACACGGGGGCAAAGGAATGAAAAGGGGGCGATATGGGGGCAATGAAGCGAGAAGATTTGGGGACACTTTTGAGACTTTTTCGTACAGTGAATCGCTGTATATCTGTCGTACAAAAACATCAGATCACTCGCTATTAGTGGATTGAATTGTGTTTTCAAATGTTCCTCCAGCTGGCTTCAGTACAGAATGCCCTACATATGTGAATACGCATCGCTTATCTTCATCCGCATTGCGCAGCAGCCTTTACCCATACAGTGGCACGCCATTGGCCAGCATATGGGAGATACGGGAAAAAGACTGGAAATAAATTATTTGCATCGATATGTCCTGATGACAATTTTAAAGAAAACAAAAAAAAAGTGTTTGCATAAATTGAAGAATTATTTCCTATGTTGTGATTGAGAGGTTATGTTGGGGGAGGGGGGCGATGACAACTTCCTCATTGGCTCAGGGGGGGGCGATTCGTTCAAAAAGGCTAAAGGATTGGTGTCGCCAAGAAAACTTTGGTTTCCTGAATCATAGACTGCATTTCCTATGCAAAGGACTCTTGGCAAAGAATGGGCTGCATCTCACAAAACCAGGGAAAAATGTACTCGGAAAAAGACTGGCCCAGCTCATCAGGAGGGCTTTAAATTGAATCTGAGGGGGGAGGGTGATCAATCTTTAGAATCTCTAGAACCCAAAACCAATTATAAATCCCAAGAAAACAAAACAAACCAAGAGGTAGGGAGTGATGATAAAAAAGAAAAACCCAAACAATAATCAGGAGATGCAGGAAACACGCCCATGAACAGGCATAAAAGTCTTAAATGCTTATATACAAATGCTCAAAGCTTGGGGAACAAACAGGGTGAACTAGAAGCAATAGTATATGAGGGAGGATAGGACATAGTTGGTATTACAGAAACCTGGTGGGACGAAACCCATGAATGGAATGGACTGATGGATGGATACAAATTGTTCAAAAGAAACAGGTCTACAAAAAGAGGAAGGGGAGTTGCACTATATGTAAGAGAACACTACATATTTACAGAAATGCACATGATCCAACATAAAATCTCTCCAGAATATATATGGGTCAATATAAAAGAGAAAAAAAGTGACATTACCATAGGTCTATATTACAGGCCACCCAACCAATCAGAAGAAATAGATGAACTCTTTGCCAACCAGTTAACAAATGTATGTAGGAAGCATACCACAGTAGTAATGGGAGACTTCAACTATCCAGATATCAACTGGGAGACAACCTCTGCAGCGAGTGGGAGATTAAACAAATTCCTAACTAACCTAGCCGACAACTTTGTCATCCAAAAGGTGCAGTAGGGAACTAGACATAAAGCCATACTGGACTTAATTCTGACTAATTGAGAAGAAGTGATAGAAGGAGGGAGTTGAAGTTGCTGGAACCTTGGGCGAAAATGACCTTGTCATATTGGAATTTAATATAACATAAACACAAGCAACAGAAAACAATCCAACCGGCTTCCGGTTTTGTGTAGTAGCGCAAGCAGCCAAGGGATTGTGGGGCTCCGCACCCTATGGCTGATTCTTCTCTGTTTGGGGATCCTAAATGGGCCAAAAGTTTCCTCGAAGAGGCCACAAAGAAGGAAGGAAGCCTTGCTGACCATGGAGAGATGGCAGTCAATCCGGAAACCTCCAGAAACCAATAGAAGAAAGGCTAGCATCACTCCAGAATCTAGTCCAAGCTACAAGCAGCCAAAGCCAAAAAACACTAAGTTAAGCTTGATCATAAACAACGTGTCTGAAACTGTTTAAGAATATACCTGATTGATCTCCTGGGGGAAAAAAACCCAAGGAAAAAAATCCTCTGAAAGTGAGAGAAGGGGGATTTTTGTTCCATTCTCATAGACAGAAGTGGCAAATTAAATTCATATGAGGGAAAGAAACATATTGAAATGAAATAAATATAAGACATAAATCTGGATAAGTGTGAAATTGGTGGAAATAGTTAATATTTTCCTGGCAAAAGATTATTAATGAAAATAAAAGGAAATTTTCTGTTTTAAAAATTGAAAAATGAACTGGTGCTGACATCTAGTGATGGATGAAAATACATAGGAATTGACAATACAGGAATTGACAAGCCTAGGAAAAGAGAACTTCTTATTGTGACCTTCAACGCTTTATCTAAACAAAGAACAGCCATAATAAAGAAAAGAAAAGAAAACATTTTGGGCTATCTATAAAGCGAGAACTATAAATTTTTTTTAAAAAAGTGACCTTCCTAGATTATAAATACTTACTGAACTGTGACTTTAAAGCTATTTGCAGATAAAGGAAAACTTTGATTTTTTGCTATCATGGAACATCAGAGGTCTGCAGAAAAAGCATATCAAGAAAAGACAAATAGTTTCCAGGAGGATATGTATGCTACGTTACAACTAATACAAATCACAATGACTTCAAATCATGAGGAAGTCAAAAATAATTTTGAAAATTTAAATGAACATATCTTCAATTTAACTTCACAGCAAACAAACTCAGAAAACAACAAAAGAGAGCAATCAAGTAAAGCAGATAACTGAGCATAAACCAGAGGAAAGAGGCTTAAAGATGAAATTTAATAATGGAAGGAGCTATGATTTAACCCTGGTGGAGAAAAACCTGCAGGAAATATTGGACATGGAAAAGACAATTTATGCTTCAAGGTTGCAAAATAAGTCTAAGGACAAGAAAATAAAGGAGAACTACGAGAATTGGAGAGACAAAGAATGATAAGAGAAACTATGAGACAGAAAGAAAGAAAAAGATTTTCAAGGAATATGAGGCGAAGCATCCCCACAAAAACACCTTACTTAACTCATCTCTCATACCTACAACTATATTTACAAAACTATGGGAAGATTCTTTGGTTCAGAGGAGCACACTTATTAGGAAAGATGCTTAGCAAAAAAAGGGCTAAAGTTAAAATTAAGAAATTAGATAATGGGACTTATCGGATGGAATATTTAAAGATTAAGCACTTGCTTGAATATGGTTAAAAATAAAATTGTGGATATAAATGAATTTTAGTTTAAGAGGGATAGACTTTTTAAGCAATATAGAATTCTTTATTTATGATAAGAAAAATATAAAAATGGGATGATTTATATGAGGGAAATGTTTTAGATACTTAAGGATAATGGATTTTGAGAAAATTTTAATTAATAAAAATGTTTTGAAAAGTTTTAAAAGATTAACTGTGGATTTATTAGATGGAATACTTAAAGATTAAATATTGGTTTGAGTATGTTTAAAAAGAATAGAATTTTTTGGATATAAATGTAGTTTAGCTTAAGAGGGGCATGTTTTTTAAGTAGTATATTCTTTCTTTTTTTCTTTTTTGTTTCAAGATATGAGAAATGTAAAAGTGTTGGGATGGCTTGATGAGGAAAAAGACTTGAATATTTAAGTGTAATTAACTCTAAGAAAATCTTAACAGGGAAAAATGTTTTTTGAACATTGCAGGGAAAACAAATTTAAATGAGAACTTTAAAAAGGATTTCCTAAAGAGGAAAACAACCCAAGAAGCATGGGAAACTCTGAAAAATGCAATGACAAAAGCCCAGACCAGCACAATACCACTGAAAAAGAAAAACAAGAAATTCAAGAAGAAACCAGCATGGCTGCACAAAGATTTTTCTGACAAACTGAAAAATAAAAAGGACAAATACAAAAAATGGAAAGAGGGGCACATAACTAAGGCCAATTATCAGCAGAACATGTAAAGATGAAATCAGGAAGCAAAGGCTCAGAATGAACAAAGACAGAACAGAAATCATGGATAATAAAAAAAAAGCCAAGGAAACTGTAGGTCCACTAAAGAGAGAAGATGGCAAGGAAATAATAGGCAATAGGGACAAAGCAGAGCTGCTTAACTCATACTTTCAATCAGTCTTCACACAAAAAGAAACTATACCCCAACATACCAAAAAAACCACTGCAAAAGACAAATTAGAAACAAAAATTAAAATAAACAGGAAAATGGTAAGAGAACACCTATCCAACCTTGACGAATATAAATCACCAGGGCCTGACAGATTACATCCCAGAATTCTGAAGAAGCTGGCAGATGTTATCTCAGAACCATTGCACAACATCTTTCAAAAATCCTGGCGCACCAGGGAAGTACTTGAGGATTGGAAAAGGGCTGATGTTCCTATCTTCAAGAAAGGGGGGAAAAAAACAGATCCAGGAAACTACAGACCAATCAGTTTAACATCAATACCTGGGAAGATTTTAGAAAAGATAATCAAAACACAGATCTGCGAACAACTAGAAGCAAGCAGATTTATAATGTAGCCAGCACCGGTTTGTTAAAAACAGATCATGCCAAACAAACTTATTTCATTCTTCAACAAAGTGACCAAATTAGTAGATCAGCGAAATATTGTGGACATAGTTTACTTAGACTTCAGTAACGGATTTGATAATGTAGACCACAACCTACTCCTTGGTAAGTTAGAAAAAGGTGGAATAGACAACATCACCAAAAGATGGATCTGTAGCTGGCTGGCAAACTGTACTCAACGAGTAGTCCTCACCGGCACTATATCCACATGGAAAGAAGTAAGCAGTGGGGTACCACAAAAGATTCCATCTTAGGCCCAGTACTCTTCAATATCTATATCAATGACTTAGATGAGGGAATTGAAGGGAACTCATCAAATTTGCAGATGACACCAAACTGGCAGGAGTAGCCAATGCCCCAGAAGACAAACTCAGGATCCAAAAAGATTTTGACAAACTTGAATAGGCCCTATCCAACAAAATGGGTTTCAGTGTGGAGAAAAGCAGGAAAAATCAAAGGTACATGTACAGATTGGGCGAGACCTAGCTCAAAAATAGTAACTGTGAGAGGGACCTTGGAGTCCTAGTGGATGATCACTTAACCATGAGCCAGCAATGTACAGCAATACCAAAAAAGCTAATACAATCCTGGGTTCTATAAACAGAGGCATAGAATCAAGATCACACAATGTATTAGTACCGCTTTATAAAAAGCTAGTAAGATCACACCTGGAATACTGCAGCGAATTTTGGTCACCATATCACAAAAAAGATGTTGAGAGTTTGGAAAAAATTCAAAGAGCAACTAAGATGATCAAAGGCTTGGAGACTAAAACATACGAAGAACGACTGCAGGACTTGGGTTTGGCTATTCTAAAGAAAAGAAGAAATAGGGGAGACATGATAGCAGTATTCCAGTATTTGAGGGGCTGCTGCAAAGAAGAGGGGGTCACGTTATTCACCAAAGCACCAGAGGACAGGACAAGAAAGAATGGTTGGAAATTGATCAAAGAGAGAAGCAACCTGAAATTAAGGAGAACTTCCTGACAGTGAGGACAATTAACCAGTGGAATGGCTTGCCTCCAGAAATTGTGGGTGCTCCATCACTGGAGATTTTTAAGAAGAGACTATAGACAGTCACTTGTCTGAGATGCTATAGGTCCTCCTGGTTTAGCAGGGGGCTGGACTAGAAGACCTCAAGGTCCCATCCAGCTCAGTTATATTCTATTCTAAAAAGAAAAGAAAAGGAAAAAACCTCAAGCAGTCTCAAACAGTCCTAGCAAATTGGGGCAACTTAAAATAATGAGGAATAATTTACAAAGACAAATGCAGAAACCAATAGAGGCAGCTCCACTCCTAACTGAAAATATATGTATATTGACTTTGATATGATCAGTTACAAGGGAACTTACAAAATGTAACTTCTTTTGCCCTTGTGATTCTTCCCCCTTTTTGTTTCTTCTTTTCCCCTATTTATTTCCCCCCTTTTTGTTAAACTGACCATTGAAAAAGATGTTCCTTCATTAAAATTTATTTCATTTCTATTTCCTATTGGTTTGTATAATGTTTACAGTAAATTACTTAAGTAATTTGTTAATTTCTGTAAAGAACAGCAGAATTGCATTGTAATATTTGATTACTATCAATTGGAAATTAAATATTTAATTTTATCACGATAGTATTTGTATTTTCTTTTTAGGAGAGTCTGGGCTTTTTTGGATATAATCCAAATATGGTATGGATTGCTATGGCATATGCTTTTTTCTTTCTTGCACACTTTACATATTTATAGCATCAAATGACAGTGAAAATAATAATAAAAGTTAACAGATGACTGCAGAGTTCATGACTTCGGAAACAAAAATCAAATGCATCGCTGTAGCCTGGGGAATACTAGGGCTGATACTTGAGAACAAAATTTGGGAATAGTAGATGATTGCAAATAGAATCTGATCCACTAATGTCATGTGGCTTCAGACAAGGCAAATACAAATTTAGATTTCAGCAACAAATTATAATTTGAAAATCATGGGAAACAGTCATTCTATCTTATTCTACTTTGGTGAGACTCCCATCTCAAAAATACTCCTCAATCCTTTACCCTACTCTTTAAGAAGGATTTAGAGTAGAGATCCCTAACCTTTGGGGCACCAGGGACCGGTTACATGGAGAAAGGTTTTTCCACAGATCGGAGGAGGTGCTGTTTTGTGTGCTGCCTGCATCCTGCAGATGGGGCTTTGCTTATTTGTGTAGAGCAGTTGCTGGCATGCATGCCACGGTCCGGTACTGATCCATGGATTGGGGACCCCTGATTTAGAGAACTTGGGGCAGGATCAGAGATGAGATAACCATAATTAGGAAATTAGAAACTAATTCTTATGAAGAGGAATTTTAGACCTTATTGATAAGAAAATATTGGCTACCCAAAAGGTAAAGATACTATATAGAAAAAAGTAAAGTCCTGTTTTATATAATCTTAGGCTGTAAGTCACAGAATAAAAAGACAGATTCCAGCTGAATGTTGGAAGAAACTTAATGTAGAAGCAATTGCCCAAAATGATAATAGAGTTCCATTTGCGGATTCATGAGGTAGCTAGATAATCTTGCTAGAATGGATGCTTTAATTTAGATTCCTGCATTGAATGGAAGTTGGATTTAACAGACATAATGGGCCTTTTCAACTCTTCGATTCTGTAAGCAGTCTTTGCAGGAATCTAATATATTGTAAGACATTTTTTCTTAGGAATTGAGAAATACTGGGTTAAACTTTCCAATTTTTCTGGTAATTTGTATGGTGCTTTAATTTTATTTGAACCTATTTTGTTAACTTATACTTTAAATGGTTTAAAATACTGAACATATTGTCTAAGTGCACTAAAAAAATTCATACTACATGTTATTTCAGTAAAAATTAATGCAGAATATATTGTATCTTTTTTCAGACTGACAAAATGTACAAGCCCTATAGCAAATCATATGAAGTGATAAGATTTTAGAAAATGACCTTTTAAATAATATCCTTTCTTTTTTTAGAATCGAGAGCTTCAAATCATGAGAAAGCTTGATCATTGTAACATTGTCAGATTACGTTATTTCTTTTACTCCAGTGGAGAAAAGGTAAGTTGAAAAAAAGATATTCTAGAATGTCAACAGATGTGTAGAACAAATGCAAGCAACAGACCAAAGTGTCTGTCTGTTTGAAAATTCATTATCTGACAACAAAAGTAGGGGGTGGTTGAATGCATACACATAATACGTACACAAAAGCAGCATGTATTTTGTCAGAGCATGCAGTCTTATTGTGCGAAATAACCCAGGAGTAAACACAGTAAACATGGTCTATAGTAAATGGTGGTTTATCTTACACTATCTACAATATCATACACCAGGAATAATATATATACATGAACTAATACAGCAGAATCCAACAAACCAACAGTTACAGCAGGAAACGGAAGAAAAACACATCAGCAGAGCCTTCCCTTTATACAAAGGCTCTTAAAGACTCACAGACCCTGCTGAGTCATTCCCGTTATTACATCTTATATTACATAAGCTGGTTAGCTGTTAAATTAATACCTTGACACTCCTCCCATTTAAAGCTAAACAGCTGTCAACCCAAATGCTTTTACATACTCTTGATGCTTACCTGCATTTAAAGGCTTAGTCAACCTATCGGCTATATTGTTGTCAATGGAACAATGCTGTAACTTTATCAGTTTATCTTTTACAGTCTCCCTGATGTTATAATATTTTATATCTACATGTTTGCTTCTGCTTCCAATGTGTTCTCCCGTTGCCATCTTTATACATGCAGCATTGTCCTCAAATATTGGCACAGCTTCTTTTACATCAATATGTACATCTCTTAGTAATTGGACATACCAGATTAATTCAGAACATGCTTCAGACAGTGTTATAAATTCAGCTTCAGCAGTTTGCAATGCTACTGAAGGTTGTTTTGTGTACTTCCATCCAATTATGGTGCCAGTAAACAATATCACAAACCCTGAGTTTGACTTTCTGTCATGCATTTCATTTGCCTAGTCACTGTTTACATAGCATTGTAATGATAAGCCATCAGATAGCTTTATCCTTAGCCGTAGGTTCATTGTGCCTTTTAAATATCTGAATATTCTTTTTATCCCTAACCAGTGTTGTTATTTGGGTGCTGAAGTGTGCTGACTCAAAATGCTAACCGCATTGACTATATCTTGTCTTGACCATTGGGATAAATACAATAAGCTACCTATAGCTGAATGGTACACTTCTTGGTCACATTCTGTGTTGTCTGCTATATCATTCTGGAAGCTTGGTGTCATAGGCGTTAATACACTGTTATAGCCTAGCATTTCCTAACAGCTTATTTTATTTTCCTTGTTTGGCTTAACATATATCCTTCCTGTTTTGGTTTTCTTATCTCCACACCTAGATAATTCTTTATTTCCCTCAGGCTTTTTAACTGGAACTTATTTTCAAGTTGCTTGAAAAAGGAGTCAACCTGGGAGCGATTCTTAGTAATAAAACACAAGTCATCAACATAAACTATCAGGAAACATTCTCCACCATTATACTCCACCGTTATACTGTACAAACATGGATCTGCCTTGCTGCTTCTAAAACCTAGCTCTTTGAATCACTAAACACTGATTCCAATTTCTTGCTGACTGTTTTAACTCATATGGCTTTATTCAATTTATATACATACCCAGGGTGCTTAGTTTCATAACCTGGAGCTTGTGTCATTCATATATATATACATACATACATATACATATACATACATACATACATACATACATACATACATACACACACACATATATATTTTACCTTGAATGTGCACCCTGTCAGCCCAAATATGGGAGAAAGAAATCTTCTTTCTTTTCTTTTCTTTTGCCTGTATCAGTTCAATCCAGAGCCATCCACAAGCAGCAGTCGCCAACTGCGACATCATTTTACATTTTTAGGTTGCTAACAAAGAATAAGAAAAATAACAAAAAAAAAGAGCCGAGGTGGCGCAGCAGTTAGAGTGCAGTACTGCAGGCCACTTTAGCTGACTGTGTTCAGCAGGTCAGCGGTTCAGATCTCACCGGCTCAAGGTTGACTCAGCCTTCCATCCTTCCGGGGTAGGTCAAATGAGGACCCAGATTGTTGGGGGCAATGTAAATATATATATACATTGCTTACTGGTGTACACCGCTTAGAGAGTGCTTGCACTTAAAGCGGTATATAAGTTTCATAAATAAATAAATAAAGAGAGAACTGGTATAGCTATTTCGAGTTCCTTTAACTCTCTTCAGCCAGACTTACTCTTCTGAGATTCGAACCTGGGCTATCTGCATGTTAGGCAGTTGTTATAACCTCTAAGCCACTGAGGTTTTCGCGGGTGTTTGTATGTAGGTCTTTGGTTATTCGGGTTTTCTCCCACGTCAAATTGGAAGTGTCTTGGCGATGTTTCGACGAAGTCTCATTCGTCATCTTCAGGCTAGAAGCATGAAGCCGAAAACATCAGCCTGAAGAGGACAAATGAGACTTCGTCGAAACGTTGCCAAGACACTTCCAATTTGACACGGGAGAAAACCCGAATAACCAAAGACCTATCTACCTACCTACCTACCTACCTAGCTACATACATACATACATACATATATATCTTCCTCTAATTCAGCGTTTAAATATGCAGTGGTACTATCGGAGTGATATATGGTATAACTGCGTGCAGCTGCTAAAGCTAATGCTAGCCTTATGGTCTCACCTCTTACTGTTGGTGCAAACACTTCATCATAATGAACATTTTTTCTCAATGTAAATCCTTGCAAAACTAACCGTGCCTTATACTGCAGTTCATTATTGTGTAAAACCTTTTTATGTAGCCATTTGCACCGCACGGCCTTTTATCCTTCTGTTAATCTCATAAGGGTAAACACCTGATGCACATTCATAGGCTCCATTTCTCTGTCCATAGCCTCCTTCCATTTATCCTGTTCTACTTTAGGTAGTGATAACATCTCTTGGTAATTACGGGGTTTATATCTTACACTATACACCAGGGGCGTCAAACTGCCGGCCCATGGGCCGGATGCATCACGCGGAAGCAGTGCCCACCGCATTGCCAGCAATGGCAAAACTGTCCCAATACGTTGTACGATGTCATGTGACATTGTGAGTTTGACATGTCTGCTATACCTGACTTGCTGAGAACCAGTCAGGAGGTACGCCTTTATTGCTACATTCAGACCTCCTCAGTATCATCTGTTCCTGTGTTTCTGCGACTTCTCTCTTTACCTCAGATCTATCCTCTTCTATTCCTACTGTTTCTGAGCTTCCATTCTGTTCTTCCTTCATTGGGCTTTGTGTAGTCTCTCCTTCCTGAGAACTAGCACTACGTGTTGGTGTGAATACCTCAGTGTTAGCACACACCCTGTCCCAATTGTTTTGTTTTGCAAAACTAGTAGACTTTGAAATCACAACCTTCTTTGTTCCATCTGTGAATCTATACCCTTTGGAACCTGGCTCATAGCCAACAAACCTAAGTTTCCTGGCCTTTTTCTGTCCCTTCCTTCTGGTGTTTCTGGGAATAGCACCCAAGCATAACTGCCAAATGTCCTTAGATGAGCCAATGAAGGTTTCCTTACGTATAACAGGTAATATGGAGTTTCATTGAAAGTAACACAGTAACCTCCTGTGTAATAAATGTACGCAAGAACACATCAGCAGAGCCTTCCCTTTATTCAAAGGCTCTTAAAGAGACACAGACCCTGCCGAGTCATTCCCATTATTACATCTTACATTACATAAGCTGGCTAGCTGTTACATCAATACCCTGACATATTTTAAAGTAGTTTATTAAAAAAAACATAGAAGACAGGATGTTTGAACCAATATTTGCAGTCTGGCTCGTAGTTGAAAGCAACACATATACATCTCATTCTTGTGAAATACTACATTAATCTTTGTGCTTTGAGAAAGAAGCTGATTAAAGTGGATAAAGAGAAAGAGCTATTCTAACTAGTAGCAGACCTCTTAATAGTTAAGTAAATGTTACATCATGACATTATAGGTTAGGGGTGTCAAACTCGCAATGTCATGTGAGGTATCACAACATTTTTTTCATTACTGGCAATGGGGTGGGTGCAGTTTCACCATGATACATCCAGCCCACGGGCTGGCAGTTTGATACCCCTTCTATAGGTCAAAAGGTAAGTACACCTTCAGGGAATAGAATCTGTTTTTAGGTTACATTTTGAATGTTTAAAATGTTGAGGGAGGGTTATAACATACTTATAATATATTTCACTATCTAGTTCCTCGTGAGCTCTTTGGTCACTTCCCTCTTTTTATTCTTTCCCTTTAACGTAGTAGATGAGATTACTTCATAATATTCATATCTCTATATCTCTGTTTTAAATAAAAACTATATGATAAATAGTTGCATAAGTCAAATTTGCATTTGTCAGATAACAAATTTTAGCAAAACGTTATTAAAAATTTCTATACTATTATACTACTATACTATTATACTACGCTATAATAGTAATGAATGTTATGATAGATACCTTATTATTGTTTTTCTTGTTTTCTTGCTTTTTCTCCTTTCCAGAAAGATGAGGTATATCTTAATTTGGTGTTGGACTATGTTCCTGAGACAGTATACAGAGTGGCAAGGCATTATAGTAGAGCCAAACAGACACTCCCCATGATATTTGTGAAGGTAAGTGAAAAGAATTGAGAAACTTGATAATTCTTGGTTATGTTATTTGTCTGTATTTGTACCACTCAGAAAGTTTTGGAAGTGAATTTACTTAGTAGGAAGGCCATCCTTTTTATCTTTGGAGTCAGTATGCTCTAAAGTTGTAACTCCTATTATTTCTCCTTAATCGTTATTTGATAGCAGAATATCCATCACCTCTGTAATGGGGGGTATTCAAGGCCATGTACTTTCACATTTTATTTTATTTGCTTGTTGTTTCTCTTTCTTTTGTTTTTCTTCTTTCCATTTTGCAGTTTGTTTTATTGGAATTGATGCTGACTGTGAGTGATTGACTTTTCACCTCCTGAAAGATTTGTGGAACTTGGGGCTCTATTTAGAATATAATAATAACTTTATTGTCACTTTGAATGTACACTAATCTGCATACATTAAATTGAAATTTCGATGCATCAGCTATCAAAGGGTCACCACCTCTTTTTTTATAAATTTTTATTGATTTTTATTATAATTCAAAAGTACTTATTCAACAAACATTGTCTGAGTTTATCATTTACTAATAGAAATTGAATTCCTAATCCCTTATTCTTTTCTCCAGCCATTGATAAATTAAGTCCCAAATTTGAAAGTATTCTGTTTTGTCCAATATGGTTTTCTTTGTAAGAGGTTGACGTTGTCAATTTATAATTTCTTTCCCACAAGTTTTGCCATTTCTCTAAGTCTATATTGTATCCAAAATTCTTTGCCCATGTTATCATTGTTTCTTTTACTTGTTCATTTTCCATTTTCAAATTCAATAAAAAGTTATACATTTTCTTAATTAGTTTATCATCAGAGGTTAATAATATCTGATCAAACAAGGTCTACTCTTTATAAAATCTGTACAATTTAACATCTTTCTCATATCTCACTTGCATTTGTAAATATGCCCACCATGATAGATCAGTACCCTGATTTTCCATCTCTTGTTTAGATTTTAAATTCCCTACAGAGTTTAGAATATCTTTATATGTCCATATTTTCTCAAGACTGACTAAATTTGGATATACAAATGCTTCCATTGTTGAAAGCCATCCTGGAATTTTCAAGTATATTTTACATTTTATTTTTTCCCATGTTAGTAATAATGCATTTCTAATATAGTGGTTTTCAAAATATTTATGAATTTTATTTTTCCCATACCACAGGAAGGTATGCCAACTGAGTTGTAAGTCATGTCCCTCCAAATACAGCAACCTTTTATTTCTAAGAGTTATCCATTCTTTTACCCATGTTAGTGCTAATGCTTGATAATATAAAACCCATTATGGCAAGCCAAAACCTCCATTTTCCTTAGCTTCTTGTAACATTTTCAGTTTAATTCTAGCTTTCTTTCCTTGCCAAATAAATTTTAAAATTAGAGAATTTAAGTCTTCGAAAAACAATTTCTCTAGTTTCATAGGTATCATTTGAAATAAAAACAATATGTTTGGTAATATATTCATTTTCACCGTAGCAATTCTTCCTAAGATCGACAGTTGCAAGTTTTTCCATTTTTCCAAGTTAAGTTTTATTTGATTCAGTAATTTTATATAGTTATCTTCTCTTATTGTTGAACATCTTGCTGTCAGGTATATTCCCAAGTATTTAACTTTTTTGACTATTTGTAATTCTATTTTTTCTGACATTGTTTTTTTTTGTTTTATCTGTAAGATTTTTAACTATAACTTTAGTTTTTTTCTGTTTATCTTCAGTCCTGCTATCTCTCCAAACTGTTCTATCTTTTCCAATGATTTAGGAATCATCTCTAAAGATTCCTGTAGGATAAACACCAAGTCATCTGCAAATACTTGCAATTTATAAGTTTTACCTTTTATTTCTAGTCTTTTAATTTCTGGGTCTTGTCTAATATTTCTATTTAAAATTTCCAAAGTTAAAATAAATAACAATGAAGATAGTGGACATCTTTGTCTTGTGCCTTTTCTTAATTTGAAATTCTCTGTATAATCTGTATATTGTTTTAATCATATTTATAAAATTTTGTCCAAAATTGTTTTTAGTTGTTGAGTCATAAATTGCCAGGAAACATTATCAAATGCCTTTTGGGCATCTAGAAATACTATTGCCAATTGTTTCCCTGGATGCATTTCATAATATTCCAATATGTCCATTATAACTCTTAAAATTATTTTTTATTTGTCTCTTTGGTAGAAATCCATTTTGATCTGGATGTATAAATTCAGTTAGAAATCTTTTCAGTCTCTTCGCTATTATTGAAATGAAGATTTTATAGTCCACATTTAGTAATGATATTGGTCTGTAATTTTTTATCTGTGTCAGGTCTGAGTCCTTTTTTGGTATCAAAGTAATATTTGCTTCTGTCCCTGTGTTTGGGAGTTTAGCCTCCAATAAAAGTTCATTACACAATCTTTCAACGGTGTACTTAATGTAATAGTAATAGTAGTAAAGTTGGAAGGGACCTTGGAGGTCATCTAGTCCAACCCCCTGCTCGGGCAGGAAACCCTACACCATTTCGGACAAATGGCTGTCCAGTCTCTTCTTAAAAACTTCCAGTGTTTGAGCATTTACTGCTTCTGGAGGCAAGCTGTTCCACTGATTAATTGTTCTCACTGTCAGGAAGTTTCTCCTTAGTTCTAGGTTGCTTCTCTCCTTGATTAGTTTCCACCCGTTGCTTCTTGTTCTGCCTTCAGGTGCTTTGGAAAATAGCTTGATTCCCTCTTCTTTATGGCAGCCCTGAGATATTGGAATACTGCTATCATGTCCCCCCTTGTCCTTCTCTTCATTAAACTAGACATACCCAATTCTAGCAACCGTTCCTTATATGTTTTAGCCTCCAGTCCCCTATCATCTTTGTTGCTCTTCTCTGTACTCTTTCTAGAGTCTCAACATCTTTTTTACATCGTGGTGACCAAACTGGATGCAGTATTCCAAGTGTGGCCTTACCAAGGCATTGAAGAGTGGTATTAATACTTCACGTGATCTTGATTCTATCCCTCTGTTAATGCAGCCTAGCACTGTGTTGGCCTTTTTGGCAGCTGCCGCACACTGCTGGCTCCTATTTAAGTGATTGTCTACTAGGACTCCGAGGTCCCTCTCACAGTTACTACTATTGAGCATGGTGCCACCTATGCTGTACTTGTGCATTGGTTTTTCTTGCCTAAATGTAGAACCTTGCTTTTTTCACCATTGAATTTCATTTTGTTAGTTAGTGCCCAGTGTTCAAGTCTGTCCAGATCCTTCTGTACCTGAAGCCTGTCTTCTGGATTGTTGGCTATTCCTGCCAGCTTGGTGTCATCTGCAAATTTGATGAGTTCCCCATCTATCCCTTCATCCAAATCGTTGATGAAGATGTTGAAGAGTACTGGGCCAGAACAGAGCCCTGGGGCACCCCACTACACACTTCCCTCCATATAGATGCAGTTCCATTGAGGACCACTCGCTGAGTACGGCCGGTCAGCCAGCTACGGATCCATCTGGTGGTGGTTCTGTCTACCCCACATTTTTCTATCTTGTCAAGTAGTAGGTTGTGATCTACTTTATCAAATGCCTTACTGAAGTCCAAGTATCTTGTAGACGTTTGTACAACTCTGCCGGGAGCCCATCTGGACCCGGTTTTTTTTTTTTGTCTTCTTATAGCCTCTGTCAGTTCCATCGTTATTTTCTCATTTAACATGGTTTTAATGTTTTCTGGAATTTTTGGTAAATTATTTTTTTCCATATATTGAATCGTTTTCTCACATGAAATTTCTTCTATATCATACAGTTTCTCGTAATATTCTTTAATTATCTTTTTTTATTGCTTCATTTTTAAATTGCAAACAGCCTTTTTCATCTACTAAATTGTTTATCATTTTTTCTCCTTCTGTTTTTTTAAGTTTGTAAGCTAGTTTATTTGCATTTTCAAAAAAAGTTTTGTTTTGCTCTTTTAATTTGCTGTGCCAATTTTTCTGATTCTATTAAATTTAATTTATGTTTTATTATTTCCATTTGTCTTTTCAGTATTTCCTTTTGTGAATTTATTTGTAGTTCTAATTCTAGTTTTTTAAATTCTTCCCTTAACAGTATATATTGTCTTTTTGGGGGGGGGGTTTCACCATGTATATTATAGCTACACCTCTAAAGTATGCTTTGGCTATATCCCATACGTTTTGTAATGTTGTATCTTCTTTTTTATTTTCTTTTATTTTAAAAAAGCTCCATTTCTTATATTGCTAATTCTATACATTCTTTCTTTTTTAATATGGATTGGTTCAGTGTCAATCTTAATTTTTTTTGTATTCCTTTCTACGTCATTTTTACAGGATTATGGTCTGCCCAAGTGCCTAGTTCTATTTCAATCTCCTGCATATTAGTTCTTAATTCAGGCATCATCCAAATCATGTCAATTCTGGACCAAGATTTATGGCTATTCTTGTAGAACGTATATTGTAATTTTTCTGGATTGGTTTCTCTCCAAGTATCTTGTACACCAATTTCCTCTATCATGTTAAAAAAAGTCTTAGGTAATCTTTTTCTTCCTCGTTTTCCTGTTTTGCTATTTTTATAGTCTAATGTTCCGTCTACTACTGCATTAAAATCCTCTACTAGGCAAATGTTTTGATATTCCATTTCTGCTGTTTTTCTATGAAGATTTTGATAAAATTCTTCTTGTTTATTGTTTGGTGCATATATTACTACCAAAATCAGCTGTTTTTGATGTAAAAATATTTCTACCATCACAATTCTTCTTTCTTCATCTGAATACATCATTTTAGAATCTATTGTCTCTTTAACGTATACCGTTACTCTTTTTTTGTTGTTGTGCTGATGCATAATAAAGTTTCCCAATTTTTGAGTATTCCAAAAGTTTATAGTATTGTTTTTTTATATGTGTCTCTTGCAGACAAATTATATCAATATTTAATTTCTGCAATTTTTTTAAGATTCTGTTCCTTTTTGATGGGGAATTTAGTATTCACTGAAAATTTTTTTTTCCTTTTTCCTTTTATTTACTTATATTTAGGTCTTGTCGCTCTCGTAGTCGTCTGCTCTCTTGCCATTCCCTCACCCTCTTGAACTGGCTTCTTTTTCTCTTCTTCTGTTTATGTAATTGTTTTCCTCTTGTTTGTTCTGTCTGTTTTTGGTCTTTTCTGTCCCCTTGTTGATGTTGTACTCTTTCATCCAGGAATGCTCTGTTTCTTTCGTCAAAATCTTCTGCCTTCCAAACTGAACCCAATTGATATCTTGTATTATTCAAGTTGATTAAGATCCCTTCTGGCATTAATCATCTAAAGTTTACACCTTTTGCAATTAACTTTGTAATCAAAAAGTGATACTGTTTTCGGGTGTCTCTTATTCTCTTAGGAATCTGCTTCAACACCACAATTTCTTTGTTTTTGTATTGTAATGGGTCATCCCTAACTCTTCTCAGCATCTCATCTCTTATGGTTTTCTTTAGAAAGCTTACATAAACTTCTCTAGGCAATTTGTGTTTTCTCGCATAGCTTGAATTCATTTGAAATATTTCATCAATTTCCATTTGTGTCTGCTCTATTTGTTTTTAGAGCTTCCGCCAGTAGATTGATAATCACTTCTACTATATCTTCTTCCTTATCTTCAGGTATATTCTGGAATCTTAAATAGTGTACAGCTTTCTCCATTTCTAAGCTGCAACTGCTCCTTCTAAGCTTTGATTTGCTTGTTCTAACCTTTCATTTTCTTTCATTAATGCCTCCATTTTTATCATTTCTTCTGATTTATCTTCCATTTTCTGAATTCTTTGTTCATTTTTGGCAATCATTTGTTGATGGACATCAAATTGTGTTTTGATGTCAAACATTTGCTCATTTAGCTTATCTAAGTTGCTTTTTTGTCTCTTCATAAATTTTCTGCATTGTTTTTTGAATTAGCTGTAGTGTAGCTTGCATCTCTTTTTTGAAAACTATTGTTTTTTTCTCATTGTAACATTGTTTCAATAGATCCCTGACTTGCTGGGCTAGATGTTCCAGAAGAGGGTGCAGAAGAGGGTTTTTTTTTCATGATTTTAGTGAGATTTGGCACACTCATTTTTCAGTTGAGCAGGTTTTGTAAATCCAGAAAGAGAAAGGGGGGGGACCAACTGCCTTAGCCTATAATCCAGTGGTCTTCAAACTTGGCCCTTTTATGACTTGTGGACTTCAACTCCCAGAATTCCTCGGCCAGTGTGCCTGGCTGAGGAATTCTGGGAGTTGAAGTCCATAAGTCATAAAAGGGCCAAGTTTAAAGACCCCTGCTATAACCCATCCGTGAAACAAACCAATTGCTTTAGGTTAATCCAAATGTTCCAGTTAGTTTAAAGATGTAAAATGCCCTCTATTTCCAAATAGTTTCTATTATGGTTATATCTGGGGTCAAAAAGGTCTTTTATAGCATAGAATCACAAAGTTCTTTTTGTTTACAGCAGGTGTTAATTCAAGGTCAGCAACTTCCCCAATTCTTTTGGTGTTATTTGTAGTATCTACTCTCACCACTAGATGTCCTTATTTACTGGACTGTCTATATCCAGCTTTTAAAAAGTTCTTTTCAAAATGCTTTCTCACAGAAAATAAATTAAAAAATTTTCCACGTCGTAAAGGTTAGCCAAATTTTCTTTAAATCAGTCACAGTTTCATTTTTATATAGTCTTTTGTATTCCTTAATTTCGTTCCCCCATTTAAAATTGTTCTCCAGTACAGGAGATGGAGAATCCATCAATGGGTTTTCTCTGTCTGCCTGCTCTTGAGACCAAGTAGCCAAACTTTACACGCCCCCTGTTGCTAGGAGATCCAGTCTTGACTTGGTCTCAAGCTCTTGAAGAGGTATCAGGTTTGGCTCTCAGAGCATAATAGCAGGTTAGAGATCCATTTGTGAATTCTCCTTACCCAATAATTTCCAGCACTTCAGGGATCAGCGCTGCCTCAAATCAGCTGATTTGAGGCTTGACAAGTGGGGGGGGCAGCTGCAGCTTCCCTGTTCTCCTTCCCCAGGGCTCTGGGGAAACTCCTCGCAGCCATTTTCCCCTCATCAGCTCTCCCTGAGCACTCCAAACTCCCTCAAAGTTTGCTGCCCAAGACCTCCAGAGCCGTCCCTAACAGCTGCGGCTGCCATTTTGGCTGCCACTAAAGGCACCGAGCTTCAGACACTGACATCGGAGCCCACCTCTAATATCGATCTCAGGCAACTCGCCAATTTAACACTCCTGCACAGCATCTGGTGCTGCTGCTACGGCCCCCTCAGATTCTGGCAACTTGCCTTCGAGGCCTCCGGAGACCATCCACAATGGCCCCAAAGTAGTGGCCGCCATTTTGGTGGCTGTCGAAGGCAACGAAAGTTCAAACGGAACTCCCTGTCGCTTCTCTTGCCCTCGGAGGCTTGGATAATTCTCTCGTCTCCTCTGGTCTAGGGTCCCGGCTCCAGCGCAGCCCTGAACAGCCCAGTAACAAGAGCCCTACCCCAGTGGCTGCAGCCCCAGTAATTCACTAGGCAGCAGTAGGGAGGCGTTCAAACCTTCTTAGCTACCATTACAGCCACGCCCAAATACTTGGGCCGCCATTTTAATCCCCAGCCGCCATTTTGAGTTATCACCATTTCCTTGCCAGGCCTTCCTTTCAGGCCCTCTGAGCCCTTCATTGGGCCATCTGGTGCACCTTGACTGACCACCTAAGGCTTCCGGGTGGAGCCCAGAGCGGGTCCCAACCATGCCTTCGGCCTTACCTTCACAGCCGTGACCTAATTCCCAGAGAGATTTATTATCTGGTCAGGTGGTCGGGAGCAATCCACATTACTTGCTCCAACTACTCTTCCCGCCAACTGCTTGCCTGCCAGAGCTCCCTCTCAAGTTTCCTGAAATAGCTCAACCCAGGATGGAGGACTCCATGGTACCTCAACTCATGAGCACCGCCTTCCCATCCTCAAATTACGTCCAGTACAAAACCTCCAAACAGGAGGCAGCAGGCAAGCTCAAGAACAAGGCTAAGGCAACCCTCAAGAAGCCTTCCAAGTTGGTGGAGAAGCAAGCCAGCCGCAGGCACCAGACTCTGGAGAAGGAGTTATCCAGATCGCAGAGACAGACAGGACACAGACGGATCAATTGGTGGTCCCTGAATTCGACCTTCCTATAGCCCTTCGACCTCTGCTCAGGGCATGTGGTCATTAGCGGAAGCCCCCACCACACATTGCCCCCCTTCAGTGGCAGCTCAAGACATGGCTATCAGCCCTCCTACGCTTCCAGCAGGCTCGGCTCCCAAGGCCACCTTCACTCCAATGGCTGCCGGACTCGGGACCAGAACTTGGGGACATTTTCTCCAATGGCCGCTTTGAGGCCCTGTTCTCTAAGGTGGTAGACCGGGCACTCGCGGCACGGTCTTATCAAATGCCTGGACAGGAGGCTTCTAACTCCGTTATTCCGCCTTATGTACCTCCAGCAGGGATTTCCCTATATCAGGAACCCGCATCTCCCGCCCATTCCTCAATTAGCGGCTACTCATCCCCGACGGGAGGTGATCAACCGGAATTCAACTTGTCAGAGGAGGAAGAGCTTCCCCCTGACCCCTCCCCGTCGGGAGGCCTTTTCAATCCGGCCTTATTCCTTCCCTTGCTTCGCAAAGCCACCCCGATAGCCAACATAGGGTCCAATCAGTTTCTTCAGCCACAATCCACATCCAAGACGAGCCAGAACCCAGTCTTCTTCGAAACCGTGGCAGCCCAGCACCATGTTCCCTGTCCTTCTATTTTTCTCAAAGGGGTTAAAAAGCAATGGGTTTCCCCATCATCTTTCCCCTCCATAGGTGCCACAGACAAAAAGATATTTAGCACATCTACAGGCCTAACTGAGGCCCTGGAGGTACCAAAGGTGGATGAAGCCTGGACCCCTTTCGTGTCCCAGACTGCGGTTTCCGGGGTCATGGCTGAGGCGCTCAAGGCAGAGGATAGAAAATGGGACTTAGCCTTCCTAAAGACCCATCAATCGGCCGCATGGGCAATTAAAACAACCACTTGCGTGTCCTTTTTTGTCCGAACCACCCTCCTATGGCTTTGTCAGCTTCAGGCCAGACTCCCTCCCGAGGATATTTGGACCCATCAGGACCTAAGCAAGATGGTTGCGGCAACGGAGTATGCATCGGATGCAACTCTACAGTCGGCCAACTTTGCTTCCAGGTCCTTAGCCTCAAACGTTACCGCTAGGAGGATGCTATGGCTAGTCAGCAATGTTTCTTCCTTGGTTATCCTTCATGCACATTACTCCTGTTCCATGATTTTCTTCACAAGCACTGGCATTAGATAATGTAAGTGATCTACAAATCCTTTGCCATTACCCTCTGCTGATCCTCAGAGAATTGTACCTCTTGCTCTTGGGCTGAGTTTTGCTAGACAACCATTCCTGGGAAGGGTAACAATGATATGTATTTTCTTCACCATGTGGCTGCCTATGGATTGATGGCCTCATACTTCCATAACAGTCTTTTCCAGCCTTATGAACATTAAAAAAACTTTCCTCAGCTTTATTCAGTTATTTATACTCTATAATATAAATATAGGATTTATATCTTATAGGGATAGGATTCATTTGTACAAATTGACAAAAAAGAACAGACTCTGATGGTAACATCTAACGTGGGCTTTTTTAAATAAGGGTAAGCTCCTCAAACTCACATTTTGATTGCCATCTAACTCTGGTTGAGCTTGATAGCATAACCAGATCTTGAGGATTTTTTGTAATATCAAAAGGGATGAAAATAATCTATTGGCTAGGGGCATAATATTTCATTACATCCTGATATGTGCTCCTTTACTCCTGGATTGAAAGGTGCTGGGCCTTTTTTTCTTGGACTGCTTAATGGCTTTTGATGCTATTTACTAGACTATTCACTCCTCTTTAATAGTGATCTTTGTGATTTATATACATGAGTTATATTTTTATGGAGATAAAGCCCTTTGTGCTCAGAACATTCTAATACTTCCAAACTGTTTGCAGGGGCTTTCCATTTCCACTTCTCTCCTTGCTAAGTGACTAGGCTTAGTTCCCACTTAATTTTCAACTACCCAGTGTTAACCCTTCTCTTCATGAGAACTTCCTTCCTTCCTTCCTTCCTTCCTTCCTTCCTTCCTTCCTTCCTTCCTTCCTTCCTTCCTTCCTTCCTTCCTTCCTTCCTTCCTTCCCTCCTTCCCTCCCTCCCTCCCTAATACATCATAGAATGGAGGAGTTGTACATGTTTAGTGTACAAGTTTGCAAAATTATGGTTGATAATGGCTATTAAGCTTCTGTTTGAAAACATTCCAACAAACAGGAGACCCATAATTTATTTTATGTTTGCACTGAATAAGACATTCCAAGTTCCTTTCGATTGCATTTCAGGTAAATTTAGCTAGCTTTTTCCAAACGGGACGACTTATATGAAGTACTATTATATAGAATAATATAAAGACATGTTCTTAATATTCTACAAGTAGGGTTGTGTTACATAAATAGATTTTGTCCAATGTGAGAAAAACATATTAATGATGGGAGCTTAGATAACTTTTATATTTTTGTATCATGATAGTTTCTATGCACCTAACTCCTTTGATTTCCCTAATGCAGCATTCTTTACAATTAGCCATGCTTGTTGTGGCTTACTGGAAGTTGCGGTTGAAGAACATCTGAACTATACCTGCTGTACCAAAAGAAATGTGAAAAAATGTTATGAAGAAAAAATGCTTATTGAGATAGTATTTCAAGTATTATAAAAATCTTATAAAATTACTATTTGCCAGTGTTTTGATATGGAACATATGATCATAATATTTGCTTTTTATGTTACAGTTGTATATGTATCAATTATTCCGAAGTTTAGCTTATATCCATTCCTTTGGAATATGTCATCGGGATATAAAACCACAGAATCTTTTGTTGGACCCTGACACAGCTGTTCTAAAACTTTGTGATTTTGGAAGGTAAATATTTTCAGGACTTTTCATCAGGATGTAAAGAACTTTGTATATTTGTCTCTTCCTTAGGCCATGTTAATTAGCAATATATGTTAAAAGCTTTGTATGAACAAGATTTTTTTTTTAAAAAAAGTATATTGGAACAAATTTTACTGATCTTTTGAAAGAACATAGTATATTCTGCTATAGAATTACTTCAATCGAATCCACCTTTGCTGGAATCAAAGCTGTTTAATTGCTGAGAATAGCTGTAATCAGTCTTCTTTATCTAATTTATCTCCCAGCAGCAAAAAAGCAAAATAATTAAATTATGTCAGAAAGGAGCCAGAACTCATAGATGCTATTGTGTTAAATTTGTTCTTCTTGTAAAGCTTTGTTTTAAATCTCCGAACCATAAATAGATAAAGCCAAAGAAAGACCAATCAGGATTTCAGATACTTAGTGTAGTCAAGCTACAAGGTTGTTCCATTCCATTAGAATAAATTCAGGTCCAATGGATTTCCTGAATCCAACTTTTTATCGAAGCTAACCCTAACCCTATCCAAAGTATGTTGCAGACATGCTTTGCCACCCTTACTTTGCCAGTAAAAAAGACAGATTAAAAATTGTGCCATGTATTCTAGGAGAAAGATAATTAAATGTTATTATCTGAAGACGTGTCATATAGGTTTACAACAAGACAGCACTTATTTAGCAAAATAATAGGCTGATCTGGTTTTCTCAGGAAGTGAAGAGGTAATGCCATTGAAAAGTGGTTTAGAATGCCTTGGCAGAACACCCAAAGAGAATTTGACTGAGCACTGGTAAAAGCTCATCCTAGACCCCATATGGTGGCAAACCATTGTCTTTTCTGCACTTACTGAGCCTGAAGAGTCCTGTTCAACAGCCCATTCAATATTACCTGGATCTTTAGAGAAAGTTGGAAGGGAAAGGTTGCTTGCAGACACCCCAGATGATTTTGAGGGTTTCATGGCAGACCAGATGAATTCCATGGAGCCTTCCCAATGTCATATTCTATGATTCAAAGCTATGTGTTTGGGAGAGTATGGCTCCCAGCAGATGTCAAGAGATTTATAATTCATGGCCCCATTCATGGTGTTTGGAATGCCTGGATTAAATATTGAAAAGCAGCATAAGCCATGTCACCTTCAGGATTAAATTAATTCTGAATGACAGAATAGAGGAAACTTTTATGTTGTAGGCTTATTCTGGATTGTTAATTATCAGAGATGTTCCACATATAACTGCGGTTTCTTATGCAAAAAAGATAGCATTTCTTGTTGCATATTTTCATAGGATAATCAACATGTACTTAGTAAGAGATATTTTCCCTTAAAAAAGTAAAATATGGATAAATGTGTAAAATGAAATTTTCAACTGGTGCAAACTGTGGAAACCTATATGCAGGCAGACGAAAGCAAATACAAGGGGCTGATCATTACCTATAAAACTCTGTGGTGCTTAGATCCAGACTGTTCATTGGATATTCTCCTCCAGAGCCAATCTACCCAAAGTCTCTTCAATCCATGCTCTAGATTCTTCCACCACAACATATCAGAGTGGGGAAATCCATATGTGGGGGTCAGTTGATACGTCTTTCCCAGCACCCGGTAATAGGTGGAACCTCTCCTTGTTATATCTTGATTGTGTCCAATAATTATGTTGGGGAGAATGAACGGTTTCTATATCAGACTAATATTGTGACATCACCCACACCGTAGTTACATTTATCATTGCAGCAGTTAAAACTAGGTAACAGTTAACTTCAGTCAGCTTGATAGCTCAGCATCCTTGGATTATTTTATTTTTCTTTCTTTTCTCTTTCTCTCCTCCAATACTATAACCCTATATAGTCCGATTATAATACACAACCAAGTAGGCATTAAGTAAGCATCATCAATTATGCCCAAAATATTCAAGATAGAATTTTATTATTATACATTTTACATTCTATCATTATATTTTTAATTAAGTATTTTAATATTTTAATACTCCACTAGACTTTATGTACCAATTTAGCTTCAGAACTATTTAATAGATAAACATTGATTACAACTTTTGCTGTTTCATAATTTAAATATGCTCCGGTATTCCAGTACCTACTATTTCCCTTCTGCTTTGTATAATTTTTTGGCTACCTTTATCCCATTCCCCTTTCCCCCTATAATATTGTAACTGAATCGTATCTATATTTGGTCATTGACCATGATAAAGTATTTGATTAATCAATATGATTGATAATTTAGTTTAAAACTTGCCTGTTTTGCTTGGAAATCTTTGGAGGACTGATGTTATATGTTACTTTTAGAGTTCTCTGTATTAATTGAAGAATCATATGGACATGGTTTTTCATGTATATCACCCGGATGGTCATCACCATGAACTCCTGAAAATCTGCAATTCGTTTAGAAAGAATTCCTTAGAGCGAGAGATAACATATTGCCGTCTGCCCTTCTCTATGGCAGATATAATAAAATACCTATAAATAATTATTCCTTGGTATATAATAAAATCAGGACAATTAAAAATCTTATTTTTATCTATATCTATAGGTACCTTTTTATTAATTAGCATAAAATTAAACTTATCCAAAGTTAATGTATATGCAGAGTATTTATTTTATTACTGTATCATTTTTTTTTCATTTTAATTCCAAGACAGTAAAAACAGAAAGGTATACATTATTGGACTGGATGTAGTTGCTTGAAGTTTGGATGAAATTGAGAAAGTTATGTTTCTTAATACATTTCAGACTTCCCTTCCCTAGTGAGAAGGGAAATAAACAAGTCAAGTCATCAATTTGATTTTCATGTTTGCTGAAGGAAGATGCTACCATGCTGTAGATAAGACACTGTGTATCATACTGTAAAGTCATAAAAATAGGGACATTTTGTTTGGAATGTCAGCTGAATATATTCCAAATGTAGACTGTGGTTAGAAATCAAAACTCATCTGGAGTAGCCCAGAATAGGGCATAAGATTCAATCTGGCAATCAATTTGAGTTGATATCTAATGCTGATATGTATGAGTTGTAAAAGTTGGAATGGGCTATCTGAGTTACAGAGAAATCATCTCTTGGCTGAATTCTGCTGAACAGTGGTCTGGAATGCAAAGGCACTATGGTCAGAAAATAACATGCTTTGCCATTTCCACAGGAGCTGTTTGAAAAACAATATCTCATAGTTCAGGAGAGTAAGTAAGATAGGCTGGATAGCAGATCAAGCAGACTTGGATAAGAATGAGGTAGAATTGGTCCCATAAAATGGCAGGGAGCTGGCTTAACTACTGTTGTAATCAGGAAAGGTGGAAGTGATGGGGAGACCTGGTTTAGTAATGTGGATACAGATTGCATGCGAATCGAGCATTGTTTCATGAGGCACAAGAAACAGTTGGGGCTGTTTTAAGCAATGCAGTATTAATGCTTAATTTTAGATTCTCTTATTTTGTTTATTTGTTTACATTTATTGGCCACCCAACTCCAATTTGTAACAGATAACTGTCTTTTTCAATCTTAGTTACATGTCTGGAGGAATTTTTTTTACCAAAGTTTCTTTGAGGTTGATACCTTAAGGGCATTAGAACAGGGCTTTTCAACCTTTTCACCGACTGTACCACTTTTAGGCTATGGCAGTGGTTCTCAACCTGTGGGTTGGGACCCCATTTGGGGTCGAATGACCATTTCACGGGGGTCGCCAAACCACGCTGTCCGCCATTTTTTCCCCTTTTCCCTAGCTGTCCTACTCCCTCTTATTGATGGTCACACCCACTTGGGGGTCACCACAACATGGGGAACTGTATTATGGGGTCACGGTATTAGAAAGGTTGAGAACCACTGGGCTATGGCAATATTCAAGTACCACCTAGCAAGGTGTCAAAAACTTGATGACCAAAAACCAAAAAACTGTTCGAAGTTGCAATTGCACTGAAATGATTTATGGCCATTTTTCACACTTATGACCATTGCAGCATGCCCAGGGTCATGTGATTTATATTTGGATGCTTGGCAACTGATTCACATTTATTATGATTATAGTGTTCCAGGGTCATATGATCCCTCTTTGCAACCTTTTGACAAGCAAAGTCAATGGCAGGGCTGCTAGTGTCCAAGTGCTAAGGCGGGACTTCCTTCCCTCCCTCCCTCCTTCCCTGCCTCCCTCTTTCTCATGCCCACCTCCTTCTGAAGGAAAAATTTGAACCCCCCCCATTTTCCCTCTTCCATATATTCATCAAACAAGGAAAAGCCTCCAGAGACAGAAAAGTGAAGCTGCTGAGGGAACTAGCTTAAAAAGGCACATTCCCCTTTAAGAATTAGCTACTAGCTAGAAAGGAAAGTTAATGAGTGCAGCCGGCTAAGACAGCCTCCCCAAATGGCTCCACTCATAAATAAAGGAATGCTACAGGCAAAATCCATTCAGGAGAAAAATACTTCAAAATCCCTTGCAGTAAAACTTACAGCTAACAATAGCAGAACAATAGAAGCTAACAGGAGACATCAGCCAAATAGAAATTGCCAAATACTCCTTAAGAACACAAAACCCACATTGCACAAATCCCAGAACTTCAAAGTCACAAAAGCATATAAGAATCCTTCCACTCTTCATCTCCCTCCCTCCTTTCCTGTCTTATCTCCAGCTGATGCTACCTTTCTTCATTCCTCCTGGAGGGCAATCCCTCCCCTGCTGCATTTCTTGCCTGTTTGTTGCTGCCAGCACAGGTGGCTGCCACAGAAGTATCAGATCGGCTCATGTCCGGCTTGCTTGGACTCCTTGATCTCCTCTCCTTCCCCCCCTCCTTCCCCTTCGGTGCAGCTCGAGCTGACTCCACATCCTCCCGAGGCTGCTTCTTTTTTTCCTCTCCCGCCCAAACTGCCTCCTTTCATAGCTTCTCCTGTCTCCGCCCCCTTCCTCTTCCTTTCTCATGGGGGAGGTGAGCCAGAAGTGAGCTTGGGGTGAGGCTCAGCCTCAGCCACTCTGCAGCTCCAGAGGACTCTCTCACAGTAAGCCCTTGCCTGCGCTGGCTCTTTCCCTCCCCCATTACACTTGGCTAGCAGGGCTGCGTACCACCTGCCACTTGTTAATGTACCACAAGTGGTACGGGTACCACCGGTTGAAAAGCCCTGCATTGGAAGACTTAAGTGGTCCTTGGGCAGATCTTTGTTAGCTGTACTCAAAACTAGCTTATCTTAGGAGTTGATGTCTAGAAGTAGTTTTGTTCTTTTCTGAAGTGACTTAGAATATTTGTGTTTTACATTGGGAAATGAAGGCTTGATATTTAAGTCATATAAATATATTTTAGATAGACTTGAAAGAATTCCAGATATTTTGTTTTGAGTTGAGTGAACAGGATACTTGGAGTTTTGAATTTCCTTAATTTATTTGCAGTTGATGGGGCTAGTTGTTGTATTTATGTCTGTTGTATTTATGTCTGTATGAGGATTGGAATTTGCAGCAAATGGCACAAAACCAGAATGGCAGACTTGTATTGGTTAGTGATTAAAAACTCTTGTCATGTCCTTGCATCAGAGGGTAACAGTGTTTTTAACTAGGGTACCTCAAATTGGCTAATTTATAGAATGTATCCAAAAATCTCATGACTTCCAAGGGACTGAAATGTGGGAAAGCTAGCCCTGCTTCAGTGCTATGGGCTGCTGCTGCTGTGATCATTTTCAACAATCAATTTCCCAGCCAATCCCTCACTCTCTCCCCCACCCAGCAGCAGCAACTTACCTGTCTGGTGGAAGAGAAGAGAAGGGGGAAAGAAGGGAGGGACAGAAAGGAAAGAACCCCTGCACACCCTTCCTGGCTCATGCTGTTCCCCCAAAGCCTTCCCTGACCTTAACACTTCAAAAGAAATCATACATTTTAAAATTTATTATAAATATGAACTATATCCTTGTTTTTTTTTTAGGATAATATTTTTGTTCATTTTGTTCATTGATTAAAAAATTAATTGGATTATTCAGTATATAAATCTTCAGGGTCTTTATGTTTACTCTTTACCTTTTAAAATATTTTTTTAAAATAAATATGTCTGATCCTTTGGGATCAATTAACAAATATTTCCTGGAAAAGTGATAGATTTGTGCTACTAATATTTGAAGAGTTTTGTATTAAGAATTTATATTTTATCCAGGGAGATTTGAAAAAAAATATTTCTGAATTTTTGATGTTATCTGCAGACATAGTTCATGTTGCTTTTTCCTGTTTGCACTAAATTTCATTTAACTAGAGTATCTGGCTCATTAACATTGAATTATAAAATGGTTTATCTATCATAAATCTTAAGTATTAATGCTAAATAAATTTGCATTTTTATATTTATCTTAATACTTGCATTTATGATAAATGCCATTTCTGCTTTTTTAAATTTTAGAGGAAGCATGTATACTCCTTTAAATATTATTTTACTGAAAATTATATATTTTGAATATTGAACACTAAGTTTTATATTATCATTCCATTTACAGCGCAAAGCAGCTAGTTCGTGGAGAGCCTAATGTCTCTTACATCTGCTCTCGATATTATAGAGCACCAGAGTTAATTTTTGGAGCCACAGATTATACTTCTAGTATAGGTATGTATTTGTTTTTTCACTTTTAAACTGAAGTGATCAGTATATTGAATAGAGAACAAAAGTTTACATGTGGCATTACATAAACATATTTCTTCTCATAAAGGAAAATAGAGGAAATCCATCCAGTTGGTAATTTCCTTTTTTCCTTGGTTACTAAAGCTCTTATATATGATCCACCATGGCTCTTTAGAGTCCTCAAAAGAAATGTAGCAGACTCCCAACTGGACTCCTTGATCTATAAATATAACCTCTACATTTTAGAAAGTAAAGAACCTGGTTTTATATACCATTTAGGAAACACTATAATGTTTTAGATTGTTTAAATGTTGCATGAAAAAAGATTGGGCTTCTTTTCAGGTATCCAAGCCCGTATGAAGGAGGATAATGATCATCAACCAATCATAATCCATTTCCAAGGCAGATGTGGTACTAAATTGTTTATGCTTCATGATAAGATATTATTAACTAATCTCAAGTGAGGTATCTTTCATTGGGAGAATTTTAAATAGATAAAAGTTCCCACCAGAGCTTGTAACCAAGCTACAAAAAAAATCTGTCTACATGTCAGAAAGCTACTAAGGGTAGTAGTGTATGGACAAAAATACTGTTTTGCTTCCAAGGAATTGCAGAAGAGCAAGGTGACAAGTCACAGAAAGAAATGGATTTTCATATTTTTAAAGGGATTGGAGTTTTATCTTGTTTTTAATAAAGCAGGTTTGTTAAGACAACTGGAAAGTTTTTAAAAGGTCCCTTGAGGAAAATTTTATTCTTAGGATAAGAATATACATTTCTTCGTAACAATCCATATGGAGTTTGCCATTGAATTTTTTTTCTCAAACTACAATCCAGCCTTGGATTACTGGTATTAATCAGGTCTGATCCTGCTTATCTCTCCAAGATCAGATGTATCTGGCGAAGTGCTACCACTACTAACACTCCAGAAGCTTAAAAAGCTTATTTTTGTTATTATTATTATTTAAAAAATAAATAGAACATTTCCCTACCAAAAATCAATGAGTGTATACTAAATTTATTGAAATAATCTGTGGGGCTATAGAATAGTGGCCAGCAAGATCTCAGTTTCTGGACTAGTTGATGAGTATTGTTGGATATTTTCAACTATATTTTACCAGTATTTGGTAAAAATAGTACATTGTATTTACGAATACAATACTTGCAGTTTGGATATGACTTATCTGTCATTTTCTTAATTTTAATATTGCTGTTGCTCAAAATTGGTTCAGGCAATGAATAATGCAAGCCATATTTAAAATTGATTCCCTCCCAAGCCGTGCTTTATTAAATTTACATTGCATTTTAAAATTATTTCTCCTTTAAGTCTATTTCCATTTTAAAATATAAGTTAAAATAATTTTTCTTTGAAATCCATCCCTTGTCACCTTTAGACACTTTAGCATTTAATAATTGTTATGCAAAGCTCACTTTCTGTCAAGAAACTTCACATTGAGCTATTGTTTTTTTTCTCAGGAGTCTTGGCTGTACTGAAGAGAATAGTTGGAAACAGATTTCTGAGAAGACTAAAGCTACTTCCCATTTATCTAGCCACTCCTAAATTATCACTATTGCAGCCACTCCTTCTTTTGCTGAAGCTTCTAAAAGCTCCCATGATTACTGTTGCCACAAGACCCATCAGCCATAAAGTCTTCTTATTGAAGAAGGAATCTAATAGTTGCTAAGGCACCAGGTAGAAAGTGGGAGACTGTGAGTTCTAGTCCTACCTTAGTCATGAAATCCAGTTGGATGACTTTGGGCCAGTTGCTCTCTCTCAGCCCAATGCCCTTCACAGGGTTTTGTGGGGAAAGCAGGAGGAAGAAGTGTGTTGGATAAGTTTGCTGCCTTGAGATATTTGTAAACAAATAACGGCAGGGTATAAACAAATGTTTCCAGAATTAATTTTTCTTCATCATTGTATCATTTGCAGAATATGGCTGATATCATATGATGGGGATTGGCAACATGCCATGTAAAACTTCTTTGATGCTATTGACCTTTCAGAATGATATATTTTAGATAAGATTGCATGAAATGTTTGATGTTTTGATTACTTTAAAATTGTTTAATTTCTTTTCAACACCCACAAACTCACATTAGGGTACCTACTACCTGAAAAGATTGCTGATTCCTCGGCTGTGTTGTGTCGCTTGACTATATCATTCTAGTCATTATTTCAAGGATAAGGCAGGAATAAGAATGATGTGTTGAAGCAGCTGAGCTACAAGAAAATACTAGATTTGTGCCTTTTTTTAGCTCCGAGGAATTTATAAGTATGCATAGCATGAAAAAGGTGTATTTAAACTTTTTTTTTCTATCTCAGAATATTAGAACTGCAGGCAGTTCATTGAAATTAAATATGGGGAGATTCCACAACAGTAAAAAGGCAGACAGTACTTAAAAATGCTTATTTAAATACACACTAAACTGTTGTACAAGGAGAGCCATGTTAGCCTATGTGGTGAAAACTTCCAGTTAACTTTGCAATATTTTGTTGCCAAATGTATTAATGGCCACCACGTTTTAAAAGAGGAGCAAATCTGTGGAGGATACAGTTAGCAAAAGTTACTAATTGTCATGTTTTTATTCTATAAAATATAAATGATATACTTTGAAATCAATTTTTAGGGAGAAAACAGTGTAAATTACTCTGTAAATTAGCAGTTAGTAGTTGTGTGACACACAGTGGTGGGCTAGATATTGTGCATGACAAATTAGTGAATCAGAGAAATCTGTGGATATGGTTTACTTGGACTTCAGTAAGGCATTTGATAAAGTAGACCACAACCTACTACTTAATAAAATATAAAAATGTGGGTTAGACGGCATCAATACCAGATGGATTTTTAACTGGCTGACCAACCTCACTCAACATGTAGTCCTCAATGGAACAGCATCTATATGGAGGCAAGTATGCAATGGGGTACCCCAAGGCTCTGTCCTATGCCCAGTACTCTTCAATATCTTCATCAATGATTTAGGTGAGAGGATAGATGGAGAACTCATCAAATTTGCAGATGACACCAAGCTGGCAGGAATAGCCAACACTCCAGAAGATTGGTTTAAGATTCAGAAGGATCTTGACAGACTTGAACATTGGGCCCTATCTAACAAAATGGAATTAAACGATGAAAAAAGATTCTACATTTAGGAAGAAAAACCAAATGCACACATATACGGTAATATAGGTGCTACCTGGCTCAATAGTAGTAATTGTGAGAGGGATCTTGGACTTGTAGTGGAAAGTCACTTATATATGAGCTAGCAATGTGCAGCAGCTGCTAAAAAAGTCAACACAGTTCTAGGCTGCATTAACAGAGGGATAGAATCAAGATCACGTGAAAATACCACTCTGTAATGCCTTGGTAAAGTCACACTTGGAATACTGCATCCAGTTTTGGTTGCCACGATGTAAAAAAGATGTTGAGACTCTAGAAAGAGTACAGAGAAGAGCAACAAAGATGTTTAGGAGACTGGAAGCTAAAACATATAAAGAACAGTTGTTGGAATTGTATGTCTAGTCTAATGAAAAGAAGGACTAAGGGTGACATGAGAGCAGCGTTCCAGTATCTCGGGTTGCCACAAAGAAGAGGGAGTCAACCTTTTTATAAAACCCTAGTAAGATCAGAATATTCTGTTCTGTTCTGTTCTACTCTCCTCTCTCCACTCCACTCCACCACTCCGCACCTGAAGGCAGGACAAGAAGCAATGGATGGAAACTAATCAAAGATAAGCCACCTAGAACTAAGGATAAATTTCCTGACAATTACAACAATTAATCAGTGAACGACTTGCCTCCAGAAGCTGTGAATGCTCTAACACTGGAAGTTTTTAAGAAGAGACTGGACAGCCATTTGTCTGAAATGGTATAGAGTTTTCTGCCTGAGCAGGGAGTTGGACTAGAAGACCTCCAAGGTCCCTTCCATCTCTGTTATTCTGTTCTGTTATATACCTTTAGTTCTAAATTAGATTAGCTCTCCTTATTTTTTAAAAGCTCTAATCATGTATGGCCCATATAATGTAGTATAAGATACTGGACTAGGAATGGGGAGAACCAAATTGGAATCTACCCTTCTAGCTCTGAATATTCATTGGATAACTTTAAGCTAGCACTCTTTGTGACCCCAGCCTCCCTCAAAGCTTGTTGTGGGTGAAAAAATTCTAGATCCACTATCTTGAGCTTATAAAAAAAAGGCAGGACATAAATTTGAACACTAAATAGCAATACACTAATTGCAAAAATGAGAGTATTGGAATATAAAGGCCCTGAATGCTGCATGTGCCCCTGATCTCCAGATTGCTTATTCCTTCTCTAACAGAATGAACTTAAAAGGTGAAAAATAATTGATTTATGTATATGCTGTCTTCTTCCTTGTGTATAAATTACTTATATTTGTGAAGTAAATATAGACATAATTGGATATGCAAATTGTAATTTTCCTCTATGTTTTCTTTTTCTCCCCCTTTCTCTCCAGATGTTTGGTCAGCAGGTTGTGTGTTGGCAGAATTATTATTAGGACAACCAATTTTCCCAGGAGATAGTGGTGTAGATCAGTTGGTGGAAATAATTAAGGTAAGAGGGTTTTTATTATCTGAACGTTATTTTAAAATATAGAACAAACTTATCTAATTTCTTCTTTCTAGTTAAAACTAAATACGATACCTTTCAAAATAAGGAGCAGATATTGTGGAGATAACCAACTGCAATTGTGGTATCTTAACTGATTTTCCAAAGATGGGGAAGTTAATCTTCCATATTCTAGAAGATTGCTCAAGCCAAAAAACCAACAAAAAAAGCAAACAAAAAGTAAAAGGTTGAAAATTTCTTAAATTAAGGAAAATTTTATTCTAACCTGGTTACCATTTCTTACCTATATTCACAGTAAAGAGATTAGGTACGTACCTGAGCCTTTGGAATCTTCTAGAGATAATAAAATTTGGAGATGGGGGAAGTCCTTTCCTTTGTCCTTACTTTACATAACTAGTGCATGGGTCGGCAACCCGTGGCTCCGGAGCTGCATGTGGCTCTTTGAGCCACCTCCTGTGGCTCCGGAGGCTACTCCGCCATTTCCAGAGAGACAGAGAGGCACTTGCACTTCTCCTCTCTCTCTCTCTCTCTCTCTCTCTCTCTCTCTCTCTCTCTCTCTCTCTCCCCCCCTCTCTCTCTCTCTCTCCCTCCCTCCCTCCCTCCCTCTCTCTCTCTCTCTCCTTGCCCCCTCGCAGGGCTCCTGATTGGCCCTGCGCCTGGGTGCCTCAACCCCTGGGAGAAGGGAGGCCAGGAAATTCCTTTCCCAGGCTAGCTCAGTCCGAGGCGCACATGGCCGGAGAGCCGTGTGGGGAAGCCCCGGGATCCCCCCAGGGAGTGGCCCACCGAAGCCTCCGCTAGCATGGGAGGCTCCAGCATCGCTGGTGGACAGAGCTGACCGATTGGCGGGCCATTGCAGCAGTTCCAGCCCGAAGATGCCGGCAGCGCAGAAGGTGGCCGGCTCAGCTGCCCAGGAAGCGGCCTGGGGACGGCCCGGGGAATGATGCCGTCGCTGGCCGCCGCTCCAGCTGGGACTCCGCGCTGCCCAGGCTCGCCCTCTGCCCATGGGATGTAGCCCCGGCGCCGCTGGGGGGGCTAGTGCAACAACAGGCCATCCCTGGACAGTGGCGGCACTGGTGAGTGCTGCTCCAGGGTTCCTGGATGGCATAGCAGAGGCGGACAAGGAGGCGGCGGCAAGCAGGATGCGCAGCATGTCGGGCAAAAGGCTCTCCAGGCTCTTGTTGGCCTGGTGGCGCAGTGCCACCTGGGCGGCCATGACGCGCTGCCACTCTTGTGGCCTTTCAGCTGTGAGAGCACACCGTGGTTGCGGCAGCGCATGCACTTGGCTGTCTGCTGCAGGGGCGCCCAGGCCGGCTGAGCCACCGGGCTGCCCATGTACAGGGAGCCATAGCCGTTCATGGCACCCTCTCACCGAAGCCGCTAGATCCACCTCACTCGCACCAGGTCCATGTTCGTCCAAACGCGGTGGCGCTTCCCTGGCTCTCTTGGCGCCGAAGCAGGCGCTGAACTCGCCCTCAGCTCAAGTGCAAGTTGGCTGATGGCTCCCTCGCCCACCTTCCCCACCTCTCAGGCCAGTCTGCGGTGCCCTGGGTGCCTTTCAGCGCCTTCTGCCTTCTGCCTCCTGCCCCCCTCCCCACCCATTTGGTGCCAACCGCCCACTCACCCCCTTCCCGGCTCGAGAGTGGAGGCCCTGACCATCTTTTCGCTGGCCAGCCCGGCATTCACACAACGACGCGGGGCGGGGCTGGCGAGAGGGATGCACCTTCCCGGCCTGCAAACGCCTGCAATCCAGGTGGGCATGGTGGTCAGGAGGGGGAGAGGCCGGTGGAAGCTCTTGCGGGGTCCCACTTGGACCTGGTACTGCCTGTGCTATGCCAGCTGTCTCCAGTGCTGCCCAGCTGAGCACCCGCAGGGTCCGGATCACGCTGGGCGGAGGGGCTCAGGCAGGGCATGGAGGGATGCAGAGGAGCTGCCCCCAAATGCTAAGGCGGAGGAGGGGACCCCAGTCATTCACCAGAGTCCCGGTATGTCTTGCTGGGCGTGGACCTGATAGGTTTGTTCACCAGGGTCCTGGCTGGAAGAGGAGAGGTCCCGGGCTGGGCTCGCTCTCTATCTCTCTCTGAGCATCACTGCAAACTCGCTGTGTGCCCAGGGAGGGGAGAGCTTAATAGAGGCGCGGGGGGCACGCTCAGCCACCATTCTGGCTGCTGCGCCTGGGCTCCAGGGCCACTACCCTCTTCGTGGCAGCGGCATTACCTTCCATGCTGGTCCTATGGCAAACTAGGCACGCCCCCGCATGCTCACGGGAAGGATGGGAAAAGGGGTGGAAAATGCTGGTGTTGGAGTGGGGGGAGGGAGTTGGGGGAGGAAGAAGGGACCTGTGGTGGTGGGGAGTGTGGGAGGAAGAGTCGGAATCCAAGATGCTCAAATCTGGGTGGGCTCCCAGCAAACACGCGCCAAAGAAGTGAGGGGAGAAGGAAGAGAGGAAGAGAAACAGCGGGTGGGGGGAGAAGCGCCCCGTTTCTTCTTCTGGGGCAAACTCTGTGCTGAAGCCAGAATGGGGGGGGGGATAAGGAGGAAGAGGAAGAGTGTCGATTGACAAACTGTGCCAGCCAATCTCTTTGGGGGAGGCGGCGCAGGATGGAGAGGGCAGCTTACCTTGGAGAGGGAGAGAAAGAGAGAGGGGAGAGAGGGATAGGAGAGAGAGACAGACCCTTTTGACATCTAAAATGAAGATAACACTGCATATATCCTTTTTTACCTTTATTATACACATACATACACAAACATACACACACAAAGGTAAAAAAGGATATATGCAGTGTTATCTTCATTTTAGATATCAAAGGGGTTTTGCGGCTCCCAGTGTTTTGTTTTCGGTGGGAAAAGGGTCCAAGTGGCTCTTTGAGTGTTTTGGGTTGCCTATCCCTGCTCTAGTGCAATGCCTACTAATCTCCTTAAGTTTGTTTTCAGCTGCAATGACCAGAACAGTCTTTTGAAGTTTCATCATTCAAGTGTTTTGAGAATTTGTCCAGATGAGTTAGCATATTTGCCTCTCCATATTGGATACAGCACCCATGATCATTCTTTCTCTAAACACCTCATCTTAGCTTTCTGGCCTTGAGGGCTATATCGGTTAGGACAAGCCTACTAACAACATAGAACAATCCAGCCAGAGTTCAGTTCTTTTTCTTTGTCTGCATTAAACTTTAAACTGGCAGATTGAAGCCACTTTCTTAGCTTTGTTGTTGGCCAAAAACAAGTCATTATTGTTACTATGTTTCTGGTACTGTAGTAGCTGACATACCAGCAGATGGGCCGGGTTCTGTCTCTCTCCACATTCACATAGTGTGTTGTTATCTGCTAAGAGCCTTCACTTGAGCATATTGGTTTTACATTTAAGCACTCCAACTTTATTTGACTACACCATATAGACAGAATCTTGCTAGATTAAATCTACATTACTCTTATTCTAACAGGATATACTCTGGGAAATTCTAGGGAGTGGCTATCCTAAATCTCTTCCGGATTCTCCCATCCAGCTCTGGGTTATGTTTTCTCTTGTCTCTCCCCCCCCCCCCTTTGGAATATGTTCCCTCCTTCCTGGGAAACTGCCACTTCACCATCTTGTAATTCTATAGCTAGTCCTCTAGGGAAGATTCTCCCTTCAGATAAATAACCCTTACCTTTGTGCCTTGAGGATACCCACACAATGAACTCTTACAATCACTGTTAAACTTCTCCAAAATGGGTTTAGTGCAGTCACTCATCCACAATAATTCTCTGTTAAGACTTTGCCATTTTTGTTTGTCCTAAAAAAATGTAAATTGTGATTCTCTTCCTCTATAATTCAGACCAATTGCAGAACATCTTCCCATAGTGAAACATATGCATGCACACATGATGGGGGGGGGGAGAGACACCATGGGACATACATCACAAAACACTCTATAATAACAATGTGCCATGTAGTTGAATATTGAAATCCAGAAAAATAAATAATATTCCATTCCCTTCCTCCAGTGTAGTTTCTGACATAGGTCATCCACCAGGACAGCCAAAGCAGTCTCAAACCATATCTCAGATGAAATTCTAATTGAAATTAGTTTGAAATGCACCTGCAGCTGTGAGTCTACCCATTTTTTTTCTGTCA